>NW_026652284.1:104738905-105338905 GCF_009828535.3 Hylobates moloch
TGTGTGTGTGTGTGTGTGTGTGTGTGTGTGTGTGTGTGTGTGTGTGTAGGTAGGTAGGTAGGTAGGTAGTGGGATCATTTTGAGGGAAACTGCTTTGGTAATGGGAATTTAAAAGATGTTTGAAGGCCAGAAGACCTCTGGACTAGAAAGAGCATTTGAACCTATCCAGTTCCGCATTATAAATCTTCTTGTGAAGAAACTGGGGCCCAGAGAATGTAGCTCTACCTTGTAAATTTACTAATGCAGAAACTGAGGCCCAGATAATTTAAGTGATGTGCCCAGGATCACACAGCTATGAATTGGCTGAGCTGGAACAGCCACAATCCCAGCTCTGTCTTTCTGACACAAGATTTTCCCTAGATTCCATAGCAATAAGCCCCAAACCCTGCCCTGACCACACGATACACCACCATCACCACAGGAGGATTGCCTAGGCTGGGTTAAGACCCACACACGAGTTGTGTGGTCTTGTGCAAGTCACCCAGTCTCTCTTGGGCTCAGTTTCATTGTTAATAGAGCAGGTATAAAACTCAGCTCACAGGGCTGTTGATATGGTTTGGCACTGTCCCCACCCAAATCTCATCTTGAATTGTGGCTCCCATAATTCCCACATGTTGTTGGAGGGACAAAGTGGGAGATAATTTAATCATGGGGGCTGCTTTCCCCCATACTCTTTTTTGTGGTAGTGAATAACTCCCACAAGATCTGATGGTTTTATAAGAGGAAACCCCTTTCGCTTGGCTCTCATTCTTTCTTGCCTGCCGCCATGTAAGACGTGTCTTTTGCCTTCACCATGATTGTGAGGCCTCTCCAGCCACGTGGAACTGTGAGTCCATTAAATCTCTTTTTCTTAATAAATTACCCAGTCTCAGGTAATCAAGAGAACTCACGAGTGGCCTGTGCTGCACACATTCCATTTATCAGCAGCATGAAAATGGACTAATATAGCTGTAAGGCAGATTAAGTGAAATAGAATGCAAGGCTTTTCACGGGACAAGGCCTGAGGAAAATACTGAGAATAAACGTAGGCTTTGGGCTGTATTTTGGAGTATTAATTTACATTGTTTTCTTTTTCCCAGTTATTCGTTTTCCCTTTGTTGCCATGTATGTTTGTGGCCTGCTCCCTTCTGGTCACCCCAGGATGGATGTAACAGGAGAGAGTAGAAATAGCCTGCCCATCTTCCTGAAATTTTTTCCCAAAAGCCTAATCCCCAGGATCAGGAAGGAATCCCAGGGACAAACTAAAAGTCTTGACAAGAAGCCTGGGGACAAAATGAAGAAAGGAAAATTCTGCATGGGATGGGGATTCGAGATTTGGGATGCGAGAAATGAGAGATGAGAAAGATCTACAGGTCCTGGCTGAAGAGGGAAGCAGGTCCTACATCCCAATACTGTCTCTGGGTTTATCTGGGCAGGCAGAAATACAGGAAGACTCCTTCAAAAGTCCTTTGACCCAAGTGCAGTGAGGAACGCTTAGAGGCCACGCAGATGTAGACAGTGGTAATCACAGCTGATCACCCACCATACTTCCACACTTTGGCATCATCATAATCTTAAAATCACAGCAAAATCTCAGGTATCAAGAGGGCTTGCATAACTATGGCCCAGCCCTCAGTGGAGAGAAGTCCAGCAATGAGGTCAGGCCAGGTGCAGTGGCTCGTGCCTGTAATCCCAGCACTTTGGGAGGCCGAGTTGGGAGGAAATCATTTGAGCCCATGAATTCAAGACCAGTTTGAGCATTATAATAAGATCTTGTCTCCACACACACACAAAAAAAATGATTACATTTTTAATTTAACATTTAAACCACCAGTATGGTGGTGCAGGTACCTGTAGTCCCAGCTACTCAGGAGGCTGGGATGGGAGGATCACTTGAGCCAAATAGTTTGAGGCTGCAGTGAGCTATGATTATACCACTGCTCTGCAGCCTGGGCAACAGAGTGAGACCCTGTCTCTTAAAAAAGGTGTGGGGGGTTGGGGGGATGAGGTCATTTTCTATCAACCAGGAGGAAGGCCACCTTGAGATAGAAATAAAGTTGAATTATAGAAAATAAGGCAGCCACTACTTATTCCAAATGTAGGGGCTAAGTGTCCACTCACAATCAAGAGAACGCATGAGTGGCCTGTGCTGCACACATTCCTTATTGCACTGCTGGCTGGCACTCCCTGAGCTGTTAAGGTTGAGGGAACAGTGCAAGCTCAGGCCCTTCTTCCAGCACCCCCATGCCATTCCCAGAACAGCCAGGAGCAGAACCAGGTTCAATGGGGCATCGAACTTAAACATTTGTGGCCCTGTTTAAGAAAAAGAATCAAAATTACACACACAAAGTTAGGAACAAAAGTGACCTCTGCTGCTTCTGAAGTCATGCCTGGCTTCTGCTGCTGGCACCAGCCTTCGAGTGCCCACGGCCCGTCCTTGTGTGACAAACACACTTGCAGCCAGGCCCTCAGTGCTACCTGCCCCTAGACCGAGAGATAATACCAAGGACCTTAACAGCCCTGGTAGTCACTGCAGTGCTTGCTGCCAAGGGTGATGCAGTTGTCCATGTTCCAGAGCCCAGCTGCCTGAGCCAACAAGACATAGCACCTTCCAGACCCCAGAGCAGGCATGTAGCCCACACTTGGCCCTGCTGGAGGGAGAGCCACAGCGTACTGCAGCTTAGTCACTGTAATCACAAAAATGTGGTAATGGAGTTAATATAAAACAAGTAAAACTCACCCTTCAAGAACACGTTGTGGCACTGGGCATGGTGGCTCACGCCTGTAATCCCAGCAACTCAGGAGACTGAGGCAGGAGGATCACTTGAACCCAGGAGGTGGAGGTAGCAGTGAGCTGAAATTGTGCCACTGCACTCCAGCTTGGGTGACAGAGTGAGACTCTGTCTTAAAAAAAAAATGCTTTAAAACTTGGAATGTAAATACATAAGTGTCTACTATATTATTTTCAGTACATTTGACATATTTTGTAATTAAAATAAACTTTATATTTAAAAATAAGTAAATATATTTCCAAAAGAAGACTAGTAATAGTCTACACCTCACAGAAACCTTAGAAAATTTAATTAATACAAAGCATTGGAATCAGGGCCAGGGACATGGTAAACACTTGCTGAATATTCATTGTTTTCCTCAGTGCCACTGTTTTACATAATTTTAAAGCTTTCTTTTTCTTTTCTTTTCTTGTTTTTTAATTGTCCTAGAAGTCAACCGAGATGGGACAGAAAGGAAAGAAAACCCTGGAAGGTCTTCTTGAAAAGGGCGATCCTAAATCTGAATCCAAATTTTCAGAAATGTGTCTCCTGGGTGAAGGTGAAGGTAGCAAGAGTCTGCCCAGCAACCCCCAACCCCATTTTTTTTTTTTTTTTTTTTTTGAGACGAGTGGAGTCTCGCTCTCTGTCACCCAGGCTGGAGTGCAGTGGCGCAACCTCGGCCCACTGCAACCTCCGCCTTCTAGGTTCAGGTGATTATCGTGCCTCAGCCTACTGAGTAGCTGGGACTACAGGCGTCCGCCACCATGCTCAGCTAATTTTTGTATTTTTAGTAGAGATGGGGTTTCACCATGTTGACCAGGCTGGTCTTGAACTCCTGGCCTCAAGTGATCTGCCTGCCTCAGCCTCCAAAAGTGCTGGGATTACAGGTGTGAGCCACAGCACGCAGCCCAACCCAGCTCCCCGCAGCCTCTTTTAACCTCGCCTGTCTGACTCACATATTTTCCCAGCTGCTGGTCTTTGCTATTCCTCTCTCTGTCTTTCATGTAAACCCCTCTCCAGAGGCTCTGTTGTTCCCAGGGGCCTTTCACGCACTGCCTAGAGAAAGGCCACTTACTGGCTAGTGTTCGCCACTCTCCCTCATGTGTCCTTGATTACAGGGACCAAGAGGTAAAATCAAACCATCTTCCAGCCTCCCCAGTAGTCAGGAGTAGCCATGGGAACCCATTTTGCCCTCGAGAGGCGGGCGGAAGTCCATGAGGCAGATGCTTCTTATGTCTTTCTGCTCTGTCTTAATTGCTCAGGAAGCCCAGAAGCCCAGCAGCCGTCTCAAAACCACAAAAATAAAGGGTCCCACCGAGGCTGAGAAGGAGCCTGGTGGACTGAGGATTTCCCTTGGCAGCAACACCAGCCCTGGACCCCTTTAATGAAAAGTAATGGCAAAAACCGTGACTACCTTTGCATCAACTCAGTAAAAAGGGGTCCAGGGCTGCAAAGGGAAATTGTGTTGAAGTTTCGATTACTTGTTGCCAAACACACTCACGCACCTGACTATCCTGTCAGTAAGGGATTGTTTTTTGGTGTTTGTTTGTTTTTTGTTTGTTTGTTTTGAGACGGAGCTTCGCTCTTGTTGCCCAGGCTGGAGTGCAATGGCGCGTTCTCGGCTCACCTCAACCTCCGCCTCCGCTTCCCGATTCTCCTGCCTCAGCCTCCGGAGTAGCTGGGATTACAGGCATGCGCCACCACGCCCGCCTAATTTTGTATTTTTTACTAGAGACGGGGTTTCTCCATGTTGGTCAAGCTGGTCTGGAACTCCCGACCTCAGGTGATCCGCCCGCCTCGGCCTCCCAAAGTGCTGGGATTACAGGCATGAGCCACCGCGCTCGGCCATAAGGGATATTTAATGGAGATTCATTGACAAAACCTGTGGGGCCCTTGAGGAGCCCGGGACATCCCCTCCACCTGAAGGCCAAATACCGCACATTCCTCACCATCCTCAGCTGCCTCGGTGCAGGTGCCTGCTTCCATCTAGTGTCCGTATTTTAGAACTACACCACTGCTTTGGAACATGAACTATTTTTCCTTCAGCATTTTTTTTTTCTTTCTTTCTTTCTTTTCTGTCTTTCTTTCTTTCTTTTCTTTCTTTCTTTCTTTCTTTCTTTCTTTCTTTCTTTCTTTCTTTCTTTCTTTCTTTCTTTTCTTTCTTTCTTTCTTTCCCTCCCTCCTTCCTTCCCTCCTTCCTTCCCTCCTTCCCTCCTTCCCTCCTTCCTTCCTTCCTTCCTTCCTTCCTTCCTTCCTTCCTTCCTTCCTTCGTTCATTTATGAAAGGAAAATAAAATCTCAGGACCTCGATTTAACCTACCAAAAGGAAAAAGAATAAGCCAAAAACCGAGTCACGCAAGAAGCTGCCTTTTCTTTTGTTCCTAAGCAGATGCCACAGATAAAAGGCCAGATATCTCCAGCTGCTCGATGTCCACCTTATCTTATCAAGTGCTGATTTACTGAGCATGAGACAAATACATAACTGACTACTCCCCTACCTGCTCCTTGTCTCTTGCAACATGTGGATTCTGTGATGTGACTGGACCTTCCCTCTTTCCCCTCCAGCCTGCTCTTCCTCTTTAGATATTGAAGCCCACAAAATCATCTTTGGAGAAAGGCACAGATCGCAGACTGTTTCTGTGGTTTCTGTATTCCCTTCTTCTGGCATGTGCTTTATATTGGCTTCTAAACTTTACAAACTTCTAAATTGACTGAGACTTGTGTCTGACATATTTTGGTTGACAAATTGGCATCCAACAGAAGGGACTCTGAGTGGAGGTGGTCCTGACCTTTGACAAATCTGCTTTCGGTGCTTGGTACCAGCCCAGGCTACTTTTATTGCTCAAACTGTTACGGGAAAGGAGTCTGGAGCCAGACCACAGAGTGAGTTCTTGGATCTCTCACAGGAAAGAATTCTGGGCCAGTCACAGAGCAAAGTGAAAAAAGCAAGTTTATTAAAGACTACTCTATTACAGAGCAGGGCATCCTCAGAAAACAACAAGAGGAGGCCAGTCACGGTAGCTCACACCTATAATCCCAGCACTTCGGAGGGTGGGGTGTGACAACTGCTTGAGGCCAGGAGTTCAAGACCAGCCTGGACAACATAATGAGACTCCATCTCTACTAAAAATAAAAAAAAATCGCCCTGCGTGGTAGCATACCTGTAGTCCCAGCTGCTAGAGAGACTAGGCAGTAGGATCTCATGAGTCTGGGATGTCAAGGCTGCAGTGCGCCGTTATCATGCCACTGCACTCCTGCCTGGGTGACAGATAAGGCTTGTCTCAAAAGAAAAAAAAAAGCAAGAGTAGGACTCTGAACACAAATAAAATGCTATATAATAAGGGAGCTAGCCAGGCACGGTGGCTCACACCTGTAATCCGAACACTTTGGGAGGCCAAGGTGGCTGAATCACTTGAGGTCAGGAGTTCAAGACCAGCCTGACCAACATGGTGAAACCCTGTCTCCACCAAAAATATAAAAAATTAGCCAGGTGTGGTGGCATGCACCCGTAATCCCAGCTACTCAGGAGGCTGAGGCAGGAGAATCATTTGAACCTGGGAGGCAGAGGTTGCAGTGAGCAGAGATCATGCCACTGCACTACAGCCTGGGTAACAAGACTCTGTCTCAAAAAAAAAAAAAAAAAAAAGAAAGAAAGCTAAGAATAATGAACTGTGTCCTTTATTATAAAGGCTTGTGACCAGCTTGTGACAGGCTGATGTTATTATCTTGTGTAACTACTGAGTTCAGCAGGAGTTTAGGGATATACTATTACCTATTAGTATAAGAAACCTATTATCTATTAGTATAAGAAGCCTATTCTTAGACTAAAAATACTTTTTGGCCTTGAGATATCAGGACATCAAGACTTTTTGTTAAGTTCTGGGTCTTGTTTACTTATCATTAACTTATTCTCTCAACCATAAAGGTCTTGTGAAGGAGAGTGCCTAACTTCCTGGGAATGGAATCCGGCAGGTTTCACTTCATTTGGCCTTATTCAAGATGGAGTCACTCTGGTTTGGATGCCTCTGATATATTTTCCTCCTCCCTTTTATAAGGGGATCCTTAATTCTAAGGGGTACAGAGAGACAGAGGTCCATCTTCAGAAATGTCTTCAAGCTGAACAGGGGCAATGATATTCCTCCCTAGCCATTGGGATCCCTTGTATTTAGATTGGAGAGGAGTTCACTCAGCAAGTGTTGGCACGGTGAGGGCCAATCATTATTGTGACTTTCAACAAAAGGTGAAATCTGGAAAATTAGTAAGTGTTCAATTTAAAGAAGCTTTTTTTTTTTTTTTTGACAGCATTTTGCTCTTGTTGCACAGGCTGGAGTGCAATGGCATGATCTCGGCTCACTGCAACCTCTGCCTCCCAGGTTCAAGTGATTCTCCTGCCTCAGCCTCTTGAGTAGCTGGGATTACAGCTGTGTCCCACTATGCCCTGCTAATTTTGTATTTTTAGTAGAGATGGAGTTTCACTATGTTGGCCAGGCTGGTCTTAAACTCCTGACCCCAGCTGATCTGCTTGCCTCGGCTTCCCAAAGTGCTGGGATTACTGGTGTGAGCCACTGTGCCCGGCCAGGTTTACCTTGTTTTCTTGCACAAAAATTACAACAGTAATACATTCCACAGTAACAAAACAGAGTATGTTCCAAGCATCTGAACGAAAAGGTTTTCCATGAACCAGACAATTGCTGGAACCACCCTGATATGGGGTCGACAGTGTGTTAATGGCAGAGATATGGGTGTCTAAGTCCTTCATGGACTGAGTAATATTATGTGAATAGTATGGAATATACAAACAACATTCCATTTTGATGATAGCACAAGATCCCCCGTGAGCCGCTGTTAAAATGCCCAAAGCCATGCAGTTTCATAAGGGTACCTGTCTAATTTGAGAAGTCTCTTCAGTTAGTAGGATAATGGCATGCTGTGTAGTACTAAAAGCTGTAGCTGTATGTTGGACTAGGGATTCAACTTGCCACTTGACATCCATTATAGCCACCTCTGACAGTAATACAGCCCTCGAGTAAAACCACAAAGGAGGGTCGGGTGCGGTGGCTCACGCCCGTAATCCTAGTACTTTGGGAGGCCAAGGCGGGTGGATCACCTGAGGTCAGGAGTTCAAGACCAGCCTGGCCAACATGGCGAAACCCCGTCTCTACTAAAAATACAAAAAATTAGCTGGGCGTGGTGGCGGGCGCCTGTAATCCCAGCTACTCCGGAGGCTGAGGCAGGAGAATTGCTTGAACCCAGCGGGCGGAAGTTGCAGTGAGCCAAGATTATGCCACTTCACTCCAGCCTGGGTGTAAGAGCGAAACTCCGTCTTGGAAAAAAAAAAAAGAGAAGAAAAATAAAACCACCAAGGAGACCGCTTTGGTCACCTGTGGCGAGATTTCCCAACTTTCCAGTTAGACAGGAGAGAGTCTAATTTAGTGAGGATATGTCCTGGGAGATAAGGATGACCCCATGTACATCGTCCAATCCAACTCCAAGGTAAATACAGCCAGCCATGAGACCCACATGCCCATAGCCAGCCCCAAGGAGAAAGACAAGCAACCAGTGGCTAGGACTTATTCTGCCATCCCATCCACACTTGGTCACTTACAAGGGTGTGATTACATTGTTGGGGTGGTAACCTTCCCATATTACAGGTCTCAGTCTCTTCATAACTGTTACTGTGTCTTTCAAAACATAGGGGCACTATGCTTGATACCTGCCCTTGGACAGCTGTTATCCACCCAAGTCCATCATGCACAGCATAACAGGGCAGGGTGGAATTTAGCTGTTTCCTCATTAAATCAAAAAGATGCTTCCTTGTTTCATTGTGAGAAATGAAAGAGCTGGGCCCTTTGTTTTTACAGTGCATGGGAAAATGTGATGGATGTTCACTCCAATCATAATGATGATCCCATAAACTCACATTGGCCGGCAGGATGTGTCATGGCAGCACTACGGTGGAGGAGAGCTGTAGTCCACACACGCAGCAATCCATTTTGTGTGTAGGGAGGCTGAAGTTTGTTCCCATTCAGCAAAGAGATTGCCTCTTAGCTAATACCAATATATGTCCAGAATTGGGATATTAATCCAGATTTTTATGTTATTCATCTGTCTTGTTTCTTCTGAGCAGGAGCCAGAGATCACTGCTTGGTTCACAGGAATAAGTGGAATCAGTCTCTTGTGTTCCAGCAGCCTGTGGGACTTCATAAGAAACAGACTTAATTCAAGATCAATGAACCCAGCTGCTTCTTCCTTGAAGTGTAACTGCGGTTGAGGCACTAAGGAGTACTTACTTGGTAGGGTCCTTTCCACTGTGGGAAAGTTGATCTACTAGGGACCATTTTTCAAGTCATTAACAGGGTCCCATTTCCTGGCGGGATTACAATAGGATTTTTTTCCTTAGTGAGGGAAGGAAGTCTCTCATTTCCATATTCAAGAAGAGCTTTTTGCACCTGACCTAAGTTGGCAACATAATTCTGTTAATTTGAAAGTATCTATATCTACTAGGAAATCAGCAATTCTGTCAGAAAGGCCTTTCCATACATTATTTCAAAAGGGCTGAGCTACAGCCTTCCACTGGGGCAGCCCAAACTTGCAACAAGGCCACAGGCAATAGACAGAGCCAGGTTTCTGATGTTTCCTGTCAGAGCTTAGCAAGGGTCCTCTTTAGAGTTTGATTGGTCCTTTCTACTTTTCCTTTTTTTTAAATTTTTATTTATTTATTTATTTATTTTAGACGGAGTCTCGCTCTGTTGCCCAGGCTGGAGTGCACTGGCACAATCTCAGCTCACTGCAAACTCCGCCTCCTGGGTTCACGCCATTCTCCTGCCTCAGCCTCCTGAGTAGCTGGGACTACAGGCGCCCGCCACCATGCCCAGTTAATTTTTTGTATTTTTAGTAGAGATGGGGTTTCACTGTGTTAGCCAGGATGGTATCGATCTTCTGACCTCGTGATCCGCCTGCCTCGGCCTCCCAAAGTGCTGGGATTACAGGCATGAGCCACCGCGCCTGGCTGGTCCTTTCTACTTTTCCTGAAGACTGTGGCCTCTATGCAGAATGAAGACCATATTGAATTCCTAGAGCGGATGCTATGTCTTGGGTTATTGTTGCTGTGAAAGATGGGCCATTATCACTCTATAAGCTTTTAGGCAACCTGAATCTGGGAATCATTTCCTTAAATGAGAATTTAGAAACCTTGATTGACTTTTCAAGCCAGATAGGAAAAGCTTAATCCAACAGGTAAAGAAAGGTATCAACCAACACTAATAAATATTGGAATTCTTTACATGGAGGCATTTGGGTATAGTGTGTTTGCCAATCTTCTTCTGGATATGACCCCCTTTGCTGAACAGGCTTTACTAATGGAGGAGGTAAAGGTTGGTTCTTTGAGTTTTTTTGGGGGGTTGGCACACAATTCACAGGCCTAAATCACTTGTTTTACTGTTCTAAGAAAGTCTTTTCAGCCAGGCACGGTGGCTCACGCCTATAATCCCAGCACTTTGGGAGGCCGAGGTGGGTGGATCACGAGGTCAGGAGTTCAAGACCAGCCTGGCCAACATGGTGAAACCCCGTCTCTACTAAAAATACAAAAATTAGCTGGGCATGGTGGCAGACACCTGTAATCCCAGCTACTCCAGAGGCTGAGGCAGAGAACTGCTTGAACAAGGGAGGCAGAGGTTGCAGTGAGCTGAGATCGCACCACTGCACTCCAGCCTGGGTGACAGAGTGAGACTCCATCTCAAAAATAATAAGAAAATGACAAAGGTCTAGAAAGGAATGTCCAAGTTCAGGCCAGTAGTGGCAAGCAGGACAAGATTTGCATGGCCTTGCCATTTGTAACCAAAAAGTAAAAGTCATTCCATAGCAAGGAGATGAAAAAGAACTGCTGAAAAGCAATCTCCAGTTTTCCATCCTGGAGCAGTTCACCTACGGGGGACTGGTATAATTGCTGCCAGGCTTAATCTTTCACATTGGACCTTCACATTTAAAACTTGTAAATGCGAAATTCCAAGTAAGCTTTGCAAAAAAGGAGAGACAATAAACAATTCATTTAAGTGGTCTAGATCTAGGGAAAGTAAATATTGCAGAGCCATTTGTCCCCAATGTCTTCTAGCAACATCCCAGAACAGACAGGCAAATGGCCCATAACCCAAAGGCAAACAAGGAAAAGGAAAGTTAAAAACCTCAGGACCGGTTCAACGAGAGATCTCTCTCATAAAGCAGCAGTAGAGCATAGAAAGCAATCAGGAAACTGGCAAGTGGTAGCCTTTGGAAAGCTCTTACAGACAGCACAAGGAGGGCGAATCCACAGTGAATAATGGTTAACATCCCATTGTGCTAAATCCATTTTCAGCTGTGAGGGGCCTTTAATCCTCCTAAGTAGGCCTCAAACCCAATCTTAGATAAGTGTCCTTGTCCTTCATTGGTATAAAAATGTATTCCTCTACTCACCCAAAGTCAGTCAGTTGGTCCTGCGCAGTCTATTTCTTTCGGGTTGAAGGTCTCACCTCAATAAAGTCCTTGGGAGTTGCCACAGGAAATGTTACTTAAAAGGAATTTTGTTCCAGACCCAAAAAGCAGGTTCTTGGATCTCAGACAGGAAAGAATTTAGGGCCAGTCACAGAGCACAGTGACAGAAGCAAGTTTATTAAAGACTACTCTATTACAGAGTAGGGTGTTCTCAGAAAGCAAGAGGAGGACCCCACACCAAAAATTACGTAGCTAGCTAAGAATAATGGTCTCATGTGCTTTAGTACAACAGCTTGTGATCCGCTTGTGACAGAGTATTAGTGGTGTTATTCTCTGTGTAACTATTGATTTCAGCAAACATTTATGAAAATACTATTATCTTTAAAGAGAAACCTATTCTTAAACTAATAATGCTTTCTGTTCTCAAGATATCAGGACATCAGGACATTTCCTTAAGTTCTGGGTCTTGTTTAGTGAGTAAGAATCATTAGCTTGTTCAACCAAAAGGTCTTGTTACGGGTAGAGGGTGTCCAGGTTCGTGACATCTTGAACAAAGAATTGGACAAAATGTACAAACCAAGGAAATAATGAAGCAACAAAATCAGATTTATTGACAATGAAAGTACACTCCCCAGGATGGGAGCAGCCCCTGTCTAGGGCTCAAGAGCTGGGTTACAGAATCTTCTGGGGTCCAAATACCCACTAGAGGTTTCCCATTGGTCACTTGGTGTTCACCCCATGCAAATGAAGTAGTGGCCTGCAATCAGAGGCTGAAGTAAAGTTACAAAGTTGTACTCCTATGCAAACGTCTGATTGAGGCCATTATTTCATTTGCATGGAGTGCACACCAAGTGGCCAATGGGAAACCTCTAGTGGGTATTTGGATTGATTGGTGGCTTTCTGCAACCAATCAGAGGTACTTTCAATTTTCCATCTGCCCTGCAGAAAAGCAGGTTTGCAAAGGGAGTAACCTCTGGTCCTTCTGTTACTTAGGCATGGATAGTTGGTTTTTTCCTTTGGTTTAGTTCTATGAAGTCAGTGTGAATCAGCCTTAGGTTCCCTGCCTCCAGACCCTATTCTCCTGCCTCAGTCTTATGATGGAGAGTACTTAACTTTCTGGGAATGTAACCCATCAGGTTTTGCTTTATTCAGCTTTTATTCAAGATGGAGTCATTCTGGTTTGGACTCCTCTGACAGTGGGAGTGAAGTAGAAGTGATAGGGTTTCTTTACAGTTCTTATATCCAACTATTTGATTTAGTCTATAAGGAATTCCCCTTTGTCTTCTTTAGGAATATCAAAGCATTTCAACAGGTATTTAGTACCTGTGAGCTAGCCAACTTGTTACTTTGTATCTTTTTAAGTATCTACTCTGCACTAGTTATTGTCTAAGACACTGTAATGTCTCTACTCACTATAGCAATCTTCTGAAGATTAGATTCCATTTTATAAGTGAAGATTCTAATTTTGAGGGGTGATACGATTTATTGGAACTCAGATCCTTCTGACTTTCAAATAGTTGTTTCTTGGACCAAAGGACAGTGAAATGGTGATGACTGTATCTGCATGAAAAGGGAACAAGGAAGCTGTATCTGACTCTTCACTTTCAGCAAATAAGGTGGCTGCTGATGCTAACCTGAGAGCAGCATTAGGTTATGGGAAAGCTTTCTCCAAATTCAGATCATCATTTTGTTACAGGAAAGGGGTCCCGATGCAGACTACAACAGGGGGTTCTTGGATCTCATGCAAGAAAGAATTCAGGGCAAGTCCGCAGTGCAAAGTGAAAGCAAGTTTATTAAGAAAGTAAAGGAATAAAAGAATGGCCATTCCATAGAGCAGCCATGAGGGCTGCTGGTTGCCCATTTCTATGGTTATTTCTAGATGATATGCTAAACGATGGGTGGATTATTCATGCCTCCCCGTTTTAGACCATATAGGGTAACTTCCTGACCTTGCCATGGTATTTGTAAACTGTCATGGCGCTGGTGGGAGTGTAGCAGTGAGCACGACCAGAGGTCACTCTCGTGGCCATTTTAGTTTTGGTGGGTTTTGGCCGCTCCTTCACTGCAACCTGTTTTATCAGCAAGGTCTTTATGACCTGTATTTTGTGCTGACCTCCTATCTCATCTGGTGACTTGGAATGCCTTAACCGTCTGGGAATGCAGCCCAGTAGGTTTCAGCCTCATTTTACCCAGCTCCTATGTAAGATGGAGTTGCTCTAGTTCACGTGCCTCTGACAATTTCATGTTAATTTTTCTCTTTGAATTCATGAGTAACACTGAAGAGAGTACATGAGGTTTGTGGAAAATACCAATTTTAAGTCTTTTAGTCCATAAGATTCACTGTGATAAATTTCTTCCTAGGCTGAAAAAAAAAGTAATGGTTGACCATAAAAAAGATGGCGGCCGCAGCTTCTCCACGGCAACGGCGACGCCATTCTCCAGCAAGCGCGTCAATACATTTAGTTCCGGCCTGTTGCACGTCATTTCCGGCACCGGCATGGCGGGGTGAGCGGCCGGCTTATTTAAGACCGGGAATTTAGTCAGCCTGGTAAGCGGACTCTAAGGAGATGGAGTATCGCTGAAGTGATGGGAGAGAATGTGGTCGTTAGCAACATGGAGAGAGAAAGTGGGAAGTCCGTGGCTGTTGTCGCAGTTGTGACTGAGCCTCGGTTTACCCAGCGATACAGAGAATATCTCGAGAGGCAGAAACTCTTTGATACACAGCACCGTGTGGAAAAGATGCCGGATGGCTCGGTGGCGCTACCGGTGCTGGGAGAGACGCTTCCAGAGCAGCACCTGCAGGAGTTGAGGAATCGTGTTGCCCCAGGCAGTCCCTGTATGCTCACGCAGCTCCCGGATCCTGTTCCTTCAAAGAGGGCCCAGGGTTGTTCACCTGCCCAAAAATTGTGTCTTGAGGTGAGTCGCTGGGTGGAGGGCCGGGGAGTCAAGTGGTCAGCCGAGTTGGAGGCTGATTTGCCCCGATCATGGCAACGGCATGGTAATCTCTTGTTGCTGAGTGAAGACTGTTTCCAAGCCAAGCAGTGGAAAAATCTGGGACCGGAACTCTGGGAGATCGTTGCCTTGGCACTTGGCGTCCAGCGTTTGGCAAAACGAGGGCGGGTATCACCGGATGGTACTCGAACTCCAGCAGTGACACTGCTGCTGGGTGACCATGGCTGGGTAGAGCATGTGGATAATGGTATCCGTTATAAGTTTGACGTGACCCAGTGTATGTTCTCCTTTGGAAACATCACTGAGAAGCTTCGAGTGGCATCGTTGTCCTGTGCTGGAGAAGTGCTGGTGGATCTCTATGCAGGAATTGGTTATTTTACATTGCCTTTCCTAGTTCATGCTGGTGCTGCCTTCGTCCATGCTTGTGAGTGGAATCCCCATGCTGTAGTTGCTCTGAGAAATAACCTTGAGATCAACGGAGTAGCAGATCGGTGCCAAATACACTTTGGAGATAACAGAAAACTGAAGCTCTCAAATATTGCAGATAGGGTGATCCTGGGGCTGATTCCCAGCTCTGAAGATGGCTGGCCCATTGCCTGCCAAGTGTTAAGGCAGGATGCTGGAGGCATTTTGCATATCCACCAAAATGTGGAATCTTTCCCAGGGAAGAATCTTCAGGCTCTTGGAGTCAGCAAAATAGAGAAAGAGCATTGGCTGTATCCTCAGCAAATTACCACCAACCAATGGAAAAATGGAGCTACCAGGGATTCTAGGGGAAAAATGCTGTCACCAGCCACCAAGCCAGAGTGGCAAAGGTGGGCAGAATCTGCAGAAACTCGAATCGCCACTCTTCTTCAGCAGGTGCATGGGAAACCGTGGAAGACACAAATTCTGCACATTCAACCAGTGAAATCCTATGCTCCCCATGTGGATCACATAGTCCTGGATCTGGAATGCTGCCCCTGTCCTTCAGTTGGCTAGAGGAGGTAGATCCTGGGACACATGGGATCCATGTGCGAGTGGCCCTTAATGTATCAGTTCAGTCCAGGTTGTCATCCCTTTTGTCCCCTGGTGATCAGTTTTTTTCATATTTTGTAGCCCTGAAAGCAGGCTCTAGATCAATTCAAATTATTTCATTTGTCTTTCATTGATAACATAGAAAATGAAATACGTATTTGGGAGAAGCAGCATGGCCCATTGAAATGAGGCTCATCTGTGCAATTATGAATTCCAAATTCTGACCTCAGTTCTGGAATTGAAGTTTCAGTATGTTTTGGCCTCAGGTTTCATTATTTGCAAAATGAGAGTTTCTTTGAACTGTCTCACGTGACTATTAAGCAACTATACACAGGACATTGGTTATTTTAGAGTGAAAGATACAGTGCTTTTTCCAAATTGCTCTGGCTACCATATAGAAAATTGACTGGAGGAGGGCCAAGATGGAAACAGGGCGACCAGTGAGGAGGCTTCTGTGGTTGTCCAGGTCTGAGGTGATGGTAACGTGGACTCGGGTGGTGGTAATGGGAGGTAGATTGATATGATAAATAAAATTGACAGACCAAGCAATGGAATCAGAATTAAGTCCTTAATGTGATGCTGCTTTGTTATTATGACTGACTAAATTAGAGAGAGAAGGGAACAAAAATTATTTTAGTGTATTTCCATTCCCTTACTGTGACATTCCTAAACGATTGTGAGGGGGTGTCTTACAAATTTGGTTTGTTGTGGTAGAAATATGGTTAAGAATCACCAGTCTATTTTTCTTTTTTTTTTAAAGCTCATCTGCTGAGGACAAGTCACTGTTCTAAATCATAGGGAATCTAGATTTCTAGCCTCAAGCTTGTGCAATAGCTGCCAATTAGTAGCTATTAGTTTAAAGTTCCTATTAAAATCTTAGATTTGTAGAGGCCTCATACTCCCTCTTCATCTTCCTACCGTGGCTGAGAACACGAGGGCCAACCTAAGAAGCTATAGGGAATGTGAGATATTCTGCAGAGTATTTCCAGCCTCACCTTATTTTATGGCTGTCTGCCATAAAAGATGGTTTGCCATTAGAGTGACTAATTGTTTGTTATTTTGTTTTGTTTGCTTTTTTGTTTTTTTGAGACAGAGTCTTGCTCTGTCACCCAGGCTGGAGTGCAGTGACACCATCTTGGCTCACTGCAACCTCTGCCTCCCAGGCTCAAGCGATTCTCAAGCCTCAGACTCTCAAGGAGCTGGGGTTACAGGTGTGCAGCACCATGCCCAGGTAATTTTTGTATTTTTGGTAGAGATGGGGTTTCACCATGTTGGCCAGGCTGTTTTGGAACTCCTGACCTCAAGTGATCTGCCCACCTCGACCTCCCAAAGTGCTGGGATTACAGGTGTGAGCCACCACGCATGGCCCGGGATGACTAATTGTTGATTATCACTCAGAGCTTTGTTTTGGTGTATTTTGAAGCTATCTAGGTGGTTTGCTAGGTGAAGGAAATACAGAAAAGTGTGGCCTTATATGATTGTACCTGACATTTGGCTGGCTGGGTTTGGGCATGGCTACTCATCCTTCTCTTGCAACAGTAGCAGTAAGGACAGGTTGGTGCTGTTTGTGTTATCCAACAAATACTAAGTGCCTATTATATACAAAAGCCACAGGAAACATAACGATCCATTAGATAGAGTTCCTGTCTCTGAGGAACCCACAATCTAGCAGCAGAAATAACACAAGTACTCAAAGAAAGACTTGGAGTGCAGTAAGATAAGTGCCATGTGAGTGATAGCACGTTGTAGGAATGCAAAGGTGGGAAAGAAGAGTTCTCAGAACTGAATAGGGAAGTCTTCAGAGGTAGTGTTTGAATTGGCTCATGAAAACTGGGTAAGATTTTGATGGGTAGGTTGCGGGTAGAAACAGGCACTAGTAGAAGAGAATAACAGATGCAAAAGTTTGAATCCTCAGAAAATGGTATGTTGTTATTAGATAAGTTTGGAACAAAGGAAGCAGTAAGAGATGTGTTGAAGATGGGGGTTGTTGTAAGGATTAAAAAGCACTGTGTCTTGTACACAGTAATCCCCTAGGGAGGTGTTAGCCAGCATGTGATCCCACCATGAAAACAAACAGCCTGCTTATTTCCATTCCCATCTCAAAGAGTGGCCTTCCTGTGTTACCTTAATCATCTCCTCTTTTTTTTTTTTTTTTAGAGACAGAGTCTCGCTCTGTCGCCCAGGCTGGAGTGCAGTGGCGCAATCTCGGCTCACTGAAACCTCTGCCTCCTGGGTTCAAGCAATTCTCCTGCCTGAGCCTCCCAAGCAGCTGGGACTATAGGCGTGTGCCACGCCTGGCTAATTTTTTGTATTTTTAGTAGAGACGGGTTTCACCGAATGAGCCAGGATTGTCTCGATCTCCTGACCTCATGATCTGCCCACCTCGTCCTCCCAAAGTGCTGAGATTACAGGCATGAGCCACCATGCCCAGCCAGTCATCGCCTCTTTTACATAGTGGGTTTTTCCTCACTTGTGTGTCCATGGCTTGCTCTCCTCAAACTATAAAGATACCAACCTGGAGGTTGAGACAATATGGGAAGGGAACAAGGAGAAACAATGAGGAAGATGAGCCAGAGAGTCAGTCTGGGGACTGAGGATTTGCCTTTTTGCCATAAGCTCTGGATAGACAGCTGATGTCAGGTGTGGCCAGTTGAACTCATTCGACCAACGGTTGTTGGACTGCTGCATGCTTGTGCTCTCCCTCTCACATATATATATTATACATATATATATTCATATATTATACATATATATTCATATATATAATACATATACATTCATATATTTTATATATATACATATATGGGCCCTGTGTGTGCAGTGATGAAAGACTGACATGGCTCTGCCTTCATATAGTTTATTTTTATTTTTATTTTTTGGAGATGGAGTCTCACTCTGTCGCCCAGGCTGGAGTGCAGTGGAGCGATCTCAGCTCACTGCAACCTCCACCTCCCAGGTTCAAGCAATTCTCCTGTCTCAGCCTCCCAAGTAGCTGGAATTAACAGGCATCTGCCACCATGCCCGGCTAATTTTTGTATTTTTGGTAGAGAGGGTTTCACCCTGTTGGCCAGACTGGTCTTGAACTCCTGACATCAAGTGATCCACCCACCTTGGCCTCCCAAATGCCTTCTTAGAATTTAGATTCCACTCATTCAACTCCTGACTCCTCTACTTTCTGTGTGACCTCAGGCAAGTCATGAATCTCTCAAGATTTAGTTTCCTCATCTGTACATTAGGGTTAACAATTGTACATATCCTATAGGGTAGTTCTTAGGTTTAAATGAATATATGTTAAGCTGTCATCATCGTGACTCACTGAGTGGTGAATACTTTTGTAAAATAAAAAGTATCGGAGACAGGTCTCAATCAGTTTAGAGGCTTATTTTGCCAAGGTTGAGGACACACATGAGAAAAAGACGCAAGTCACAGTAGGATCTGTGGCCCGCACATTTTGAGGGCTTCAGTATTTAAAGGGGAAAGTGAGGGTAGGAGGGGTAGGGGTAGAGGAAAACAACAAAAAGGAGTGTAGTTAGTGAGTTAAGTGGTCACATTCTTGTGAGGCTTTGATTAGTGCTTACTGAATCCACATGTTACATGTGAAGTGGGGTAGAGGAACAGTCAATTACGCGTTTGTCTGGACTCAGTAAATCTGCACATCTGAGGTGGGCAGAGGGATGGTTTCTAGTCTTGTCTTTGTGCTGTATCTGTGAAGATAAGCTGTTTACATTGTCAAGGTAAGGGAGGCCAACTGAGGAGATATGTAACCTTCTATCTTGCAGCTGTGTTTAGGCAAAAAGAAAGGCAGTTTTTTTTGCATGCCTGAGTTTCCAGGCTTCACTTTTCCCTTTGGCATAGTAAGTTTGGGGTCTGACTTTTTTTTATTTGTTTGTTTGTTTGAGGTGGAGTTTCTCTCTTGTTGCCCAGGCTGGAGTGCAATGGCGCGATCTCGGCTCACCACAACCTCCGCCTCCCGGGTTCAAGTGATTCTCCTGCCTCAGCCTCCCGAGTAGCTGGGATTGTAGGCATGTGCCCCCATGCCCGGCTAATTTTCGTATTTTTAGTAGAAACAGGGTTTCTCCATGGTCGGGCTGGTCTCAAACTCCCGACCTCAGGTGATCCGCCCACCTCAGCCTCCCAAAGTGCTAGGATTACAGGTGTGAGCCACTGCGCCCGGCCTGGGGTATGACATTTTATTTTCCTTTCACACTTCATTCTATCAGTCAGTCTTTGTATATGATGAACGACCATTTTCCAATTTGGCTGTGAGGGGTTGCTGTATGTCTGGCCTACTTGAGGCAGAATGTCATTATTTTGAAAAGCCATTCACTGATTAATTCGGAGATACTGTGTACTCTCTCCATTAAGCGCTGTGCTTGGAGCCAGTGACATAGAGATGAATAAAACTGAGTCCTGCCCACAATGGGATCACTATCTGGTGACACGGACACAGAGAAAACAATGTCAATGCTGTTTACTAAGTGCTTAGATAGAAATAAGGGTTTTTATGGACACACATAGGAGAGGCAGCCACCCTCATTTGAGGATGTGGGGTGAGGACTGGACAGGGTGACTAGGAAGGTAGGAGCAGGGATGCTTAAGGGAGTGTTAAAGAATGAGCAGGAGTTAATGTGTGGATGGAAGAACAGAAGTCTCCCTTAAGCTTTTTCTCTACTTAAGCACGTTCATTTACATTTCAGTTTTCTTTGAGGACTTGCTGGATTGCCCTGGTTGGGAAGAGGCATCTTATGGAACCAAGGAAAAAAGACTGAAGGGTTCAGGAGGCTCATGGGGTCCTTGTCATCTCAGTCCAGCAATTTGTATAAGCTCTAAAGGCTTCCCATGCAAGCTTCAATATTAGTTGCCAGTCAATGCAGCCACTTGATAGAGATACTGTGATTTTTAAAAAATGGTAATTTTTAAAAACTCCCTCAAACTTGAGCTGCTTTATTAACTTTGTAATTTTAAAAAATTATATGAGTGCAGTAACATATGAGTACAATATGTGCCTTTGAAATACACAAATAGGCCAGGTGCGGTGGCTCATGCCTGTGATCCCAGCACTTTGAGAGGCTGTGGCAGGTGGATCACCTGAGGTCAGGAGTTTGAGACCAGCCTGTCCAACATGGCAAAACCCTCTCTCTACTAGAAATACAAAAATTAGCCAGGTGTGGTGGTGGGCTTCTGTAATCCCAGCTACTTGGGAGGCTGAGGCAGGAGAATCTCTTGAACCCAGGAAGTGGAGGTTGCAGTAAGCCGAGATCACGCCACTGCACTCCAGCCGGGCAACAGACAAGACTCTGTCTCAAAAACAAAAAACAAAACCATATGCGAACAGAAATTTAAAATAGTAACAAACAAATAGAATTTAAATTTCTTTCTCCTACCCTGGGCACACGTGACAAAATCCAATATATATCGTTCTGAACAGCCTTAGGGTACAGCCACTTTATATTGCACAAGCTGTAAAAGTAGTCATTTTCAAACTACACTATTATTTAAAATGATTACAAGTATTTAAAATGTTTAAAATAAAGATCCAACCCTGTTCACTTGGGAAACAGTTTGGCAGTTCCTTAAAATGTTGAACATAGGGTTATCATATGACCCAGCAGTGAATTAACCAAATAAGACATATGTGATATACCCAAGAGAATGCAAACATATGTCCACACAAAGGCTTGTACATGAATATTTGTAGCAGCATTATTCATAGACAAAATGTGGAAACAACCCAAAGTCCATCAACTGATGGTTAAACAAAATGTCATATCTATACAATGGAATCTGTAAAAAGGAATGCAGTACTGATACATGGTTTCTGGATGAACTTTGAAAACATTATGCTGAGTGAAAGAATCCAGTTGCAAAAGGTCATTTATTGTATGGTCCCATTTATATGAAATGGCCAGAATAGGCAAATCTATAGAAACAGAAAGTAAGTTCCCAGGTGCTGTGGGGAGTAGAGAATGGAGAATGACTGCTGATGGGTACCGGGTTTATTTTGTGGGAAGATGAAAATGTTCTGAAAATAGATGGTGGTGATGATTGCACAACTCTGTAATATATGAACCAGCCATTTAATTGTATATTTTTAAAGGGTGAATTTCCCTACTTGCTTCAGCAACATATATACTAAAAGGGTGAATTTTATAGTATGTGAATTATATCTCAATAAAGCTGTTAAAAAAAAAAAAAGCAAAGAACTTGGAAACACTTCCTATAGGAAGGAACACAAGAGCTGCATTTTATTATTTTTGGGGTCTTGCTTTGTTGCCCAGGCTGGAGTGCAGTGGCGCAATCAAGATTCACTGCAGGCTGGGCGCGGTGGCTCACACCTTTAATCCCAGCTCATGTCTGTAAACTTTGGGAGGCCGAGGTGGGCAAATCACCTGAGGTCAGGAGTTTGAGACCAGCTTGGTCAACATGGTGAAACCCTGTCTCTACTAAAAATACAAAAATTGGCCAGGTGCGTTGGCTCATGCCTGTAATCCCAGCACTTTGGGAGGCTGAGGCAGGTGGATCACAAGGTCAGGAGTTCAAGACCAGCCTGGCCAAGATGGTGAAACCCCGTCTCTACTAAAAATACAAAAATTAGCCAGGGGTGGTGGTGGGTGCCTGTAGTCCCAGCTACTCGGGAAGCTGCAGCAAGAGAATTGCTTGAACCCAGGAGGCGGAGGTTGCAGTAAGCCGATATCATGCCACTGCACTCCAGCCTGGGTGACAGAGCAAGACTCCATCTCAAAAAAAAAAAAAAAAAAATACAAAAATTAGCGAGACATGGTAACAAACACTTGTAATCCCAGCTACTCAGGAGGCTGAGGCAGAAGAATCGCTTGAACCCAGGAGGCGGAGGTTGCAGTGAGCGAAGATCACACCACTGCACTGTAGCCTGGGTGACAGAGTGAGACTCTGTCCCCCACCAAAAAAAAAACAAAAAAACAAACTCACTTGCAGCTTTGACCTCCTGGGCTGCAATCCTCCTGCCCCGGCCTCCTGAGTAGCAACCTCCTCCCCCCCCCCCCCCCCCCCCCGAGTTCAAGCGATTCTCCTGCCTCACCCTCCAGAGTAGCTGGGATTACAGGTGTGCACCACCATGCCCAGTTAATTTTTGTGTTTTTAGTGGAAACAGGGTTTCACCATGTTGGCCAGGCTGGTCTTGAACTCCTGACCTCAAGTGATCCACCCACCTCAGCCTCCCAAAGTGCTGGGAATACAGATGTGAGCCACTGTGCCCACCCATTATTTTTAAATTTTTTTTTATAGATATAGGGTCTCACTATGTTGCCCAGGCTGGTCTCGAACTCTAGGGCTCAAGTGATCCTCTAACCTCAGCCTCCCAAAGTGCTGGGATCCCAGGCATGAGCCATGGTGCCTGTCCTAGAGCTGAATTTTGAATAGGATCAACCACGTAAAGGCAGAGGAAGTGAGGGCCCCTTAACTTCTTCTCCAAGATAAGCTATTTGTCTCACTGAAACTTTCTCTTGAATCTTACAGTTACCACTGTGTGTTTCCTGTAGGCCCTTCTCCAGATTCTCCAAGTCGTTCCCAAGAACCTTTTCACTGGGGCCCAGAATTGACTCACAGTATCCATCCCAATTCCCCTTTCTCTTAAAAAGGAGAAGCTGGAAAACTCAAGTACTAAATTTCCCAGCCTCTCTTGCACAGATAGTGGCCATGTGAGCCAGTTCTGGCAAGGAGCTGCAGGCAGAGGTCCGGAGGGAGGGCTTTGGGTCTCTGACCCTGGAGATGTAGCAGCCATCTCTCCAAGCATGCTAAGACTGGCAGAGCAGCATTGTAGGACTTTGATTTCTTAAGGGGATCTTTGATCAGCTACACAGCCCTGAAATGTCTATCTCTGAACTTGTCATGTGAAAAAAAAATAAAATAACCTGCAACCCCACCCCCAAGTCTATTTAAGTTACTGTGGGAATTTTCTTTTAACTTACAGGCAAGAAATATTTCTGCCTGATATTCTGAGTACTAGATTAACCAAATAAATTAGACATATATAATAGAGGTGAGTAAATAAAAACTGAGCAGGAATGTTCACAGAGCTCATACCACCCAAAACAGGGCATCTTGAAATTATTTTTTTTCAGATGTTTCAGCTGTTAATGCTTCCATCCAGTGAAAATGCTGTGAAAATAAAAACTTCATTCAGCCTTGAAATTAATTTATCCGTGACTCCAAGGACTGCCTTTGGTCTTTTTTTTTTTTTTAATCAAAGTGATAGATACTCAATAATGGGATTCGTTCCCTGAACAGGAATCTAACTCAGGCTGTAGCCATAAAATCGCAGAAGCTTAGCTACTAGACCACAGGCTGGAGTGTTTTGTTTTGTCTCTTTTTCCTTCTCTCTCTTCTTGCCCTTTCATAAATGTTTTTGGGCCCCAACCATGTGCCAGACACCGTGGCAACCACTGGGAGTAAAATAGCCAACAAAACAAGACTCAATCCCAGACTCCATGGACCTTATACCCTAATGAGAGGGATAGGCATTTACCCAATAATCACACAACACATACAACATTTCATATAACAACTTGCATTCTAGTAAATGTGTGAGGAGAGGTTCTTGGGGTGCAATTGGAACCTATGACAGGGGTTGGCCTGGTCAGGAAGTCAGGACAGTCTTCCCTGAGAATTTGATGACTTAGCTGCGAGCTGAATGGGGAGTAGGAATTAATGACTGGCTAAAATGGGGAACAGCTTTCCAGGCTCTGACATTGTGCGCAAGTGCCATGTGGAGGAGTTTGAGGGGCTAAAATGAAGGGTAGGGTAGATGGAGAGGAAAGAGTAAGGGGTGAAGGAATGTTAATTAGGCTGCAGAGTTAAGTGATGATCAGATCAGGCAGGGGGCAATGTAGGCTATATTAAGAACACCATCCCAACAGCAATGGGATGTCATTGAAGGGTCTAAGCAAAAATGTGACATGGTTAAATATGTGATGTCTTGCAAATTCAGTTTATCAAAATCCTAGTATTCGAAAACATTTTAAAATATACTCAACACATACACTAACCCCTAATATTCCTTCATCTGCCCACCCTCGTTTCCAACAACTGTGGTGACATGGGATTGTACAAGGAGTTGGCTTCGTATACATAATTCATAGTCAATAAATTTTTCGTTTACGTTCATGGGAAAAATGCTGGCTCATAGAATTAGTTGACTCAGTTGGGATGTATTCTTCCATTTTCTGGAAAAGTTTATGTACAATTATTATTACTTAATGTTTGTTAGAAATCCCCAATGAAGCTACCTGGACCTGGATTTTTTTATGGGAAGATTTGTAACTACAAATTCAATTTCTCTAAAAGAGTTTTTTAGGGTATCTATTTCTTGACTGAGCTTTAGTAGTTTGCATCTTCAAAGAACTTTTCTGTTTTATCTAATTTGCCAAATATACTGATACAAAGTGTTCAAAATGTTCCTTTTACCAACTGTAGAATCCGTAGTGTTATCACCTCTCATTACTGACACTGATAATTTGTCCTCTCTCTTTCCTGATCAGTCGGCCTAGAGGTTTATCAAACTTAGCTTCTCAAAGAATTAGCTTTTGATTTCATTGATTTTCTCTATTGTGTTTCTACCTTTTCTTTTTTTTTTTTTTCTTTTTGAGATGGAGTCTTGTTCTGTCGCCCAGGCTGGAGTACAGTGGCACGATCTCGGCTCACTGCAACCTCCGCTTCCTGGGTTCAAGCGATTCTCCTGCCTCAGCCTCCCGAGTAGCTGGAATTCCAGGTACCTATCCCCAAGCCCAGCTAATTTTTTGTATTTTTAGTAGAGACGCGGTTTCACCATCTTGGCTAGGCTGGTCTTGAACTCCTGACCTCGTGATCCACTCTCCTCAGCCTCCCAGAGTGCTGGGATTACAGGCCTGAGCCACCGTGCCCGGCCCACATTTTGATTTCTGCTCTCATTTTTTTTCCTACTTACTTTGGACTAGACCACCACCATTGTTTGCTCCCCACTCTTCTCTTTCAAGGACTGCAATTATACACATGCATTTGGCTTCCTGAAGTTGTCCCATCCTTTACTGATGCTCTATTTATTTTGGTACGAGGTGTGTGTCTCATTTTGTTCTTTTTTCTGTCTGTTTCAGGGAGGTTCTGCTGTGTCTTCAAGTTCACTAATCTTTCTTTCTGCAGTATCTAATCTGCCATTGATCTCATCTAACATATTTTTCATCTCACACATTGGAGTTTTCATCTCTAGAAGTTTGATATGGGCCTTTTTATACCTTCATTGTCTGCAATATCTTCAGTCTTTCCTCTGGTTTCTTGAATATATGGAATATAATTATAATAACGGTTTTAATGTCTTTGTCTAATAATCTTCATCATCTGTAATTTCTGAGTCAGTTTTGACAGAATGTTTATTTTTTGTTTGTTTTGAGATGGAGTCTTGCTCTGTTGCCCAGGCTGGAGCGCAGTGGCATGATCTCACTGCAACCTCCGCCTCCTGGGTTCAAGCAATTCTCCTGCCTTAGCCTCCTGAATAGCTGGGACTACAGGTGAGCACCACCACACCCTGCTAATTTTTGTATTTTTAGTAGAGACGGGATTTCGCCATGTTGGCCAGGCTGGTCTCGAACTCCTGACCTCAGGTCATCCACCTACCTCGGCCTCCCAAAGTGCTGGGATTACAGGTGTGAGCCACCACACCCAGCCCAGAATGTTTTATTTTTCTTATTATGGGTTGTATTTTTCTGTTGCATGCCTGGTAATTTTTGATTGGATGCCAGCCATTGTGAATTTTACTTTGTAGATTATTTTCATATCCCTAAAACAGTTTGAACTTTCTTCTGGAGTATGATTAAGTTATTTGGACACAGTCTGAATGTTTTTGGGTCTTGCTTTTAAGCTTTGTTAGGTTATTCTAGAGCATTTAGTCGAGGGTTAATTTTTCCCACTATTGAAGCAAGACCTTTCTTAGTGCTCTAACTGGTGCCTTGTGAATTAGGATCTTTTCCTCTCTTGCTGACGGGATCAGGAATCATTCACCATCCTATGTGAGCTTTCAGTATTGTTTCCTCTAATCCTTTCTGATGGTTCTTTGCCAAGCCTTTGGTTATTTCCTCTCATGCATGTACTGATCATTATTTAGCTTAATACTTTAGAAGAATGGTCAGCAGATCTCTGGAGTTCTGTGTCACTCTGTCCTCTCTAGTATTCTACCCTGTGAACTCTAGTTGCCTTGGGCTCTCAGGACTCCCACTTATCTCTCCTCACCTCACGGAGTCTTCTGGATTCCCTCTCCCCATGCCGAAGCCTTTCTTCAGGCAGCAAGTTGGAGCAATTCTATTGCTCACCTTGTTTGCATTCCATCTCTCATGGATTACTATCCTCCACTGCCTATGTCCAATGCCTTCAGGGCCACTGTTTCATATATTTTGCCCATTTAAAAAAAGTATTTGGAAGTTTATAATTACTTTCTACTTAAATTTACTAGCTGTCACAATCATTACTGAAGAAATTCACTCTTGCAATAATATACATATGTACTTCATTTGACACAGAATTTCAACATGTAAAGCATATAAGAATTTCTTGCCACAATCATGTTTAGAATGCTTACCTATAAGGTGAATATTAAAATATTGGTAAATACAATGACGTTTTTCAGATTAGACATGATAAATAACCTGCAAGGTTACTTGACCATTGGTCACACAGAATTTCAGAGAGATCAGAACCAGTGTCAAAATAGGTATTTGTCTTTTTGGCTTTTTAAAGGTCAAGGTTGAATCAAGGGTAAATGAAAATATTGCATGAATATGAAGCTAAAATTGAATTTTATGTAACACAACAACAGCATTGGGTAAATAGAGATAGGTGGATAGACAGACTGTCTCAGTTTCTTTTTAATAATTTTTTTAATCGAAGCTTTACACATAATTTAAAAACTCAAAGGTAACCAAACCTAATAAGAAAAAAGCCCACAACACCATGATGAAGCAGCTGTTCTGCAGCTGTTTTGCCCTCATTCTGTGTGTCTACTTTCAATTCCAAATGGGCTTATATGACCAAAGAGATGCAGGATCTAACCAACATGTACCAACAGGAACCATGAGCATGTGTATGGAACTGGGTCTTGAGGGTGCTGGACAAGAATTAAGTTTGTGTTTATATAGGACAGCAGTACCCATTTATAGTATTGGCTTAGGGTTATGTTAACTCTTCCACACTGCATCATAATCCAAAGAGATATAGACCATCTGAACATCCCACATGTCACAATGACCTACCACATTGATGACATCATGCTAGCTGGGTAAGGTGAATAATAAGCAGCTAGCATACTGTACGCTGGAGGATGGAAAATAATCCTTAAGACCCAGCAAGCTGTTACCTCAGTGAAATTTTTAGGGCCCAGTAGGCTGCTTGAATGCCAAGATATCCCCTTCACAGTAAAGGACAAATTATTGCATCTCACCCACTCATTTCACCAAAATTATTCTGCCACCAGGGAAGCACACCAAGCTGTGTAGGCTTCTGTGGGAATTCAGAAGTTGGCAGTACTGTTCTGACTTGTAAACTGGGTGAGATAGAAATCTGCCAGTTTTCAGTGGGATCCGTAGCATGTAAAAGTTCTCTAGCAGGTATGGTGTATTTAGCCGTGTTGCATGGACCAATTCAGGATATTCTATGGGACAAGAGTAAATGTGATAAGAAGCCATGAAAGTTGATGGCAAGCTCCAATGGGAGAATCACAAGGTCGACTCCTGGCATTCTGTGGCAAGGCTGGGCCATCTGCAGTGCAAAACCCCCAAAACAACTCTATCCATGCTAATGTGCCTTGGTAAGAACTGATTATGGACATCAAGTGACCATGTAGCCAGAGAGGCTCATCGTGAGCTGGGCACAGACAGGTGGTCAGGCTCCCATGTCATATCTTGATTCTTTACCAATGTCCCTTCCTCAGCTCACAATTATGGCCACTTGGGAGGCTCTCATGTCTAGCTTATGGAGGACGAAAAAGCCTGAGCTGAATTCACTGAGTTTTCTTGGAATATAGGTTCAAAACAAAAATGGACTGCTACTGCCCTACAGCCCCACACAGGACTGGCCTTAAAAGACAGCAGTGAGGAGAACCTTCCCAAAAGGCATAATGTGGGGCAGTATTCCTGGTCATCAACTTTATGTGGAAAGAAAGTGTCTTGAAGTAAGAACATATTTTCATGGCAAATAAGTTGGCTAGTTGATCAGGGGTCTGGAATAAGACTGGCATATCAGGGACAAGAAGTCTGGAGAAGCAGAGGAGAAATATATGAGATATGGCACATAAGGAGGGGTTTTTGTATTGTATAACACAATCTGTATCTGCCAGAGACAATCCAACATGTAAGCAGCATTAAATAACCAAGTAGACACATTCAGCCAGTAAACTTCAGCAGCTGCAGCCATCAGCTCCACCGCCCCCTCCCTCCGCCCCCAGGAATGGCATAGGGGGCTCATGACAAAGTAGTCATCTTGCAGGAATGCAAGTGAGCAAGAGGCCAATAGATAGCCTCCACTTATCCAATAGCCACTCCCCAGGCTGGGCGCGGTGGCTCCTGTCTGTAATCCCAGCACTTTGGGAGGCCGAGGTGGGTGGATCACCTGAGGTCTAGAGTTTCAGACCAGCCTGACCAACATGGAGGAACCCCGTCTCTACTAAAAATACAGAATTAGCTGGCCATGGTGGCGCATGCCTGTAATCCCAGCTACTCGTGAGGCTGAGGCAGGAGAATCCCCTGAACCCAGGAGGCAGAGGTTGCAGTGAGCTGAGATGGCACCACTGCACTCCAGCCTGGGCAACCAGTGAAACACTGTCTCAAACAAAGCAAAACAACAACAAAATAGCCACTCCCCAATGTTAAACACCAAGTTCCTGATACAGCACCAACCCTCAAGTATACCAAACAGCTATTGGGCAGCAAGTTGATTTATGTTGGATTCCTTCCATCCTAGAATGGGCGGTGATTCTCCTTGACTAGAAACGGCCCATCTGCATGTCTGAGTTTTACTTCCTTGCCTATAAGTTGTTGGCCAGCCCTACTATTCACAGGTTTACAGGTATTTGATCTATCAACATGTATCCTGTGTAATATTGCCTTTGATTTAGGGACCCACTTTACAGCAAAGGAGGTGTGTCAGCAGGCACATAACCATGAGATCCACTGGTCCTATCACATACTATACAACCAAGAAAATGTTGGCCTGATGGAATGATGGAAAACCCTTTTGAAGGTGAAACTGAAGCAAAAGCTTGAAGATAATAGCCTGTGAAGATGGAATGACCTTGTCCACCAAGGTACAGTATATACTCTAAATCAACACTCATTTTATGGTGCTGTGTCTCATATATACATAACATGCATGTTTGGGAATGAAAGGATATAAATAGAATTCCCACTGTGTGGTAGGCTGAATAATGGCCCCCAAATATGTTCAGATCCTAATACCTGGATTCTATGAATATTTTACTTTCATGATAAAAGAGACTGTGGATATGACTAAGTTAATGACCTCAAGATACAGAGATTATCCTGGATTATCCAATAGGCCCAATATAATCATAAAGATTCTTACGAGAGAGGCAGATTTGCTTAGTAGATGCAATGACTTAAGCAGGAGGATGCGGTGATATGAGTAAGGGGCCATGAGCCAAGAAATGTAGGTAGCCTCTAGAAATTGAAAAAGGCAAGGAAACAGACTTTTTCTTGAAGACTTCAGGAAAAACGGTCCTGTTGATACCTTGATTTTAGGCTTCCAGAACTGTAAGAAAATAAATTTGTGTTGTTTGAAACCACTAAGTTTGTAGTGTCATAGCAGCGATAGGAAATTAATATAACCACATACTCTCACTCCCAGTGACCCATGTGGGGAGTTTGAACTTCTCATCCCCACAACTTTGTGAGTCTAGAAGTCCTGATTCCCAAGAGAGGAACCTTTTCATCAAGAGACACAATAATAGATCCTTTAAACTTTAACTTGCTGAGGTTCCCCAGTTCAAGGTCCTTTTGCCAGGAGACCAGCAGGCAAGGAAGAGTCACCATGTTAGTTGGGGTAATTGAATCCAGTCATCAGGAGGAAGTAGCGTTATTGCTACACGATGATGGCAGGAAGGAATATACCTGTATTTTACACTCAAGGTATAGTGGTCTCTTGATACGTCCCAATATCAAGTAAAATGGACAACTTCCAAAACAGCAGGGTAAACATCTCCAAATACTGGCTCCTCTATAAAAGCAATGAGAACACAGGCAAAAATGGTCAGTCAACTTTTTCAGAACTCTAGAAAGTAACTAAAAGCTTGAAATAATCTGAGGTGCCTTTATTCGAGAAAAACAGCTAAATCTTAGTAAACAGGGAAGCATTTTAACTTGCCTTATTCCCAGCCCCCACCTCTAATACAATGATAAATAGTAATGGTGGCAGTGAGCAACCTTCTTACTCTTAACTTTAGGGAGAATGCTTCCAGCATGTTTCACCATTAAGTGATATGCTGTCCTTTGTTAAGCAGTATCCAGAGTCTTATTATATTGTTGGCTTATCATGTTTCCCACTGCACTCTAGTGTCACTTTTCTAATGAATCAAGTGACCCTATATGTGCAGAGTTTTCTAGACTTTCTGTTCTGTTCTGTTCCATGGGTCAGTTTTTCTATCCATGCACCAATACTATCTTGTCTTCATTACTATAGCTTAGAATAGGTCCTGATGTCTCACAGTATAAATCCTTCCACTTTGTTTTTTAAGACTGCCTTAGCTATTCTTGACCTTTTCCAGTTTCTTAGGAATTTTAAAATTGGCTTTTTGATTTTTGGAAAAAAGAACCTGCTGAGATTTTTTTTTAAATTGAGATTACATAGAATCTGTAGGTCAACATCTTTATTGTATCCAGTTGGGTGTAACTGTGAAATGAGAAGCAATTATCAGAAACCGGGATTACAGGATCCCACCTAAGGTGAAAAGTCCCATACTTCCCATCAGTGGGATACTATAGCCATGTTCTCTGGGCTCTCTGCTTTGACAGATGTTTTCAACTTAAGTGTTACCTGTACTCTTCCTCTCAGCAGTATCTCAGTCCTCAGATTATGCTTGACCATCACCCAAGATTAACATATTTTATCATTCATTCATATTCTAATGTAAATTAAGTCCTACTTATTTCATATAATAATTCCAACTAATATCTTCACAGCACTCCTGAGTCATAAATGGAGTCACTGCAAAGTGCTGTGCATAGTAACAGGGGTTCCAATGAGCATATCTCCTACAACTTGGTTACTACATGCTATACTAGGTATTTAAGATGTATTGCTTTAATTCTTGTAAAAAGCATGAGAACGTACTTGCAGAGGATCAGATCTTAGGCTCTGGAATCAGAAAAATATGAATCAGAAACCTGGCTCTGCCACTACTATTGACTGACTCGTTCTGTGTCCTTGGACAAGTTTGGTGAGGGCTAAATTGGATAGTGCATGTCATGTATTTCATATCTTATCTGGCAATATTCTTTTTCCCAAATGATACTAAAGATTAGACAGCTTAAATACTTTGCCTCAAGACGCAGAACTAGAAAGAGGCAGAAGAGGGCTAGCATACTGCCAAGCACATAGAAAGTACTCAGTAAATGTCTGCTGAATGAACAAACCACAGTCAGTCAGTATATACTTAACATTTACTTCAAATGCCACTATATTGTCTGTTGTTTCCTTTAACTTATGCAACAAACTTAAAAAATTTTTTTTTTATTTCCATAGGTTTTTGGGGAACAGGTAGTACTTGGTTACACAAGTAAGTTCTTTAGTGGTGATTCGTGAGATTCTGGTCTACCCATCACCCAAGCAGTATACACTGAGCCCAATTTGTAGTCTTTTATCCCTTACCCTCTTCCCACCCTTTACCCAAGTCCCCAAATTCTATCGTGTCATTCTTATGCCTTTGCATCTTCATAGCTTAGCTCCCATTTATGAGTGAGAACATACAATGTTTGGTTTTCCATTCCTGAGTTACCTCACCTAGAATAATACTCTCCTATCTCATTCAGGTCGCTGTGAATGCCATTAATTCATTCCTTTTTATGGCTGAGTAGTATTCCGTCATATATTTATACCACAGTTTCTTTATCCATTCACTGATTGATAGGCATTTGGGTTGGTTCCACATTTTTGCAATTACAAAGTGTGCTGCTATAAACATGCATGTGCAAGTATCTTTTTCATGTAATGACTTCTTTTCCTCTGGGTAGATACCCAGTAGTGGGACTGCTGGATCAAATGGTAATTCTAGTTTTAGTTCTTTAAGGAATCTCCACAGTGTTTTCCATAGTGGTTGTACTAGTTTACATTCCCACTTCTACATACACAGTAGTGTAGAAGTAGCAACAACAAACTCTTCCTATTTATTTGGCATCTACAAAACCAGAAAATTCAAATAGAATTCTGATGGACACATCTGAATTTACTTTAATGAGAAGAGAAAAACCATAAAGTAATTTAGGATAAGAGATCAATTACAGTAATTCCCAGGGTCTGAGAAAAAGTTATGGTATATATTTTCACTATCAATCCTACCTGCTTTGGTTGGAAAGTGTCCCCCAAATTACACATATTGGAAACTTAATCCCCAATATAGCAGTACTGAAAGGTGGGGCCTTTAAGAAGTGATTGGGTCATGAGGGCTGGTGATCCATTCATGGACTGATGGGTTAATAGATTAATGGGTTACTATGAGAGGGGGATTGGTACCTTTTTTTTTTTTTTTTTGAGACAGAGTCTTGCTCTGTTGCCGAGGTTGGAGTGCAGTGGTGTGATCTCGGCTCACTGCAACCTCTGCCTCCCTGGTTCAAGCGATTCTCCTGCCTCAGCCTCCCACCACGCCAGGCTAATTTTTTGTATTTGTAGTAGAGATAGGGTTTCACCACGTTGGCCAGGCTTGTCTCAAACTCCTGACCTTAGGTGATCCACCCACCTCGGCCTCCCAAAGTGCTGGGATTACAGGCGTGAGCCACCGTCCCTGGCCTGGGACTGGTGGCTTCATAAAAAGAGGAAGAAAGGCCTGAGTGGGCATGCTCAGCCTCCTTGATTCCCTGCAGTCCCCACCAGCAACAAGACTCTCCCCAGATGTGGTCCCTCCACCTTGAAGTTCTCAGCCTCCTCCCTAACTGCAAGAAATGAATTCCTTTTCTTTATAAATTACCCAGTTTCAGGTATTCTGTTATAAACCACAGAATACAGACTAGGACACTACCCTTCCTACCAGTATCCCTATCGTCCACTTGAAGAAAATACATACTAGTAGAAGTGGGGAGTGAAGGGGTTAAATCCAAGTGCATGTTTCCTACTGCTTCCTCCCACTACAGAAGCTAGGGTGCAGATACGTGATCCAATAAGCTTGACCAATTGGATGATGATGTAGTTTGGATCTCCCCTGCAAATCTCATGTTGAGATGTAATTCCCAGTTACAGGTAGGGCCTCGTGGTGTTTGGGTCATGGGGACTGATCCCTGATGGCTTGGTGCTGTCCTCACCATAGTGAGTTCTCATGAGATCTGATTGTTTAAAAGTGTGTGACACCTCCCCCTACCCCCTTGCTCCTGTTTTTGCCATGTGAAGTGCCTCATCCTCCTTCACCTTCTGCCATGAGCAAAAGCTTCCTGAGGCCTCCCCAGAAGCAGATGCAGGCACTAGGCTTCCTGTACAGCCTGTAGAACCGTGAGCCAATTAAACTTCTTTTCTTATAAATTACTCAGCCTCAGGTACTTATGGCAATGCAAGAATGGCCTAATATAGGTGGTCTCTCCTGGGACTTGAAATCTTCAGGAATAATGAAAACAACCCCTTAATAAATTCCCTTTTTGCTTAAGATAACCCAGAAGAATCAGTTTCTGTTGTAGGAAATAAAGACTTCATTAATGCAAATGTCAAGAAAAAATTCAAACTAGTTTTTACACATCCTACCTCTAAAAGTTTTGAAAGCTACTAAAAGGCGTTCTGAGCGGTTAAATCTGAAAGATTTATAACAGATTGTTATTTTTGAACACAGGTATTCTATGTATACAGTTTGTGTGTGTGTATTCACACACACACACTCATGAACCACACTATTTGTGCAGACTCAATATAAATGTACACCTGAGTTGTGCAACATTCAAATCAATGCAGAAATCAAGCAAAGATTAGATTCAGTGAATTGTAGCTATTTCTTGGAAACATTACCTTTTTTTGAGACAGGGTCTCACTCTGTCACCCAGGCTAGAGTACAGCGGCACGATCTTGGCTCACTGCAACCTCTGCTACCCAGGCTCAAGTGATACTCCCACCTCAGCCTCCTGGGCAGCTCGGACCACAGGCGTATGCCACCACACCCAGCTATTTTTTTTTTTTCCCCAAGACAGAGTCTCACTCTGTCACCCAGGCTGCAGTGCAGTGGTGCCATCTTGGCTCACTGCAACCTCCGCCTCTCGGGTTTAAGCAATTCTTCTGCCTCAGGCTCCCAAGTAGCTGGGATTACAGGTGACCACCACCACACCCGGCTAATTTTTGTATATTTAATAGACATGGGGTTTTACCATGTCGGCCAGGCTGATCTCGAACTCCTGACCTTGTGATCCGCCCGCCTCAGCCTCTCAAAGTGCTGGAATTACAGGTGTGAGCCACCGAGCCCAGCCCACATCCAGCTATTTTTACAATTTTTTTTGTAAAGATATAGTTTTGCCTTGTTGGCCAGGCTCGTCTTGAACTTCTGGCTCAAGGGATCCACCCTCCTTGGCCTCCCAAAGTGCTGGGATTTCAGGCATGAGCCATCACACCCAGCTGGAAACATCTTTTATCTTAAAAATTCCTAAGCATCCTATAAATTACTTCATTACTATAAATTTAATTTTAACGTAGTATTTTAACACAGTTGCCAGGACCTCATTCAAACCTTCGTTTTATGGATGGAGAAAGAGAGCTCACACAGGGGTGTCCAAGGGGGAGAATACAGTCATGGGTTCTTAGTTTCCGCTTCTGGTTGGGTCAGTAAATACCTCCTCATCTCTCTTTTCCGCTTATCACTAGAAACAGAAACTAAAAACCATGGCTTCAGGCTGTTAACAGCCTAAAACAAAACAGAACAACAACAGTAACAAAATAAGGTGGGTTGGACAAGTTTGGCAGAGAGCCTGCTTGGAGAAGCTATGTGAAAAAAAAAAAAGACTGCCACCACTCCTGAAAGTTCTCGGCCCAAGATGGAATTTAGTCTCAGAAACTCTTACACTAATAAAATTTGTACATCAAATTAAGATCAGGGACAGTTAAAACATTAATAAAGACTGAAGCATTTGTTCATTTAAAAAATTTTATTTAATATTTACGTTTACTTTTAAAATAAAAATTAGAGGAAAGCCCATGAACTCATTTTCCATGAACATAATAGAATAGTACTCACCTATCTCCTCTACCCAACTTGTGTTTTAGATGAGTCCTTTTGGATCTTTTTCCCCATAATGGCCTCTCTCCTTTTGCTTTACAGTGCAATCAGGGCAGAATAACAGATATGTTGAGTAGCTAATTTATATCTCTGAAGATCTCCATGGAACTCTTTTTTTTTTTTTTTTTTTTTGAGACGGAGTCTTGCTCTGTCGCCCAGGCTGGAGTGCAGTGGCGCGATCTCGGCTCACCGCAACCTCCGCCTCCCGGGTTCACGCCATTCTCCTGCCTCAGCCTCTCCGAGTAGCTGGGACTACAGGCGCCCGCCACCACGCCCGGCTAAGTTTTTGTATTTTTGGTAGAGACGGGGTTTCACCGTGGTCTCGATCTCCTGACCTCGTGATCCGCCCGCCTCGGCCTCCCAAAGTGCTGGGATTACAAGCGTGAGCCACCGCGCCCGGCCTGAACTCTTAAGTTCTAAGTCTTCATAGTCTTTGCACCTTGCCAAGTTTGCTTTCCTTTGGGAATTTTGTCATAACCACAAGGTTATTCCCCAGACATGCAGTTTGGGGAAATTAACCTGGCAGTAGTAAACAGACTGGATTAGAAAAGGTGGCAATTGTAATGAGGATACTGCAATAACCGGGGAAAGCTACAGAAGGATCTTGAGTTAGAATGATGACAGTTACAATAGAAACGAGACCAGTACAAGAGACGGTGAAAACAGAATGGATACAATTTAGTTGAAGAATTGGCTGTGGGTGAAAAGAAGAAATCAAAGATGCCTGAAGTTGTGAGTTTCAGGTAGCCCTGAGTTTATAATCCTAGTTCTGACTCCTACTATCTTTGGATATACTAGCTGCTGACTACTAACTGAACAAGGTAGTAACCTTGTCATCTTGTAACTTACCTAAGTCTCAGTTTCCTCCTCTATAAAACAAACTATCAAAATAAAGCCGATGAAAAGATTGAAGTAAAATATAAAACCCTTAGCACAGTGCCTAGTATCCATTAAGCAGTAGATAAATGATGACGGTCATTATTAGGGAGTAGGGTAGAGGATGACAACAGAAGGTTAAAAACATCAGTAGCAGTAAGGACTTTTGGGTGGGGATTTCTACTACACATGACACATACCTCTAAGCAGAGAAAGGGGTTGGAGGGGAGTTTGATACTGTGACTAATAATCCTCCTCCCCTTGGGGGGGATCTTGATAAAGGATAGCCACCCACATGGAGGCCTAATATAACTGGATTGCAGAATGCACTTGAGCTGGGAGCCCAAGTGGGCCAGGCTTCTTGATTCCTATTTTATCCCCCTTAACCTAGGATAGCTAGGTCTATAGTGCAGACTTAGACCTAACTTACACTTTCATTTGCAGCTTAAGTTTCGGAACAAAGATAAAGATGGCCAGATCATATTAATTACATGGATAGGCAAGAAAGCATGAGCCCTGAGGAGGAAGGAAGGGACTGTCCAGGTGTACTTACCTCAAAGATGAGAAATATCAAAGACAGGAAACCTTAGGTTCTTGTCCTTCAGTCGCTATCTCCTTGCCATTAGTAAAATGCGGCCGATGAATGTCCTCACTTCTGTCCATCTGGGCAGGAGGTGGGAAGGTTGATGTGCAAATGGATGGGAGGAACCTTTTTCTCGGCAGCGCCCACCACACCCAGCCCAGTGCCAAGCACCGCAAGCGCTCCATAAACGCACACAGCGTCGCCTCTACCAGGATCCCGGGCGGCCTTCGCGGGATTTCTCCTGGCGTCGGCTTTCAGACTCCCGCGGGTGGGATAAGTCGAGAGGGTGGCGTCCTTTGGCTTTTCTTCTCCCAGGCAGCTCTGAACCATGTTTATGCAACGTTTAATGGGCTCTAATAAAACGGCTAATAATTTTGCCCCGCGGAAGCACCGACTCGCTCGCTAAACCGAGTCTGCGAGGGTGAAGCTGCAACCCCACGGCCGGAAAGCGCGGCTACCGAAAAACGCATGCGCCATGGGGTGGCACGAAGCTAGAGTAAGCCGAGGAGGTGGGCGGAAACCATGGCAACCATGGGTGGTGACGACGTGGGGAGCGTCCCTAGCGCTGGATTATGACGCTGGATTATGACGCAGGCAGTGGGCGCGGACTCTGCGGTTCGCTTGACTGACGGCGCAGCCTCCGGGCCTCGCCACAGCAGCAACGGCAGAGGCCAGCGAGCGAGGTCAAGATGGTGGCTCCGCGGGCGGGGGAGGCGGTGGAGGCGGTGGAGGGAGGAGGAGTCAGACCTTAGACAGCCGGAAACACCGAAATCCAGAGACCTCCTGGAGAGCCGCCGCCGCCCTCTCGGCCATCGCTGCCTCCGCCGCCTGCTCCACCTCGAGGGACGCGAGCGGGCGGCGGGGCGGGCCGTGAGAGAGACAGGGGAGGAAGGAGGGCAGGGGCGGAGTTGCCCGCCTTAGCCCCCGCCCCCGGCCGCGGCCCCGGGCCCTGCCCCGCGCGGCCCTGCCCGGCCCGCCGAGCCCTGGTGTGGCAGCGGCTCATGGCGGCCGTGGGGCCCCCGCAGCAGCAGGTGCGGATGGCCCATCAGCAGGTCTGGGCGGCGCTCGAAGTGGCGCTCCGGGTGCCCTGCCTTTACATCATCGACGCCATCTTCAACTCCTACCCCGATTCCAGCCAAAGCCGGTTCTGCATTGTGCTCCAGATCTTCCTCCGGCTCCTTGGTAAGGGAACAGGGTACCGTACGTCCCGGGACGGCTATGCGGGCCGAGACGTTCCCCGAGGAGCGGGCAGGCGCGCAGAGGCCATGGGTCGAGTATGTGTCTTTGGGAACTACAGTTTCATGCCTCAAAGGGTCGTCTTTACGGGTTGGGAGGGGGAAGGAGATGATACTTGTCTGAGTTGACAGCGGAGCAGTCCCCCTAGCGAGGATTGTGTTGTACCTGAGTGAGGTGGAGAGAAAGTAAGGATGTGTGAGCATGCAGCTCTTTGCCCGTTTGTCTTGGGAAATGAGTACTGGCTTACCGCGTCCTATGCGACAGCCTTAGAAAAACAACTTTGCCATCCCAGTCTCGTCGTGTGTGACCTTGGACTTCTGCCAAGGCGTGGGCCTCAGTTTCCCTTTATTACAAAATGTAGAGTACTTGTATGTTGTCACTTCTGCTGCACCCAAGGGTCCACAGGATCGTGAAGTGTCTGCAGTAAATGACATCCAAGCGAAGGAGACAGGGTTACGAATGTCAGACCTTGAAACCATTACCGAAAATTCTCATGAAAGCGGCGATGCTTAAATCGAGTCCTAAAATTTTCCGTGAATAAACGAGAAGGTATTGAAGATGACTGTAAAAAGTGATGAGACATTTGCCAAAGAGACTTCTGAAAATCATTGTCTTTGTTTCGTATGGATGGAGTGTTAAAAGTATCTTATATTTCAGTTCTTCCTTGACGTCTTCACTTACATCATCAGAGGGAGATGCATTTATGCGTAAAATAATTTTTTAAGTAATTGCAACTTGGCAAATTTTGTTGATGAGGTAATTCTGGTGATCGGTCTTAAGTAGGCTAGTGCTTTTGAAGTGTTGCTGAGGGCAGACTGATGGTGAGGTCTTTACCAAGCCTTTCTGAATTACAAGCCATCTGTTGCTTTATTCCTTCAAAAGAGAAGTGGCAATAAAGGCCGAATTTTGTTCTTAGCAATAAATAGCCATATTTTACATTTCTCTGGTACTTTTCTTTTGCAAAGCATTTTCACTGGTATTATCTAACCTAACCTTCAAACATCCCCCAGAGGTGGGTGGTGATATTCTCATTTTACAAACCAGGAAACAGGGTCATAGAGGTTAAGTGTTTTGCTCTTGGTAGGCTGCCGGTAAGTGGTTGCCAGAGCCTGGACTTAAAAATCTTTTGACATTAAATATGTTTTACTTTCCTCCCTAACAGCTGCAATCCAGATACAGAATGCAATAGTAATGATCATATGCTAGATCTTAAAACTAAAGATGTAAACGTGATGTTCAGCCCAAGCTGCTTCAGTAACCCACCTGCTACCTAATTCCAGCCTTTCCTACTTGCCACTGCTAACGTATACCACCACCATAATTTGTGTTAAAAATTGGGCTCTGTTTGAGAGGATTCTGCATATTCATCCCAGAAACAGTATAGTGACTGCTTTGAATATTCTTACAGCATAACTGCAGATTCTGTGAGAATCCCTTTGGGACCTGGTGCTTTAATGCAGTACTCTGTTGAGCTTCAGGTTAGGCAGCTTCAAGGAAAAGAAGTATTTTCTTTAATTAAATAATCTGTAGCTTAAGAACATTGAACAAAGTAATCTGATATTTTCCTTGTACTAGCCATGCTTCTTTTGTAATAAATCTTGGAAGTTTGTGTTTGACAAAGAACAACATGACTTAAGGCAACTGCTCAGTGCTTTGGTTTCTTATTTTTACCTTTTAAAATATGGACAGTGATGTTATGTTTCATAGGGTGTTAAAGACAATAAAACTATTTTAATGCTTCATTTAATACCATATTTTGTTAGATAGTTTGGTCTTTTGAAATCATCGGCAAAATATTGGTGTTGTTTATTTGAAAATTTTGATCCCCAGAATCTCTGGTTCAGACTTTGAGAAATACGAAATACTCCTCAAATCTATCATCTGACTCTTCTTATTGTGTCATGTAATTATGCTAATTTTTCACATTTGTAAGGATGATAAGAATGAAAAAAACTGATTTCGGTGCTGAAAAATTATATATTACCAAAAGGCACAGGTTTGTGTGTAAATATGCCAATGGATAGTTGAGATTAATCGTTCTTCCTTGTTAGTTTTTTTGTAGTTGCAGACTTCTCAGTACTACTGTGTGTAAGTCTTACCACTTGTCAACCTTACCTTTTTCTTTAAAATTAATGTGTAAAAATGGAAATCTCTAAGTAAAAAGCATTACCAGTTTTATGTGTGGTGGTAGAAGTATTTACTCCTCTCTACCTACAAAATGTTGCTACAACTGTACCTTCATTTGATATCAAACTAATTTGAGATTTCAACCGGTTAGAAAATAAAGCAACGCATTTTGGAGATCCAAATAAAATTTTATGACAGTATATAGAATATTGAAGAACATAAAGCTGTGTTTTAAGGGATGTTAAATACTAAATGAAACTCAACCCAGAGCAGCATAATGCTGAGTTAGCAAATTTAAATCCAAGGCAGAAAATGCAAGCCTAGGAGTTTGTTTTAATAGTCTTACTCATAATGGTGATAATTCATTGAGGTGGGAAAAGGCTTTAAACATAACAGAAGACCCAGAAGTTCCAAGGAAAAATCTGATAAATTTCAGTACATAAAAATGAAAAGCTTTTTTATGGCAAAGCTTAAAAAAAAATCCTTAAATGACAAACTGAGAGAAAATACTTGTATCATAAGTGATTCACGTTCCAGTAAGAGTTTTACCCTGCCAGGGAAGCTGAGGCAGGAGAATCGCTTGAACCAGGGAGTTGCAGGTTGCAGTGAGCCGAGATCACACCACTGCACTCCAGCCTGGCGATAGAGCGAGACTCCATCTTAAAAAAAAAAAAAAAAAAAAAAAAAAAACAAGAAAAAACTTATACTCCCTTAGGAAAATGCCTAAGACAAGCAATTCACAATAAACAAAATGCAGATGTTCAATAAGCAAGAGAAAAAGCATTTAGCCCTTCCTGCAGGAGCTTGATTTTATGGAAAAAGTACCTAGCCTTATTTATAATTAAATACTGTCAGGACCGCTTACGGTGGCTCATGCCTGTAATCTCAGCACTTTGGGAGGCTGAGGCAGGCAGATCGCTTGAGGCCAGGAGTTTGACACCAGCCTGGCCAAATGGCGCAATCCGTGTCTACCAAAAAATTAGCCGGGTGCAGTGACTCCTGCCTATAGTCCCAGCTACTGTGGAGGCTGATGCACGAGAATCACTCGAACCGGGGAGGTGGAGGTTGCAGTGAGCCAAGATCGCGCCACTGCCCTCCAGCCTGGACGATAGAGCAAGACTGTCTCAAAAAAAAAAATTAGTAAAAAAAAATTTATCAGATTGGTGAAGAGTTCAAAGTTTTATTAGTTTTGCAAAGGTATTTACCTTTTTGAAATAGGTAAATTTATACAATTTTGGAAGACTTTTTTTTTTTTTTGAGACAGTTTGCTCTTGTTGCCCAGGCCAGAGTGCAATGGTGTGCTGTCGGCTCACCACAACCCCCACCTCCCGGGTTCGGGTGATTCTCCGGCCTCAGCCTCCCGAGTAGCTAGGATGATTACAGACAAGCGCCACCACCCCCGGCAAATTTTTTTCTATTTTTAGTAGAGACAGGTTTTCTCCATGTTGGTCAGGCTGGTCTCCAACTCCCGACCTCAGGTGATCTGCCCACCTCGTCCTCCCAAAGTGCTGGGATTACAGGCGTGAGCCACCGTGTCTGGCCCGGAAGACTCTTAATTTCAGTGTAAAACCGTTTGGCAGTATCAACTGTCATTTACAACTGACTTGTGTTTTGTTTTGTTTTTGAGACAGCCTCGTTCTGTCACCAAGGCTGGAGTGCAGTGGCGTGATCTCGGCACACTGCAACCTCTACCTCCCAGGTTCACGCGATTCTCCTGCCTCCGCCTCCCAAGTAGCTGGGATGCCTGGCTCGTACAACTTTTGACTCACAATTTCAATTCTAGGGAATTGGCCTAGAGAGAGAGTTGTGCTTAAGGACTGTGGGCAAGCATTACTGGAAATAACAAAGCAACAAACTTAATCTAAATATGTATTGATACAAATCTGTTCATTGTATTAGGTCTAGCCATGCAGTAAAGTTCTTGAAAGGAATGAGATAGCTATTTTTGGTGCCGAAAAAGACTTCAGAAAACCTATGAAGTGAAAAAACAAAGCTGAAGTAATTATAACTGGCAGAGGAATAGACAGAGATTTCTCAACAGTGGCAGTATTGACATTTTGGACGGGATAATTCTTTGTTTGCAGATGGGAGCTCTCCTGTGTACTGTAAGATTTTTAGCAGCATCCCTATCCCCTGCCCATTAGATGCCAGTAGCACCTTGCACCCCCACAACCCAGTGTGACGCCAAAACTGTCCCTGGATATTGCCAAATCCTGGTTGAGAACCACTGGGATAGACAAATAGATTAGTACTTAGCCTTATTTATAATTACATAGCCCAGAAACAGACACCAATGTATATATAGAAATAATGTGTTTCAGAGATAGAATTGAAGTACATTGAGGTAAACATGGACTGTTGAATTAATGATCATTTTGTTACACCTTTGGAAATAAATTATACTAGATGTCTACCTTATGTCAATATATAAACAGTCACTTCTAGCCTGGGCAGTGTAGTGAGACCCTGTCTGCAAAAATAAATATTTAAAATAATAGCCATACTTGGTGGTGGGCGCCTGTAGTCCTATCTACTCAGGAGGCTGTGGTGAGAAGATCGCTTGGGCCTAGGAGTTCAAGGCTGCAGTGAGCTGTGATTGCATAACTGCACTCTAGCCTGGGTGACAGAGCAAGACCCTGTCTCTTAAAAAAATAGTAGTCATTTCTAAGTGTATTCTTACCTAGATGTATATGTAAATATGAAATGGAGAACTTTAAATTTTTAGAAAAAAATACAGAATATTTTATTTTTCCAATCTTAGATTAAGGAAGAAATTCCTTAAAAATATATGAAAGCAAATACATAATGAAGATTGATAAACTGAATGATATTGAGGTTTAAAACCTATGTTAATCAAAAGATTGTGCCACTGCACTCCAGCCTGGGCAACACAGCGAGACTCCATCACTAAAAAAAAAAAAGAAGGGAAGTCAAATCTTGGGTAAGGGGGAACTACTGTACTTACATTTACCCATTTATTATAAAGGCAATTACAAAGGACACAGATGAATTAACCCGATGGAAGGAGATGTACAAGGTGAGGCAAAGAAGGAGAGAAGGGGAGAAGGGGCGAGGAGCTTCCGTGTTCAGCTATCTGAGAGCTCACAGAACTCAGTCCTTTTGGGTTTTTATGGAAGTTCATTAAATAGGCAAGATTGATTAGATCACTAGCCATTGGTTTATGGACTCAAGCTTCAGCTTCTTTCTTTTCCCCAGAAGTGGGGGCTGGGGGTAGGAATCAAAGTTATAACCCTTGATCACTGGGTTGATTCCCCTGGCTACCTAGCCCCCATCCTGAAGCTATCTAGGGGCCCCCAGGCACCAGTCATCTGATTATCGTACAAAACAGTCATCACTCCAGAGATTCCAAGGATTTTAGAAGCTATGTCAGAAAGTGGGACAAAGACCAAATATTAATATACTTTTTTATGATATCACAGATGGGAAAGACAAACTAGAAAAACTTGCTTTAACTCTTCATTTAACACCTCTCTGTAGGGTTTGGCTTTTTAAAATCCATGTTCATATATTTTTGATAAAAGCATACTTGTTATAATTTTAGTTTAAAAGCAAAAGTTTGATTTTGTGTTATTAATACTTAGAATACCAGTTTTTTTAACCTAAAATGAGAATCCAATAGAAATTTTTTCTTTATAATTTATCAAGTATACCAACAGATTAACAACATTTCAAGACACTTTGTTGTAAACTTCATTGCGGAAGGCTCCCTTGGGAGTAAGGTAGTAGTAACATTTATTTCTGTGCTTTTCCATATTTATTCTTTCAGATATTGAAATGTTTTTCCACAAGTTGCTTTTTGTTTTAAAGGTATTTCGGGTACTTGGAGAATTGTAAATATTACGTTTTGTACCCTGATTTTTAGTCATAAGTTTCCAAAAGAGGGTAAGGGTATTAATAGACTTTACACCTAAAAGAGTGAAACACTTTGTTATGTAACATGTATAGTAAGTTTTTATTTTTTCTTTTGTTTTTATTTGCCTGTTTTTGGTAATCCAAATTGAAAAGGCCTGAACTCTTTCATGAGTTGAGTTCATATATAGTTTCAAAGGTCCTGAATTGATTTGGATACCTGCCTCTTTTTGGCTACCTTGAAAACTCTAGTGAACTCTCTTAATCACTGGAAAATTGGAATGAGATCTCTGAGTTGTGATTTCAGTAAATTCTGTTCTCAAAATTTTTTATAAAGCAGCATTTATATACAGCCTTGAATACTTGTGCAAGTCACTTCCAAATCCTAATGAGAAACTGTCTCTGGACTTTTATATTTTCTTAGACCTACAGTTTAAATACCAAGAAAAGGTTTCATGTCTATTGTAAAAATGCAGTGAAACTTTGATATTATTCTGCAAAGGCAATGAGAAAGATGATTACTTTGGAGACTTATTACTTGGGATATTGGCTTTTAAAATGAGAGCAGATTCTTCCCAAATTCCACAGGTAGGAACGTGAATATAAAAGGAAAATCTATGAACCCCATATACCTACAAACTTTGGGTAGGAATTAAAACAAATGTATACTATTCTTGAAATGTTAACTCACTATTACATCTTGGGGGTGTGATTTTAATCAGGATAGAGTATTGTCAGATTGTTACTTACTGGGACACATCCAAATTTTGAGGTTGTAGTCTTACTACATTATTTGTCTATCTGATGCCTTCCCCTTTTTTTCTGAGACATTTGCATAAAGCAAAATGGCACTTTTTCACTAGAAATGTTTCTAAAACCCAAATAATTTCTTCATTTGTGTGTAGTAAAAACAAGCTTCAGGAAAAAAGTTATTAGAATTTTTAAAATTAGTTATAAAATTATGGCAAAGCTCATGAATAGTTACTGAAGATTAATTTACTACTTTGTGAATAGCAAGTTGACAAAAATAATTTACAGTTCCTGCTTGACTTTCTCCCCTCTAAGTGGCATAAAGTAGAACTAGAGTTATTTTGTTTTGGTTTTGACCCAACTTAGATGATTTGTTTTAAAGTTTCTGAAGTTTTGTCTCAGGAAGATAAGGTTGTTTTCCATGTAGAGAATGTAAGATTACATATGGCATCTGGTAGGCTGAATTAATTCCATTTTCTTGTTACCTTCCATGGAAGAAGTTTCTAATAAAGAAATCTTTTCTGGGCCGAGCGCAGTGGCTCAGGCCTATAATCGCAGCACTTTGGGAGGCCAAAGCGGGCGGATCACCTGAGGTCAGGAGTTTGAGACTAGCCTGACCAACGTGGAGAAACCCTGTCTCTACTGAAAATGCAAAATTAGCCAGGCGTGGTGGTACATGCCTGTAATCCCAGCTACTAGGGAGGCTGAGGCAGAAGAATTGCTTGAACCTGGGAGGCAGAGGTTGCAGTGAGCCAAGATCACGCCATTGCACTCCAGCCTGGGCAGCAAGAGCGAAACTCCATTAAAAAAGAAATATATATATATTTCCTGTTAAAAGAGCCTATTCTGAGCTCACTACTCTTTGGGAGATTATTAGTGGCCCATTTGCGTGGGGAATCAGGTGGTTTGTATTTAGAGGTTTATATGTCTTCTACTTTATTGTGTCCTTTTGTTTTCCTTTTCACAAATGACATTTTGGCACAGAATACATTTTAAATCCCTGGACAGAGTCATCACTTAAATGAACTAACCCTTGCTTATATGTGCAATGGATTGTGAAATGCATCCACTGTAATAATATGCAATGTCTTGATTACCTCCTGAAATAAGGTAGATAGATGGATTTTTATTTTATTTAATATTTATTTATTTATTTTGAGACAGGGTCTCACTCTGTCACCCAGGCTGGCATGCAGTGGCGCGATCTCAGCTAACTGCAACCTCTGCCTCCCGGGTTCAAGCGATTCTCCCACCTCAGCCCCCTGAGTAGCTGGGAGTACAGGCACATGTCACCACACCTGGCGTATTTTTATATTTTTGGTAGAGACAGGGTTTCACCATGTTGACATGGTCTCGAACTCCTGGCCTCAAGTATCCACCCGCCTCAGCCTCCCAAAATGCTAGGATTACTGTTGTGAGCCACCGCACCCAGCCAAGATGGATTTTTAATTTGGAGGTTGTCACTTTTTCTGTACTCCAGGGTATGGTTTCTCATTGTCTGAAACATAGATTTTATTTTTCAAGCAGGTTATATTTTGTGGTTGCCTTTAAAAACATCCAGATGTGACAGACATTTCCTAATGAATACTAATTGTACTTATTTTGTACAAAATATTGTAGGATCCATAGTTGGACAGGGTAGGATCCTTGCTTTCTGTTATAGATACATGTCTAATAGGGTAGATTATACTTAGATAACTGCAGACTACAATATCAGGTGATATATGAGTGTTAAGTGTTTCACTAAGTTCTGCAGGTACGCTGAAAGAACAGTTTCTATCAAAGAAAGTAGGTTTCTAGGATAGGTAGGATTTGAACAGTCAGGGATTGGGAAGTTGGTGGGGACATCATTCCAGGCAAAAAGAATGTAAACACTGCTGTAGCTATAGTGGAGAAAGGAATGTGTTTGGGGAACCCAAGTCTGGAGCACTGATGTGTGTGTGTTAGGAGGAATACTACTGTAAAGCAAACTGGATCCTTGAATGCCAGGAGCAAGAATGTAGATTTTAGTTGATAGTAATTTCAGAGCCGCTGAAGTATTTTGAGCAGGGAATGAAGAAAGGCAATTTGGTGATGGCTTGTAGATGGATTTGGACAAGATGAGGGTTTTTTTGAGACAGACTGATTGGTATCACAGAAAAGGGAGATAGAGGTGTTAGAAGAATTTGGCAACTAATTGGCAAAGTTTGAGCATGTGGGGCTGGGTTGGGAGTATCTCTAAGAGAACAACAATGGTACCTTCAACTGAAATAGCAAATCACAAGGAAAAGCTGATTCTAGTTTAAGGCAAGTTGAGTTTCAGAACTTTGGAGATTTGCAGTTGTAGGAGTGAAAGTAGGTGAGTATTCAGATGTCATTCCCATTGTTGAAACCTTGGATAATAATCTGTTTATTATAATCCTACTTGAAATATGCACTTCTGTCAGAGTACAAAGAAAGATGGTGTCTATGGAGTGGGGGAAGGAGAATTACCATTTTCTAAAAACATGTCTTAGTTTTCTGAGTGTTACTTTTGTAATGTGAAGAACAATAAAAAGAGTTGACTATTTTAAGAAACAGATTCAGCATTATACAGGAAAAAGGGAACTTGGAAGATGTTTCTAAGTCTGAAGGAAACTAGGAGGAAAATGGAATTTTGGACCCTTTGGAGAATGCTCAGAGTTAAGGAGTAGGAAATAAGAGCTGGCATGAGTTCACAGTTTGAAGAAAAGGAGGAATTAAGTGGAAGTATAAAACTTGAACTTGATTTCCTAAAGAATCCTTTAAAGAAAAAATCTAAAATTTGGCTGGGTGCGGTGGTTCACGCCTGTAATCCCAGCACTTTGGGAGGCAAGGCGGGTGGATCACTTGACGTCAGGAGTTCGAGACCAGTCTGGCCAACATGGTGAAACCCCGTCTCTACTAAAAATACAAAAATTAGCTGGGCATGGTGGCAGGTGCCTGTAATCCCAGTTACTTGGGAGGCTGAGGCAAGAGAATTGCTTGAGCCCAGGAGGCAGAGGTTGCAGTGAGCTGAGATTGCGCCAGTGCACTCCAGCCTGGGCAACAGAGTGAGACTCTGTCTCAGCCAATAATAAATGAATCTGAAACTTAATAGGAATAAATGTTTTCCATTTGGGTTATTTTTAACCCAATTTTTACAATTATCTTAATTTTAATGATTATGAAATGATAAAGGACATATTCTTTTGAGTTTTAAAACTTGTTAAAATGTATGTACCACTACAAATTCATCTTGAAGATAATTTAGTAATTTGGTGCCTGGGACAGATACTTGAAATACTCTTGAAATTAGAAAGTAAGGAATGAAATTTTAAAGAATAGTATGGTTTGTTCTCCTGAACTCTGACTTTACAAAACCTTTATTACCCTTTAAGCCTAAATTGTCTTGAGGCTTAATGTTCATAACTGAAAATATTCATATTTCCTAATTAAAGGAAGAATATCATAACTCTTAGTGGGGAAACAGTCTTACAAATACTTCATTCAAATGACTTTTTCTTTCTTTCTTTTAGGTATATTTGTATCCAGTATTGTTCTGATCTTGTCACAACGATCACTTTTCAAGTTTTACATGTACAGCTCAGCCTTTCTGTTAGCTGCAACTTCAGTGTTGGTGAATTATTATGCTTCTTTGCACATTGACTTCTATGGTGCCTACAACACGTCAGCTTTTGGAATTGAGCTGCTTCCTCGAAAAGGTCCCTCGCTGTGGATGGCACTTATCGTTCTACAGCTAACATTTGGAATTGGATACGTTACACTGCTCCAGATTCATTCCATCTATTCACAATTAATTATTTTGGATCTCTTGGTTCCTGTAATAGGCTTAATCACAGAGCTACCATTACACATCAGAGAGACTTTAGTGTTTACTTCTTCCTTGATTCTCACATTAAATACAGTGCTTGTCCTGGCAGTGAAACTGAAGTGGTTTTATTATTCCACACGATATGTTTATCTTTTGGTGAGGCACATGTATCGAATTTATGGATTACAGTTATTGATGGAGGACACATGGAAGAGGATTCGTTTCCCAGACATACTGCGAGTCTTTTGGCTAACAAGAGTTACAGCTCAGGCTACAGTGTTAATGTACATCTTAAGGATGGCAAATGAAACTGATTCCTTCTTTATTTCTTGGGATGATTTTTGGGACCTCATTTGCAATCTTATAATTAGTGGATGTGATTCTACATTAACTGTACTGGGCATGAGTGCTGTAATTTCCTCAGTAGCCCATTATTTGGGGCTTGGAATATTGGCCTTTATTGGATCAACTGAGGAAGATGACAGGCGTCTTGGCTTTGTTGCACCTGTTTTATTTTTTATTTTGGCTCTTCAGACTGGGTTAAGTGGGCTAAGACCAGAAGAGAGACTTATTCGCTTAAGTAGAAACATGTGCCTTTTATTAACTGCAGTCCTGCATTTTATCCACGGAATGACAGACCCTGTATTAATGTCTCTCAGTGCCTCTCATGTGTCATCTTTTCGTAGACATTTTCCTGTGCTGTTTGTCTCTGCTTGCCTGTTTATTCTTCCTGTCTTACTCAGTTATGTTCTTTGGCATCACTATGCACTAAATACATGGTTGTTTGCAGTTACAGCATTTTGTGTGGAACTGTGCTTAAAAGTAATTGTTTCTCTCACTGTTTATACGTTATTCATGATTGATGGCTACTATAATGTCCTCTGGGAAAAGCTTGACGATTATGTCTACTACGTTCGTTCAACAGGCAGTATTATTGAATTTATATTTGGAGTTGTAATGTTTGGAAATGGGGCTTACACTATGATGTTTGAGTCGGGAAGTAAAATTCGGGCTTTTATGATGTGCCTACATGCATATTTTAACATCTACTTACAAGCCAAAAATGGCTGGAAGACATTTATGAATCGCAGGACTGCTGTGAAGAAAATTAATTCACTTCCTGAAATAAAAGGGAGCCGCTTACAGGAAATAAATGATGTATGTGCAATCTGCTATCATGAGTTTACAACATCTGCTCGTATTACACCATGTAATCATTATTTCCATGCACTTTGCCTTCGGAAATGGCTATACATTCAAGATACTTGTCCAATGTGCCATCAGAAAGTATACATCGAAGATGATATCAAGGATAATTCAAATGTATCTAACAACAATGGATTTATTCCACCCAATGAAACTCCAGAGGAAGCTGTAAGAGAAGCTGCTGCTGAATCTGACAGGGAATTGAACGAAGATGACAGTACAGATTGTGACGATGATGTTCAAAGAGAAAGAAATGGGGTGATTCAGCACACAGGCGCAGCAGCTGAAGAATTTAATGATGATACTGACTGATGAAAATAGCATTTATTAATCATTGAGGTATTTGTTTAAAATTCAGTTCATCCGGAATGGAGTAATATCCTTCACCTTCAGTGTGTAACCAAGCACAAAAACAGTATCAATGTTGAATCTGTGAATGGTTTTGTTTACTGTGATGTGCTACTGTAAATATACCTCTTTAATTACTTCTGGTCTCTTTGGTGACCTGTTTAAATTTGTGTACATTATTGTACATAGAATAAAATGTTTTCACATTTTTATGACAAAATTTGAACAAATAGCTTTTTAATAGATGTAATGATCATATGGTGCGTCAACTGTGCCAAATATTCTTCAATGAAATTATATAATGTATGTAACTTTGGACCTCAGTTTTTCTTTAGAAATGGGTGGGAGAATGAAAATGCAAATCAGGAAGCCACATTAAAGTCAAGGAAATAAAATAATTTGACCAGAGGATAAATGACATGAGAGAGTATTTTAAAACTAAAGAAAAAATGAGCTGCCAGAAGCAACTGAGGAACTTTTTTGAAACTTGAGTAGCAGTGTAATTAAGCTGAGTTTGAAAGTCCTGATTCAGAGACTGAGGGTTGAGAAATAAATATATCAACTAAACTTTGATATAAACCAGAATGTCCTAAATGTTTTTTATGTAAAATTGGTATGTTTGTTAGCCATTCGGTGTCTGCAGTATTGTCATAAAATTGTCTCTTCATTCTTTTGAAGATACTATAAAACAAAAATAGTTTTTTTAAAAATTGTTTTAAACTAAGGTACTCAATGATATAAAAACATCCTGATCTGATTTTACGAGAAAAAGAAGGGGAATGGTGGGGAATGGTGTGTACTGATATATAGTATTTCTTTAGACAACTTGCAGATAATTTCTTTATTGAAACTATCAGTGAGTTTTACTATGAAATTTTACATACATGATGGAAAGTGGAAGACATACCAATTATATTCCAGGAAAAAATACTTTAATAGTATTGTTATATAGTGTATTGGCTAATTCCAGTGGATCCTCATCTCTCACTGCTGACATTATCTCCAATATTTGACTAAAACAAAACAAAAACAAAAAAATGGTTAAATCTCCATATTTAGTTCTAAAGCTATATAATATTTTTCCACACAAAGGAAAATATTAGAGCACCTTTAATAAAGCTCAACAGTTATTAAGTTTTTCAGCAATATCAATAGAAAAACTTACTGTCAGTAACTAGACACAGATTTATGGACTGTCTTGCATATAACTAGAACTAAGAACCAGGTTCAAGTAAATTAAATTATTAAAGCAGCCATCTGTATTATGTTCACCAGTTATAGCATTAACCAAGTGGAAATGAAGAGTCCTTTTCAATTGTGAGTCATAGCATGTTCATTAGTGGGTCATGATGAGCATTTTAAACATTGACAAGTACATTGTACTTAGTAAGGGTAAGTACTGTTCCATTTTTTGTTAAGTTTTATTACGTATGTGTGTCCTAAGTCACGATGTAATTTGTCCTGGGGGACAGTGGCCAGTTGGAAATCTACTGCTATAGAACTAGTCCTTGAGAGACAGCAAATGAAGGTATTAGGTTGCTGCAATACCAATATTTACTTGGAAAAATGTGTGGTTATTGAGGGGGAGGGCTTTCTGTACCTCTACCCTTGCAAGAGAAATAAGCCCAGGTGTCCATCCTTCAGTTTCTTTCTTTCTCTCTCTCCCTTCCTTCCCTTCCCTCCCTTCCTTCCTTTCCTTTTTCTTTCCTTCCTTCCTTTTTTTCTTTTCTCTTTTCTTTCTTTTTTGAGATGGAGTCTTACTCTGTCACTCAGGCTGGAGTGCAGTGGCACGATCTCAGCTCACTGAACCTCTGCCGCCCGGGTTCAAGTGATTCTCCTGCCTCAGACTCCTGAGTAGCTGGGATTACAGGTGCCTGCCATCACACCCAGCTAATTTTTGTATTTTTAGTAGAGACAGGGTTTCACTATGTTGGCCAGGCTGGTCTTGAACTCCTGACCTTGTGATCCACCCGCCTGGGCCTCCCAAAGTGCTGGGATTACAGGTGTGAGCCACCGCACCTGGCCGCATCTTTCAGTTTCTGTGCTTACAATAATGATGATCCATAATGTCTCCATATGTAGAAGATTTTTAATACATGAATTAGAAAGTTCCAAAGTCCAAATTGAACATTTAAATATTCTTTGCCTAAGCTTTTTGTTCCCTTAGTGTCTTAAATGTTAACACCTAAAGGAATTAAGGATGGAGATCTAAGATTAATGGGAATTTAAAAAATTGTTTTGTAATAGTGACAAAAGCCTTGCTTGATGTTTATACTAAGCAAACACTGCACTAAAATTTTATCTGACAGTCAAGATATGCTAAAAGAAAATCTATTAACATTTAAATTAAGACAGTGAAAATCCATTTTCCTACTGAGTGTCCCTCTGTATGCACTTCTCAGAATTGGAACTCTTGATTAATGCTGCTGATGACACAGTTTTGAAGGTCACAGCAGCTTTGCTAAGATTATATTGCATAGCAAATTCATTTTATTGAAATCGCTTATAAGAAATCTATTGGGCTGGGCCCGGTGGCTCATGCCTGTAATCACAGCACTTTGGGAGGCTGAGGCAGGCAGATTGAGCTCAAGAGTTCGAGACCAGCGTGGGCAATATGGTGAAACCCTATTTCTGGTAAAACACAAAAAATTAGCCGGGCATGGTGGTGGACGCCTATAGTCCCAGCTATTCGAGAGGCTGAGGCAGGAGAATTGCTTGAACCTGGGAGGTGGAGGTTGCAGTGAGCTGAGATTGTGTCACTGCAGCACTCCAGCCTGGGCAACAGAGCGAGACTCTCCAAAAAAAGAAAAAAAATCTAATGGAGCTGAGGACATCCTATTTTACTGTTTGATAATGCAGTTTATGGAAATCTTTGAATAACCCTTCTGTAGTCAAGCCATGCTATTTCCATACATCGTCAGTGGTCAAAGCTGCAGTTATGCCAAAATGAATATAAAGTTGTTTAATGTCCCTGAGAATTTAGTGGCTTTTGTTTAATGTGGCACTTTTACAGTAGGTACAGGTTTTTTTTTCTTTTTTTTTTTTGAGAGAGAGTCTTACACTGTGGCCCAAGCTGGAGTGCAGTGGCATGATCTTGGCTCACTACAACCTCTGCCTCTCAGATTCAAGTGATTCTCCTGCCTCAGCCTCCCAAATAGCTGGGATTACAGGCACCCACCACCATGCCCGGCTATTTTTTTGTATTTTTAGTAGAGACAGGGTTTCTCCACGTTGGCCAGGCTGGTTTTGAACTCCTGACCTCAAGTGATCCGCCTGCCTCGGCCTCCCAAAATGGTAGGATTACAGGTGTGAGCCACTGTGCCCAGCCAGGCAAAGGTTTTTAAAGTCTTGCAAGACCTACATGATTCCTTCCCTATCTCCTTTCCAGCCCTTCCCCATGCTGATACAAGTTATAGCTTTAAAAAAAAATAATTGCCACTCTCCTGCTTAAAATCTTTTGGGTAGTGATAAAATCTAAGCAAAATGCTGGCATATAAGAGCCTTCACAATCTGGGCTCACTCTACCTTCCCAGACTTGACTAATACTTATACTGTGCATTGTACTTTCTGCCACACTTGTTCCTCTGGATTAGCCAGGCCCTTCTGCAGTCTGCCTTTGCTTAAGGTGTTTGTCTTTCTCTGGCCTAACTCCCAGTCATGCCTGGTAAACAACTGAAATGTCACCTTGGTATAGCTCTCTACTGTTTCCCCTCAAAGCAGACAGTTGATATGTCCTATGGTCCTGGTCATATATTCCTACTTGTATAACAGCACTACTATCTTGGACTCTGTCTGCTTATTTGCTCCAGGAGGGCAGGGGTCCTCGCCTGACTCACTGAATGCCTTATATAAAGTGCCAGGCACAGTGTACCTATTCATCTGGTGGATGGATAAAGACAGGGACTGTCTTGGTTCTTCTGTGTAGCCTTAGTAACTTGTACCTTTCCTGACATGGCAGGGGCTCCAAAACATCTGTTGCAAACAATTTATATCTAAAAGACCTCTATAAAAATAATTAGAATGTAAAACTGTTAACAGAATGGAGGTTGAGAAAATGACTTTGCAAGTAGGAATTCACTTGCCAACTCATAATTAGCAGTAGATGAGAGGATTGTGTATTTTTGAAATGTAGTTTAAATCTTTTCAGCTTGCAGATGCTAGATTTTCCTAAGCTCTGCAACTAAGTGAAGAACAAGTATTGATGAAACCTTCACAGTTCTTTTTTTTTTTTTTTTTTTGAGATGAAGTTTCGCTCTTGTCGCCCAGGCTAGAGTGCAATGGCATGGACTCTGCTCACTGCAACCTCTGCCTCCCAGGTTCAAGCGATTCTCCTGCCTCGGCCTCCTGCATAGCTGGCATTATGGGCATCCGCCACCACACCTGGCTAATTTTTGTATTTTTAGTAGAGACGGGATTTCACCATGTTGGCCAGGCTGGTCTCGAGCTCCTGACCTCAGGTGATCCGCCTGCCTTGGCCTCCCAAAGTGGTGGGATTACAGATGTGAGCCACCATGCCTGGCCAGCCTTCATAGTTCTTAAACAGTCTACATTTAAAAACACCTTGAAATTTTGTCTTGCAAATATATAGCTAAAGTCAACAGCTATAATCTTACATAAAATTAAGGAAATATAAAAAACTGACTTGGATACACTGTTGGCAACTACTTTCTGTAAGCTGGCTGCTGTCAAAATACCAGTTTCTTTTCTCTAGTGTCCTCTTAGTTCCCCAAAAAATTGGCTGGGTGTGGTAGCTCACGCCTGTAATCCCAGCACTTTGGGAGGCTGAGGTCAGGAGTTTGAGACCAGCCTGGCCAACATGGCAAAACCCCGTCTCTACTAAAAATACAAAAATTAACTGAGTGTGGTGGCATGTGCCTATAGTTCCAGCTACTTGGGAGGCTGAGGCAGGAGAATTGCTTGAACCCAGGAGGCGGAGGTTGCAGTGAGCCAAGATCACTCCACTGCACTCCAGCCTGGGCAACAGAGCAAGATGGTCTCAAAAAAAAAAAAAAAAAAAAGAATTATTTAGAAATACTGTCTCATCACTGAATTTGCAAGTACTTTCATTTATTTTTTTAAATTTTATTTCTTTAGAGACAGGGGTCTCCCTGTGTTGCCTGAGCTGATCTTGAACTCCTGAGCTCAGTCTTCCCAAGTAGCTGGGATACAGGCGTAGGCCACCATGCCTGGCTGCTTCAGTTTTAAAGTCTTTGTCAGCTCAAGCATGTTAATAAAGGAAAAGAACCTTTCAAACATATTTTTATAGAGTAATTCTTCACTGTTCTTATCTGGCTTATCTTCTAATACTCTTTTCCTGTTAAAAACTACTGAAAAAGAAAGATGGTGCATATGCAATGAAGAGTCTTAAAAGCAACAATCTATTTTGTTTTCTTTTTTACCCCTCATGAAGACACAGTACCAATTAGTTTTTGTGAATGTGTTATAAGTGTGCCCAATTGTCTGAATTGGTAAATCATATAAGACTGATATAATCTAGATTAATTTAAATTATCTGTGCAAACAAAAGAAATTGGATTATGTACCCATTAAAATGATATAACCACCTTCTCCTGTTTGTTACCTTTACAGCTCTTTGACAGATGGGTAATAACCCCCCTTTTCACCTGTGCTGTATATCACAATTTAAAAGATGATTCTGATCTGCTGCTTTTTTAGGAAATAAAACGCAATAAAGTCCCACCCCCTTTGATTGGAAAAAGGGGGTAAGAAAAAAGGGGTTTGTCCTTAAGATCACTTATCCTTTTGTTCTGAGGCTTAAAGAAACGTGTTATTTCTTAGATTTATAGAGGCTGTCAAATCATTTAAATCCAAAATATTCTGCTAAGGCTTTCTTGTTATCAAAGAGTAGCAGGAAGCTGCAGTGAGAATGGAACTTAAACCAGGTATGCAAATTCCTCCAAATCACTGAATTAATATGGTGGGCTTGAACCTGAACTTCACTTGGATTTTGCAAAATTTTAATTCTGTCCCTTGCGTTAATTTTGTAAGTGGCATCTGGTGGTTGACTAATGATTTTGAAGACCATGAAAGCAAAATACTCACATTATATGGCAGGGTTCATTTCTGTCTTTTAAGCAGTGCCCACTTTCCCACTTCTTTTTGGTAGGAAATGCAGTTTTTATATATTTTGATCCAGCGTGTGTACTTTTGACTCCACACCAAGGTGCATCTAGTTAAGCAAAGAAAGTGTCTCTTAAGGGGTTTACATTTAAAAAAATTTTTTATGACCATTATCTAATACATAACCTCTAGATGATAAACCATGATTCAGCTTCCAAAATGGCACAGTTATTGCAACAGAAAACAGTTCTAAGAAAAGCACAAAATAAAATCTTGAATTGCATCTTAAATACCTTCTAAGACTCACTTTTATTCCTTTTTTCTGCTAACATTGTTGGTGTGCAGCATGCTTTAAAAAAAAGACCTAAACCTTAAATACAATTGTATAACATGAAAACATTAAAGGTTTTTTTTTCAGTTTTCAAAATCTTTTTCGCTGTGCATGTAGTGAGGTTTGCATAAGTTAAACAAATTTCTATCTCTACTGAATGTGAAACTGGTTTTGAATATTTTTTAATAAAGAATTACACATTTTACAAGCATCATACTTTTAATCAAATATTTTGTTTTCCTGACTGCCCAAGGAAATGAATGTGATTTCTCCAGAATGGCTCAGTCTTGACTTTCCTAAAGTCCATGGTATAAGGAGAGCCTTGACAGGGTTTAGATAAAAGTTTTAGCTTTTCACCTTATTTATTATTTTTTTGAGACAGAGTCTCACTCTGTCTCCAAGGCTGGAGTACAGTAGCACAATCTCGGTTCACTGCAACCTCTGCCTCCCGGGTTCAAACAATTCTCGTGCCTCAGCCTCCTGAGTAGCTGGGACTACAGGCACGTGCCACCACACCCAGCTAATTTTTTGTATTTTTTTTTTTTTTTTTGAGACTGAGTTTCGCCCTTGTTGCCCAGGCTGGAGTGCAATGGCGTGATGTTGGCTCACCACAACCTCTGCCTCCCAGGTTCAAGCAATTCTCCTGCCTCGGCCTCCTAAGTAGCTAGGATTACAGGCATGTGCCATCATGCCCAGATAATTTTGTATTTTTAGTAGAGATGTGGTTTCTCCATGTTGGTCAAGTTGGTCTTGAACTTCCGACCTCAGGTGATCCGCCCACCTCGGCCTCCCAAAGTGCTGGGAATACAGGTGTGAGCCACCGTGCTCGGCCTCACCTTGTTTTAAGAGGCAACAGATTCTAAAATCCTTATACTAAACCAATATAAATTGTTGCACTGTACAAAGTGCTGTAGAATTAAGCCATTATAAAGACACTGTGTAAACAAAATTCTGAACAGATTTTGAAACTTGGAAGTGTAGGGTGCTTAGTCAAGACCCCTTGCTTAGCTAAGTACTCGTAACTACAACCTTCTGAGTTATATTCTGACACCTCATTTTCTAAGTGCTTAGACACAGCAAACTTCTAAATTGAAAAAATCATTTGCATATGTTTTTCCATTAATTAATAACCCCCAAAGATCTTCTGGAAAGCATAATTGTTGAGGTTGAGCATGCTGTTTTAAAATACTTGTTCACTTAAAGTTTGAAGTCAAATTTCTTTCTCTAGCTTTCCTTTTTGTTTGGTATGGTTTAATATGAAACAGTTCTGAAAACAAACTTACCTGTCTCAATCATTAATTTTTCACTAGGAATTGACTTCAAAACTTCCAAATTAGCTTCAGTTTTCAGTGAGCTTAAAAAAAAGTGTATACATATATTTATTTTAAAAGGCAGCAATTAACGAATACCTTTTTCATATCACAACGTGTCTAAAATACTACAAAACCAACCCAAAACCCCGTAACATTTTGTTTTCGGTATACTTTGGAAAGTATTTGCACACCTCCATACTTCAACAGTCCAGATTAAGATCTATTTTAACCCAATCTGCCTTCCGGGAATGCAATTTTCCATGCTTATTAGTTGGTTTCCAATAGTGTTCTCTATCAGTCTAAGTAAAATTTAACTTTTTAAAAGAATTCATCTGCTTCTGAGTAATTTGCATAACTTAGAGGTGCTCCTAAGGCTATAAACGTTCATTTCCTGAATTTTCCATTTTTAGCCCAAGACAGATTCTTCACTCTACTTTAGCAGAATTATGTATCTGCATCCCTGCCATGGTTTCTTTGTAGGATGAAATCTATTCCTTGAATCTGGCTTTAGCCTCAAGACTTGCTATGGCTGCCTGTGGCAGCCTCTATCAGCCAAAACCCAACTGACTCAAAGATCCGTGAATGCAAACATAAATGCTTCCTGTAATGTGGCAGTGAGGTTTGGGATGGTATAGCATATAATGTGATGACAACTAATACTGTTCTTATATTACTTTAAAAACACAATGTCTGTAATCACAAATTTATTTTAAATTAATTTTTTAGAGCAGTTTTAGGTTTACAGCAATAAAAAGTATAGAGATTCCTCAACCATATGCCCCCACTCTCAAAATTCCACACTGTAGTAGTAGGTACGTTTGTCATTGATGAACCTACCTTGACACAAAATTGTCACCAAAACCCACAGTTTACATCAGGGTTCACTTGGTGTTATGCGTTCTGTGGGTCTGGACAAATATGCAATGACGCGTATCTACCATTGTGGTATCATACTGAATAGTTTCACAGTCTTAAAAATCTATGGTCTGCCTATTCATCCCTCCTTCCCTCTAACCCCTTATCTTTCGACAGTCTCCATAGTTTTGCCTTTTCCAGACTGTCACATAGTTTGAATTACACAGTATGTAGTCTTTTTCAGGCTGCCTTCTTTCACTTGTAAATACACATTAAAATCCCATGTTTTTCATGCTTGATAGTTCATTTCTTTTGGCACTGAATAATATTCCACTGGACATACCACAGTTTATCCATTCACCTACTGAGGAACATCTTGGTTGCTTCCTTATGTAGCATTTTTAATTTCAGCATTTGTTATTACAAAGAATTTAAGATATACATTAAATTAGGAAATATGGACCTCTCATATAGTTGTCACCCAGCCCCGTCAATCAACACATGGCCAATCCTGTTCCATCCACTTACCCCTATCCTCTCCTGTATTATCTTAAAAGGAAATTCGAGATGGACAGTTTTAATATTTCAGCTTTTAATTCAGGATGTTTCAGCATGTATCTCTGAGCATAAGGATTCTCTTTAAAAAATGCAACCACAATACTATTATCATGTTTAAGAAAAACCCAATCTTCTAGTATTCAAATTTCCAGTTGTCTCAGTGGCATACATTCTAAGTTTCATTAAATTAGGACACAAATGAGAGGCCCACACATTGCAATTGGTCATTGTCTTCTAAAGTCTCAACTTATTAAAATCTCCTTCATCTTTTCCCCCTTCAAATTTATTTGTTGAAGAAACCAAGCTGTTCACCCTGTGGAGTGCCCTAGTCTTGATTTTGCTGATTTCATCTGCGTTACAGTTTAACAGGTTCCTCTGCCCTCTGGTTTTTTTGTTGTTTTTTTGTTTGTTTTTTTGAGATGGAGTTTCACTCTGTTGCCCAGGCTGGAGTGCGTTGGCAAAATCCCAGCTTGCTGCAATATTCGCCTCCCAGGTTCACGCGATTCTCCTGCCTCAGCCTCCCAAGTAGCTGGGACTACAGGTGCCTGCCACCACGCCTGGCTCATTTTTGTATTTTTAGTAGAGAGGGGGTTTCACCATGTTGGCCAGGCTGGTCTCAAACTCCTGACCTCAGGTGATCCGCCTGCCTCGGCCTCCCAAAGTGCTGGGATTACAGGCACAAGCCACCACACCCAGCCTGCTCTCTGTATTTCTTATAGGAGATCTAGAGTACCATCTACAGGCTGGATAGGATTTGGGTTGGATTTTTTGCGGGGAAGACTATTTCATAGGTGGTGGTGTGATCTTTCATCCACAGGCATATATCTGGTGGTATTTTTGTGATCTAAGGCAGCCATGAATGCCCAATGCATAATTCACCAGGAGCTACAAAATGTTGATATAATTCTATCAGCCCTTTACTTATTAGAGTACTTCCATAAAAAGAAAATTCTCTATGTCTACTACTTGATTGCTCAAATATATGTAGTTTGTATAGAAAAAAAATATGTATCTTTCTGTCAGGTGTTGATTCCCTAGCTTCTTCCAATGGTGCTATTACTTTAACATCACCATTCACTTATAATCTTTAAGGAGCTCTTATTCTTTTATGTTCTTTTAGCATTCTGTTCATATTTCATGTCCGTAACATCTCAAATCCCACTATGTTGGGTCTCACTGGGGTTAGTTTTTCTATTTATCTTGGCCTTTTTTCTTTCATGCTTCTGGTTCACCTCATTTGTCTGGTGGTCCTTGGATATCCATTTATATTTAGGGAGGTTGCTAGTGTTGCGTTTCCTTTGCTTTTGTGAAAGCAGGCCTGTTTTACTGCCAGTTCTCTTCTCTGAGTGGGGATTCTTAGTGGGACCTTCTTGTGGGAGCGGGTATATTATGAAACTTCATTTAAAGGTCAGAGTATAGGGAGCTAATTGTTAGGCTCATGGTTCTCTAAATGCTTTTCTTTGGGGATTGATGTAAGCACTCCAAGCCTTAGTCCTCACCATACAGTTTTTTCAATTTTCTTAAGAAAACCCCCACCCCCGGCCCCTGTGTAAATGTTTACTGCTTTTGTCCTCTATGCACAGGAGTGGATATGGGAGTGAGATCTTTTCTCTATATAGGCCCTCAATTAATCATCATTTCTAGTCCGATTTCACACTAATTCTAAGCCCAAAGCCCCCCTATTGGATTTTGCTAGACTTGCTCCCATCTCTTCTGAGGCCCCTTAGTGGTATAATCTAAGCTTTCTCTTTCAGTTTCACCTGTCTTCAGAAATCTACAGAACAGATGGAGTCTCTCACCGTCACCTGGGCTGGAGTGCAATGGTGCAACCTCGGCTCACTGCATCCTCTGCCTCCCGGGTTCACACAATTCTCCTGCCTCAGCCTCCCAGGTAGCTGAGATTACAGGCGCACACCACCACACCCAGCTAATTTTTTTTATTTTTAGTAGAGACGGGGCTTCACCATGTTGGACAGACTGGTCTCGAACTCCTGACCTCGTCATCCGCCTGCCTTGGCCTCCTGAAGTGCTGGGATTACAGGCATGAGCCACTGTGCCCGGCCTCTTTTTTTTTTTTTTTTTTTTTTTTTAATTTAAGAGATGTGGGTCTCATTATGTTGCCCAGACTGGTTACACCTGTAGCTCTAGCTACTGAGGATGCTGTGGCAGGACCATCACTTGAACTCCCGAGCTCACCCAGCTACAGAACATTTATTAGCAAAACTCTGGCCTTTTTTCTTTGCTATTATAGATTCTTTCCTTTTTCAATGTCTATAATTTTATTTTAGTAGGATTTTAGGAGGGGTGGGTGAGATGTCACTAGTTTGACATTAAGTAGCAATTAGTGCTCTCTAGAAAAACAAATTCTTATTTTCAGCCAGTTTGGTCAATATAGATATTTTCTAAAATATATTGATGTGCTTGGTATGGATAGTATATTTAGAACTTTTCACTAAATTTTCAGATTATTTGTATTTTTGATCTCACTAAATCATGTCTGATTAACTTAATATTCTTCTATGTCTATTCTATGACTGTAAAAATTTGCCCAAATATATATACTATTTTAAATACAAGTCAGTATTTCTATTTAATAAGGTTTCCCATTTAGTGATGAGCAACTACACGATTCTGAAGTCAAGTTTGAAATACATCTTCCCATTTTCTTTTTTGTTTTTTTTTTTTTTGAGATGGAGTCTCGCTCTGTCGCCCAGGCTGGAGTGCAGTGGTGCGATCTCAGCTCACTGCAAGCTCCGCCTCCCGGGTTCACGCCATTCTCCTGCCTTAGCCTCCCGAGTAGCTGGGACTACAGGTGCCCACCACCACACCTGGCTAATTTTTTTGTATTTTTAGTAGAGACGGGGTTTCACCTTGTCAGCCAGGATGGTCTCAATCTCTTGACCTCGTGATCTGCCCGCCTCAGCCTCCCAAAGTGCTGGGATTACAGGCGTGAGTCACTGCACCCAGCCCCCATGTTCTTTTTTTTTTTTTTTTTTTTTTGAGACAGAGTCTTGCTCTGTCGCCCAGGCTAGAGTGCAGGCATGATTTCGGCTGACCGAAACCTCCGCCTCCTGGGTTCAAGCGATTCTCCTGCCTCAGCCTCCCGAGTAGCTGGCACTACAGGTGCCTGCCACCATGCCCAGCTAATTTTTGTATTTTTAGTAGAGATGGGGTTTCACCATATTGGCCAGGCTGGTCTTGAACTCTTGACCTTGTGAACCACCCGTCTTAGCCTCCCAAAGTGCTGGGATTACAGGCGTGAGCAATGATGCCTGTCCATCTTCCCATTTTCTTGGGGGAAAAATTCTAATTTAACTTTTAGGAACCAAAGACTTTATGTAATATGCTACTATAAGTGGATTAAGTTATCATACCTCAGAGACTCAGATTAAGATGACAATGAATTAGATTTGAAAATAAGAATATAAACATCCACTTTAATAAATGACTAACCTATTAATTCTGAAGCTAATATTAATGTAGGAGAAAAGAATCTTTTGTGATTAGCTTAAAGCAACATCATAACGAACTCAAGATCATTTAGAAATATCTAAGACAGGAGCCAGGTATGGTGGCTCATGCCTGTAATCCAAGCACTCTGGGAGGCAGAGGCAGGTGGATAGCTTGAGCTCAGAAGTTTGAGACCAGACTGGGCAACATGGTGAAACCCCATCTCTACAAAAAGCACAGACATTAGCCAAGCATGTTGATAGGAGCTTGCGGTCTTAGGAGCTTGTGGTCTCAGCTGTTATACTTGGGAGGATCGCTTGAGCCCAGGAGGTCGGGGCTACAGTAAGTCGTCCAGCCTGTGAGGCAGAGTGAGACCCTGTCTCAAAAAAAACAAAAACAAAAACTAAGAATTATGGTTTTAAGTTGGTGAAATAACGATCTTCTACACCCTTCTCTTAAAAAAAAAAAAAACCCAAGGAGAAAACCAGGATTTTTTTAAATGAAACTAGGAGACATATGTTACCCCAAATCACAACATATAAAGCTGAAAGTGGACAGAGAAATGATAAACAACCAGTGTTTAAGTGCCAAGTAACTTAAATGCTATGTGTCTGGAAAGAAAGACAAGCAAACCTAGAAGTAGATACAGTCCCTAGAAAGTGGAGTAAGGGAGGGACTGAAATGGAGATTGTTTGAGAAAACTCCAAGAGAAGATGGGGTTCCTAGGTTATGTATCTGTGACTTGCTGCAGAGAAAGAGGTGCTGGGTCTCAAGAGAATCCACATCAGAAACAGTTGGAGAACAACAAGCCCAGAGAAGTACAGGCATCAGGCAAAGGCCTGAGCATGGAGATGGGGCAGCCCACTAAACAGTGAGATCCTCTAACCCATCCTGCTCCAAAACACTGTCAGGGACATTTACAAACCCCTTCCCTCCACTGTTCCCCACTTTTCCAGCAGAGAACACAGGATCCCTTTCTGGAGAAATTGAACCAACCCAGAAAAAGATCTCTACAAACTGACATTTGGGAATCCCTAGCAAAAAGTCAGTTGGCCATCTGAGCCTGCCAGTTGCTGGAATGCTTCCTAGAGAGCTTCCAAATGGCTTTTTTTTTTTTTTAAATAGACAGTGAAGGACTGCCTGACATTTGAAGAAAGTTTCCATCATCACAGAGACCAAAGGAAAGAAGAAAAGGTGACTGTGAGGAAACAAATGCAGGAAGACAAGCAGAAGGTAACTTTAAACTATAATTCATGTCTTTAGAGAGATGAGAAGACACTGCAGTATAAAAATATTCAGAAACTGAAAACAAAAGTTGAAGTAAATTTCATAAAAAGGGTTACAAAATATAGCACTTTTTTTTGGAAGGTGGGAAACAACTGAAATAGAATAAAAAGAATACGAGTTATCAGTCTGGTATGCCCAAGAAAAGAACAGAAAAGAAAAATCAAATTCCAAGGACGGGTAAAGATGAGCTCCCCACTGGAAGGGCTAATGGAAAAGCAACACCAGGCATGATGAAAACCATCAACACACATCTTCGTGAAATTTCACATCAGAGATGAAAAACTAAAACCTTTCATAAGAGAAGAAAACTAGGTCACAGGTAAAGGATTAGGAATCAGAGTAGCAACTTTTCATCAACACTGGAACCTACTGATGGGACAGTATAAATTCTCGATGAAAATGATTTCTGATCTTGAATTTTATGCAACAGAACTATCAATTGAAAGTGGGGGGCCGGGTGCAGTGGCTCACACCTGTAATCCCAGCACTTTGGGAGGCTGAGATGGGTGGATCACGAGGTCAGGAGATCGAGACCACCCCGGCTAACACGGTGAAACCCCGTCTCTACTAAAAATACAAAAAAAACCCAAAAAACTAGCCAGGCGTAGTGGCGCGCGCCTGTAATCCCAGCTACTTGGGAAGCTGAGGCAGGAGAATGGCGTGAACCCGGGAGGCGGAGCCTGCAGTGAGCCAAGATCGCGCCACTGCACTCCAGCCTGGGCGAATGAGTGAGAGTCCCTCTCAAAAAAAAAAAAAAAAAAAAAGGAGGGGGTTCTCTCCGCTTTCATTAACTATCCAAGCTAACTTGTAAGAGGAAGAGCAGAAAAAAAATTCATTTTCAAACATGCAAAATCTCAAGAAACTTAATTCCCATGAAAACATCCTCAGAGGATGTTATAGAATGTGTTCCACTAAAACAAACACACAAGGAATACATGGGATCTAAAAATAGGAACTAGTCCAAACTGAAACAGACAGATGGAAGGGTCTGCAACTGACGGAACTATTAGATTATCTACATAGGTTTGCTCATGTGGTATACCGTGCTTAACATTTCCTTTCTCGTACTACTTTTTGTTTTCCTGGATTAACCTCCCTCATATTTTTATTTACTTGGCTTTCTTAAACTTGAAGCCCAGCCTGGGCACACAGAAAGACCCTGTCTCAACTAAAAATTTAAAAAATAGCCAGGTGTGGTGGCATGCACCAGTAATTCCAGCTACTCAGGAGGCTGAGGTGGGAGGGTTGCTTAAGCCTGGGAGGTCAAGGCTGCAGAGTTGTGATCACGCCACTGCATTCCAGCTTGGGCTACAGAGCAAGTCCCTATCTTAAAACAAAAAACTTGAAACTCTCTCATACTTGGCATAGCACTGTGAAATTATATACTTATATAGGCATAATAATGAAACAACATTTATATAGACATAATAATGAAAATACTGAGTATGCATATAACCAAAAATTCTGAAATAATGACATTGAGAGTGATATGCAAAGAATGGAGGTAGGGGATTAGTACGGGATATAAGAACTAACGTGCTCATATACCCCAATGAGAATAGACAAAGGGGATGAATCAAGAGACAATAGTATATGAATATTATTTAGAAATATGGTGACAAACAGCAAAATTGTTGCTGCTAGAAAAGCTGACTTGGGGTAAGGTCATGCTGGGGGGGACTCTGATATTTGTTTATATCTGTTAGTACTACTTGACTTTTTAATCTATGCATATATTCCCTTGCATATTAATTAATTTTAAAGTTAATTAAACCATTAATTTAAATATGAAAGCATCTTAAATATTTAAACTCTGAACTCTAGAGCAAATACGTAATTCCATGATTCTATTTCCCTAGATTTTAGTCAAAAATGATGCAACTGGAAACATAATAATTTTAAGGGTATGAGACAATGAAGAAGGACAGAAAGTCCTACACTATTTTTTAACTGATTTAATGGGCTACACTGACATCCTGTGAAAAGACACTGGTAGAAGCTCTTACATATTTGACAAAACCAACCCAGGGACCTAGCTGTGCTAGCTGACTGTACTGTGTGAAGTTTAGTGTGGTATAACAGCAGGAAGATCACAGAGTGAGAAGCCAGAGGACATGGGTTCTTACTCTTTGAGAAACTCTATACCTGTTTCCTAATTTCTTTGAGCCTGGTTTCTTTGCCTGCAGAGATGTATGACTGTCATAGAATAACCTTTCATCCATAGTCAGACATGACGTGTATATGTATACATAATGCTATGAACACGTTTTCAAGGGATCAAATGACCTGAGAATAAACTGGATTACTAGAGAAAGCCAGCTGCTGATCTCAACACAAAATTGTTTTCCATTATTAGAACATAATGTAGTAGTCTATAACTTTTGAGCTTTAACTATTAATAGTAATGTACTGTTTAATTTCTTACATAAATAATTACTGAAATTCCCCACAAAGATCAGTGCAAACACACACAAACTTTAATGAAAATAAATCTTCATCAGCAATTCACTGTAAAACAATTTAAGAAATCTGCTTAAATAAAAGTTAAAAACCAAAGAAACCTAAGAACGTACCAACCATTAAATCCTATATAAAGATCCAAGTCAATCAAAGCAGCTGCTGCTTCCTTGGTACCATCAAATGAATGCACCTGGGGACATACAGGCATAAGTTTATTATTATAATAATTACTCTTTAAAATTCTAAGTAACATTAATAAGACTTTGTAGGCAAAAATATAGATCCCTGTAAGTTTTTGGACCTCAGGGTTTCAAAGGTGGTAGTCCCTATAATTTTTATTTTCATATTATTTTTCACAATTATAACCTGTCATCATCTCCAGTGACATGATGCAAAACGTTAGCTGCCGAGAATTTCTCTCTTTAGAGTGGCAGTGTTGCTGTCTCTGCACTAGCATTAGTGCAGAAGCTCCAGGAAGGGGTTTAGGAATAGACATATTCTTAGGCAAAAACATGAGGAAAGCTTAGTAATTTTATGGCACTATTTAAAATAATTTTTAAAGTACTGATGAATTTTCTGTTAGAGGATACTTTTTTTGTTGTTGTTTTGAGATGGAGTTTCGCTCTTGTTGCCCAGGCTGGAGTGCAATGGTGCGATCTCGGCTTACCGCAACCTCCGCCTCCCTGCTTCAAGCAATTCTCCTGCCTCAGCCTCCTGAGTAGCTGGGATTACAGGCATGCGCCACCACACCTGGCTAATTTTGTATTTTATTTTATTTTTTAGTAGAGATGGGTTTTCTCCACGTTGGTCAGGCTAGTCTCGAACTCCCGACCTCAGGTGATCCGCCCGCCTCGGCCTCCCAAAGTGCTGGGATTACAGGGGTGAGCCACCACGCCTGGCCAAGGATACCCTTTTTCTGGAAGAGAAATTACTTTTAAGAGGCAAGGCTGGGCCAGGCGCAATGGCTCATGCCTGTAACCCCAGCACTTTGGGAGGCTGAGGCTGGTGGATCGCTTGAGGTCAGGAGTTCAAGACCCACCTGGCCAACATGATGAAACCCTGTCTCTACTGAAAATACAAAAATTAGCCGGGTGTGGTGGTGCATGCCTGCAGCCCCAGCTACTCGGGAGGCTGAGGCAAGAGAATTGCTTGAACTCGGAAGACAAAAGTTGTGGTGAGCCAAGATCGTGCCACTGCACTCCAGCCTGGGTGACAGAGCAAGGCTCTGTCTCAAAAAAAAAAAAAAAAAAAAAAAGAAAAGAAATAAAGCAAATGGGCTGAGAGGTAGAGTCTGAAGGTTATGATAAATACCACTAATAATCCCAAGGGCATTAGTTAAAACTAAAACCTCTCTCAATTCTAAAGTACAGTTCCTACAGGATAAATTACAGAGTAAGTAAAAACAGGAAAAAATTACAGAGTTAGTACAAACAGCAAAAAAGTGCACAGTAATATTAACATTACAGCAATGCAGGATGCATACATATTACTAGTAGTATAAATGAGGCAGAGGTTGAACTTAGAGAATACGCATAAAACTGTCAACGTCAGGCTGCATTGGAATGCAAGTGCTTGGTGCTATTTCCTCTTTCCTTAGCAGGCATAGTGTAACTGTGATTTTATCTACCTGGATTACAATTCTTTTGCTAGACACAGTCACTCACTGAGTCACTCTCCTGAAATTGCATATGAATATTTGTATATCTGAGCATTTTTCTGAGGCAGGTTTCCAAAGGAGTCCATGATCCAAGAGATTAAAAATCATGGCTGGGCGAGGTGGCTCATGCCTGTAATCCTAGCACTTTGGGAGGCTGAGGCGGGAGGATCATGAGGTCAAGAGATCGAGACCATCCTGGCCAACATGGTGAAACCCCGTCTCTACTAAAAATACAAAAATTAGCTGGACGTGGTGGTGTGCACCTGTAGTCCCAGGTACTTGGGAGGCTGAGGCAGGAGAATCACTTGAACCCAGGTGGCAGAGGTTGCAGTGAGCTGAGATTGTGCCACTGCACTCCAGCCTGGCGACAGAGCAAGACTCCATCTCAAAAAAAAAAAAAATAATAATCACTGCCATAGATATCAGAGGTATGTGGTGAGCAGATAGTATTTATGGGAAATGTCTCCAGACTAATGACTAAAATGACTACATCAGAGAAGTGTTTAGTGCAGAATGCAAATTACAGAAAGGAGAATGACTCTCTAGATCAGAATAGTAGGTGAATGCAGCGGACAAGAAATGAGAAAGGCAAACCTAAAACAAATGGTAAAATATTTCAAAACATAAAAATTAGTTTATATTTGCTCAAAATTTGGATGGGAGAACATTAAAGAATACCTGACAGAAGAGACGAAGAATATCATGCACAGCATTAGGATGTGTAGAAGTGAATTCAAGGGCCAGGCACAGTGGCTCACACCTGTAATCCCAACACTTTGGGAAGCCAGGGTGGGCAGACTGCTTGAGTTTAGGAGGAAATCAGCCTAGGCAACATGGTAAAACTCCATCTTTACAAAATATACAAAAAAATTAGCTGGGCATGGTGGCGCATGCCTGTAGTCCCAGCTACTTGGGAGGCTGAGGATGGCTTGATCCCGGGGAAGCAGAGGTTGCAGTGAGCTGAGATTGTGCCACTGCACTTCAGTCTGGATGACAGAGCCAGACGCTTTCTCAATAACCAAAAAAAAAAAAAAAAACCCACACAAAAAACAAATTTCACAGGGTTTTGTGAATGGAATTCTGTATGCATTCTTGTACTTTGAACAAAGGAACAGTAATTAAAACTGATTTGTGTTTATGCCACACCTGGTCCATAAATTCAACAGTAAATTTACATGTCTTTCAAAGGATGGGAAAAGAAGCTCCTAATTCTATTGAATTCTATCTAATTCATGTTTTTCTTTGTTATTCCTTTTTAAAAAAAATTTAAATGTTGATATCTGAATTAGGGGCCATCCTTAATAACCAAGATGCTTTGTTTGTCACATCAATGTTAAGTATCCCTTATCCCAAGTGTGTGGGACCAAAAGTGTTTTATATTTCAGATTTTTTCAGATTTTGGAATATCTGCATATACATAAAAAGAAATCTTTGGGAAGGGACTCAAGTCTAAACATGAAATTCATTTATGTTTCACATACACCTTATACCATACCCTGAAGGTAAATATTTTAAATAATTTTGTGTGTGAAACAAAATTTGTGTACAATGAATAATCAGAAAGCAAAGGTGTCATTATCTCATTCTAGTGCTTAAAAAGGTTCAGATTTTGGAGCATTTTGCACTTGGGAGTATTTTGGATTTTTGGATTAGAGATGTTCAACCTGTATTAAAAATGACTATTTTATACTTACCACTCCCCCTACACACCGATCTCTATTTCTTTTCATTATGTCTGTGAATTAAAAACAAAAGAACTTTTAGCAAACAGCTTGATTTCTACAAAATTCTTAAGTTCTGAATGAGACTTTGGTTTTAACTCACCCAAAAATTCAGCATGTGAGTTTCGACAATGAAGAAACATTGGTAATTTTGTTTGTTCTGATAGTTCAAACTGTTTTTCAAAATATCTGCATAATGCCAAAAAAAAAATTCTCATTACAAATTGTATTTTAGCATGAGGAAGGTAATGATGTCAAAAGAGCTTTTAAATTAAAGGTATTTAATTCTCTAGAAATTACAGGACAAAAATCGTGAATATTTAAAGCACATCAGGCTTATCAAAGGGTTTTCATAACTTACAACTTCTGGAAAGAAATACTTCATTTTCTGGGCTTACAAAATTATCTGGGGCCTTTAATTTTCAGAAAGTAACACCACTGGCCCCTTGCCACTGGGAGCACCATCAGTGGGAGTCAACTCACCAAGTGAGAAGCCCGGCAGAGCTTCATTACTGCATGCTAATCTATTCCATTTTGCAACCAGTTTTTTATGTGCTGTTATAAAAGAAGTTATTGCCACTGGGCAAAATGAACAAGGTTTCCCTCAAAAATGAAATCTAAGTATCTGCTAAACAGCAAATAACTCAATTATGCTATTAAAAAAAGAAAATACATGATAACATGGTAGCCCTGAATATCTTAAGAGTACTTGATAAGAAGGTTTTTCCAAGTACCAGATACCATTGTCTCATTTGATCCTCAAAATAACCTGAGTATAAAAGCTGGTGTCAGAGAGGTGTAGTACTTTGTCCAAGATAACAATACCTGGCATGGCCAACTTGGAACCAGAACTTCAGTGCTCTAATTCCAAGTCCCAGCCTAAACGACAAAAACCTGTTAAGTTTTCGAGAAGCTTCCTTCTGGTCCCGGCGTATAATGACAATATTCAGAGGATACAATGAATGTTCATTCTGTTGGTTTTTTCACTTCAACACAGTGCTCCCCCTTGTTCTCACAAATGGTAGGTTCAACTGTATCAGGATAACAGGTGGCTTATTATTTTCTTAAATGTGCTTACCTCTTCTAAGCCCTTTAATTTGGGGAAACAATTTCTCTGTTTAACTTAAGCCTCTTTTGCTATATTTTTCTATATCATATTTCCTGATGTGCAGGACTATTTTACCCCCTTTGCTCTCTTGAAAATGCTAAACTTTAAAATTAGAAATAGAAATGTACTTCTTAAGAAGCAGTCTTCAGGCCGGGTGTGGTGGTTCACACCTGTAATGCCAGCACTTTGGGAGGCCAAGGCAGGTGGATCACTCGAGGGCAGGAGTTCAAGACCAGCCTGGCCAACATGGTGAAACCTCATCGCTACTAAATATACAAAAATTAGCCGGCGTGTTGGCACACGTCTGCAATCCCAGCTATTTGGCAGTCTGAGGCACGAGAATCTCTTGAACCCAGGGTCAGAGGTTGCAGTGAGCTGAGATCATACCACTGCACTCCAGCCTGGGTGACACAGCAACACTCTGTCTTAAAAAAAAAAAAAAAATTAAAAATTAAAAAATAGAAATAGTCTTCCTAAAATTGGTGGTCTATGTCTGTATTACCAAATGTTTGGGTTTTAAAATCTCCTTTTCAGATTCTGCTGGGTTAGAATAAGCAAAAATATTTTCCTTTCATTAACAAAGTCCTGAAATTTTGCAGTGTAGGAAATATTAATGACAACTTGGACAAAAAGAGATTTTAATAATATAACCAGTCACTATTTCCATAACCTCTAATGTAAACCAAATGTCAGCAATTAAGTGTGCGCTAGTCATTATGTCAACTTTACTAATATATTTGGCTCTGGCTACACACAGCAGGCAGTACTCTTCATTGTGTGCGCTGCTCTATGCTGTACTGGTTATTTTTTCCACACACAATTCCATGGACCAAACCACATGACCAAGCTACAAATTCAAAGTATCTAATGGTCGGATGGAAAATCAGCTTCCTATATGAATGTAGGCAAAAGTACAGTTTATGAAAATAACAGAGGCCAGCTGGGTGTGTGGTTCAAGCCCGTAATCTCGGCACTTTGGGAGGCCGAGGTGGGCAGATTGCTTGAGCTCAGGAGTTCAAGACCAACCTGGGCAACATGGTGAAACCCCATCTCTACAAAAAATACAAGAATTAGCCAGGTGTGGTGGCATATGCCTATAGTCCCAGTTCTTGGGAGGCTGAGGTGGGAGGATTGCTTGAGCCTGGGGAGGTCAAGGCTGCAGTGAGCCGTGATCACACCACTGCACTCCAGCTTGGATGACAGAGTGAGACCCTGTCTCAAAGGAAAAAGAAAAAGAAAATAACAGAAGCCTAAGCAATGGGCCCACAGAATTTTACATAATTCAAGAAAAGAAAGGTCCCTGAATTCATGCTAGCTACGTATCATAAATAAGCCATGTGGTAAAAAAAAATTATTCCTAATGATACAAATTGAGGATAACTCGTACTGAGCATCAAATGACTATTATCTTTAGAGAAGAAAAACCCACCATGGTAACTAGAAATAACAGTGTAAGTTACAGGGTAGGAATTGGCATCTATTAAGAGACTTCTCTGCCTGTTTTACTCATTTATTATTTTTTTAAAGTTCATAAATAAAAATAATTTTCCACTTGAGTTATTTGCTCATCTTAGTGAAGCTTCTGATTTTATTACTGCTTCTTACAGTTGAGGTTTAACTATCTAATGACAAGAGCTGGAAAAGTTCAGCTTCAGGAGCAGTTGTTATTAATTAGGATCCCAGTGAGTTTCATGGGTATACCTCAACACAGGTAGTAATCCCTCCTCTGTAAGCTGCTTGATGGCAACATGGCCTCAGTTGCTCATCTCTAGGGTCCCCTAAATTCCCAAAGGATTATTTTAAAATCTTCTTGTTGTAGTTTTTAACACCTGAACAGTGTTAACATTTTAAAGCCCCAACAAAAATGCCCAAAGCAAATTCCTCCTACCCAAGAGAACAGAGCTCTAAATTGCAACAAGGAAAGGAGTATAGCACAAGGCCAGGAAATTGAAAATACAGGGTATGGCTTAAAGGATAAACTTTCCATAAGTAGATCAGGCCTTTCCTTGTTTTCACTCTTTGCTTCTCTTCCTTAGTCTTTAAAAAATACTTTTTCCAGAAAAGGTCTACGTACCAAAACAAGAAAAAAGTATTAAAAAAAAAAAAAAACTTTCAAAAGTTCCAAACAAAAACAATAGCTAGCATCTTCCTTTAGGGTGGTAATATTTCTAGTACGAGGAATGTAACAACAGCCATGATTGCACACGTACTCTGCATGACTCATGTCACTATGGGCTTTGTACGCCTTACGTTAAGAAAGGTAGGCAGCAATCTCCCCATTTTAAAGGGGATGCACAAAGGGATGAAGTGACACCAAAGGCAGTTGTAAATCTCACCCAAAGATCTGCTGATTCCAAAGTTCATCCTTTTAACCTGGTCATACACCGCCTTCACTTACCATTATTTTTCAGACACTATATCTATTGTATATTAATTTTTCTGTCTTGCCTCCTAATTTTCTATTTTTCTTTTCTCATACATCTCCTTTTTCCTGACTACATATTTACTTAAAAACAAATCATGGCCGGGTGCACTGGCTCATGCCTGTAACCCTAGCACTTTGGGAGGCCGTGGTGGGCGGATCACTTGAGGTCTGGAGTTCGAAACCAGCCTGGCCAACATGGTGAAACTGTCTCTACTAAAAATACAAAAAAACTAGCCAGGTGTGGTGATGGGCACCTGTAATCCCAGCTACTTGGGAGGCTGAGGCAGGAGAATTGCTTGAACCTGGGAGGCGGAGGTTGCAGTGATCTGAGATCGTACCACTGCACTCCAGCCTAGGGGAAAGAGTGAGACTCCATCTCAAAAAAACAAACAAACAAAATCATACACGGTTTGTTCCAGATGGTAGAAAAGTGCAGACCAAAATCTGAAGTCTTCCAAAAATAAACCCAATAGTGAAAGCTGAATTATAGGCTTTTTATCCACGCTGCTCAAAGGGAATAAAAAAGAACCTTCCCTCTGTATTAAATATTCAACAGACATTTACTAAGTGCCTACCATGTGCTGAGAGTACTGTGCTAAGTGCTATGGAACTGTCACATGAGTAAGACTTGGTGTGTGCCTTTGAGGAACTCAAAGACACCTGTCTGTTGTGGGGAGGAAGGGATAATGAAAACCCATTTCTGTACAACATGGTAAGTGCTGAAACAAGTAGAGTGCTGTGTACACAGAACAGATTGCATGCTGTGAGTACACGCCAGGGGAAAAGGAGTGAGGGGCAGAGAATGTGGGTATTTGTTTCCTTAACAACAATCAAAATGTGACTGTTAATAGTGTGTCTTTTTTTTTTTTTTTTTTGAGATGGAATCTTTCTCTGTTGCCCAGGCTGGAGTCCAATGTCATGATCTTGGCTCACTGCAACCTCCTCCTCCCCAGTTCAAGCAATTCTCCTGCCTCAGCCTCCCAAGTAGCTGGGATTACAGGTGCTCACCACCACACCCGGCTAGTTTTTGTTTTTAGTAGAGATGGGGTTTCACCATGTTGGCAAGGCTGGTCTTGAACTCCTGACCTCAGGTGATCAGCCTGCCTTGGCCTCCCAAAGTGCTGGAATTACAGGCATGAGCCACCGCAACCGGCTGTTTTTTTTTTTTAACCAAGTCATTTGATGTTTTATTATTAAAATTTTAAAAATCTAAAGTAGAACTGCCTATCTTATCAAAATTTCCTCCTACTTTAGTTTGTCATTAGCTTATCCACTCTGGAAGAAGCCAATGTCACATGCTGTCACCTTAGAGCATCCCCCAGAAAGTCAGTCCTTCCCTCTGCTGTTCACACACTTTAGTGACAGCACTTCCAACCTATTTTAATTATTTATGTCCTCTCTTGGAAAAAGTCTCATTCTTCTTTGTATCATGCTGAGGAGGCACTTGGTAATCATTTACTGAATGGAGTTTGAACCTCTCTATTAGCAATTAACACTTGGCATGTGAGTTCAAGCACAAGCTGTAATATGCATATTCTAAGATCTGACACTATACTGATGATGGTGAAGAATCTTCAGAACAGTTAAATTAAACTGATACTGTCAATGTTTTCAATTAAACCCAAAACTGAGTTTAAAGTATTGAGGTTGCATTTTAGAATCAGTTCTAACTATTTTGGATGAAAAGTCATATGGGCAAAAAAACATGGGGACTCTGCCATTGCCCTTGCTTGTCATAACACAGTCTATTAGACTTACAAGGCTTATCCTGACCAAAACCAGACATTAAAGTTGAGGAATATGATATGTGGGCTTAACCTAAAGAACTATTAAAAAGAACTGTTTTTCTATTTCAATGTGAACATGAGAACTTTTAAGGTTAAGTGAGCTGGCCTACATAATATTCGACAGAGCTATAGGGCTTCAGTAACCCTGCTAGTAACCACATGAATGTCCCTGAAAGGCACAGCAAATAATATACCACAAACTAAATGGTTCTAAAAGGGATGTATAAACGAGCGACCTAAAAGAGAGAGTAGGTATCCACAGAGCATTACGTTAACCCATCCTATTCTACTTGGTTATAGATCTTCACACTTCAGAACTTTGGAGCTTGAGGTCTAGGGTATGACCGACTCCACTAGTAGATCTGCTTCTCCCCAAAGTGATTTTCAACCAGGGGGTACATATCAGAATCCCACTTGTGGGGAGCAAGGAGGGAAGGGGGAGGAAGTACACTTTCCTCACGCGTAATTTAAAAAAATCCCTTCAGGCCATCAAGTCACTGGCTTAATCATATGACCATATCACCATATGACAAAATTATTAATTATTAAATATTATGATATAGCTGGATGGTATCTTAAGAGAGAATCTGATCCTAATTTTTCTTTGGGTATAAGAAACTAAGGAGGACAGAGGATTGTTTATTCTTAAAGGTCTCTAGGGACAGATATTCTACCTTATTCATATTTCTGCATAATATGAGTTCTCAGCAGTGGCTGTCACACTGTGCTCCATAAATATCTGTTGAATGGATGAATAAATTAACCCCCTTTAGAAGCTCAGTCTAATGTTTTATCATTTTCATAATTAAGATGTTTTTGAAATTCAACAAAATGCTTACGTTTTAAATTCAGACTGTGACCTAAATTTTCTTTTCAATCTATAACACTCACCCACCAGTATGATGACAGGAGCTCCAAATTTAGCTCCAGGCAATGGGTTACAGGAAGTCCTGCAGGGTCATGAGCTTTGGAGTTTTCTCAGCAGCCAACGTTCAACATGGCTCCTATTAAAGGAATCTCACAGTTCCAAACTAGCAATATTCAATGCCCAGCAAGAGTAAAATATGCTTTTCTAGCTTTGGTGGTTGATCCTATAATACTTTTGTGGGTTTTTTGTTGCTGGCTTTTTTTTTAGAGACGGAGTCTCCTTATGTTGCTCAGGCTGGTCTGGAACTCCTGAGCTCAAGCAATTCTCTCGCCTCCGCCTCTCAAACAGCTGCGACTACAGGTGCAGGCTGCAGTGCCTGGCTTGTAATACACTTTTAATATCCTTTGCTCTTAAATTATATCTCCCAATTTGGGAGGCCGAGACGGGTGGATTATTTGAGGTTAGAAGTTTGAAACCAGCCTGACCAATATGGTGAAACCCAATCTTTACTGAAAACATAAAAATTAGCCGGGCATGGTGACATGTGCCTGTAATCCCAGCTACTCAGGAGGCTGAGGCATGAGACTCATTTGAACTCAGGGGGTGGAGGTTGCAGTGAGCCGAGATCACGCCACTGCACTCCAGCCTGGGTGACAGAGAGAGACTCTGTCTCAAAAAACAAAACAAAACAATCACATTCCCCAAAATAATTTAATTCATTCCATTGGAACTGTTCATGTATGAATGCATCTGTTAAACAAGCAAACAAAAAATGTAAAATCTCTATCACGTAAAACTCATCCCTAATTTCTACCATTACAATAAAATTAAATGGTTAATCAACCAGGGAACTATGTGCTTCCATCCCTTATGAATTACATGCAAGTATGCATGGAATTTGTTTCACTTACTTTTGATATACAAAGGGAAAAACAAAAATATCCTGATGCTTAATCCAACTATACTCTCACCTGATAAAAGTTATTTTAAAAATCACTCATGATTTTACAATAATTTGTAAAGTCAAAAATTTCCTTACTTGAGTTGAGTATCTTTGGGACAAAACTGCAGTCGGTCAAAATCTTTAAAAAGATAAAGAAGAATAATTACTCCTAACTTATACAGAACAAATTACTTATTTTCAAACAAAGTCATTCTAAGAGGCGAGGCTGGCACTCACCAAGTCCACATTCTCCTATTGCCACAACTTTCCCTTTATTGTTTTCAGCAAGATTTAGCAACTCCTTTAAGTAAAGATCAGGGTTATTCTTTTCAAATTCACCACATCTTGTAGGATGACATCCAACTGTACTGAAAAACATATCTAACAGAAAATAATGTCTTAGGATTATTTTCAAAGTATTTTCTCATATTTATATTTATTATGATATTTAGAGGATATCAAGTAATTTCAACTGGTTTTCAACAATGGCAATAAATTACTCAAATTATAAGAACTGCATTATGTTAATCATATGCAATTTTTAGAATACCTAAACAAAGTAGGATATGAATATGAAAATTGCTTTAATGTATTAATAAAATAATTCAACTTTTTCTAAACCTTGGCATTTAGGGCTGTAGAATGCAAAGTGAAATTTTTTTTTTTTTTGAGACAGGGTGCCACTGTGTCACCCAGGCTGGAATGCAGTGGTGCTATCACAGCTCACTGCAGCCTTGATCTCCTGGGCTCAAGTGATCCTCCCACCTCAGCCTCCCAAGTAGCTGGGGCTACATACGCATGCCACCACACCGGGCTAATTTTTAATTTTTTGGTAGAGACAGGGTTTCGCTACATTGCCCAGGCTGGTCTTTAACTCCTGAGCTCAAGCGATCCACCTGCCTAGGCCTCCCAAACTGCTGGGATTACAGGCCTGAGCCACCATGACCAGCATTGATTTTATCTTTTATATTCACCATTCATGTGACTATCTTGATTCGTATATTTTTGTTTGTTTAACACCTATTCCTCCATTATTGATTCATGTATTTAATATAGCAATAAAAATGTATTCCCTTAAACAGGTTAATAGTGGGGGCGATTTAAAGTGGTGGAAAGGGGGATTTGTTTTTCTAGCAAGTAAATGAGGTTCACTTATTTGGAGGAGACTCTGACAGCTTGACTTGTATAGAATACAAATGAGAAGTCAAAAACACTTTTTGAATGGCTTAGCTGAGCCCGAACCATGGGAAAGGTATCAGGCTTTCCTCAGGCTTTCATGCAGATGTTTAGAAACAAAGGAAGCAGCACTTTTAAAGCTGTAAGAACACAAGTTAACATGGAGAGGAGTGGAAGAGGGCTGATAATGGAGGTGGGAGAACTTTAAAAAGCATAGATGTTTGGGGATAAAAAGTAAGGATAAAATGTTCTTATATATCTCAAAAACTCCCTGGAAGATAGTCTATCTTTAATCACTAAGAAAAAGTGTCAATGGGGTGAGTGAGGTGGCTCACGCCTATAATCCCAGCACTTTGGGAGGGCAAGCTGGACAGATCACGAGGTCAGGATTCAAGACCAGCCTGACCAACATGGTGAAACCCCATCTCTACTAAAGATACAAAAATTAGCTGGGCATGGTGGCATGTGCCTGTAATCCCAGCTACTCAGGAGGCTGAGGCAAGAGAATCACTTGTACCCAGGAGGCAGAGGTTGCAGTGAGCCGAGATCGTGCCATTGCACTCCAGCCTGGGTGATAGAACAAGACTCTGTCTCAAAAAAAAAAAAAAGAAAAAGAAAAAGTGTGAATGGATCCTAAAAGACAAGTATGGATTTTAGAGAGATTTCCATAAAAATATAGCTTTTAGTAAGTTTTCATACATAAAGGAAACACATCAGTATTTTAAATTACAAAATTTAAAAATTATGTAGAATGTTTAATTCCTCAATGTCTAGCACATAAGATATGCAAAAAAAAAGTTAAATTCGTGAATGCCAGATAAAGGAGGTTTTATGTAACTAGGATTCCTTTAATAATCAGTCCTAAAACTTTTAAGATTTTAAATAAATGCAAAATGTATGAACATAAAGCGAGCATATGAGAGATTATATAGCGTTATTATTTGCATTCCTGGTACCTTGCACGGTATCTGGTCCATCTAGTAAAAATTTAATAGAATGACCCTTCACAGCTTAAGTTAAAAAAGAGTAAATAAAAAGCAACTCGTATCTTAAACACGTTAAAACACACACATGAATTCCACATCAAAAACACGTGAGGTTGGCTGGGCGCAGTGGCTCATGCCTGTAATCCCAGCATTTTGGGAGGCTGAGGCGGGTGGATCACAAGGTCAGGAGATCGAGACACATCTTGGCTAACACAGTGAAACCCCTTCTCTACTAAAAATACACAAAATTAGCTGGGCGTGGTGGCAGGCACCTGTAGTCCCAGCTACATGGGAGGCTGAGGCTAGGAGAATGGCATGAACCAGGGAGGCGGAGCATGCAGTGAGCCGAGATTGCGCCACTGCATTCCAGCCTGGGCGACAGAGCGAGACGCTATCTCAAAAAGAAACAAAACACACCTAAGGTTAAACTGTGTACCTGGAGAACTTTATTCTCATTAGCTGAAATCTTAAAATAATCTTCGTTGAGCAGTATGAAATGGTTTTATAAACATCTGATATACCAATGAGTACTTTGAATTTTGTAGTCTTAATCATGTCCCATTGAAACCAGTCCATTTTCCTATTGTTTCCACAGTCATGATCCATTGTATTGTACCTGAAGCAGTTTTCAGAAAGACTTCTTCAAAATTACTTAATTCATTTTTTTTTGGTAAAAGAAATAATGAGGATACCATTTGTTTGTGCCAAATGCAGTGCATCTTTACTGTCTTGTAGATTTCCACCTGTAATCATAAACTGAAATAGAAAGAAAACAAAATAAGCTGACTTTAACAGGGCAGCAATAACAGTTTCCTAAACATGCCTTCCTACCACTTCCTTATTCCAGAATGCTCTTTCCTCTGTGACTGTCACACACCTACCCTTTGTTTAAAATTCAGCTGGGAGATTACCTCCTATACAGAGTGGTACCTGACTACACTTCAGGGATGTATGTATGTACGTGTGTGTGCATGTAGAGGTGTAGAATTCATCACTAGACTCTGTTAAAATGTACTTATATGTCTACCTTTCCTATTAGACAATGAGTTCCTTGAGGACAGAGATCAGGTGTTATGAAAGCGTGAATAATGAAATCAATGATTCAATAGTGTTGATTGATTCAACAGTTTTCCAAGTGTAGTCTGGTAACTCCCAGTAGGTATGTGAAGTCAAAACTATTTTCATAATAATAATAAGACACTTTCTGTCTTTTTCACTCTCACTCTACTGCAAGTGTCCACAAGGTATTCAAGAAGCTACACGATGTGTGATACCACCAGAGACTGACTACAGAAAAAGATACGAAAATTCAGCAGGCTTCTAGTAACACAGTCATTAGAGATTTGAAAAAACATACAACCGTACTCATGTTGCTAATTTTTTTGTTCTGGAATATACTTATTTTTCATAAAAATATGCTATTTATGTTATCCAGTAGTTTCTTATTTTAAAAGGAATATTTAAAATTTTTTGTTTTACTTTTTAATATAGTATATATCAGTAGGTAAGACTCACACAAACAAAAGCTCTTTGGGGGTCCTCAATAACAAAGAATGTGAAGGGGATGTGAGAGCAAAAGGTTTGAGATCAGTCCGTTAATGCATGCTAATGAATTCTCTGTAGGAAAACGTACGGCTTTTGGCAAATAAGCATACTTCTACATAGACCCATTAGAGTCCACCCGGTAATTAGAATGCCATCTTTCCTAATCTGTTAAAATGAAAATGTCACTAAAGAGTTATGTGTTGATAGTGAGAGCACTGAAGCAGTGCTGCGTAAGGGGCACATTCTTCTAAAGACGTGATTCAAGCACAATGATGTATGTTTTTGTAAAGCATACTTCAAGAGTCTCACTAAAATGATGAATTCATTCTAGGTACAACTTAGGGAGAAAACACAAAACGAAGGTAGAATTGCAAATGATAAATAGATCTTTTCATATAGCTATTTAAATCTTTAATATGATTAGATATTGCATATCCGTTCAGGAAACATATAGCCATAATTAAATCCTTGACTATCTGTAAAACAGAAGATGTAAGGCAGGGCGCAGTTGCTCACGCCTATAATCCCAGCACTTTGGGAGGCTGAGGCGGACGGATCACCTGCAGTCAGGAGTTCGAGACCATCCTGGCCAACATGGCGAAACCCCGTCTCTACTGAAAATACAAAAATTAGCCAGGCATGGTGGCAGGCCCCTATAGACCCAGCTATTTGGGAGGCTGAGGCAGGAGAATCACTTGAACCCAGGAGGCAGAGGTTGCAGTGAGCGAAGATCGTGCCACTGCACTGCAACCTGGGGGATAGAGCAAGACTCTGCTTCCAGGAAAAAAAAAAAAAAAGACATTAATAAAAATATTGGGAAAACTTTCTTGTTACTAACATACCTAAAACTTTAATACTAGAACAGATGCCTACATCCAGTATTTAAATTACATAAAATACTAACCAAGTATACTTTTTATTTTACCTATAACTTTTCTAAATAGTTGAAAAACAACAGCAAGACAAGAGGGCATCATCTCCTCTCCCAGTGTATAAGAAAACGATAATGATGATCTCATGGTGGTGGCTTCCATCATACACATAACGAAGGTTGTTTATGCCAGGTATAATACCAAATGCTTTACATTCAATATTTTATTTAGCCTTCATAACAACTCTATTAAGTACTATTATCATTCTCATTTTACAGATGAGAAAACTGAAGTATAGTGAGATAAAAAACCCCAGGTTATAAAGCTATGAAAAATGAAGCATGGGCTGGATACCACGTTTGTTATGCCCTAACTATGCTTTTAACTACTACAATATAAATGCAAGGTATTGAATTAAATTTCAGTTTGGAACCATGTCCAAGTAAAAATCACTTCAGTTCTGTCATTCCTAAGTGTGTGTGTCTGTGTGTGTGTGTGTGTGTGAATAAACATTAAGATTAAATTACGGCTAACACATGAAAATTTAGGAGCTTAGTATTTCAGAGTCTGCAGAAAAGCATTGTTTAAAGTGATTTACCAAGCAGAGTGATTGCATAATGAGAAATTAATGTAACTTTTATCTTTTCATATTATTTGTGAATAATAACAAATAAAAGTTTAGTTGGAGACTGCAAAACTCATTTAGTCAGCAGTGTCACTTTCCAAAACAAGTTATTCATCTTGGAGGTAGTAGCTACACAGTGTCCTGGTAGCATACTATGGAATTTAACCTTATTTCTTAGTGTATGTGTGGGCTAGCTCTCTGTTTTAAAGCTAATTTAAAGAAATATCTATTCATTTGCTTACTAGAACTCTCTAAAAAGCCGTAGACATTTTATTACTGTAAAAATTAAAGTATTACTCCGTTATTTAAATGGTATACCCAAACTATAAATAGCTACACTTGGTGTCAGGTACATGTCTTTTTGATTATTGCTTAATTCTGACAAATGCTAAATTATATTATAAAATTGATTAAAAGTTGCCTCTTAAGCCTGGTAATTCACACAGGTTTAAAAAATTTTTTTTCAAAGAGGTTTTGCCATTTATCATATATAAAAACTATACATGAGATTTGTGTAACTTAAATTGCTATGAACAGAGTATTTTGATATTTTGTTTCAATTAACTTTCTAATATCACAAGTAGACAATATGTACCCCAACTGTGGCATTGGTTTGTTCCTTTCCACTCTGCAAAATTTTAACTAAAATTTAGTTAAAAAATGAATTTTAAAAATCTCAAGAATAACAAAATGGATGTTACCTTTTTAACACCAATCTCGACAGCTCTCCCTATTACATCCTGTAAGTCATCTGTAAAAGATAAACTTTCATAAACTTTCTGATTATGAAAACCTGGCAGACAAAAATTTGACTTTTTTTCTTTTAGCTTTTGTGCAAATTGCTATTTGAAGTTTTATATTTGAAATTATAAACTTCTACAGGTAAGAAGACCTTAATTAAACTTTATTATAAATGTTCATGATCATGATTTATCAATAAATGTGTTTCACTTTGTTTATAGTTTTATCCAAAATGCATAATGAGTTCTTTTTTTTTTGAGCGGAGTTTCGTTCTTGTTGCCCAGGCTGGAGTGCAATGGTGTGGTCTTGGCTCACCGCAACTTCCACCTCCTGGGTTCCAGCGATTCTCATGCCTCAGCCTCCCAAGTAGCTGGGATTACAGGTGCTCGCCACCACGCCCAGCTAATTTTATTGTATTTTTAGTAGAGATGGGGTTTCACTGTGTTGGCCAGGCTGGTCTCGAACTCCTGACCTCAGGTGATCCGCTTGCCTCGGCCTCCCAAAGTGCTGGGATTACAGGCGTGAGCCACTGCACCAGGCCATGAGTTCTTTATTATTTCAATTTTAAGAGCGGATTATGTTGCCCAGGCTGGTCTTGAACTCCTGAGCCCAGGCAATCCTCCTGCCTCAGACTCCCAAAGTGCTGAGATTACAGGTGTGAGCCACAAGGCCCAGCTTGAATTATGCTTTTCAAGATCTCCTGAGGCAGAAAATTTGTCTTCACAGAGAAACTATTCACCTTAATAAAGGAAATATTTACCTTGATGCTTTTGAACCCCCCTATAAATTCCTCTGAACATAGGGTCAGTCAAGTTGATACCAATATCTGTAGAAAGCAAAAGTCACTGGTTAATTATTGAGTCTCTACTTGAAACTTGTACTTAAATAAAAAGCTTGTTACTAAACTTTTTGTTCACACACTCATCTACTCAAACAATATCCAAGTGCCTACCACTTGTCAACTACTGTGCTAGAAACATGGGATACAAAGATGAATAGGATATAATTCCTGCTTCCAAGAAACTCACTGCAGAACTGGTAAGGCAGATCCATTATCAGACAATTATGAAATATTAGAAGTAAACACTGGTACTATGGGACACAGAAGAGGAACACCCAACCTAGTCTGGTGGCTGGCTCAGAAGAGGCTTCCAGAAAGAAGTCATCATTGAACTGAATCTTAAAGGATGAGTGACTATTATCCAGTGGAAGAGAGGTAACTGCAGAAAGAGGAAGCAGTGGGAGCAAAGCCTTCAAGATGGGAAAGAGCACAGTGCTTATAAAGAGCTACAGGCTGTTCCCGCTGCTGTAGAGAAGAACAATTGGCCCTCTGTATCTCTGGGATCTGGATCTGCAGATTCAGCCAACCACAGGTCGATTGAAAATATTAGAAAATAAAAATAACAACACAACAATCAAAAATAATATAAATAAAAGCACAGTAAGGTATAAAAACCATTTACATAGCATTTACATCAAATTAGGTATTTTAAGTAATCTAGACATGATTTAAAGCATACATGAGGATACGCACAGGTTACAGGCAAACACCATGCCATTTTATGTAAGGGATTGGAACATCCAAGGGTTTTGGTATCTGCAGGAGGTCCTGGAACCAATCTCCTGCTGATACTGAGGGCAGACAGTGTAAGGAAGGGAGGGGTCAGAAGACGCCAGACTCAGCTATGGTACAGACACTTGTCTTTAAAATACTGGATGCAACAGGAAGCTCTGTTCTGCTGTAGACTATAAGGGAACATGGGGAACAACAAGATATGAAATCAGACTGTGATTGGTCACAGGCAAGAAGAAAAATGCATCCCTTATTGAAAATACATATCATTTAGCTTTTAGCAGGAGGAGAATCTCAAAATTTGCGGTGGTGGTAGGCAGCTGATTACCAAGACTCCCTACATTATTTCTGCCAAGTTTTAGCTTCTTGGTATGTTCTCATTCTAATTTCTGCCAAGTTGGTCCCCAGGAATGTCTGCTCCACCAATAAGACATACCTTGAAACTGAATGGGAGTTTAGAAAATTTAAGAGACAGTGAACAGAGTATTCCAGGCATTTGAAACAATAGGGAAGTGAGGAGCGCCTCTGCCCGGCCACCCATCGTCTGGGTAGTGAGGAGCGCCTCTGCCCGGCCGCCCCGTCTGGGAAGAAGTGAGGAGCGCCTCTGCCTGGCCGCCCCGTCTGGGAAGAAGTGAGGAGTGCCTCTGCCCGGCCGCCCCGTCTGGGAAGAAGTGAGGAGTGCCTCTGCCCGGCCGCCCCGTCTGGGAAGTGAGGAGCGCCTCTGCCCGGCTGCCCCGTCTGGGATGTGGGGAGCGCCTCTGCCCGACCACCCCATCTGGGAGGTCTACCACGGAGGCCAGAAGCAATGTGGGGGCTGGACGTGGTGGCTCACGCCTGTAGTCCCGGCACTCTGGGAGGCCGAGGCGGGTTGATCACTTCAGGCTAGGAGTTCGAGACCAGCCTGGCCAACATGGCGAAACATATGAAAAATACAACAGACAAACCAACCAACCAACCCAGCGACAACAAAACAGGTCTACCCTGGAGTCATACTCTAATTTTTTCTATTTTCCTCCCTTTCTGATCCTTTATCCCACTTTCTTTTCCTTCCTCTTCCTTCTCCTTCTTGTCAAATAGAGGATTGAGTTATTATCATTGATCCATACAAAGTCCCTCTCTCATTCATTTTCTTTAATTCCCACTCCCCATTTCTATTCCCCGTCTTCCCATGTGCAACCTTCCTAATATGTTTGATACGCATCTTTTTGTTTGTATGTATTTTTAGAAAATGTTTATTGTTTTGTGTGCAAAAAAAAAATTAATAAAAAAAAAAAGAAAAATTACTAAGAGGAAACATCAAAGGTGAGGGAAGATTCTGGGTTTACTCAACTTGATGGATTTTTGCTGAAGGCAGGCCAGAGTGACAGGATATTCTGCTTGGGGATTTGAGATTTGGGATGGGGGAAATGACAGATGAGTCAGGTCTATAGGTCCTGGCTGATGAGGGAAGCAGGTCCTATGTCCCAGTATAGTCTCTGGGTTTATCTGGGCAGACAGAAATGCAGGAAGACTCCTTCAAAAGTCCCTTGACCCAAGTGCAGTGAGACGCGCTTAAAGGCCATGCAGATGTAGACAGTGGTAATCGCAGCTGACCACCCACCATCCTTCCACACTTTGGCATCATCATAGTCTTTTTTTTTTTTTTCTTTTTAAGATGGAGTCTCACCCTATCGCCCAGGCTACAGTGCAGTGGCACAATCTCGGCTCACTGCAACCTCCACCTCCCGGGTTCAAGCAATTCTCCTGTCTCAGCCTCCCAAGTAGCTGGGATTATAGGCGCCCACCACCACACCCAGCTGATTTTTTGTATTTTTAGTAGAGACAGGGTTTTGCCATGTTGGACAGGCTGGTCTTGAACTCCCGACCTCAGGAGCTCCACCCACCTTGGCCTCCCAAAAGGCTGGGATTACAGGCATGAGGCACCATGCCCGGCCAGTCTTGGTAAATTCTTGTACCCTCGCACTGCTGGCCCAGATAGTCACAGCTCACCCGCAACAAATAAGTGAGTCTTTCTGAGCCTCAGTTTTCTCACTAGTAGGGCGGGCATAAACTTTCTCCTTCCAGCAACAAAATGTGGCTCAAAACCAAAAATGAATATGAAAGCATTTTGCAAATTAAAAGTCCTATTAACATGTAACTGGGACCACTGTTATTACAAACACTGTAACATGCCAACAACAAATGGAATTTGAATCAGCTTTAGCCATACTGTCACACCACCTTAAGTGTTTAAGGATCCCGATCCAAGAATGCATTATCAAATAGCCAAATGTGAGTCAGTATGTTTTGAACATTAAGACTCATGATGTAATCATGAAAACAAAGCCGCTCAAAATCCTATTTATTTAATTTATTCAAAATGTTCTTATCTATGTTAAGGGATAGTGAGAAACAAAAACCTTGTATCTGAGAAATGCAAGCACCTTTAAATTATCAGGCCCAGAAAGGCATTTAAAATGTTCACAGCAGTCCAAGCTCACTCCCCTTTGAGCTAAATTACTTCTTGAAGCCACTTGCTATGTGGGCTCTAGACTGACGCCAAGTGGTCCTAAAATGCCATACACCCTACAGTTCAACAATACATTGCCAATCGCTAACCAATGTTATTTCTGGAAACCAATGAGAATCCCTGATTAACAATTTTTGTAACCGCCCCTCCCCCGCTTTTGATTTGTCCTTTAAAAATTTGAGCCTCTCTTTTGTTCTCTGGAGCACTCCCCAGGGCAACTTGGAAGTGTGTCCTGGGCTGCAGTCCTCAACTGCTGTGCTTGAATAAACTCTGTAAACTAGATTCTGACCTTTTTGGTTATTTGAGGTTGACAATAGTATCTTTTAAATTAAAAGTCTTGTATTAGACGTATGCCTATTGGCATGTAAACTCAAACAAAGTAGACAAATACTGTATGAAAACCAATGTCTAGCCAGATCCAGCTAAAGATAGTAAGTAGCTTGAAAAGCTAAGAAAGTAAGAGATACGAGTGGGAGGGAACAACAAAGACAAACAAGGCAAAGTGGAAAATTACTTCTTTCAATTAGGGCAGAAAACTGAAGGATTCATACATTCAGTAGCATGTCACCCTATATAGATCAGTAATGTTTCTTTTTCATTAATTTTCTTCAAATAGCTGGCTTGAAAAGCAGCACCTACTTTATTATTTAAGAGTTCTTCAAATATTGAGTTTTCGTTTTCAAAACAAAGTAAGAGTAGAAAACGGCACTGTTGGTAACCAGGAGAAAACCACAGCTCTTAAGTTGAAGCCTCAGTGTTTGGGTTCACTGAATCGTGTCACATTACTGTTACCTATGATCTAGGGATACAAAGGGACAGCAAATAGGGCACAATTTGTTTTTTTACATATTGCTAGTCTTTAGATATAACCCCGAGTTTATAGCAAATACAGGGGATTAGAGAACAAGCTCAATGACACTACTATTTAGCAAACAGACAAAGCCAGGAGATAGGACTTTCTGTAGGGTGTTGACTTAAAATCATGAGATCTATACATTAGGGAAGAGCTTTATTTCTTATATTGAGGTGCAACTTGCAGGCTGGGAAGCTGAGCCTTAGGCTCAGAACAAAAGCAATCATTTCAAGGGAAGAAGTGGGGAACAGGAGTTTTACACTAAATGGGCTGGCTAACGTACATATTTAACAGGTTATAGGAGGAGTTATGTATATTCATGAAAGGTGGACTCATGCATGTATGATAAGCAAACATACATATTACACAAACCCCATGTTCACTTTGGGGTGGAGACTTAACATTAAAATACAGTAAAATTAAGCTTTATATGTCAAAAGGTGCACAGCCTGAGTAAACCAGCCAGAACTAGTCTGTGACTGGTGGTCATTTGTCAGGAAGGAATGCGCGGTGAAACTAGTCAGCTATCGTGTCGAAACCACAAAAAAGGGGAGTCTGGCTGTGGTGTCAGATGGTTGGCTGAAGTCAGCAGAGGAGTGAGTCTTGTTTCTGTTCCAGGGCTGGTTTCTATTTAACGCTTACAAAAAAAGTGTGGTATTGGTGAGTGAGGAAGGGGGTGTACTGAGGTGTGACCAATCTCTCATCTTATCATGGCTGGAAAACTGAGCTTTCAAAGTTTTCCTTGGCCAAGGTAGTGTCCATCCAGTCAGTCAGGTGGGGCAGGGGGGTGCTTAGAAATTTACTTATTTCATGTTTCCCCATTGTAGCCACGATCTGCTGCAGGCAGCACCAATAGCCAAATCTTTATTTTGTCCCATGTCATTGCCAGGGTGGTGTGGCTACCTGTCCCAGATCCATCCCTACGATAGCCAACTGGACATCCTAGATCAGGCAGGAATACAGAGATGGCAGGCACTCATTAACCTGTAAGGTATAAGAGATATAAGAGCCAAAAGGAATGGCTACCAAATTAACTTGCCTGTAAGTTCTATGCACTGAGCCATCATAATTCTGGTTTTAACAGGGGACTTCTTGCAGTCCTATCATAAGTAATTTAAATGTTAAGAAAGAAAGTATGATGGAGACTATGAATATGACAAACACTTAGCAGCTTGAAAGGGATTTCCCAGGCCAGCTGGAAGCCAACTACATAGATCATTGAGGAGATTAGTAGTTCATAGCTCTTGTAACCATTTAAGCTTGTTTGGATAGTCTCTCTAACAGTGTCTTTTGTTTTTTTGTTTTTTTTTTTGAGACGGAGTCTTGCTCTGTCGCCTAGGCTGGAGTGCAGTGGTGCCATCTCGGCTTGCTACAAGCTTTGCCTCCCAGATTCACGCCATTCTCCTGCCTCGGCCTCCCGAGTAGCTGAGACTACAGGTGCCTGCCGCCACACCCGGCTAATTTTTTGTATTTTTAGTAGAGACGGGGTTTCACCATGTTAGCCAGGATGGTCTCGATCTCCTGACCTTGTGATCTGCCCACCTCAGCCTCCCAGAGTGCTGGGATTACAGGCGTGAGCCACTGCGCCCGGCATCTAACAGTTTCTATTTCACCTGAAGTACTTAATGTAACAGGAGGTACGGGCCAAACAACTCCTTGTTTGGCTAGGAGAAAATCCACAGCAATTTTATTATCTAGTACTACTTGAGCCAAGGAGTTTAGAGACTTTTGTTGAGCTACAAGGCTTTTTGCAGCGTCTGCAGCTACCTTAAGGTGGGAAATTAAAGAAAAATAAAATTTAAAAGATAGAGAAATAAGTTTTCCTGTATTAGACTGACTTGTCCCAGAGGCAGCAACAGGCAAACCCCAGACCCAGGAAAAGTCTTGAAAATAGTATCTAATGTGTTCTGGAGACTCTCCCAGCACTCCCTCAACATAGGGAGAAGAAAAACAAATTTTCCTTTGTTTTATGGTATGAGTTTATAGATTCTTGTTCTCCGTAACTAGTAACTTCAAGTATTCTGTTTTATCTAAGAAGTACAACAAAGGTCACGAGAAGCCTGAGTAGGCCTGAACTACAGCTGCCTGGGCACCAGAGCGAAGGTTATGGGATAAGCCCGTGCCTAGGCAAACCTAGATAACGGGCACCTGGGTTGCTTGGCAACAGTCATGAGCAATCCTGAGTTTGTCCTGCCTCTGTATCCCTGCTTTCACACCACTGTAAGCTTGCTTCAAGCTAGCCCACCCCCTCTTGTGAAGTGTGTATAAAAGTCAAGTGCTGTCTTTGTTTCGGGCTCAGTCTTTGGACCTCAGTCTGCTGGGCCTGAGTGCACTCGATAGAAGATTCTCCTGTTTCAACCCGAGGTCTCTCTCACACTCCTAAATCCCGCAACAATCTGACTAATAGCGGCAGAGACTTTTCAAATCATATCCTTACTGACATAAATCCCAACACTCGGAATTAATATTCCCAGGATGCTTTCATCTGTATCATTTTCATACCCTGCCAACATAGACCTTTTAGTTTAATAATGGAGAGAAAGGGGGTCCTTCTGTAAGTTTGTGTTAAGGATATGGGAGTTTACAAAATATCCCAGCAAGCATGAACCTTCTAACTGTAGGCTGCCGAGACAACAGTGTGCCCAAAGCTGTGCAGGTGGATCAGACCCTATGCCACATACAAACACAGAGCCTGAATGGGGGGCACAAGTGATACTCCTGAGGGTGTCTTAATTAGCAGATGCATTCATGAGGAGTGCTGACATCACCAAACTAAACCACGGGCCATTTCTCTTGCAAGCTTTCCAGAATCCACTCACTTATGTTAAATGTAAATATGGTGGGCACTGTAGGGATATATTTTTAACTTTATTTATCTGATGTAGATGACACTTGTCTATCCAGTAGATCATAGGTCAAGAAGGTCCCATGGTAGGCCGGGTGCAGTGGCTCACGTCTGTAATCCCAGCACTCTGGGAAGCTGAGGCAGGTGGATCACTTGAGGTCAGGAGTTTACGACCAGCCTGGCCAACCAGTGAAATCCAGTCTCTACTAAAAATACAAAAATTAGCTGGGCATGGTGGCAGGTGCCTGTAATCCCAGCTCTTGGGATGCTGAGGCAGGAGAGATCTCACCACTGCACTCCAGCCTGGATAACAGAGGAAAATTCACTCTCAAAAAAACATAAAAAACCCAAAGAACAACAACAACAACAACAAAGAAGGTCCCATGGTAAAGAATGGGTTTCCAATGTTAAAAACACGGGACAAATCAAAACAAGGGGTGACAATATCTGGGCTTTGAAGCAATTGGACCTAGAAAGTCAACAGGAAAAGGGGTTGGTCTGGGTAAGTGGTGACATTAGGGACATCTGAGAAGTCAATGACAGATATTACCCATGGCACATATCTATTATTAATGGATCAGGGAAGTTGTTGGCAAATCCAGCAATCCAATAGGTTTCCTTCTACAGCAACATTTGGGACAGCTTAACTAAAGTGTTATCATGCCATTCTCTGCATTGAGACAAGACAGAGGGACAATCACAGAGAGGGAAAGGGGACAGTACGGGTATGAGAGTAAAAGGAATGGAGGGAACAGCCATTTAACAATTCAGAAAACTGAACCAAGGGAAAAACCATCAATCCCATACAAATCCAAGGGGATTATCTGACAACTTTAGGGACTGTCCTTAAGTAAGAGAACACCTCACTATAGGAACAGAGCAATGATGTCCTCAGGAGTGGAGGGCATAAGCCCTGCTCAGTTCTGATAAAGACAGGAAGAGGAAGCATACGGGTAGCTAAACATTGAAGTCATCTAGTAGAAAGGCATGGATCAAATTCTATTAATTTAGATAGAGGCAAATTATTAAATGAGACCCAGTGTCTTTGAATACAGTCCTGGCCCTGGGTCTCACGAAAGCAGTTTATGTTGACTATTGCCTTTTTCTGGGTCTAAAGATGAGGCTCTGGTTAACTGAAGTCTCGTGTAGAGACTGGCACCAACTTCCAAGATTCAGCAAGGGTTGTTTTCAGATGAGACATGTGCGACCAGGAGTCAATCTCTGTAACTTAGCAGCACAATAGCACCCATCAGTAGGCTGGAGGAAGTATTTTAACTGATGTCTCTTCCATTACTTGTCATCACCAAGCTGGAGGTGGTAATACTGGAGTTTATAGCCTGACGGGAAGCTGTAAAAAGATTCTACAACCTGCAGTGATTGATCTTTATAGCTTTAACAAGCCCCTGGCAATAAGCCTAAAGTTCCCTCCTATAATTGGGCAGGAGAAAATATTTCCTGGTCTAAGTGCACAGACCAACCAATAACAATTTCAAAAGGGGAGAACTGACATTTACTGGTGGGAGTGGACTGCAGAATCAGTAACGCTACTGGGAGAGCTTCAGGCAAGGACAGGTTGAGTTTCTGTAACTCTGCCAGCTGGCTTTCAATGATCCCATTAGACTGTTCAACTAGCCCAGAGGACTGGGGGTAGTAGGCACAGTGAAAGTGCTGTAAAAGGGCAGATTTTAAAAACTTGTTCTAGTATTTGGCAGGTAAAACGAGTGCCTCTGTCGCTGTGGAATTCAGTGGGAACACCCTAGATAGGAATGGTTTTTCTGAAGCAGCATTTTGGCCACCACCATAGCTGTTGCTTGTTTACAGGTGAAAGACCTACCTCAATGAGAATACATGTCAACCATTAGAAGAACAAAATTTAATCTGTGGGATGGTGGTAACTAAATGAAATCAAGTTGTCACATGCTTAAGGGACCCTGGGGAGAGGAAACTGTCCTGGAGGGAGCTTCAGTTCACCTGGGTTATACTGAGGGTAGATATGGCAAAGTTTATATAGCTGAGGGGCAAGAGCTGGAGAGAGCCACCATACAGTACTGTCTACCCTGCTGAGTCATTTTGTCTGGATTCCAATGGGTCAGATTATGTATGAAGGTTGTTTGTCTTTGCAGGGTGCTGGGTAGGACTGGATGTCCATTTGGACCTTCCTGTAATTTTGTCTGGGGATTGCAAGTGCAATTTTGTTTCATCCATTTCCCTCTTCCAGACTCCAAGACTGTCTTTTGTGAAAATGAGTCTGGAAAGGTCTTCAGATGGGGAGGGGAGCAAGGAAGAAGGAAGAGCAAGGAGGGGTGGGGAGGGGGAGGAGGAGGAGGAGTGGGTTGAGTACATGTAACTCCGGAAGGAGCAACTTGCTGGGTGGCAGCTTTAGCTGCTGCATCCACTAGGTGGTTGCCTTCGCTCTCTTCTGTCTTGTCAGAGAAATGTCCCTGGACTATGATAACGGCTAGGGCTCAATGAGCCTGAATGGCATCTAAGAGAAACAAAACAGTCTCTTGTTTTTGTTTTTCTGAGATAGAGTCTTCCTCTGTCGCCCAGGCTGGAGTGCAGTGGTGCGATCTCAGCTCACCGCAACCTCCACCTCCCAGGCTCAAGTGATTCTCTTGTCTCAGCCTCCCACGTAGCTGGGATTACAGGTGCATGCCACCATGTCTGGCTAATTTTTGTGTTTTTCATACAGATGAGGTTTCACCATGTTGGTCAGGCTGGTCTCAAACTCCTGACCTCAAGTGATCCACTTGCCTTGGCTTCCCAAAGTGCTAGGATTACAGGCGTGAGCCACTGCACCCAGCCTAGTCTTTGTTCTTAATAGGTTGTCCAGAGGAAGTAAAAAAATCCTCTGTTTCTAGAGCATGCCAAAATCACGGGCAACTCCAAAGACATACGTGCTGTCTGTATAAATATTAACCGTTTCATCCCTGCCAGTAGGCAAGCCCAAGCGAGGGGATGCTAATTCTGCTTGTTGGGCAGATCAGGCAGTTGGCTGGGGGCCTGATTCAGTGGTTCCCATCAGAGAGACCACCACATAGGCTACATAATGGAAGCCAGCAGAATTTTTGAGAAAGAATCCATTAGTGGGTAAGGGGGTCTCCCTTAAGTCTATATGAGGTGAGAGAAAGGTGTCTGTAAAGACAACGCAGTCTTTGGGTGCTTTAATCTCCTATTAAAGGCAAAACAGGGCTGCGCGCAGTGGCTCATGCCTGTAATCCCTGCACTTTAGGAGGCCAAGGCGGGCAGATTAGGAGGTCAGGAGATCGAGACCGTCCTGGCTAACACGATAAATCCCTGTCTCTACTAAAAATACAAAAAATTAGCCGGGCGTGGTGGCAGGCGCCTGTAGTCCCAGCTACTCGGGAGGCCGAGGCAGGAGAATGGCGTGAATCTGGGAGGCGGAGCTTGCAGTGAGCCGAGATGGTGCCACTGCACTCCAGCCCAGGCAACAGAGTGAGACTCCATCTCAAAAAAAAAAAAAAAAAAAAAAAAAAAAAAGGCAAAACGGTAGCTACATTAAGGAGTTTACGGTAAATTATGGTTAGATTAGAAGAGGAGGAGAAAAGTATCTCATAGGAGGTCAATCAACTGGCTTAAAGATTCTGAGTGGGGGGATGGTGCAAAGGGCCTAAATCGAATGAGAAACATATACAATGAGAGGGGATCACAGGAGTATTTTTTTGGTAGCCTTGATGAGGCCTGAGGGGGTGGCAACTGCCCTCAGTAGAGGAAGGAATGCCTCGTGAAACTGGTCAGCTGTCATGGTGAAACTGCAAAAAAGGAGGGGAGCTGGTCACAATGTCAGGCAGTTGGCTGAAGTCAGCAGAGGAGCAAGTCTTCCAATCTTGGTTTTTCCAGGGCTGGTTTCTGTTTAACTTTTAGGAAAAAAGTCTGATATTGGTTAGTAAGGAAGGAGACCAGGACCAACCCCCCATCTTGTCATGTTTGGAAATCTTAGTTTTTCATGTTTTTCTGGGGTCTACTTGGTCTGCTCAGCCAGTTTAGGGGGCTTAGAATTTTATTTTTATTTCACAGGGACAACCAGCCCAGTTGCTTTGGCAAGTCAGTGACATTAAAAAAAGAAATGTGCGGCTGGGAGCAGTGGCTCATGCCTATAATCCCAGCACTTTGGGAGGCCGAGGCGGGTGGATCACGAGGTCAGGAGATCGAGACCACCCTGGCTAACATGGTGAAACCCCATCTCTACTAAAAATACAAAAAATTAGCTGGGTATGGTGGCGGGCACCTGTAGTCCCAGCTACTTGGGAGGTTGAGGCAGGAGAATGGCGTGAACTTGGGAGGCAGAGCTTGCACTGAGCCCAGATCGCGCCACTACACTCCAGCCCGGGCGACGGAGTGAGACTCCGTCTCAAAAAAAAAAAAGAAATGCGCTAGATCAAGGGGTTGGTAAACTAAGGCCCACAAGCCACTGCCTACTTTTGTTTGCCTCTAAGCTAAGAATGACTTTACATTTCTAAATAGTTGAAGAAAATCAAAAGAGTATTTTGTGACACATCAAAATTATAAGAACTTCAAGTTTCAGTGACCATAAGTTTTACTGGAACATGGCCACACCTATTTACATACTGTCTATCACCTGCTTTTGAATGACAAGGTGTGAGATAGGAAAAAACGCAAACTGCTTTCTCCTACTGTATTCTCATACTCATGATACTCTGAATTTTTTTTTTTTTAAAGTAGAAATGGGGTCTCACTTTGTTGCCCAGGCTGGTCTTGAACTCCCGGGCTCAAGCAGTCCTCCCGCCTTGGCCTCCCAAAGTGCTTGGATTACAGGCGTAAGGATTCACTTCTGATGTCAGGTATGTGTGGGGGTTTCCTCTCCCAACAACCAATTCTCTGACACCAGCTGGGTGACCTACAATTTAACTCAATTCTCACACTATCTACCTGGATATAATATCAGACAGCAGAGGTCAAAGGCTCAGTCCCACAAGACTCTCCCCATTTCAGATACCAATTACAAGCAGTAGGTTCCCAGGTTACCCACAACTTGTCTAACTTGGCTACAATAAGAGGTTCCCACAACCCCCTTTTCAGGTTTGATCATTTGCTAGAGCAGCTCACGGAACTCAGGAAAGCATTTTACTTATTACCCATTCATTATAAACAGATGCAATCCAAAAATGGCCATGTGCAAGAGACACATAGAGACATGTATGGGTTTTTATAGAGGCTTCACCATGTAGGTATGATTGATTAAATCACTGGCCATTAGTGAACAACTCAACCTTCAGTTCCTCTCCCCTTCCCCAGAGGTGGGAGTGGGTGGGAGGGACTGAAACTTCCAACTATCTAATCACATGATTGGTTTTCCTAGGCAAACCCCCATCCTGAGGCTATCCAGGAGCCCCCAATCATCAGTCATCTTAGTAGCATACAAAAAGACACTTAGCACTTAGGAGATTCCAAGGGTTTCAGGAGTTGTGAACAAAGAAATGGGAGCAGAGAACACATATGTATTTATTATTACATCACAGTACACACAAGGGCAGAGTTGAATAGCTGCAATAGAGATCATGTGGCCCTCAAAGTCTAAAATATTTACTATATGGCCCTTTAAAGAAAAAGTTGGCAAACCTCTGCACTTGATTTAAAAACTTAAGGAACAACCAAATGTGTGGCTCTAAATGGGATACTATTTTGGACAGGACCACCAAGGGACATTTTTGGAACAACAGGAAAAATTTGAGTATGATTTTGGTATTAGTTAAGATGAACATTCCCTGAAACGGAAAGGTGGAGACTGTGATTGAAAAAAGCAGAGTACAAAGGAGTAGCCTCAGTATGATCTTATTTTGTTTGGTATGCCTACAGAAGATCTGGAAAGATAGACATGGAGGTGTTATGTGTGATTTGGAGGAACTGTATTAATCTGCTTTTGCATTGCTATAAAGGAATATCTGAGACTGGGTGATTTATAAAGAAAAGAGGTTTATTTGGCTCATGGTTCTGCAGGTTGTATGAGATGCATGACACCAGCATCTGCTTTTGGGAGGATCTCAGGAAGCTTCCAATCCTGGTGGAAAGGGAAGGGGAGCCAGTGTGAACTCATTACCACAGGGAGGCCATCAAGCCTTTCATGAGGGATCCACCCCCATGAGATGGATGGTGGGAAGTGACCCAAACACCTCCCACTGGACCACCTCAACGTTGGAGAGCAAATTTCAACATGAGATTTGGAGAGGACAAATATCTAAACTATATCAGGAATGGAATATGATGTTTTTATTTTCACTGTTGTTTGTATTTTGCATTTTCTTCTTGCACAGATATTTCTCATTTTTTGGTGTACTGTGTAGTCTAAGATCAATGCAGTAGAGATTTTGGCATTTAATAGTTGCAGGTATAAGTATTTTTGAGAGTGGAAGAGTTTGTAAATAACACCCAGGGAATAGAATTCCACTTGTGGAGAAAGAAAAGAGAGTATCAGCTGGGCTAAAGAAATTCTCATGCTGGCCAGTGGCTCCACGTGTAATCCCAGAACTTTGGGAGGCGGAGGTGGAAGGACTGCTTAATGCCAGCAATTCAAGACCAGCCTGAGCAACATAGCAAGACACAGTGGTCTACAAAAAAAAATTAGCCTGGTGTGGTGGTGAGCACCTCTAGTCTCAGCTACTTGGGAGGATGAGGCAGGAAGATCACTTGAGCCTAGGAGGTCAATGCTGGAGCCATGATCTAAGCCGCTGTACTCCAGCCTAGGTGACAGAGCAAGAACCTGTCTCAAAACAAACAAAAACCCCCACTGTTGGGGTATAGTTCTAAGGGGCAGCCACTTGTTATGCAAGTAGAAAAGAGAGAAATGTAGAAAGAATGACAATGGTCAGCTGTCTTAAACCAAAATCTAAGGTAATTTTCATAAAATTGGTTTAATTTTTCATGCAATTGTCCCATGTGAAGCTTGTTCGTGGACCAATCTTCCAGGGATTTAATATGGTGTTTTTCAAAGTATTGTTCAGAACTCATTATTAGGCTAAGAAATTAGTCTAGCGATTCATGGGCAGAATTTTTTAAATGACACAAACTGAAAGATTAAATATCAGAGTAAGTCATATACCAAGGATAGAATGCATAATATGATCTCATTTCTGTTTCAAAAAGGAAAAAAAAACCTTGATATGCTGTATTTTTATGAATCTGTATAACAATCTATTACAAATTAGGGAAGGCTATAAACTTTTAATATGGTTACTTTAGGAGAGTGGGGAGACCATGCAGAAAAAAATTTATTCCAATAAAGTCATCTTCTTTAAGAAGTCTTTTCTTGCTTATTTTATCTGGTGCTAATCCCTTTACTAATTTTCTTATCACCTTAGCACTAAAGCCACTCATTCGTACTTTCCCAAACAGTCATTGTACTACGCCCCTAGGAAAAAAATATAAATGCCATACCAGTATCTGTCTTAAGAGTTTGATCTAGTGGGAAAGGCAGACTCATATTTAATTATAAATAATGTGGTATAAGTTTTAAGGAGTAAGTAGGTAGACAGGCAACAGGATAGTTGGTAGGCAGAGGGAATATTTTGGCCCCAAATTCCCACTCTAAAACCTTGTCAGAGGTAACAAACAGCATGCACAAGTGTTTATAGAGCAGCCCAGGGATGGGCTAGAAAAGTGGGCAGGGCTGGACCATGCTTTGTATGGTGTGAAAGCATTTAGGCTATCCTGAGGAGAGTAAATGAAAGATGTGAAGCAAAAGAAACATTTAGCTGTTTGATTTTTAGATACACCAAAATGGAGTCTACATGGAGAATGGATTTAAGACATTAACTTGAGGCAGGGATTTGGTTGTATAACATAAACACACTTTTAAAAAGTTATGTGGCCTTTCTTTATGGAGTACTTCATGGCTCTTTATTCCATCTCCCTCATCAATTATATCAAAGGTTAGGATGGAAAGGCTAAGACACGGCAATGTCTTATTTGAGAACCCCTCCCCAAACCCCTACTCCAGGCTTTCCCACAGCAATTTCAAAACCTTTTTCCTGGCACTTAACATATTCTCCCCTGCATTTGCTTTTGACTGTACAGTACATAGGCCTTAGGTCTCCAGTCTGAAAACTGCACCACTAGATTTTACAGTTCCACAGGACTTAGCACAACGTCTTTGAAAAAAAAAATACTGCTTAAATAACTCTCAGATCTAAATGTATAATCCTAATCTCTTGATTGCCAGACCACATTCTCAACTGCCCAGATATCTCTACCTGGATGTCCTATAATTATCTCAAACTTAACCTAATCCAAATGGACCTGGGTACCTCTCCTCACCGCCAAACTAGTCATGCTTCCATTTCATATTTAAGTATTTTTCCAAACCCTGAGTCATCTTTGTTCACTCTCTACTACCGGCCATGAACACTGAGCTGCTAAATGCTGCACACATCTCTTCCATTTCTCTCTCTTTTCCATTACCCTAGTTTAAGCTCTTGAAATGCTTCCCTACCTCTCCCTATTTCCCACAAAACCTACATAATAGCTATCAGGATTACCTTGCTAAAGCAGAGGTGTGATCACTGTCATTTCCCACCTTCAAGTAGCTGGAAACCCCACAAAGATGAGGATCATGCCCATTTAAATCCCGGCAGCATTCTCCCTCTCTTGTTCTACTGATGCTGACTGGATCATTGTACTTGCCAAGTACAGTTTGTTTTTCTCCCCACTACTTGTGTTTTCTAGTTTCTCCACCAGATGGTGACGACAGAACAACTGGGAAATTTGTGCCCTCTGTTCCTAGGCCAGTGCCAGGCCCACATGAGGCGCTCACTAACTATGATATGAACGAATGAATGGTTGAGTGAATTGGTCCCCAGAATCGGTCATCCTCTCCGCCGAGGTAGAGGGGAAGGGCCGGGAGGTGCACGTGGGATGAATGGAAACAGTGATTGGCCTTCTTGGAGTTTTCTTTTTAAAAAACTGAATACATTACAGATGTTAAAAAGAGCACAAAAATCATAACTGTACGGCTTGCTAATTTTTACAAATAAATACACTCTCGTGAATCCAGAACCTAGATCAAGAACCAGAACATTACCAGCACCCAGAAACCTCCCCGCGCCCTCTTCCACTGAGCGGCCCTTTCAACTCTTACAAAGCCGGAGGGCGCAATTCCTGGGTCCTGTGACCTTGGTGACCGACGCCAGGGACAAGTCAGAAAGACCCAAGGGCGTGGAAAACGCTCCTCTTACCGATAAACTTGAAGCGACTCATGACCGCACATATGGGACCTCCCCGGCGGAAGCGGAAGTGGCCGCCGGCAGCTCCGCCCTTCCGGCTGGCCCCGCTCCGTCACCTGCTGCAGGCGTACGGTTTCCCGGTTCTCCCCGCGGCCGGGGAAGGTCAGCGCAGTCATGGCGTTCTTGGCGTCGGGGGCCTACCTGACCCATCAGCAAAAGGTGTTGCGGCTTTATAAACGGGCGCTACGCCACCTCGAGTCGTGGTGCGTCCACAGGTAAGGGATGGGTACCCAGGACTCGGGGAGGTGACCCTGGGGGCCCCATGGAGGTGGAGAGGCCACCGGCTACCTGGAGGTTCAAGGACTTCGGGAATGGAATTGGAAGGTGGCCTCTCGCTCCACAGAATCCTATGGTAGACTCGGGTTCTAATCCAGGCTTCGCCACCCGTGGCCGGGAGACCTTGTAAAGTTGCTTATCGGGTCTGGGCCTCAGCTTTTTGTTTAGTAAAACGGACGCAGGACATCGCAGAGGGTCGCAGGAAAATTAAGTGAAATAAAAGAATGTGCCTAAACTTGTAATTGTCATGGGTCCAGCGCTCGCTAAATCGTTTTCTTCACGACCTTCTCCTTTCCAATATTAACAGCAATAAGCTATGCATTATTTTCTTTAGTCTGCAAAACTCTGGGAGTTAGGAATTATCTTAAGCTTATTTTATAGATAAGGAGATAAGCCCAGCTAGTAACTTGCGCAAGGTGATAGAGTTTGTAAGTGAGCCAGGGTTAAAATTTAGGTCTTCCTCCAAAGCATCATCATTCTCCCACCCCTCCCATTAGCTTTTCTCTTTTTAGCTTCATCTAGTCCTTTTCATTACCTTTACCTCTTTTTCACCTCTTACATAATTCTCTTTCCACCTCTATCCGTCTGAGACTAGTCTTAGAACATAGTGTTAAAATGTGTAGATTTTAATAACCTAAATTCAGTGCAGGGTGGGCTAACAACCCAAGATGTGTGAGTGCCAGGCCTCCACTCCAGTCTTACGACTCCCCAAACCTAGTTTTATAAGAAGGGCTTCTGGGAAAAAAACTCTATGGAAAATGGAGTGGGCCTGGAAGAATTGCAGAGGGTATCCTCGAAGCCCAGATTGCATATATGTGACTATTAGAAAATCACTGACATACTTCTCTTGATTTGGCAGGAAGATGGCCAAGTACAATGTGATGGGATTGTTCTTCCTTGAGTTTTCCTTATTTATTTATTTATTTGACAGAATTTGCAATTCAGATTCTATGCTCTATGCTAAATATATAAATGTTAGTAAATCCATTTTTGAGCTGCAGCAGCTCATGGATTAGTGGGGAAAATAGACATGTAAACAAATCGATGATGAAGGAAGTTGAGCCATCAAGGATTCAGGTATCCCAACACAAATGATAAATGTTTGAGGTGATGAATATCCAAATTACCCTGATTTGATCATTATACATTATATGGATGTATTAAAATATCACATGTACCCCGTAAATAGGTACAATAATTATGTGTCAAAAAAAATTAAACATGAAAAAAAGAATTCAAGCAATACTGAACTATAGCTGGGAATACTAAAGTCCATAGTCCTAGAGGAAAATGATATAAACTAGCTACTATGACAGCTATGGCTCAGCATTTTTTAGATCGGACATTCTTTCTCAATCCTTGCCTTAATTTCTTCCTCCATTTGCCCTCATTGTGCTGTTCTCTGTGGTTCCATCCTAGGCTTACTGTGTTGCTGTATGTACTCGGGCAGCCTCATTTAGTGCTGTCACCACCTGCACTCATTTGTCTCTAGAGCTTTAGTTAAAATTGCTTGTTAGATCACCGACTGTTGGCTGGGCATGATGGCTCACGCCTGTAATCCCAGTACTTTGGGAGGCTGAGGCGGGTGGATCACCTGAGGTCAGGAGTTCGAGAACAGCCCGGCCTACATGTGAAACCGCGTCTCTACTAAAAATACAAAAATTAGCCAGGCGTGGTGGTGGGTGCCTGTAATCCCAGCTACTCACAAGGCTGAGGCAGAAGAACCGCTTGAACCTGGGAGGCAGAGGCTGCAGTGAGCTGAGATCGCCCCATTGCACTCCAGCCTGGGCGACAAGAGTGAAACTTTGTCTCAAAAAATAATAATAAAAAAAAATTGAAAAGATCACCAACCGTTCTCTCAAACTCAATTTATCTAAATTCTTTGAAATCAAACTTGTTTTCCTATCACTCCCCATTCTGACTCTTTTCCCAAATTCCCTGCCTCCGCTAATGGTATTATTAGTAATTCAGTTACTGAGCTTTAAATCTCAGAATTGTTCTCAAGTATTTGCTCCTTATTCCTTTGCCAGTAACACACATACTCATACACCACGTATAATTAGACACTGGTTTTTGTAAATTCTCTTTCCAGTATGATATTAGTAACTGACATTATTGAACACTTGGGAAGTACCAGGCACTTTTTAAAGTTTGTTTATCTTATTGAATGTTTATGACAACCTCAAGATATACACACTGTTATTACCACTATTTTACAGAGGAGGAACCCGTGGCCTAGAAGACTTTTTTTGTTGTTGTTGTTAGACGGAGTTTCGCTTATGTTGCCCAGGCTGGAGTGCAATGGCTCGATCTTGGCTCACCGCAACTTCCGTCTCCCAGGTTCAAGCAATTCTCCTGCCTCAGCCTCCCGAGTAGCTGGGATTACAGGCATGCGCCACCACGCCTGGCTAATTTTTGTATTTTTAGCAGAGACGGGGTTTCGCCATGTTGGCCAGGCTGGTCTTGAACTCCTGACCTCAGGTGACCCATCCACCTCAGCCTCCCAAAGTGCTGGGATTACAGGCATGAGCCACCGTACCCAGCCTTTTTGTTGTTGTTGTTGTTTTGTTTTTTTGAGATGAAGTCTCACTCTTGTCCCCCAGGCTGGAGTGCAATGGCGCAATCTCGGCTCACTGCAACTTCCGCCTCCCGGGTTCAAGCTATTCTCTTGCCTTGGCCCCCAGAGTAGCTGGGATTACAGGTGCCTGCCACCATGCCTGGCTAGTTTTTGTATTTTTAGTTGAGACGAGATTTCACCATGTTGGCCAGGCTGGTCTAGAACTCCTGACCTCAGGTGATCCACCTGCCTCGGCCTCCCAAAGTGCTGGGATTACAGGCGTGAGCCGCCATGCCTGGCCTCATTTTTGTATTTTTAGTAGAGACGGGGTTTCTCCATGTTGGTCAGGCTTGTCTTGAACTCCAGACCTCAGGTGATCCACACGCCTTGGACTCCCAATGTGCTGGGATTACAGGCATGAGCCACCACACCTGGCCAGAAGACATTAACTTACCCCAGGTTACACAGCTAGTAGTGGCAGAGCTAAGATTCAGGCCCATACAGTCTGACTGGAGAGCCTGTTCTCCTAACTTGGAAGTCTACATGTCTCTCCTGTCTCCTGTCACCATCACAGCTCCCTACTTTCAGGCCCTCATCAGCTGTGTCCTAGATTATTGTCAAAACCTCCTAACTGATCTTTGCCCAGTTTCTTTAGAACTTGACTTTAACTTGCGTAAGTTTATGCAGCTAGTGTCAGAGTCAGGATACAAACCTAGCTCTATATGAGCTAAGCAATACTGTTTCTGCCAAGTAACACCTTTCTTATTCATCTTTGTATCTCCAGAATTTAGCATAGTGACTAGCACAAGATAGAAGGAAATGGAAGTTGTCATTCGATGAATGTTGAATGATCCTACAGAGGTTATAGCTTTTCTCTTGCGAATGCTCTTTTCTTTTTTTTTGTTTAAATCCTCTTTCCATTGTTGGATGTAAGAGGAGAAAAATGGTTAGGGTATATATTTAATACAGTATTTTTTTTGCTGCTGTTTGGTGGGCTGTAGAGGAAGCAGCCATGATGATAGGCTGCTCCATTGGGAGGGTTGGGGGAGGTCCACTGCCCATCCAGAAGGTATCAGAAGTGCAGCCTCCTGTCAGACAGCAACCACATGAGTAGGTAACATTTCTAATCTTCAAAATCATTTTGGTTTAAGAGACAAATACCGATACTTTGCTTGTTTGATGAGAGCCCGGTTTGAAGAACATAAGAATGAAAAGGATATGGCAAAGGCCACCCAGCTGCTGAAGGAGGCTGAGGAAGAATTCTGGTACCGTCAGCATCCACAGCCATACATCTTCCCTGACTCTCCTGGGGGCACCTCCTATGAGAGATACGATTGCTACAAGGTAGGTGAGAATTATAGTGATGACTGCCTTCTGAGAAATAGACTTTGTTTCTTCAGTCCCAAACCTCAGCCTTAGAAATCACTTGCCCTTCAAGGGGTAGGTAGGAGACTTATTTCCTGACAGTTGTCAGATGCAGGCCTACCTCATTTTATTGCATTTTGTTTTATTGTGCTTGGCAGATATTGTATTTTTACAGATTGAAGGTTTGTGGCAACCCCGTGCTGAGCAAGTCTATGGGCACCATTTTTCCAACAGCATGTGCTCACTTCCTGTCTCTGTTTCTCAGTTTGGCAATTCTTGCAATATTTCAAACTTTTTTTATTATTACTGTATCTACACACAGTTGTGGTGAACTGTGATCAGTCACCTTTGATGTTACTATTGTCATTGTTTTGGGGCACAAAAAAAACATGCCCATATAAGACAGCAGACTTAATCGATAAATGTGTGTGTGCTGACTGTTTCACCGACCAATAGTTCCTCTGCCTCTATCCCTCTCCTCAGGGTTCCCTATTCCCTAAGACGCAGCAACACTGAAGTTAGAACAATTAACGACCGTACCATAGCCTCTAAGTGTTCAAGTGAAAGGAAGAGTTACATGTCTCTCACTTTAAATCCGTTGCACATCTCTTACTTTAAATCAAAAGCTAGAAATGATTAAGCTTGGTGAGGAAGGCATGTTGAAAGCCAAGGTGGGTAGAAAGCTAGGCCTTTTCTGCTGGTTAGCCAAGTTGTGAATGCAAAGGAAATTAAAGGTTTTTTAAGGAAATTAAAGGTGCTGCTCCAGTAAGCACACAAATGATAAGTGAAACAGTCTTATTGCTGATATGGAGAAAGTCTTAGTGGTTGGGACAAAAGATCAAACCAGCCACGACATTCCCTTAAGCCAAAGCCTAATCCAGAGCAAGTCTTTAACTATTCATTTCTATGAAGGCTGAGAGAGATGAGGAAGCTGCAGAAAAAAAAGTTGGAAGCTAGGAGAGGTTGGTCCATGAGGTTTAAGGAAAAAAGCCATCTCTGTAACACAGATGTGCAAGGTGAAGCCACAAGTGCTGATGGAAAAGCTGCAGCAAATTATTACACAAAATCTGGCTAAGATAGTTGATGAAGGTAGCTATACTCAACAACAGATTTTCAGTGGAGATGAAGTAGCCTTTTTTTTGGAATAAGATACCATCTAGAACTTGCATACCTTGAGAGAAGTCAATGCTTGGCTTCAAAAGTTCAAGGACAGGCTGACTCTCTTGTTAGGGGCTAATGCAGCTGGTGGTTTTAAGTTGAAGCCATTGTTCATTTGCCATTCTGAAAATCCTGGGGCCCTTAAGAATTATGCTAAACCTACTCTGCCTGTGCCCTAGAAATGCAATAACAAAGCCTGAATTACAGCAAATCTATATACAACATGGTTTACTGAATCTTTTAAGCCCATTGTTGAGACGTGCTACCATGTCAGCTAACACAACATCCATTCTGCAGCTCATGGATCATGGAGTAATTTCCACTTGCAAGTTTTGTTATTTAAGAAATATATTTTGCATAGTTATAGTTGCCATAGATAGCGATTCCTCTGATGGATTTGGGCAAAGTAAAATTTTCTGGAAAGAATTCACCATTCTAAATGCCATTAAGGATATTTATGATTCATGGGAAGAGATCAAAATGTCAGCTTTAACGGGGTTGGAAGAAGTTGATTCCAACCGTTGTGGATGATTTTGAAGGGCTCAAGACTTCAGCAGAAGAAATAACTGCAGAACTTGTGGAAATAGCAAGAGAGAATCTAGCAAGAGGATCAGAATAGAAGTTGATCCTGAGGATATGACTGAATTGCTGTAATCTCATGATAAATCTTGAGCAGATGAAGAGTTGCTTCTTATGGATGAATAAGAAAGTGGTTTCTTGAGATGGAGTCTCCTGGTGAAGATTTTGTGAACATTGATGATAACAAAGGACTTCGCATAGTACATCAACTTAGTTGATTAAGCAGCAGCAGGGTTTGAGAGGATTGACTCCAATTTTGCAAGAAGTTCTTCTGTGGGTAAAATGCTATCAAATGGCATCATATGCTATAGAAGTGTTTGGTGAAAGGAAGAGTCAGTTGATGTGGCAAACCTCGTTATTTTAGGCAATTGCCAAAGCCACTCCAGCCTTTGGCAATCATCACCCTGATTAGTCACCAGCTGTCAACATTGATACAATACTCTCCACCAGTAAAAAGATTGATTTTCTGATGGCTCAGATGATTGTTGGCAGTTTTTATCAATAACGTATTGCTTTTGTTTTTGTTTTGGAGACGGTCTCCCTCTGTTGCCCAGGCTGGAGTGCATGAACATAGCTCACTGCAGCCTGGACCCCCTGGGCTCAAGCAATCCTCCTGTCCTAGCCAACCAAGTAGCTAAGAAAACAGGTGCACACCACCACACCTAGCTAATTTATTTTATTTTTTGTAGAGATGGAATCTTGCTATGTTGTCCAGGCTGGTCTCGAACTCCTACCCTCATAGAATCTTCCTACCTCAGCCTTCAAAGGGCTGGGACTAAAGGCAGGAGCCACCTCACCCAACCAATAATGTATTTTTAAATTATGTCCTTTTTTTTTTTTTTTTTGAGACAGAGTTTTGCCCATGCTGGAGTGCAATGGCACAATCTCGGCTCACTGCAACCTCCACCTCCCAGGTTCAAGCGATTCTCCTGCCTCAGCCTCCCAAGTAGCTGGGATTACAGGCATGCACCATTACGCCTGGCTAATTTTGTATTTTTAGTAGAGACAGGGTTTCTCCATGTTGGTCAGGCTGGTCTCGAACTCCTGACCTCAGGTGATCTGCCTGCCTCAGCCTCCCAAAGTGCTGGGATTACAGGCGTGACCCACTGCACCCGGCCTAAATTATGTACATTTTTTATGTATATTATGTGAGGTTTGCCACATCAATTGACTTTTCCTTTCAATAGCATTTTACCCACAGAAGAACTTCTTTCAAAATGGGAATGAATCCTCTCAAACCCTGCCACTGATTTATCAACTAAGTTGATGTACTGTTCAAAGTCCTTTGTTATATCATTTAATCAATATTCACAAAATCTTTACCAGGAGGACTCCATCTCAACAGATATCATAATGCTGTTGGACACTTTATAGTATAGTATAAACAAAACTTTTATATGCACTGGGAAACCAAAAACATTTTGTGACTTGCTTTATTGTGATATTTGCTGTATTGCAGCGGTCTGGAACCAAACCTGCAGTATCTCTAAGGTGTGCCTGTACTGTTTTTTAGGTGTCAGTTTTCTCTCTCTGAGACGTCATCAAGACTTTTCTTTCTACATTCAGATTTAAGGTCGTACAGTCTACTTTTCGCTATAACAGAGTTCATTTTAGACTTTAAAGTTAACCCACTTGGATTGGTGCTTAATATTTCTGAGATACTCTAAGAGTTCCAGGTAAGATAAGACTACTTTGGATATTTAGAGAAAGCAGGTAGGGGAGGAATGAAGCCAGTTCTCCGTGGACTGATGATGGTGCTATTTTTCAGCACCGTCTTTGACTCTAAGGCATTTTCCTTTATCTTTGGTTCCTACTTATCCTCTGCTGTTCCTTGCTTAGAGTTAGAAACAGTCTGTTAGTTGCAGTGGTTATAAAAATGTACCTTGATCTTTGTCTTACGTCTCTTGAGCAGGCCCTGTCAGGGATAGGTAAATGTGTCCTGTGGATTGATACCATGATTTCCTCTCCTGACAGGTCCCAGAATGGTGCTTAGATGACTGGCATCCTTCTGAGAAGGCAATGTATCCTGATTACTTTGCCAAGAGAGAACAGTGGAAGAAACTGCGGAGGGAAAGCTGGGAACGAGAGGTGCGTTCTACTTGTACTTCGTTATTCCTTAGCTATGTAGGTGGAGTGAAGTTTTGCTCCCCACATGCAGAAGTCCAGATTCCAGCCATGACAGTTACTCTGGGCCCTTGCTTCTCAGATATACTTTAGTATCTAAGTGTATCAATTTAACATTTATAACCACCTTACAAGTAAGTTAAAGTGCATTCCCTGGTCTTTTTGGGTTTGTCTTTGATTTTGCTTCAGATCTCCTTCTCTTTAGTCCTTTGCCTGACTTTTTTGCCTTCTTGCTATACTTTCCCTTAACCTGCCTCTCCACTACTGTCTTAGGCATTTTTCAGTCATGTTAGGATGGTCAGTTACATTTTTGAAAGCTCAATCTTGCTGTAGTGTGAAGAATATATTGGAGAGGGGAAGAGGGGAAGCAGAGAGACCCTTCTAGGATTGTTGCAGAAGTTTAGTCAAAAGGTTGTCATGACTAACACTAGGGTGGATGAAGTGGATATGGAAGGAAATTGACTCAGGACATCATTTGGAGGGATGGGACGACTGACTGGATGTTCAGCGTGGGCGAGGGACAGGGAGGAATCAAGAATGGTTTCTGGGGCAGGGTGCAGTGGCTCACACCTATAATCCCAGCACTTTGGGAGGCCAAAGTGGGTGATAGCTTGAGGTCAGGAGTTCATAACAACCAGCCTGACGAACATGGTGAAACCCCATCTCTACTAAAAATACAAATAATTAGCCGGGCGTGGGGGTGTGCACCTGTAATCCCAGCTACTTGGGAGGCTGAGGCAAGAGAGTTGCTTGAAGGAGGTGGAGGTTGCAGTGAGCTGAGATCGCGCCACTGCATTCCAGCCTGGGCGACAGAGCAAGACTCCCATCTCAAAAAAAAAAAAAAAAAAAAAAGAGAATGGTTTCTGGGTTTTAAGCTTTAACATCTGGAGTTTGGTGATGTTTACTGAGATAGGGAAGATTGGGGAAGGGGGCACAGGTGTCAGAGCAGCAATCGAGAATTCATTTTGGAAGTGTGAAGTTTTGAGAATCCTGTGAGACATCAAGTGCAGATATCAGAAGCCAACTTCAGATGTGGAAATCTGGAACTCCCAGGAGAGATTTGACCTAGAAACAGAAACTTGGGAGTTTTCAGTTTTAAAAGCCATGGAGAGATGTATGGAATCCTTAGGAGAGAGTATAGAGAAAGAAGAAAAGGAGAAAGGATTCTTTGTCCATTATAATTGGGCAAAAGATTGTATATAAATACATTTGGGTTAGAAGTTTTGAAGATGACAGACTTGTGTGATAGCTTCTTTTTTTTAGTGAAATAAGAGGAAAAGCCCAGAACAAGTGGGCGCAGCATATTTGGAGAATGTGGACAAGGTGTGATAGTCATGAGGCGAGGAAGAGCTTGCTGGAGAGCAGTAGGATGGCCAGGTGGCAAAGGCCCATTTGAGGTTGGGAATAATTAGAGAGTAATGACTCCAATTTGCTCCCATATCTTTTTTCTCTTTAGCAATACTAAGCTGTGTGAGCACAGGCCTGAGGGTATATGGTTCGGTTTGTCTGTTGCTCAGAGAGTGACAAGGGACTTGAGGTTATTCGAAAGGAAGCTATTGTCATGATGGAATCTAAGCTGGATTTAAAAAAAACAAAGTCAAGCCAGTGGGGGCAGATGCAGAGAGGGAAGGCCAAGTTGGGAGCATCTGTGAATTTGTATTCTGAGTTTCAAGGAGGCATTTAAACAAATGAGTGGGAAAGGGAGAGTGTGGTTGGATAGTGGGATATTTGAATTCATGATTTGGAAGTTGTGCTGGTTCTGGTGATAACACTGAGGATATTGACCTTTGGAAATGTTTGGCCAAGGGGGACCCAAAGGAAGGGCACTGTGGCCAAAGGGGGCAGTGTTTTGTCAGAAATGTCTCACCGTTTAGAAGCTTGAAGGATACGCATGGTGAGCCGCAGGTTCATTCTGCAATTGATCACTTGGATAACATCAAACAATTCCTCCTTTACATATTCCATCACTTCAACATTATTAAGCAGCACATGTGACTGGAGACCCAGGGCAGCCACAATCCAGAATGGGTTATCCTCTGTTAGGACATTTATCTTGGCCATAACTAGAACTGGAGGTAGCAGGGCAGCATTTGGCAGAACTGGGCATATTTTTACATGTGATTTTGTGATTTTTGTTCTTGGTTGCTAGGAAGGGGGCTTAGAATTAACATCCCTAACATATTATGAACTGAGGTTTCTTAATGATGCTTTTGGAGAACACTTAGCTGAGACACAACAATAAATGTTTTTCTGGTCAGTGGGTGGGGGACTGTGACAAGGAGAATTGGAATGATAGTTGTCATGTTTTTGTCTACAGAATAAGAGGAGGTCCAGATAATGAGGTGATGAAAAGGGGTGAGGGGAAGAATAGGAGGGGTAGGCTTTGCTATTTAAAAGAATGGGAAAACCCTTAAGAAGACTTTTCTAAAAGTGTGGATATGAAAATAAAGCAGGTATATGTAAAAAACACTTTTCAATATTGTGATCAGATAGTGTGTGATGTCAGTGACACACCGTAGACATAAAGCTGACCCTTCACTGCAACAGACAGATTTTTATAGTCAATTAGATTCCTTTGGTAATGATTCCTTCCTTGCCTCCTTCTAGGTTAAGCAGCTGCAGGAGGAAACGCCACCTGGTGGTCCTTTAACTGAAGCTTTGCCCCCTGCCCGAAAGGAAGGTGATTTGCCCCCACTGTGGTGGTATATTGTGACCAGACCCCGGGAGCGGCCCATGTAGAGAGATAGAGAGAGAGACCTCATCTTTCATTCTTGCAAGTGAAATACGTTACAGAACATGCACTTGCCCTAATAAAAAATCAGTGAAATGGTCTCTGGTATGACTGACGTTCTTCTAAGAATTACTGTGATGCCAAGTGACTGTGCCACTGTCATTGTTTTATCAATTGTGCATGTAAAGAAAATGACGGGACATGTAGTCAGTCAGCTGTGTTCTCTGCAATAAATCACTGATAGCACATGTTACCAGCAAGGAAAAACTGAGGCAGAACCAGATTGAGGCGAACAAACTCTCAAGTCAAAGGCCTAATTAGCTGTGGTAACTAGAAGGAATAAACAAAGCCAAGAACAGAAATACTGAGGATTTAAAAATAACCTTTTTGGTTTTCTAAAGATTTCACTAATGGAATTTTAGTTTTTATTAGAAGAACAACTCTCCCTAAGAAGTACCTAGTCAACAAATAAGCATGGAATTTGTGGAGTTCTCTCAGGGGTAGAGGTTTGATGGTTGGGGTTAAATGGTCCAATGTGGGATAAAACTTTGTGGCACTTATTTTAGAAACAGTTTTCCAGCTTTGCTTCTGCTACCATAGCTTGGATTGTCTGCGGACTCAAAGGTAAGGGAATAACAGAACTCCTTAAATGTTTCAGAAGCTTTGTTTGTGTTTTTTAAAGATAAACCAGTTTTTAAACTTTCAACCCAAAACAGCTGCTTTTAGTTCTTGATCCCTCATTAGATAGAACTGTTTTCAAATAGTTTCAGGCAACTAATGATCTTATAGCCATCACAAAAATATTTTGTCCCTTTTCTATGTAAGCTCAATTTGAGTCCCAGTCCATCTTCTAACATTTGACTAAGACCTCAAACTGAATTGTAACAAGACTTGAAATACAGGACTTTTTTAATCTAGTGGTTCTTTATTTATAACGTAGGCTGAAGCAATTGTTACAATGTAGAAGGGAGACACATTACACAATTGTTATTTATACAGGTTTAGAACAAAAAACTGCACAGGGAGAGGTCAACTCTCAGTACAAACTAGCAACTAAAGCACAATAATTTACCGTTAGAAACGATTTCTTTATTTTTAGCTGTGACACTGCTTTTACAATATGCAAAAACACAAGCAGAACTACCCAAGGTGTGTTGTCACATTCTTTCTACATTGAATTTGGCAACATTTTATTTATTCAGATTATACTAACGTTTAAAAACTAAACAAGTGAAAAGCTGTACCAAGGTACAGTTACATCCATTTATTTCAAAGGTTTAAAATACCACTTTTATCTATTGTGATTACCTTGCAGCGATTTCTGCTTTTGCAAAAACCATCTCAAGCATCATATGCACAATGCATCAGCTACTTTTAGTCATCAAGATTGGTGGGCTAAACCACAGGCACTACTGTTGCTTATATTCTGTAAAAGGAGCTTGTTTTTCAAAGAAAAAAGCTTAAATAGTTTCTAATAATCATGCCTTTGCTTTAAAGCCGTAACATAAAATGTCCTTGAGCAATCGCAGCAGTGTTCAATGTTAATATATAACATATATAGAACAGTGACCATACGGTACGTTACTCTCACATCCAATGCAGTTATGTGTTAAAGCATAAGATTAGGTAATTGAGGGTTAGAGCCAACAGGAATCTGCAGGGTATATGAGACCCACCAAACTCCTCTCTGCAGAAATGTGCCCTGTTAACTGACCTGACTGCTAAGGGACTTGCTTGCTTTCTTAAACATTATTGTCTTCAAATGTGATCCCTTTAAATCTACAAATCTCTGTTGGCTTGAGGGGATGGGCATTATAACAAATTTAACTTCCACTTAGAAAAGACAAATCCTTTCCAAAAAACATTACCCAGAATATAAAAAAAGGACAGTATAGTGGTCAGATTCCCAGTGACAATAAACAAATCCTCCTCTCTTCAGTGTTTACTGTGAAGCCAGTTAACTGCCATTTATTTGAAAGAAGAAAAGAAAAACAAGCCCCCAGATTGGTAAACACATTGGCAAGTTGCTAGACTCCAAGCTGGCTACCCTTGTCAAATCCGTTCGAGTTTTTTCAAAATATTTGGGCTTTTTAACGCACCCAGCCTGCTGGGCACAGTTAAGTAAAAGGCATTTACTATAATCTAAGGATTCCCTGCTATCATTTTTAAATGTTTTCACATTTTTAAAACTGCCTTACCCTTTTGGATGTATTTGGATTCCATGAAGGTGAGTACGATCAACAAGAAACTGAAGTGGGAGATTCTACGACTGCCCAGAGGCAGCAGCATGCATGGGGCTGGAGGTGGGTGCTGTGTGCAGTCCAGAGGAATCGTGGGAGAAAGGAAGTCCTTAAACACCCTACAGAAACAAACACTGCAATCCAGTATGGCTTATTCGGATGCATTTACCATGAAGCTACTAGAAGAAATTCAACCTACGAGGCTACTCTTAAATGTAACAGGATCGGCTATGTTGACGATGTGCCCCTCCCATGGCCCTCCCCCCAATCCCAACACAGTCTCTACCATTTCCAGATTTACTTCACTCTGAATATTGCTCATCAATTGTTACTCCTGCTTTTTTCATCCAGAACATAGTATATTTAAATGAAGATTTTACTTCTTACCCATTTAGTTTGTACATTAAAATAACTTGCATTTGCTTCTAAGCTAGACTACTACAATGCATCTACAAAAGCTTGTGGGGAAAAAAAAAAGAAGAGTGAAGTATAGTAAATCCTTTTCTATAGGAAAATTAACTACTTCGTGGTTCCCCACCCCAACCCCCCTTATGCATTTAAAATTTTACAAAGACTTGTAAAAAAGTTAAATGGAATTTGGCACCTTCAGAAAAATCAAAAGGGAAACTAAGATTAAAATGTGCAGAAAGAAAATTGTCAATATTTACAAATTAAAAGATCCAGATTATGTCAGTTACATAGGTTGGTTTTAATTCTTATCTAAAGGTGTCGAGTACTTTCAAAAGAGCTATATTCCGAGTTGCCTACAAAATCTTTTGTTTTATTATAGATTGGAATGGATCAAGACAAATTAGGTTTTATTAATGAAACAGTTCATTCCCCACCGGCGCATTTCTTGTGAGCCTACGAGAAGCGAGGGGCCGAGCGATCGTTTGTCGTGGTCTTCTTCAGTTTCACGCCCCTTCGGATGGCGTTCAGCATGTCTTCTCCTTGTGGAGTATCCCTTGGGCTCAGGTCTGCAGGGTCACTCTCTGGAATCTGGCCTGGGGAGACAGTGGCACTTGGGGGTTCCCGTTCCTGGTCTTCAGCTTCGCTTTCTGGAATTGCCTGTCTGTGCTCCTCAGGGATACTGGGCTTCGGGCCTGGAAGTGGAGGGTTAACGGAAGCTTGGCCGCTCCACATTGAGGAGGGCATGCTGGTGACACCTTGGGGGCCCTCACCCACAGATGGTGACTCAGGACTGTGCTCCCCCCGCTCTTCTGGCCCATCTGGAGGGGCTGGCAACACCCCTGGGAGGTCTGGGACGGTTGGGGTCTTGACAGGGATCACGGGTGTCTTGATGGGGATGGGACCAGCTCCAATGGTTCCCCGGCGGACAGAAGGCTTGGTGGAAGGGGTCCGTCGGATAGTTGCAACCCCTGGAGTGACCATAGCAGGTCCCAGGGTGGTGGGGAGGCCAGCAGTTGAGGCTGGACGCTTGGCTTGGAACATCCGTCGGTAGGACTGGCTGATGTCGCTGTTTCTTGGAATGGTGGAGGACTTGTCGAACTCCTGCTGATCTGCCTCCTGGTCACCACTTACAGAGAAATAATCATAATCTGAAACTGATTATAGGATTTGATTAGACATATTCAAGACAGCAGCTGTGCTTTTTTGATTCTTCTGTGCTGGGAGGACAAAAGGCACGCAAGGCAAGGTACACACACGGTCTCATCCCAAGCTTCCCCCAGGCTTCTCTACCATCTTCAGAAAGCCTCACCAACTAAGAACTCCCTGGCAGGGATCTTTGCTTTGTTCACTGATGTCTCCCAAGTACCTAGAACAGTGCTGGGCATGGTAGGCACTCAAATGTCGTCAATTGGGAAGAAGGTAAAGCTGCTAGGCTGCAGCAAAGCTACCTCCAAGAATCTCTGGGAGGAATAAGGGGGGATGAAAGAAGACAATTTCTCCAGTCCAGAATTCAACATGAAGATCCAAACCTCAAATAGACTAGCCTAGGCTATAACATCTCCCTGATAATTAACTGGAGAGGCGAGGGCTAGACAAAGAACAAAGCTACTGACAGTGAGTCCCTGACAATAAGGGACAGACAGTTTCCATCAGTGTCATTGCTCACTTCCTCGTAAGACCTATCTCAGGATGATGTGGGAGCTTACAGGTTAAACAGCTCACAGCCCTGATTCTGAACCACCGTACTATTAATAATTTGGGCCGGATAGTTCTTTGTTATGGAGGACGTGGTAGGGAGGGGCCGTGCTGTGTATTCCAGGATGTTTAAGCAGTATCCCTGCCCTGTGCCCACTAGATGCCAGTATTACCCCTCCAGTTGTGACAACCAGAAATGTCTACAGACATTGCCAGATGTCCCCTGGGGTATAAAATCACCCTCCAATAAGACTCACTGTCTTAGAGGTTTTGAATGATGAATTGCATAGCTTTTGGTCAATTATCATAGATATATTCCAGCTGTTGGATTTTCATCTTGCCTGACGTGTGTGTGCAGTGGACTTGAGGATGAGGGAGGCAGGTTTGATAGAGGATTTGGCTGGAATAGGTTAAGAACTTGGGCATTACACTCTAACACACTTATATTCAAACTCCAGTTCTGCTACTTATTGGTTGTGTGAATATGAGCGAGTTATTGAGCCTTCATTTCCACTTCTGTAAAATAGGGATGAAAATACCTACCCCATAAGTGGCTGTAAAGATTAAATGGGAAAATAACCATAAAGTGTGTAGTGCAAAGTGCTAAAACAAAAATGAAGCTATTTCTTTGAGACAGGGTCTCGTTTTGTTGCCCAGGCTAGAGTGCAGTGGTGCAGTCATGGATCACTGCAGCCTCAACTTCCCAGGCTCAAGCAGTCCTCCCACCTCAGCCTCCAGAGTAGCTGGGACCACAGGTGTGTGCCGCTGTACCTGGCTAATTTTTGTATTTTCTGTAGAGACAAGAGTTTCGCCGTGTTTCCCAGATTGGTCTCGAACTTCTGCAGCTCAAGCAATCTGCTCGCCTCAGAGTCCCCAGATGTTGAGATTACAGGCGTAAGCCACTGCCCCTGGCCTGAAGCTATTCTTATTACAGCACATGTCTCCATTCAAAGTGGAGACTGCTGTGTATGATGCTGCAAAACGCAGAAAGCTGTGAAAGTCCACATCCCGTTTTGTTTTGTTTTGTTTTGTTGTGAGACGGAGTCTCGCTCTGTGGCCCAGGCTGGAGTGCAGTGGCGTGATCTCGGCTCACTGCAAGCTCTGCCTCCTGGGTTCACGCCATTCTCCTGCCTCAGCCTCCTGAGTAGCTGGGACTACAGGCCCCTGCCACTGCGCCCGGCTAATTTTTTTGTATTTTTAGTAGAGACTGGGTTTCACCGTGTTAGCCAGGATGGTCTCGATCTCCTGACCTCGTGATCCGCCTGCCTCGGCCTCCCAAAGTGCTGGGATTACAGCCGTGAGCCACCGCGCCCGGCCCCAGATCCCTTTCTTATATGGCAGCTACCTGACAACTACAGATGAGCTCCCCAAAGCATTTCCAGATGACGAAAACAATCCTGACGCCCGTTAGTTAGCCAGTGGTGGGTTGTGGTTAAAATGGACCAGCAGTTTTCTATCTCCTCACCTGGTGCTGCTCAGAAAGCCTAAGTGCACACCCCAGGCTGCCTCGTACCTTGGGAAGGGATGGTGTCCTCAGAGCAGCAGGGGGTGGTTGTCTGGGTGCTGTAGCCGCTGGAGCACTGAAGCGAGTCCCGGCTGCTCCTCTGGGTGTCCAGCTGCAGGCCCCGAGACAGGGCCAGGGCCAGCTCCTCACAAGCCTCCATCTCCTCACCAGGCTGCAGGTTGGAGGAGAGAAATACACAGGTTGCTTCAGGGAGGGCCTCAACGTCACTCCTGTTCTGCCCCGGTGAGCACTACATGTCTGTGGGCCCAGGGGGCTGTTGACTTGCTTGGGTCCCACTCTGACCCTAGAAAGTTCTGCCTCTCTCATCCCCACACAAGGTTTTTTCCCGGGGACTTTGCTGTAGAGCACAAAGTCAGGGAATGGAGCCCAGGTCCCTCCAGCTGCAAGGCTGCCTCGGCCCCCCAGTTGCTGGCCAGAATATGATCCCCAGCCAGGCTGAGGTGGCCCCAACCAACTATTGAGAACAAGAGCATCACCCTGGTGGCAGCCGACACAGTCATGCTCCGTGGTCTCTGAGCCTCCTCAGCTGCTGCAGGCGGGCCACTGGCAGTAGTGGGTCCTCCCCCGTTGGGGTCCGGTTCTCGCTTCTCTTTGCGGCGCTGCAGGGTGTTCACCAGAGGCTGGTCATAGGGCCCAGGCTTAGCCCAGTCCTATGCAGAACAAGTGCGGTCAGGAGCCAGGGCCTCTGCCTCCACTGGAGGGCTGCAGGGACCCCAAAGACAGCTCCCCGGAGAAGGCAGCTGGGCCCCTTAAGGGGAACCTCTGGCTGGGACAAGCCACAGGCCCTCTGCATGCCCTCTCCAGGCTCTAAAGGGCAAGGAATGGAAAACCCTTTGGGAGCCCCCTGTGTACCTCCCTTTTCCTCGTCTCTGCCCAAAGATTAAAAACCCGGCAGTCACCTAACAGGTGACCGATGTAAGCTAAGGGGACCCGCCAGTGGACAGCACATCCTGCTTCTCCTGTCTGAAGGGACCATCGCTCCTTAACAACCCAGATGGCTTCCCGTTAGGGGAATGGCCACCAGCGAGCACTAAAGCAACATCAGCCCTTCTCCCTCCATTGCCAGGAACCAGCCTCAAAGGGCATGGCAGGCTCCCTGCCCCCTCAAGCCCTCAGAAGGAAAGGAAGGCGCCCAGGGGCAGTAGAAAGATTCCGAGGAGCCTTGAGAGGCCCACACAGCCTGTGAGGGCTAAAGTCAAAACCTGCTTAAAATGCTGGCAGCCAAGGGGCCTACTTTTCAAATTAGGGTCCTCCCCTCAAAAGAGAGCAGATTATCCTCCTGGAGGAGCATTGATCGGACTTGCTAGGGGATCATTTTCAAAGTTTGTCTTTCTATTAAAGCAAACATGTTTGAACACTCAAGACTAAAACTGAAGTCTGCGTGTACTGTTAAGTTCAACATGATCATCCCAAACCTGCTTTGGGTTATGGTTCTGTTACCACAGCCCAGCAGGGAGCTCATTAGGGAAAATGGGAAACATGGCCAGAAGGAAAGTCCCCCAGGACCCCCTAGAAGCTCTGATCATGCTGACACCCTCAGGTGGCCCCCGGGAGGGATCAACCCACAGATTTCAACTTGATGCAAAACTGGGCCTTTCGACTTGGAACTGCCGCTGCCTGCAGTGCACACTGCACTGCTGTCTATCAGGGATTGACCAAAGTCCCCTGGAGGAAGACCCTCGGCCCCAGCTACCTGTGGAAATTGCTGTCTTAGAGCTGCCGGCTGCTTTCTGCTTCTCCCCCAATGGGAGTTTCCTGAGGGAGAGGCATTATGGGGAAGAAGGCAGACTGTGAAAGGAAGGGGGTGAGGGGATAGTCGGGGTGAGGGGATTGGAACAGAAGAGGGGTGAGCACAGAGGCAATGACAGGGGGAGAGGAGGAGGGGGAGAGACACAAACCTTCCAGCTAGGGATCTGAGATGACGGGAACATGCCGGGCCCAATGGTGTAATAATGAGCGTAGTCTGGAAGGTGGACAGAGGTGACCCGAGGGAGCAGGCGGGAGGCAGGCAGGCAATGAGGGAAAAGGCCTGCACCCGTGGGCCCCACATGGGACTCACTTGATAAACTATAGTGAGAAAACCCATTAGACAACTGGAAACAAAAAAAGGGGGGGAAAGGAAAAAAAAATTAATATAACAGGATGAGTGCGGAGATACAAAATGGCATTGACATTCAAGGGAGGGGAAACCCGAATATTTATAAATAAAACAAACACTGGGGCTCCGCTGCTCACGGATGATCCGTGATGCAAGAGAAGAGAGCCGGGGTGCAAAGAATGCACATCAATTTGACACCAAATAAGCATCTATGTTTGACCTACATTTTAGAAGTTTGGAAATTGATCAGTGCCTCAATTTGTGGCCTTCTCAATGGTTTTTGATGATGTAACTAATGAAGCCTCATTTCATGGTGATAGTGATTTGCTCATTTCATTATTCAAATTTAAAAATTCCAAAGCATCTTCAAATGAATCTGTTCATTCTAGGTTTCCAAAATCATCGCATTGCTCAGGAGCACATTCTCAATCAAGGGCAGGGAGGTGGGGGTGCAAACTAAAAAGCAGAAAAGCACACAGCCTCTGACACAGTGACACGGCTCATCCAACGGTCTGGTGGGTGGCTCGGGAAGGGAGGGAGGAGGATGGATAGGCACGCAATACCTGGTCTGGGAGAAAGCCTTCACACCTCCAAATTCCCCATACCCCTTCCTCTCCCTTGAGACGACCATGTGGTCATTGTTCAGCAGCCAGGCACTCATTCTAGAAAATGCCCTCAGCCTTGTCCCACCCTCTGTCCCCAAGAGGAGCCCCACTCTTGGTGTGGATTCTGAGCTTCCAGGTTGCCGCGGCTGTGAGGGCTGTGTGAGCAGCAGGCAGGGGGACCAGGGAGAGTGGGGCCGCTGTGGCTGCCACCCGGGCGGTCACCTTCTCTGTGGACACCCAGGCACCCATGGTGGAGCCCGAGCTGACAGAGGTGGGGGAGCTGCACTCGCTCACTGACTGGCAGGTTTCCGAGGCTTCGGAGGAGGCCGAGCTGGACGAGTTCTGCAGCAGGGGAGGGGCCACACAAGGGGACCAACAGAAACCGAGCCACACGCCACCAAAATATAATAAATAAAAAAAGGAATGGGGATAGGAGTGGGGAAGGGCACACACAGAGAGAAAGAGACAGACATATACACAGAAGAGGGGAGATGAGAGAAGCAGAGGGTTAGGGTTACTTTTCCCCCAAAGTTGCATCCATGCAGAGGCTTTCAAGCCCTTGAAAAGAAGCGTGCGACCTGGCCAGCCCTAGATGACTAGACTGTGGGTCCCCAAGGACACGGATTTGTGTGTCTTTTGCTGGGACCCAGAAGCATGCCTGGCACCGGAATATCTGGTCATGGCATTGGGACTTTGTGCTCTCTTGGGTATTTCTTCACGTGCCACAGGCCCAGGTCCCCAGGGAGGCCCTGTCACCTCTCTTATGTGCACAGGTGTTATTTATTGCATGAGGGCGGACCCCGGCTCAGGCTTTTGCTACATGTCTGCCTGGAATGGCTCGACTTCCTGGACTCTCCCTTCATCAAATGCAGCCTGTGGATCCATAAGGGGTGTTTTCCAGCTATGAAGCCTCATCAAGATAGACTTTTAGGTTTCTCATCCTGGAGTGTGATTTTGGGGTTTGGGGCAGTGAAGCCTTCTGGTCAGCACAATGTTTCTGGTGGCCATTGTGGGGTGGAATGAACCATCTCTGGAGAGGTCTCATTTGGGAAACCATCTCTTTACACTGATCTGAATGGAACCCCAGGTCCCTGCTGGAGTCCTAGTCAGCCAGGGTATGCGCTCCCAGTCTGGCTTCCTGATGTTCAGCTGGGGCAGGGACTGTTCCTGTGACCTCACCTATACCTAAGTTTCTTCTAGTCCTGGACCTGGCACATGGCTGGTGCTCAAAAAATAATGAATGAGTGACAATGACCATCTCTTTCATGTAAATTGGGTCTCCTGGGCACTGCTTCGCGTCCATCCAGGTACTTGCTTTAAATTTTTTCACTGTTAACTGCAATCTCTGGCTTAACCTCAGTTTGTTTGAATAAGCTGACTCTTCTCTATTGTAATTTATCCGAAAGCATTCCTGTATTCACCATCAAGGAGGCCAGAATCATATTTCTGTCCCTTTCACCTACAAAGGAAAGGTCCCTACAAAGGAACAGAGATTTTGCTTTCCTGTCCTGTAAGGGCAAGGAGCCAATCAGACACTCAACAATGTGTGGGGCTCAATGGACCCAAAGCAAGGAGAGACTCCACGGTGGATGGACATCCCAGCTGCACTCTGAGCTCAGTGTCTGGTTAGCAGCCCAGGATCTGAAGTTGGAAGGTTTGTATTTAAGTCACATTTGTGCCACTTCCCAGTCGAGAAACTGTGAACTTAAAAAATTTGAGGTTTAGAGGGCTTTATCAACAAAAAACAGCCAGATGTGGTGGGGCTCATGCCTGTAATCCTAGCACTTTGGGAGGCCAAGGCAGGAAGACTGCTTGAGACTAGGAATTGGAGAACAGCCTGGGCAACATAGCAAGACCTCATCTCTACAAAAAATAAAAAATATAAAAGAGGAAAGGAGTGAGGGTTGAAAAAATGCCTATCAGGGACAATGTTCACCATTTGGGTAATGGCAATAGAAGCCCAATCCCCACCAGTATGCAAGGCACATGTATTCTCAAATCTAAAATAAAATTAGCCAAGCATGGTGGCACATGCCTATAGTCCCAGCTACTTGGTAGGCTGAGGTAGGAGAATTGCCTGAATCCAGGAGTTCAAGGTTACAGTGAGCTATGATCCCGCCACTGCACTTCATCCTGGGCAACAGAGTGAGACCCTGTCTCAAAAAAACAAACAAAAACAAAACAATAAAACAGTAACCCACCGCAGGACTGCAGGTTCAGAGTTCTTTGGACTTCTGCTCATTTTTTATAAAGAACCTCTTGACTCAGATGGAATAAGTGGCTCTAGGGTGAGACCCTCATTGAAGACATGGCCCCACTCCTGGGCACAGGTGGGTGAAGGCACAATTTGAAGAGTGGAGGGAGGTAAACCAGAGAATTCTGAACAAATTCCATCACTCGGCTTTCATCTCAGACCTGTGTTACTCAGTAGAGAAATGAAGGGCCCCTGTGCCTCCTAGATGTGTGCCCCCTTTCTCCCTAATAAAGGGGAGGTTACTGCCTTCAGGAGATTGTATCCTCTGGCTAATGTGATCTGTACAATGACCTTCAATTTCCCCTTTACCTTATAATAATAAGCAGTCATAATGCCTTTCTTAAAAAATAAGAATCCTCTATGAAGTTTTGTAGCATCCCTGAGCTCGTTAAAACTACCCTAGTGGCCAGGCGCGGTGGCTTATGCCTGTAATCCCAGAATTTTGGGAGACCCAGGTGGGCGGATTACCTGAGGTCAGCCTGACCAGCCTGGCAAAAGCCCATCTCTACTAAAAATACAAAAGTTAGCTGGGCATGGTGGCATGTGCCTGTAATCCCAGCTACTCGGGAGGCTGAAGCAGGAGAATCGCTTGAACCCAGGAGGCGGAGGTTATAGTGAGCCAACATTGCACCACTGCACTCCAGCCTGGGGTGACAAAGCAAGACTCTGTCTCAAAAACATAACACGATAGAACAAAAAACTACCCTAGAGTTACTAGCCACGCATGTCTTAGGCACAGGTTTTCAGATTTAAGTAAACCCAACATGCCCTCTTCTGCTTCACTCCATGCCATGGGAAACACTCTGCTCTACCCCATCCACACTCACAGTCTTAGAAGGGAAGGCTGCAGCATGTGGCCTCTCCTTTTCAGAAAGGGGTGTCAGTGCACACTACTATGTTAATTTGTCAGTCAATTAAACACACACACACAATTATGCTGCACACTAGAACAGCGCAGAGGAACTGCACATTCCAGCCCTCCTCCCGACCCTTTGCCCTCTCTGCTTGTAAGCAGCACATATGGTTTAGTGAAGCACACAGCGGGGAAGAGGAGCTCCTTACAGACCCAGCCAAGCACCCCGGCTGGGACACGCACTCTCAAGCACTCTCAAACTATAGTCATGGCTCTTGGCTCATGAGTGCGTTTAAAATTGAGTGTGTATCCAAGGAAGACAGACAGAGGCCACAGTCCCCCAGGATGGCTGAAAAACGCTAATGGGAGCGCTGAGCTGTGAGGAGAGGAATGCAGAGCTCTGACATGGGTTTCCCAGCAGGTGGGGCTGTGGGGCACCCAGCATTCTGTATGTAGAGCTACTTGCCAAGTTCAAGGCCGACACCAACCCAATGACACTAAGGGAGAGAGGACAGAGAGGAGATCACATACATTGACGATGCACATGAAGGGTGTTCAGATGCCCTGGCCAGCTCCTGCTTTCTGCTCCAGCTGGAACCACTGGGCTGGGCTGGGCCTAGCACCATTAAACCCAGCTGTAGTTGAAGAGATTCTGCCACACCTTCCCTTCCAGAATCTAAGTGCCAACAGAATTATGTGCAGAAGCTCTGATGATTCATTCTCATTCTCAACACGGATTGATAAAAGGAACCTGAGCGCACCAAGGAATGGTATCGGAAGCGCTATTCAACCATAGAATCTCAGCCATTCAGGGAGAACCTGAGATGTAGGGGAGGAGGTATCCCCATTGTGCAATGCCCTTTAATTATAGCATTTAATTATGCCAAGCTGGGCACTTACAGGGACGCCTGAGAGTGGTCAAACCTCTTTCAATCCATCTACTTACGTGTGAGAGCTCCCCAAATCGATGTGGTAATGCAACCATTACCACCATGGAGACAGGCTTCAAACTCACTTATAGCACCTCTCCCTTTGGGGGAACAATACATCTAAAGATGAGAAATTAAACCAGAGGTTTCTCAAGTCAGTGGGCAGGGGATTGTCTAAGCCAAGGTGCTTCTTTGGTTCCGGCCATTGATGGTGGTCAGGGCACCAGGTGTGACAGCTGCTTCTGGAGCCAAGAGTACCCTTACCTGGTTGGGGGCCTCTGGCGGCATGGGGGATGGTGACTTGGATTGGAAGGCGTCCTGGGATATGAATCCTGAGTCGTGGGAGGACACACTGGACAGCCTCACAGGAGCCTGCTGGGCCAGGTTGGAACTGCGGTAGCGGTAATGTGAGCTGGGGGAATGCGAGTGGGAGCCGCTGGACCGGGAGTCACTGCTGTTGACACTGTTCAGACTGCTGTGGAGGACAAGCAGGGGTGAGGGGTGGGCACAGAAGGTAAAGAAAGGGGGGCAGTGGTAAGAGGAAGGAGGAAGGAGGGGAACCGACAAGAGGCAGAAGAGAGAGGGAAGCACAACATAATGCAATTAGCTCTCTGCCCCGGAGATGCAGCGCAAACCACAAGACACGTTTTCAAAACACCAAATCATGAAGCTAGTCAACAGAACGCTTTTCCAAGTGACCCGGGAGAAATACAGCTGCCAGGACTCAGGTCTCCGATGGTAACCATGTGGCGTTCTTAGGAAGGAGGTCTGGGGTTCTAAAACATCAAGTACGCCCAACTCTGCTGCCTCGCCTACCACCAAAACGAGGGGAGCTGATGTCAGTAGCAAGAAAAGGGACAGGGCTAATCTGCCTGCAGGAACCATGAGCCTGCAGCAAAGCCCACTGGGGCTTCAGCATGACTGGAATGTTCTTGGATGGACCATCTGGGTCCACATGACCAAGGCCAACCCAGCTAAGCACTGCCGATGGATTTGCTGGGGTGATTTCATCCTAGGTGAGTCTGGTCAAGCCCACTGTAAAGAACATCAGCCAATCAACTCACTATGTTGGTGTGCATGTGTTTTACCTTTTAACAAAGCTAATTAATGGTTTTACTCTGACCCCAGCTGTTTCTCTGTTAAAATATCTGTGGGTCTCGCAAAATAGCACACTTGGCAAGAGGCAGGCAGCTTTCAGCAACTAAGGGCAATCAATGCTCAGCTGTTTGCTTTTGAAATGGCACAGTAAACAGGATGTCAAATAATGACACACCCGTCTGGATTTCTGTCTGCCTTCCATCTCCACTCATAAGAAACATGCTCCTGGCCAGGCGTGGTGGCTCACGCCTGTAATCCCAACACTTCAGAAGGCCAAAGCAGGTGGATCACCTGAAGTCAGGAGTTCGAGACCAGCCTGGCCAATATGGTGAAACCCCCGCCTCTGATAAAAATACAGAAATTAGCCAGGCGTGGTGGCAGGCACCTATAATCCCAGCTACTTGGGAGGCCAAGGCAGGAGAATCGCTTGAACCCGGGAGGTGGAAGTTGCAGTGTGCTGAGATTGCGCCACTGCACTGAGATTGCGCTGAGATTGTGCCACACCTGGACAACAGAACGAGACCCGATCTCAAGAAAAAAAAAAAAAAATGCTCCACACTCTGTATAGTAACTTAGATCATAAAAAGCCGAAAACAGACTCCCATGGTCCAAACAAACAGAGCTGAAATAAAAAGGGCAGTTGTAGAGGCACCAGCAGGGATGAAGTAAACAACTAGGGCTGGGATTGGAAAATTCATGGTTTCCGCTCCTAAGCCTGCAAGAGACTCTGGTTTGCAAAATCTTGCAGCTAATAAGGTACTCAAGGGCTGTGTGACTGTTCTACACTAGAATTACTTGGTGCAAATGTTAAGACAGACATAGGGGAGCGTGCTGGAGGAAATCGCTGCAGTGAGGAATAAATATCATGATTTTTGCCTTTCCCCTCCAGTCAGCCAGAAGGGGGCAGTTGGGGACTGACAGTAAACCTCACAGCAACTCCACCCGGGCAGCCTCAGAGTTGCAGACGTCAGTGCAACATGGTTTTCTATTCAAACTAAAATTATAAGGAAGAAAAAAAACAGCCATGCAACTTTGTTTTACACTAACAAGAGAGATTTTTCTTGGCAACAACAACAAAAAGGTCTTTCACACACACACACACGCGCGCACCACACACACACACACACAGTCGACGAAAGATAAGAAACAAACCAATATCTTCAGGGGGCAGAATGTCCAGGATGCAGCATCTTAGGTCTGAACTTCCTGCTAAGTGTATAGTATACAAGCTCCGCAGTGAAAGGAAATAGGCATCAGTGTGCACCAAAACATCACCATAGACAGATCGAGCAGATCCATCCTGCCCTTTACTCTCAGTGCTAATACACAGGAAGTGGAAACTCATTTGGCTTTGAAAGTTAAATTAAAAGAGTAACAGGACTACTATACCAAGAGAGATAGGTGGTACATCATGCTTCCATCTTTCAAGGAGACGAAAATAAACTTTCCTACTTGGCAAGCCAAGAACTGACTTCTAACAGAAAATTGCTAGACAACAGTTTTGCAGATGGCAGAACTATTCCAACAGATTTTGTTCCAATAGGGAACAGTACTAATTAATAGAGGTGTGGTCGTGGTAGTGGTGGTGGTGGTGGTAGTAGTAGCAGTGACTGACAGAGCAAGAACTCTATTTACTTTATGAAACCCTGAAACAAAAATATGGGGCGAAATGAGGGCATAAGCCATTGTTACTTCCTTCGTTTGTTCTGGCAACAGTGAAATCAGCCTGTGTAAGAATCAACCCAGGTTCACCATTTTTTAGGCCTTAGAAGGTTTTCACTCTGCTAAACAGGAAAATCAAATGTGATCTCATAGAATGGGAAAATCCCTACAACATACAAGTGAGAGAGAATAAGCTACATCCACGAGTCAAGGGCTAATGGGGTTTTCTTTCTGATCCAAAATTAATCCAGAGACTAAAGAGCAAGACCAAAATTATTACCATTCTTTCAGCTCATCATCCCCCTATTTCCTGTTTGAGAATGAGCCATTCTAAGAGATAAGGACTGGCTCGATTGCTCACATTAGCATAAAGAAAAATCACCCGTCCTGAAAGCAAGAGTGGGCCCCTGGCTTCACTTACCTGCAGACACTGGACTTTCTGGACATGGTGGTGCTGGGGGAAGAGGGTGGCGTCTGATATGACCAGCTGTAATCAGAACCTTTCAAGTCCAAAATCACCTAAGGGGACAGAGCCAGCTGGGTGAACGAGGTGCTGAGAAGGGAAGCGTTAGCCATCAAAGCTTAACATCCACCAAAGCATCAAAAGGCTGCCATTGTGGGGGTGGGAATGAAAGGAAAACATGTTAAAACAATTTTTTTTAATTGAAGAGCCACAGTACCAAATCCATCAATGTCATAATCCTTTTACTGAGAAAGTAAAACTATAATTAATAGGGAGAAGGAAGGGAAAAGGAAAAACATGAAATATCAGTCGAGAGAGGGAGAAATACAGTGACCAATTAACAATTTATAAGAGCCATTTTTACCTAAGGCTAGAATTTACAAGATTTTCCTCTTATAACGCCATAAAGTTAATCATGGTTTCCAGACTTGTTGGTAGCGCATTTTAACCACTTGATATTCAGTGGTCATTTCTGCTCTATTTGACCAGCACTAGAAATTTTAAAGCCTGACAGAATCAAGAACAAGCCAATTCTTTCACCATTATTTCTATATCCATCTCCTTTGCTTAACAAAGGGCCACATGAGTATAAGGTCCACCTTTCATTCACATAAGAAGCACTCAGTAAATGTTTATTTGTCAAGTGAATGCACGCATGCTCTGGTCTAATAAATATAATTTGATAGAATAGAAAACACGAGCTCCCAAATTTGCCCTCTGAGCCAGCTCTCCAAGGAGACGAAAAGATTGTTACCAAGCACAAAAGCCAGCGCGTGATTCATCAGTTCCCCCAAATATGTCTCTTCCTATAGTGTGCGTGTGATGTGAATTAAATGAATAAAGCATAAAAATGTCATCTTTTTCGTAAGATGAGAGCTCTCCATGCATTGCTCAATTAGAATGGGAGAAATGGAGAATGGTTGACAGTGTCAGCCAAAACACACCAGCGACGTGTTCTTAGGAGAGTTGACTTCTAGAGGGCAGATGAACACCACAATTAAGTGCATGGGATCTGGAACCTGACCACTTGGTTCAAATACCAGTTCCACTACCTGCTAGCTAGGTGAACCTGGCTAAGTGACTCCATCTCTCAGTGCCTCCGCATCCTCCTCTATAAAACAAGCATAATCATGAAGATGAATGGAGGAAGTCAGGCTACGTAAAGAGCTTGGGACAGTGCCTGACACACAATAGGTTCTATGTAACAGCTCGCTCTGGTGGTTTCATATATTACATCATGAAGGACATGGTGAACATGACTAGAATTTAAGACGTGACAAATGCCACAGGAACACTCAGGGCCTTGAGCTTTTACCTCTTTGGTTTGATCCTGTAAGTGCTTAACCCCTGAAGCCTACCTGTTCACTTGAGGAGGGCAGTTTGTGAGGGTCCATGGTCAGGCTTTTTAGATCTTCCGAGATGGTCTGAAGGTGGGTTATTTCCCCTAGCATTGAGATTTCTTCTTCCTGAAGGAAAAGTCATTCATGAAATGTTATTATCTTGAGTGATTCCCTTCATCGCTCTAGTCTAATTGTTTTTATTAGGGTCTCTGTATATCCCTTTCAGTTTTTCAGAAAAGGCACCGTTGGGACTGGCAAATCTTTGCTGAAGGCACTACATGCCTTTTCTTTTGGGAAATGAGATGGAAAAAGAAATCTGCCCTAATGGAGGAGTGACTCGTGGGGAACACATGGGCCTCCTTCCCAGGGCCTGGGGGACTGTCAGGCCTGCTCAGATGGTCTGTGTGTTCCCATGGGATCCTGCAGCACAGCCCTCTTCACACTGTGGCCCTTTTCTGAAGTTGCTTAGCTTCAATGGATGACACGACTAGGAGATATTTTGGTCCAGATCTTTGTGACAGAGCCTGTGTGTTCAACAGAGGTGAACTTTTCCCCTTCTTTCTTGTGCTTTTCCACCAACTTAATAAAAGACAAGTAAGACAGGAGCTGGGAACCATGGAAGAAACATCCCATGTGCTTTATCAAAGTGCCAAGTTGGGACTACAGGGCCAGGCTAGAATGATCCATGGAAAAGTTCTATGCTCAGGGGAACAACTCAAATTCAGACATTTTGCTAGGGCTAAGGGAAATGAGCTGGTACCTTCGAATCAGCTTCCAGAACGCCTACAGTGCAAGTTCTCAATTACGGCATGCAAATGATTTCCTTAAAAATTAAGTCTAAATTTATTCATTGAGGCTATTGGATATTCACCTCACGGTCACCCCTTGGTACTCGGCTTCAACGTGAGTCTCAAAACCATCTGGAGTGCTTCTTTAAAACACAGACGACTGGGTCCCCACCCCCAGAGGTTTGAACTTGGTGGGTCTGGGTTGGGCCCAATAACTTGCATTTCTAGCCAGTTCCCACGTGATGCTGCTGACCTGGGGACCTCACTTTGAGAACCACTCTGCTGAGCCTTCTTGACTTGGTGAAACAAAGTAACGTGGAACAAGCGGTGCTAGAACAGTGAATGAGGAGTGAGCTACGCGGCCATCAACTTGCACTGAATCACTGGTCTGCACAAGAGATTCCACCACCATGATTCCTGACAGTAGATTCTCCATGACCCAACAGTGGATGGATAAAATTAGAAGGAAGCCACCTCCACACCAGCAGTTTAAACCTTCTGGAGTTTTCCATTAACTTACAATCACTGGCCGCAGCATAGAGATGAAGGTGCAGAATCGGCCACGTTCTTCAATCAAAGCCTTCCGGACGGCCTGCTTTTCTGTTTCTTCCAATAAGAGATACTTATCATTGACATCTTGGAGAGCACTGTCCAACTGAGGCTGGATATCACCTCTCCCTGCACAAAACAGAGACCCAAGCACGGCTTGCTGAAACACCAGCTTCTGGAACAAGTGCCCCTCCTCCCTGGGGTCCTTGCTGGAGTCAAAACCACAATTTTCCAGGATGTAAAAAAAGTATTTATTCATGCCCCAAAAGGATTTAAGGTGGCTGTTTTTCTAGGACCAGTCATTTCCAATTTCCAATGCCCAAAGGGCACATTTAGCCTGGCTTATTCCTGACAAGGAAAATTTCCTGGGGCAACTCTTCATGACTTGCCTTCTCACATTGCACAACCCCCACCAACTCTTCTGCCAACACAACCCTGGAACACAGAGCCAGACAGCATTCTTTCCTTTCAGAATATTCTGAAGAGGCTAAGAGATGTGGAAACAAGGTAAGAGCCTGTGGGTGTTTCCAAAAACGGGCACGAGCTGGCTTTGTTGGGTCAATCTCAATCAAAGAGCCTCTGTCTGGATAGAAGGGTCTGCTCCTAAAGACAAAGGTGGCAAGCATCTGCTCTCCTGGCTCTGGGGGCCCATGGGAATCCTTGGCAGTTACTTTGACTCTCTAGTGGAGAGTCTTGAATGCTCTTGCTGTAGAACAAGCCCAGTAACAACAAGACCTCCAGACAGGTCTCTGCTGGTGAAAAACTGAAAGTGGAGTCTATGCGGAGCCTGGCCCATGTTCAGGAATTATCTGGCCAGGTCCACAGACCCCAGTTACGTGCAGGCAACCATTTCTGGAGTTTAAGACAGGGTGTTAATCTTTTGAATGACTAACACACGGTCAGCAAACCATCTTTGCAAATGAAGTTTTATTAGAACACAGCCATATCCATTTATTTCCTATATTGCCTGTACCAGTTCTCCCTACAATGGCAGAGTAGTGTGACACAGAGTATGGCCCCCAGACCATGGCCTCTTGCAAAAGAAGTCTGCTGCCCTAAAAGATAAACACGGACCAACAGGCACTGTGTCCAAAGGAGCAGCTACTACAAATCTGATCTGTAAGTGGGGACAGCAGGGTGACAGCAGGGGACACCAGCTCATGAGCTTCCACCCTGGGCTGCCTATGCAGGGGCCTCACCTATCACTCAAACCAGAGAGAGAATTTCTAAACTTCTTCAGGGTAGGATTTTGGTCTTTCCCAGCACAGCCCCTAGTACAATGTCATGTGTGTATACAGCAGGTGCTCGATACATGTCTGTTTAATAGTTTCAACACAAAATGTTAGAGCTGGAAGGCGTTATCCAATTGGGCCAATCTGCTCATGTTTCAATGGAGACCAAGTCCTAGAGAAGTCGAGGGACTGATCTAAGGTCACAGAAAGAATGGTACAGAGGCAGGGTTGAGCCACACTGCCTAATTCCCTTAACACTGAACCTATTCTATGCCCCGCCGCCTCATAGGAAGGGCCCTGCAGTTTCCATCTATCCCTCTTAGTGATGTAGAGAACATTAAATGCAATGAACCATTTGGTTTGAAGAAAGAAAGGGTCAGGGAAAATTGCCTTGGATGTAGGAACATATTCTGTACTTTTCACTCATAAGCAGAGGAGAAAGTTTAATTTGGAGCAAAAGGCAATCAGGCTTAAAGCACATCCCAATAGAAAAGGTAGTCAGATTTTAGTAAGGAAAAGTCACTTCTCAGACAGGGAGTAAGTTCTAAGTTAGCACATAATGAGAAAATTATAGATAGTCAAAGATCACCCTTGAAAATGCCTTAGATGGCCAGTAAATACAGTATGCACAGCTTTGTGTATATAACTCCCATCAGTCAAGTGAGTACAAATGTGTAGATAGTATGTATCTAAGTCCATGGAGGGTGCTACCCAGCAATTACACTACACTGGCCCCTCCTCTGTGGTTTTGCTTTCCAAAGTTTCAGCTACCTATGGTGGTGTAAAATAAGGTATTTTGAAAGAGAGAAAGAGACTACATTCACGTGACTTTTATTACAGTATATTGTTATAATTGTTCTATTGTTGTTGTTAATCTCTTACTGTGCCTAAATTATATATTAAACTTTACCATAGACATGTATGCATGAGAAAAACCACAGTATATGTAAGGTTCGGTACTATCTACAGTTTCAGGCATTCAGGGGGGGTCTTGGAACATATCCCCTGAGGAGAAGGGGAAACTACTATATATAAGAAATTTGCTGCTTGAGAAGTCTTTGCATAATTTTCTCCTTTTTGGAGACAGAGTCTTGCTCTGTCACTCAGGCTGGAGTGCAGTGGAATGATCATAGCTCATTGCAGCCTCAGCCTCTTAAGCAGCTGGGACTACCAGCGTGCACCACCATGCCCAGCTAACTTTTCAATTTTTTTGTAGAGATTGAGTCTTGCTTTGTTAGCCAGACAGTCTTGAACTCCTGGCCTCAAGTGATCCTCCCACCTCAGCCTCCCAAAGTGCTGGGATTACAGGCATGAGCCACAGCGCCTGGGTGTTTCAGCATATTTTCAAGGTGACCCACTCACCCATTCTTCCATGTAGTCACTACCTCCACCCCTCAGAATAATTCTTTACCATGCCTTCAATTTCTTCCTCAAGGATGTAGGAGTAATCATCACCATACATTAATCTGGCCACCTGAGCCGCTGGTTTCATGTGTTTTTAGCAGACAAGAAACCTGTAAAAGCATTCTCCCATTCTCTCCTGGAATTTGCCTCGGGGCAGGTGCTCTGTTCACGGAGACGCACCACCTGTGGCCAAGGGCTTTCAGAGGGAAGGCTGGGTGTCAGCACTATGAAAACTGTGAGTTTTCTCTTCTATTTTAAAATGCTGGCTAGTGCAAAATTAATCCACATATACTTAATGTGTGTATGATACAAGTCCACCAGCAGGGAAGCTCAGGAAAGCTGTAAACCCTCACTTTTCCTCTGCAACCAGCCAAACAGCATGGCCAATTGTGGGCCTTGTTGGGCCACATGACTCAGGGCTGGTCTAGAGGGCTACTTCTAGTCTCTCAATCTATTCTATGATGTTCTAATAACAAAACACAGAGGGCTGCAGACCACCTCAGAATGTTCTCAACTCTCATGTAGGACGGCAAACAGAAGTCGGGAGACACCAGATTGAGACACATTGTGTTTGACCAAACTTGCTTGGTGGGCTTTGATTATGGTAGCAATTTAAAAAAATAACAGCCTGGGCTGGGCTGGTGGCTCACGCCTCTAATCCCAGCACTTTGGGAGGCCACGGCAGGCAGATCATGAGGTCAGGAGTTCGAGACCAGCCTGGCCAATATGGTGAAACCCCATCTCTACTAAAAGTACAAAAATTAGCTGGGTGTGGTGGCACATGCCTGTAGTCCCAGCTACTGGGGAGGCTGAGGCAGAAGAATTGCTTGAACCTGGGAGGGGTAGGTTGCAGTGAGCTGAGATCACACCACTGCACTCCAGCCTGGGCAACAGAGCAAGACTCCATCTAAAAAATAAATAAATAAATAAAATTAAAAGATAACAGCCTATGATTGTCAGAAATTGGAAAAATGTATGTTTACTTCCTTTCATAAGTTATAAGGCACATGTCTATCCATAATTAATAATGCTGACTTTAAAAAATATATCTACATAGGAAAGAAAAAGAGGCCACAGAACCCAGTGTTATCTAATCTGGAAAATATAAATTTAAATTATCCTATGATTATAGCAAAGTTATTTTAAATATGTATTATAATTAAAGGACTCTCAAATTGTAGCATTCTAAAATAAGTATACTCTGTAAAGATTGCTATAATTATAGTCAGGACATTTCCGTTCAGGATAGATCATAAGCTAAAACCACAATGTTTATTTATTAAATTCACTAACACAACATGTAATTAAATTTGTTAAAAAAAAAAACTGTGAAATAAATTATTTCATGTCCCAGTTGGATATACTGGTTTTAAGACAGAGTGATCTTTTGAGGTCCACAAATTCAGAGTTGTGTTGGTACTGATTTAATATACACAAAAGCTCGTTCACTTCACTCCCATCGGCAGTGTTAGGAGAGTCACCACTGACTCCTTGAGCACCGGTCCTGGCTATTCCAGCTTCCACAGACTTGACTCCATCCTCTTGTCTCACCTCTGCTACCTCCACCCTCACTGGGCCATCACGATCTCTCACCTGAACAGATGTCAACGGCCCCTAATGTCTCACCCCAGACTGCACTTGGACTGGCTCGCCCAGAGCAGCCCTGGGTTACTTTCTTTCTTTTCTTTCTTTTTTTTTGAAACAGAGTCTCGCTCTGTTGCCCAGGTTGGAGTGCAGTGGCGTGATCTTAGCTCACTGCAACCTCCGCCTGCCAGGTTCAAGAGATTCTCTTGCCTTAGCCACCCAAGTAGCTGAGATTACAGGCATGTACCACCATGCCCAGCTAATTTTTGTATTTTTAGTAGAGACAGGATTTCACCATGTTGGCCAGGCTGGTCTCGAACCCCTGGCCTCAAGTGATCCACCTGCCTCAGCCTCCCAAAGTGCTGGGATTACAGGCATGAGCCACCACACCCGGCCGTGGATTACTTTCAAACTGCAAATATTCTCACTGCTTTTCAACAGCTCCCATTGCTCTCAAGAAAAGTCCAATGTCCTTTACGTGGCCTGCCCTGCAAGGCATGAAAGGTCATGCCTGTCTACCTCATAGCCTCAGCCTTTGTGGGCCATTCTCTCCCTCTCTCCTCTCCCTCTCATCCTCCAGGGCCTGGGCCCCTTCCCATCTTCACTCCACTCTCCCTCTGCTACATTCCTAACACCTTTTATCCTACAGGTCTCGCTTAATTCTCGATCCTTCAAGGAATCCCGCCGTGAACTTTCTCCCCAGATTAGGCTTCTCTTACTTGATCTCTGAAGTCCCTTATACTTATTCACAGCACTACCCCCGGTTTGATTTTCATCTTTATTTCTCTAGTTATTTGATTGACGTCAGTCTCCCCTAGTCAGGGGGCAGTCCCATGGGGGCAGAACCCATGAATGCTTTTGCTCAGTACTGTATCTCCTCAGTCAGCACACTTGCCTGGAAGGCGGCAGGTGTTCAAATATTTGTAAATGAATCAAGCACTGATACAACTTGACCAAGTTTGCTCACTGGCCTCAACCATCATGCCCTTAAATGGCCTAATGCTTCAGAACCACCCAATTCCAGGACCATCAAGCAGCCAAGAGGAGGAGGGAGGGGGTGCCTTTGATGGGCTTCCCAGACAAAATTCTTGAGCAAAGAATTGCTTTTGGCTTTCTTCTGTAATATCTTAGGCATCTTCAGTCTTGAATTTTTTTTTTTTTCCTGGTGCTACTTTCCAGGTCTTGTGTATTCACACTGGGGAATTCTGATGAACAGCAGCCAGGAGCCCCTTATCCCCCAGCCCCAGGGGAAATGATGATGATTCTCTTTGCAGAAAATGTTCCTGGGCAAAGCATTGTGAATGCACCATGTCATGGGCCAAGGCAGCACCCCTAAAGAAGGAAGGAATTTTTTTTTTTTTTTTGAGACAGAGTCTCGCTCTGTTGCCTAGGCTGGAGTGCAGCGGCACAGTCTCAGCTCACTGAAACCTCTGCCTCCTGGGTTCAAGACAGTACATCCGATTAATTTTTGTATTTTTTGTAGAGACAGGGTTTTACCATGTTGGCCAGGCTGGTCTTGAACGCCTGACCTTAAGTGATCTGCCTGCCTCAGCCTCCCAAAGTGCTGGGATTACAGGTGTGAGCCACCACACCCGGCCACAGAAGGAAGGAATTTTTAAGTGAGGAAACTTTATAGAGTTTTCTGGAATGAAATACAGATCCTGTATCAACTTCAACACTTGCATTTTATTTTCCTTAATCATTACATAACAAATTCAAGGCAGGAATGAATACCCCTTTTGATAGATGGGGAAACTGAGACTGAGGGAGGCAAAGTGGTGTGCACAGGGCTGCAATCACGAGCACTAAGCTAGCCACGGGCACGGCTAGAATCCAGCCCCAAGTCTTTCTCGTTCTGAAGATGAGGTTCTTTGTGTTTCCTACTCACAGCAAATATGAATGCTGGGAACCAGCTGCCAGGGAGCTAAACAGCTGATCAAAAAGCCAGTGAAATGTGATTTGTGTTATCTGTACTGGCCCCAGCCTCTTCAGACACAAGCTGCACTCACATGGTAAGCTTCATGGCTCAACAAGTCAGCGGCTGTTCTCCGGCAAAGGGCTCTCCAATGGGGAAGAGCAAACCCAGGATACGTTGGGCCAAGAATGCTGCCAGGAGTCAGCAAAACACGCCAAGTCCTTTCTTTCTTCGGAGAGAGGTGTATGGAGAAGCCATTAGAATCCTGCAAAATGACTTTCACCTGCCCCTGACTCACACCTACTCTATTTCATTCCAAGATAGACACTTGCCCCCATTTTTACACCTCACCAATCAGGGTGTGTCTTACAATCAATGGTGTGTCACAGTTTAATCGGTAGGTTTTTTTTTTTTCCTTTCTTAGTAGTCTGGAAAATAATGGTGCATCTGACAATTGCTCGTATCCCAGAGTCAAATGAAACATGGGATATAAATACTAAAATACAAAATATAAATCCAGAAATGGACATGCAAGGTGACACTGGAGATTAGAATTTGGAATGAAAAATTCTGTCTTCCCAGCAAAAGGAGGCTATCCTCATTATCCCTTTATAAGTCATCTTCTACTCTTAATAACCCACAGTGGGTTTTGACTGATTCCCAAAAGAAAAATCCAACCCGAAATCAAAAGATAGATGTGATTAGATAAGACTGAAGGCTTTTAGCCTTAAAATTTTTCAAACAAATTCAATTTCCGTTATTTTTCAACCTACTGTGCCCCAGTTTCCCTTTACCTGTGGCATGTAAATAATAACAGTATCGAGTTCACAGGGCTGCTGGGAGGGGAAATGAACTAATCCACATGAAGCATTCAGAACAACGCCCGGCACATGCTGAGCACTTACTAAATGTCAGGCACTATCAGCTGCCACCACAGCATCTCTGAAGTTGTCCTTCTGACACTGGGTAGTTTAGCAGGTGATAGTATGCAGGGTAGGGTGGGTTTTGTTTGTTTGTTTTTTAAAGAGAGCTCAGTTCAAGGTCCTTTTTGATGGAAGAAAATGGAAAAGATCCCATGATTCTTTCACTACAAGTAAGAGTTTTATCATCAAGATTCTTCACTGGTCCCTGGGCAATCAGTTGTTTATCAAAGCAAAGGATAAAAAGAGACATTTCAGAGAACAACTAGAAAACGTCCCAGGCCAACCTGCAGCTCACCATCCAGAGTGTCTCCAACAGGGCATCCTCACGGCTCCAAAATGCTTCTTCCTTTGTGGTTAAAGAAATACTCCACCATCTGCCAACCTGACTACCGGATCCAGAAATTTACCATCGCCTTCAACTCTTCCTTCTTTCATTTGCATTTCTCCTAAGTAGCTCTTGAATCCACCTGTCTTCCTCTCTATCTCTGTGGTCACTTCCCTGAGCCCAGGCCACCATCATTTGTCACCTACACAACAACCACCACTTGCTAACTGGATGTCCAGTTAAGCCACAGTCTAATCCAAATACACACTGTCACGGTGGAATTATCTAGAAGCCAAAAAGGCTTCAAGGGCTTCAGCAGAGTCCTGAACATCTTTAATGTAGTAAACAAGGCTACAATCTGCATTCTTTTTAAGAAGTCAGTCATTGTAAATGCGGTGCTTTCCTGTGTTCTGCAAGTCCTTCTAGAGAATTATTAAACTTGATGGGCGAGGGGGTCATAGAAAACCCCAAATTTGTGTTCAGCTGGGCAGAAGTGTGAGGAATCTGAGGACCCCACTTGTGGCTCGTGACTGAATTTGGGGCAGTCTCACGGGACTGAACTCTTAGCTTGTGGGGTCTACACTAACACTAGGTAGTGTCATAACTGAATAGGACAGCCAGCTGCGGTCAAAGAATTGATGTTGGAACATAAATGCATTCTTCGTTCTGGGGAGAGCTTGAGTGTAGATGCTACTTTTACCTCCTTAGCAGCTAACAGAGTCTAGCACAGAGGAGGCTTGTCATACCCCTTTCCTGAATGAATGAAAGAACAAAGTAATAAATGGAGGCTGGAGCATTTTGCAGGACTCATCTGCAGCAGTCAAGGATGTTTATGAATGGAAGAATGGCACCAGGCGTGAATCAATTAGTCCTACGAAAACCATGAATGGCTGATGGGTTGCAACTCAAGAGAGGCAGCAACTGCTTCCCCACCCTGCCATTCCGTCAGGCTTTGCCCATCCCGTTAGTGTTCTCTAGGGAGATGAAAACCATATTATGCAAGGAATAAATATTTCAAGCAAGTTGTCTGTTTCCTTCTCTGCTGTTTTGTATTTGGTCAAAAAGTAATGCTAAGAAAAATACTCAGCTCCTGGCATGCTTCCATACTCTACATACCTCTCCCCTATCCCTGAATGCAGCCACAGGGAAGTCAGGTGCACTGCACCTTAACAGTCCTATTGTGTACAGGCACACCCAGGGCATTCTGAGACCAGAGTCATGGGCAAGGCACTCAAGGAGCTGTGTCTACGTGAGGTTTTACCGGAGACGAGCTTTGCAAAGGGAGAGTTCATAGCTCCAGGCTTCTGGTGGATCTGTTTGGCTTGTGTTTACCTAGACTCCTCAGTTATAAAATACATCTAATAAATAGCCCAGCCTCTGAAGGCTATACGCATTCACCTGAAATGCAACATCCCTCTGCAGTAGATTTCTTTTCTTTTATTTTGGAGACAGGGTCTCACTCTGTCACCCAGACTGCAGTGCAGTAGAGCGATCTCGGCTCACTGCAACTTCCGCCTCCCAGATTTAAGCGATTCTTCTGCCTCAGCATCCCAAGTTGCTGAGAATGCAGGTGCACGCCACCACAGCCAGCTAACTTTTGTATTTTTAGTAGAGATAGGGTTTCGCCATGATGGCCAGGCTGGTCTCAGACTCATGACCTCAAGTAATCCTCCTGCCTCCGCCTCCCAAAGTGCTGGGATTACAGGCATGAGCCACTGTGCCCGGCCTTGGAGGAGATTTCTGAGTTAAATTCAGACATCTATGGATTCAGGTCAAGGGCAGCTTTCTGATCGTCACAATAGGTCTAAGGGTAAAATTCTACCACCCCTGCTTCCACCCAGACAGAAGGGGTCTGGCTCTGCCTACATTCTGTATTTTCTCATCAGCCTTCTAAGCCCTGGGCTTGGCCTTGAAGAACTGGCTGGAACCATCCCACCGTCTGCTCCTTGTTCTTCCTCCTCACGCCACTGACATCCCTGTGGGAAGGAGAGCTCCTAGTACTCTCCCTCTTCAAAAATCAACGGGGGTGGGGTTGCAGGGAATCTAGACAGATTCCATTTTTACCACAGAGGCAGAACCATTGATCCATTGACTGCAGGTCTCAGGGTCATTCTGAGAGTGCTTTCTGCTGGTTTTGTAAACACAAGAAACATTCCTGTGGGTGAGTGCATAGGCTGCATACAGCTGGGGGATGAGCAAACCACTGTGCCTAGGGGAAAGGATTCACATTTCACAGGCTTTTTCCAAGAAAGGAAGAATGATGTGGAGAGGCATTTGGGGTCCACTTTGGAGTCTGATCAGAATTGAGGCCCAGTGATTGAACCATCCTGGAGGCAGGTCAGTGTGGGGTGGGGAGACACGGTCCAGGAAGCCAGAGGCTGAGTAGCCAGGGGTCACTATGATTCTCTATGCACACAGTCCACCCTTGGTGGGACGACAGCCCTGCGTCAAGGCTGTCCCTGGAGCATCACACACAGTGTGACACGTCTACCCTTCACCACTGTTGCTGGTGCTCCTTTCTAAATGACAAGAGCCATGTGTTGGTGCATGCTGTCCTCTCTACCTTGAATGTCCCCTCCTCATTCTTCAATAGCTGACCCCTCATCCTCCTCCTCATTATCACTACTCTACCCCCAGGCTTAGCGAGGCTCCTTCCTCTCTGCCCCCAGGTTACACCTTTTGGTTATATTCATCCCAGCACTGGCCGGCAGGGTGGCTCACACCTGTAATCCCGGTACTTTGGGAGGCCAAGGCAAGAGGATCACCCGAGGTCAAGAGTTCAAGACCATCCTGCCTAACATGGCAAAACCCCGTCTCTACTAAAAATACAAAAATGTGCTGGGTTTGGTGGCAGGCACTTGTAATCCCAGCTACTTGGGAGGCTGAGGCTGGAGAATTGCTTGAACCCGGCAGGCGGAGGTTGCAGTGAGCTGAGATCGTGTCACTGATCGTGATGGGGTTTTGCCATGTTGGCCAGGCTGGTCTCGAACTCCTGACCTCAGGTGATCTGCCTGCCTTGGCCTCCCAAAGTGTTGGGATTACAGGCGTGAGCCACCACGCCAACGCACCCGGCCGAGCCAATTCTTAAAAATAATTAAAGAATTATTTTTTTCTCTCTGTATAAATATTTTAAACATTTATGAGAGCTACAAATCATATAGTTTTTCTTGTGTCTTTATAGCCAAATTCACTGTGGCTTTGCCCTATGAACCAGCCCCTACAAGAGAAAAAATTAAAGGGGGTTGCAGAGATTTCTCTTTGAAAGATAAGCAGAATCTTTAGAACTTACAAAGTCAAAAGGCTATATAGTTACTTTATTCACTCCAAACTGACTTCCCATCATTTCAAATAAATAAAATGCTCTATTTACTCTATGAACTGACTCATGCCAGGTTCTCGGCAAAGGTTCCAGTAAAACTCAAGACTCAAGGGACTGTGTCCTCAAAAGGCTATGTACTATATGATTCCATTTGTATAAAATGTCCAGAATAGGCAAATCCACGGACAGAAGGCAGATGAGTGGTTGTCAGGGTCAGGGTGGGTGGGGAGACTTTGAAACAGGGAGGGACTGCTTAATGGCCATGAGGTGTCTTTCGGGGATAATGAAAATGTCGTGAAATTAGATAGTGGCGATGGTTGCACAACACCATGAATGTACTAAAAGCCACTGAAACTTATACTTTAGAACGGCTAAAATGATAAATTCTGTGATGTGAATTTTACTGCAATAAGCAAAACAGTGGCTGTCTCTTACCTTCCTTCCAAAGGTTTACTAGAAACTGTGCAAGCTGTTTCATAATCACAATGTTGAGAACTGGAAAGGATGATCCTTTTTAAAGTTGGGGAACCACTAGCCCAACATCGCCATGAGGGGAAATACAGGCAGACGGGTGTCCCCTAAGATAGTGGGCCGTGTCAGCCCCAACCATCAAAGGAGACCGTTGTGCACTGGGTTTGCTGTAAATACAGAAGCCACTTCAAAAGCCTCTTTGGAGCTGTTCAGTAAAATGCTCAGAGAACACCTGGGCACACTCAGGCAAGATAAACCACACAGACAGCTCGCAGACAGACCTCCCAGGACAGAGGGACAGCAACAAGACTCCAAAAGCAACTTGAAGTTTTGGCAGCATGATCACCCACAGAGTGAAGTTCAACATTCAGTCAAGAAGAATCATTCTGATTACTTAACTGGAAGATCTGATACTTCTGAAACGAAACATTTCACAAACTCTACTGAAATAAGAAATACTTTTGATTTATTTTTTTAAAAATGAATCATTGGTTATGGAAAGAACTATATGGTCTTGCAGAGAGGACACAGTTAAAGATGTTTTGCAAGCTTAACACAACCAAATCTGATTTGAGAATTATTTTGAGGCTTGCAGCTCTATGTTTTGTGGCGTAAATATATACATACATATATACACAGGTATATATGTATGCAAAAATGCTTATTTACTGTGGAAATGACAGTTTGAGTCACTCTGTATTTCTTTTTTCCATGAGTCTAATATTGAATTACGATGATTCAAAGGCTCTCAGAGTGTTGTGCTAACATTGTGAATGGCTAAACATCCAAAAAAGAAAACAATTAAAACACAACGCACACACAATTTTCTTAAAGTTGTGGAAAATTAGGTAGGCACAGTTGATTGTTTTGAGCTCGCAGGAAAACCTGGGCAGCTAGCAGAGGTCTGGACAACCACGGAAAGCCCACAGCAAGGACCACACCGTGAGCAGCCACCAGAGATTTGGGATGGTAGACTTACCAAGAGTGTCCACTGGCGGGGGGGCACACGGTGAGAAAGTGCAGGATACACAATTGACACAAAAAGGAAAATAATAAAGTCAAACCGGTATTCAAGCAGCAGCAGTCCTACCTTTGTTTCATGTGTTAAACAGTCCATGGCTTGCCACCACATTTTCTATTAGGGCTGATTAAACCCACATTCCCCTTCTCTGTCTTACTAACATTCCTTCCTTCTCATCTAAACAAAACCTTCCCAGTTAGTAATGACCACCCCTTGAGAAGACAGCAAGGATTTTTAAAAAGAGAGATGAAGAATATATACCCAGAAGAAGCTAAGCTTTGGCAAGAAAACCTTTCGAGTGTCATTTACCATCACTTGAAAAATATCTAGGAATTCTTAGGAAACAAAGCTTAGGGTGGGATGAAAATGGAAAAAAAAAAAACTAAAGAGTTTAAAATTGTAGTATAACAGCAAATGCTATTGTAGGATAGAACTCTGTCTGTTTATTACATTTATAACATTGGTTTTGCGGCCTCTAGTGGAAAATGATAGAATCAACTATTTAAATGTCAGCTGTGCAGTTAACATATTACAATGTTCCAGTTCTCTCTCTCTCTCAAGAAAAGTCCCTGCTGGGCGCGGTGGTGTGTGCCTGTAATCCCAGCTACTAGGGAGGCTGAGGCAGGAAGATCCCTGAAGCCCAGGAGTTTGAGGTCAGCCTAGGCCACCTAGTGAGATGCTGACTCAAAAAAAAAAAAAAATCAAGACTTCTTAGATTTAATGATGTCATAGTAATAAGTGAACAATGACCATAATAAGCACCTAATGAATGCTGGCCATTATTATTTTTAAAAATCCCTTATAAACTTTTTGTAGTTACAGATGGAAACAGAGGCTTTACAAGAATTAATTTTTTTTTTTTTTTTTTTTTGAGACAGAGTCTCCCTCCATTGCCCAGGCTGGAGTGCAGTGGCACAATCTTGGCTCATTGCAACCTCCACCTTCCAGGTTCAAGCAATTCTCCTGCCTCAGCCTCCCGAGTAGCTGGGACTACAGGCGCCCGCCACCGCGCATGGCTAATTTTTGTATTTTTAGTAGAGACGGGGTTTCACCATGTTGGCCAGGATGGTCTCCATCTCTTGACCTCATGATGCGCCCGCCTCAGCCTCCCAAAGAGCTGAGATTACAGGCATGAGCCACCACGTACAGCCCAGAATTAATTTTTAATTTACATTGATAGTAACATGGGAGTTAAATGAGAATAAGGCTGCTGAGTTTGTACGATCGGGTGGCACACGTAGGTAGTAAATACAATGTAAAACACCTCTCATTTCCGATGCTCTCTCTTACTTTTCCCCATTGGGTCATGGTCAACTCCAAGACATCCAAGGCAATGAGCTGATTATCATGAAGCAGGAAGAGGGCTCAAGAGACACTGTTCAGAGCCTAGGGTTGCTGGGTCTGCTCCACACCATCTCCCCAGCATCCTGCTGCCTCTGTCCCTCCACCTGTCGGCAATGCTGGCTCTGCCCTGTGCTCTTGACCCTGTGCACGAGCCCAGAATTCCTCTGAGGGTGAGGACTGGCTAACTCCTTGCCTCATGTTTACTTCTAGTAGGCATCCGACAAGCTTGCCTTCAAGAAAAACAGGCACACTCATCCACAGCCATAGCATATTCCAAGTTGCTAAAAAATGATTTTGAGATAAAACCTACCAAAGGCAAACCATTGAAAGTTTCTGGATGGAAATATTTAAACAACTTTAGATTACAAACTACCTCTCTCTATAGTAGGAAAGAGTCAAAGAATGTGATAAAAGGTGGTATCTGCAGAGTAAGAAGGAAAGTGAGCCACTCACAAAAATCACATCCGTGTGTGTCTGCCCACATCAAGGATGGTGGTAAAACCATGCTCACACGCACAAAGGCACTTGAAATGCTAAAAGGAGAGTCCGAAGAATTTTTAGATCAAAGATCAGAGTTTTTGAAAAAGGCGTGGCAGGAAGCTGCTTGAGAATCTCCTGGAAATGTATTAAAAAGGAAGTGATTATCTGGCTGCATACATCAGATTCCCTCTATCAGGACAAAAAAATGTATCCAAAACCTTCGTCCATCCCAATGCATGGTGCGTCAAAAGGAACTGCTAATGCTTTTACAAACCAAGGGTCCGGGAATCTGCCACTTGAAGGAGATTAAACAGATTCCTTGAGGTTTTTTAGTAGAAAGGGAAATGTCAGCTAACCAGACCCCTAAACAACTGAAAGCCTCAAATAACCAGATTCCTTCCAGCCCTTAAGTGAGTTGTGTTTTCTTCAGTCCATTCTCAGCCATACATATGCCTCCTAGGAGAGCTCTCCATAAGAGAGTCCAGTCCGAATGTGACTCTAGTACCTTTCAGAAGGCTGCTTTCATCCCAGAAATATACAAATAGAAACACCTGGTCCAAAACTGCAGTTCACAGATTTTAGAAAAAAAGCTTTATAAAGGATAGAAATAAAAATTATTTTCTGGTTGTATCTTGAAGTAACTAGAAATTCTCTAGAACATTCCAAGCTATGGATCTGACCGATCTCGTGGACCTAAGTCCACCATGTGGAAAAGACATGGTGCCAGAGACTGCCGGTGTGAGGCCATGGCTGAGAAGACAGATGCTTCAGAAACCCCTGATCCCAGCCTCCATTCTCTCATCCGTCAGGCCAATGTGCCCTAAGAAACCACACAACTAAATGCCAATCACTCCCAAGTCCCAGGGCCAGATGCCTCTCTTCATGTTATGCACAGTCCAGCATCCTGTGGGTCCCAAATCTTCCTATCCAGCCTTGATAGGGAGCTCATTATCCTGCAGGCAGCCTGAGCCAGTGCTAGGAAGGTCTAATTGCCAGAAACTTCTTTTGATGTTGCACTGCAATCACCCTATCAGGCTTCACCCAGAGGTATAAATTCTGCTAATTGGGCAATGCCAGTGACTTTGAGTGACAGAGGAGGACCAATTCAGCCTCCATGCAGAATTTAGATAAAAGGATTATCACTGCAGCCAAGAACTTAGGGCCTCTGAAAAGTGAGTGGTGGAAAAGCTGAGGGAAAATAGCTACTTTTTCTTCCTTCATCCTTTTCACCAAACTCCCAAACCTTTTCTAAGCCTAAGCATCTTACCTGGGCCATCTCTCCCAGCCCAGGAATCCTTCCTCTCTCAAAGCTGCCAACCTGTCAGTTACGTGGAGTTCAGCCCCAAACTGTGACCAGCCTGCTCTCCTCCAGGCCTCGGACTTCATGGAATATAGTAGTAATTTTACTTATAAATGTTTACCTCTACAGTCACTAAAATGTTACCATGTCACAAACCCTACTATTGTCAAACACTAGCTCCCAAGTGCCCTGGTCAGATAGGATACAAATCTGAGAAGCTCCAGACTAAAATAAAACATACGAAAGAAACTGCTGGGGCCAATGCTGATGGAAAATCTGATTGTGGGTGAAAATTCTGCTGCCTTTATCTCGAAATGGGTTTATGGTTGTGAAAATTCAGGGTGGGGGGCTCATTTTATAGAAATGTTCAAGGTTAAAAACTGTGTCCTATCATCACCCCACTACACACCACCCTCCACAATCCCATCTCTCCAAAAGTATCTTCTTCTATTTCCAGCAGAGAACTGCTGGTTTAGGGGAAAGAAAATTCAGGCTGGGGGATCCCATCTCGAAAAGGTTGTCTCAAATTAATGGTAAACACCACCCACAGAGCAGCCTGACGGAAGAACCCCATCTTATCAGCTGTGAAGCAGCAGATTCAGAAACTTGGTGTCAAAGAAGAATAGACTGGAAGGAATGTCGCCTTCTCTAGCTCAGGATAAAGTCCCTACATTTTTAGGTGGTAGTAAAATGTCACAAGTGCTTGCAAAGTGGATGCTGCTAGATTTTTCTCTTCGAACTCCCAGTCCATTCTGGAGGAACAAAGATGGGTCAAAGATCTGACGATTCATTGGTTTGCGAAGGAGGATAAACAAGGACATGGGGAAAGGCATCTTGCCTGGTTTTGCTCAGTGATAGATTATCAAGCTCCTCCCTCATGAACACCATGGAAAATCCCCTGTATGGCCATGACTACCAGCTTCCCCTGCACCCATTCCTAGCATTCTCACAAGACTTAATAAAGGGTTTTGAAGATTATAGGCTGTGAAAGCTGCAGGAGAAAATGACATAATTTCTGTAATAATCACTAGAGAACATTTGCATAAAGGCCTTTCTGCATTATCCCAAGGCTTCTAAGAAATTTATAGGTATCATTACGAAGCACAATAGGCATAGAAACTGTCAAACTTGGAAGACAAAGGTTGGGGAAGGAACACGTCAAGTACCACTTGACAAGGGCCTCAAATTAATACCTATTCTGCACTTTGAGAATGTGAACTCAGATAGGTCCTATTTGCTCTCATCTGTTTTCAGGGCCGTCATACTTAAGGAAGTCTCTGAAGTGAACACCTTTCACTTCAAAAACAAATCAAGCACTCCATCAGGAAGTAACATCAGTAGCAGAATAGTAGGAGTTACCTTTTTTTGCTTTCTTCTGCAGTTTCAGCGTATCCGAGGACTTCTTTTTTATCTCTTGGCGGGCTTTCTTATATTCTAAGAGAAAGCAGAATATGCAATAATTTTACCACTTTGCTTAACAGAAAATATGTTAGGACCAGCCATTACGTTTGTAACAGAAAGCATAAACTGTGACATGCCATCAATGGCTTTATCAGAATACAATATAATAATCCATGATGACATTTACAACCAAGGGGCTAGTGACACAAAAACAAATGCACAGTGGTCTTGCCCTGTCATATTCACTCATACCAGCTTTGAGGGGAGGCTCCATTTGGGAATACTTTTTTTTTTTTTAAGACGGAGTCTTGTTCTGTGGTCCAGGCTGGAGTACAGTGGCGTGATCTCGGCTCACTGCCACCTCCACCTCCCAAGTTCAAGCGATTCTCCTGCCTCACCCTCCTGAGTAGCTGGGATTACAGGGGCCCACCACCACACCCAGCTAATTTTTGTATTTTTAGTAGAGATGGGGTTTCACCATGTTGGCCAGGCTGGTCTTGAACTCCTGACCTCAAGTGATCCTCGGCTTCCCAAAGTGCTGGGATTATAGGCGTGAGCCACCACACCCGGTCGGGAATACTTCATAAAAATGAAAAAAATTCACAACTTTTCAGCTCAAGTATCTGGAAAGATTTTTCAATATTATCTACTTTCCCAAGACCCAAATCCACAGTGTTTTGCAAAAACAAACAAAAAACAAAAAACCCCTATGTGGAAAAGATGCTGGCCAGATGTTAAAATCCAGAAGAAGTGTCTCATACAGCAGGAGAAGATAGATCACACAGTGGGGAGACTGGGCAAGAAGAACCAGCTGCCTTACTTTCAGCATGGATCCTGTGGCTGGATACCCCAAACATCTCGGCGGGGCAGTCCATGTGCACCACATCCCCCGCCAACCGCTTTCTCCTCCACCACTGGCCCATTCGCAGACTGCCCCATTTCTGTTGCAGGCATCCTCATCATCCAGACATAGACACCTGGGATGATGGTCACCCGTGACACTTTTCCCCTTTGCTGCCCTCACAGTCAATTAATTGCCAATTGCCGTACATTTCACCTTGGCCAGCTCCCTTGCAGCCAGCCCTGAGGTTTCCCTTCTACTGGCCCTAAGCCTATTCATACACGCCTGGAATCACTGTGCAGCGTGGCGGCTCTCCACTCTTTTCTGGCCACTCCCCCATCTTCCCTGCCTATCTGCATAGTTTTCTCTCTGGCTAGGGCACCTTCACCGCTCTAACATCAGTGTGATGAAACCATGTCCATTCACTGGGATCCCTCCAAATGGTGCCTCGTTTTCTAACTCCTCAACCAAACCTCTCCAACCTCTGGGACTCCCTGTATCTCTCTCCCCCGACATCCTGTGCTCTGCCCTACAGTCTCTCCTCCCACTACAAGCTCCCCAAGGGAAGGAGCAGTGTCTGGGTCACGTCTGAGCATCCCAGGCTAGCAGAGTGGGTTGCGTGTGGCTGCTACTTGGGTCGCGCTCCCTGAGTTAAAGGCTGAATCGAAAAGATGAAGGAAGTGCTGTGTCACCGAGGCTGGGGGTCAGGGGCTTTGTACCCCACAACCTCTTGGCCCCTGTGCAGAGCGGCCACTTAGCAGGTATGCAGGGCCGGACAATGGGTTTCAATTCACATTCAGGCCTAGGTTCTTCATCTCTGTATGTGACCCCAAAGAAGAAAATTGAGACGTGCTTCTCTGTATGCAGTGGGAATGGGAAGAAGGGGGAAATATTCCATGAAAATCAAGGGACCTGTGTTTCATTGGATGAGCAGAGCTCTCTGCAAGACCAGCTGCCTTCTCCCAATGGGCTGAGCACAACCACTCTTATAAAAGGCCTTACACATCCAATTTGAAGTCTCAGCTTTGCTGTACCAGCAAAGGAGAACATTTAATAGAGAAGAAGGAGGCTCCTGCAGGGTGGTGGGGGCCCAAAAGGCCTCAGAAGGCTGCACCAGCTCCTCACATAGACAGAGGGTGAGGAGAGACCCATGCAAGAGAGCAGGCTCCCTGAGGGCAGGGGCCTAGCTGGCTGGTTGTCTACTGCATCCCCAGGGCCTCAACCAGTCCCTGGCATGCAGCAGATGCCTGACAAATACTCAGCCAATGAATAAGCCAAGTCAGCCAACACAAAGCGAATTGGGCCAAACATAAACTATCAACTCTTTCCCCATCTGAAAAAAAATTTCAAATGGTTCTATTTTCTTTTACCCAATGAAAAGTACAGATGGATAAATCCCGTGAGCCTAAGAGAATTCATGATGTGATTAACACACAATGGGATCCAGTTAACATCCTCTGAATTTGCCTCTCTCCCTAACTTCAAGTTAGGGTAGGGGGGACAAAAGATTATATATTAACTTTTTTTTTCTTGAGATGCAGTCTTGCTGTGTTGTCCAGGCTGGAGAGCAACAGTGCGATCGATCTCAGCTCACTGCAGCCTCCGCCTCCTGAGTTCAAGTGATTCTTGTGTCTCAGCCTCCCGAGTAGCTGGGATTACAGGCACGCAACACCATGCCCAGCTGATTGATTTTTTGTATTTTTAGTGGAGACAGGGTTCTGCCATGTTGGCCAGGCTGGTCTTGAACTCCTGACCTCAAGTGATCAACCCGCCTCGGCCTCCCAAAGTGCTGGCATTACAGGCATGAGCCACCATGCCTGGCCTATATTAACTTTAAATATAACTGCTAAGTATTTGGCTATTGTACCCATACTTCTGAATCTCAACACAAATAAGCCATCATCCTCCCTGGTTCTTTTATCAAAATGGTTTGTTGAAGTTCTACATAAGACTGATTTCCAATAACAATGAAGACACGACTTCAGGAGTCTATTGTCTGTGATAGACAAAGTTAAAGGACGTGTACGAAAAACCAAGACCAACTTATTTATTTCTGTGGCTCCAGAGTGTGCGCAGGCATGGAATACGGTTAAGTACTCAGTAGCATAGGTGTATGATGAGGGGAGGGATGAATAATTTGAATGAACGTACAACTTTCTGGTGGCTACTGATAGTTGCTGGGGACATAGAATGATTTTCATTACATAACTTGAAGCAGGCAGAATAAACCATCCCCATAGTCAAAGAGGCCTGTTTTAGGAGCCACCATTCACACTCCCAGAGCACCCGGTTGGGTCTTCATTGCAGTCTTTTACTTTGCTTTGTAACAGGGTTAATTTATTTCTGTTTCAGTAGATACCACACTCATCCTTCTGTAGCCCCCACAGCCCCTAGCATGTAAAAAGCATCAGAATGACCTGAACAGGGGATGAGAAGCTCTTACGAAACAGTCTGGTTGGCCTGTGTGAAAGGAACACAAACACCCTCACTCGAAAGCATCAGTGCTATTCATTCTGCAGATTACACTTAGTTCCTCTCATACCATCAAGGTCCCTGACAACTAACTCAACCAGTTCACAAAGACTTGTCCCACCTACCTGGGACAACGTACAAAGAGAATGGGCAGGAGACCTAGGATAAGCTTATATCATTAAAAGTCTGGCTTTCACAATGTGCTGAAATGCCTTAAGTATGAATGTTCGGCATTTAAACCTGCCATTATGATTTACACTTCTTTGGAGGGTTAGGGGGAGGCAGTGTCTTGCTCTGTCACCCAGGCTGGAGTGCAGTGGTGCAATCTCTGCTCACTGCAATCTCCGCCTCCTGGGTTCAGGAGGTGGAGCAATTCTCATGTCTCAGCCTCCCAAGTAGTTGGGATTACAGGCATGCACCACCACACCTGGCTAATTTTTGTATTTTTAGTAGAGATGGGGTTTCAACATGTTGGCCAGGCTGCTCTCAAACTCCTGACCTCAAGTGATCCGCCCACCTCCCAAAGTGCTGGGATTACAGGTCTGAGCCACCAGGCCCACCATGTGATTTATTCTTAATTCAGCTGAATACAATTCATGCCACTGAGGGATCAGACTATCAGCTGCTGAATGTTGGTTCACACCAAAGAAACAGCACTCAGCCTTGCAACGGGATCACTTTGCTCTCCTCATCCCCTGACACGGACGTGCCTGCAGGAGAGCAGGGACAGAGTGGGTCCTTAGCTGTTTTGGTGACACCAATAAACCTAGCAGAGGGGCCAGGCAGCAGCTGGCAACTTCCCCCAGCAGCCCTCAGCGTGCGTTGATGCGCTAGACGTCTCGCCTCTGTACCTTTTGCATGGTCTTTATCCAGCTGGTTGGCCACTTTCTTCCATTCTTCCATCTGTTCTTGAAGTGGGTTTATCAGACAATCAATTAAAGCGCTTTTACACAAGCAGGGGGGAAAAAAGGAGAAATTAAATAGATACATTCTGTTGTCAGGATTTAAATGTGGTTGTCAAAACATACCTAAATCACAATTACCTGAAACTGACATTCTCATCTAAACCCCTGGGCTCCAGAACAGCCATGTTCCAAGAATGCTTTTCTTTTAAGACAGAGTCTCACTCTGTCACCAGGCTGGAATGCAGTGGCGCGATCTCAGCTCACTGCAACCTCCACCTCCCAGGTTCAAGCGATTCCTCTGCCTCAGCCTCCCAGGTAGCTGGGACTACAGAAGCACACCACCATGCCCGACTAATTTTTTGTATTTTAGTAGAGACGGGGTTTCACCATGTTGGCCAGGATGGTCTTGATCTCCTGACCTCATGATCAGCCCGCCTTGGCCTCCCAAAGTGCTGGGATTACAGGCGTGAGCCACTGTGCCCAGCCCCAAGAACGTTTTTCAATGACTATTAAGAAGCTGTCAATGTGACTGGTGGGAGTGACCCTTCTTCCCATTTTCCCTGTGATATTCCAGTGTTTGTACTAACAAGCCAAGTTGCAGAACCACAGGGGTCACCCCTCTGAGAGCTGCACAACACGGACCCTCAAAATGCAAAGACACCTGGGCCTTATCTCAACCCCAGTGGAGACTTTGAGGGTGGGGCCCAGCGTCACTATTTTTAAAAAAGACCCACAAGATTCTGCTGTGCATGCGGCATGACAGGTCATAAATACACACTAAGTGTGCACAGCCTGGAGAAAGAGAAGAGTGAAGAGACCCAGAAAATTCTCGAGCTGCACTGCCAGCCTCGGGGTTACTGAGGGGTGAAGGTCTCTGCAGGTGCGCCCCTTCATTTTGTGCAGTATCCCAAACAGAATCATGTAAAACTGCTGGATGATGCTGATCTGCTTGGAAGGCAATGTCCATTTTCACTTGAACATTTGTAACCCAATTCTGGTGCCAGCTACTACCATTTCTTCCCTATTCTGGATGCCTGGAAGCTAGACGGGAAGCTGGCGGTGTGGAGTGTTCTGTGAGCTGCCATATCCCTCACTGAGTCTGGGGGATGCACACAGGATACCAAGGCACATCTCACTCTCCAATTTTGCGGCCCCTCTTCGTATGAGGCTCCCGCAGGGCAGTGGAGGCCCAAAAGGCCTCAGCAGGCTGCACCGGCTCCTCACACAGATAAAGGGTAAGGAGAGACCCATGCAGGAGCACAGGCTCTGTGAAGGCAGGGGCCTGGCTGGCTGGTGGTCTGCTGCATCCCCAGGGCCTCGACCAGTGCCTGGCATGCAGCAGATGCCTAACAAATACTCAGGCAATGAATGAGCCAAGTCAGACAGGTTGTGGGGATTTAAATGCTGTGTGCCACGCATGACTGCTTCCTTAACCTGAAATCTGCAAGGGTGTTGGCGATCGGGGCCGAAACATGCTCCTCACCTCGAAAACTGCCTCAGCTTGGCTTCAATGCTTCTGTGCCTCATGCACATCCTGGTGAGAGCAGATCCAATCTCCCTGGTCCCACCTGAAAAAGCAACAGAGGCAAAGGTGAGGGATAGAAGACTAGCAGGGATCATGGAGGTCTTTAGAGAACTTTACAAACAGTCAGATTTCACCACATTGTAAAATCTAAGCCACCATCTTTAGAAGCTTCTCACCATGCCCATGTGTGCATACACACAGGCACACGTAAACATGTATGTACGTATGGTGACAGATTTCTGCATCACCAAAACTATCATCAAAGGCTGCTCCTACTATATACCACACTCTGATAGTTTTTATTCCATCTGATTTTTTTGTAATGCTGATTGTAATCTAAAAATTGACTTTACAACCTATAAATCGACCATGACCTATAGTTTGAAAAATACTTCTCATGAAAGATAATCAAGATAGTATCTGCTGTTTAGGGAAGAGCTGTAGTTTTTCTCAACAATTCTGACAAAATAATCCTCTTAACATTATTTAGAGCAGCCAAGGCAGCCATGCTAGCTAATTATTTCACGACAATGTTCTAGAATACAAGTAATTCAGAGAATAGCAAGGCTAAAGCAAAATGAGGTAATAGGACTTTTTTTTTTTTTTTTTTTGAGATGGAGTCTTGCTGTGTTGCCCAGGCTGGAGTGCAGTGGTGCAATCACAGCTCACTGCAACCTCCACCTCCCGGGTTCAAACAATTCTCCTGCCTCAGCCTCCTAAGTAGCTGGGATTACCACACCCAGCTGATTTTTTCATTTTTTTTTTTTAGTAGAGACAGAGTTTCACCATGTTGGCCAGGCTGGTCTTGAACTCCTGACCTCAGGTGATCCACCTGCCTCAGCCTCCCAAAATGCTAGGATCACAGGCATGAGCCACCATGCCCAGCCAGTAATAGGACATTTTTTAAATGGGCTTGGGCAACACCAGGGAACAGAGGTCTTCAAGCTCAGCAAATACTGAAGGAAGTTGCAGCCCAGTTTGATTTTCCCGAAATTCTCCTCATACTTTTCCCCTTCAGGCACGCTTTCTCTAAGATTATTTTTAAAGTTCTTCTCTTCCTTCTCCCTCTTAAAAACAATGCTTGAATCAGCATTTACTGGGGCGTGGGAGAGCAAATTATAACCACACATGGTAATTCTGCACTGAACACCGGAGGGCACAATTACGAACATTATGAAAACACTGGTGCTTGTGAATTTGGGGAAAAGTGTCAAATAAAGCACTACTTTTAACAGACAAGACCTTCAGGGGAAAGCCACGGGGATTTGTGGCAGGTTTAACCACGTTGAATTGGTAGAAGAACATTCCCTCTCTTATTAGTACTCGTGACATTACTATGGGTTGGATTTTCCTGTGCCCTCTCTTCTAGAAATCCCCATTTCCTATTTCAGCTCCACCTGTTTTCCATTATATTTTGCAAAACCATCAGGTTTCTACAACTAAATAGTAGTAACTGTGACATATATACCATATACTAATATTTCTATATTTTATTTCAGTCTGAAGAGAGAAACTGTCTTAGGGCAATGCCTCTATTCCTCTAAAAACAGGGTTTTCTCAACCTGGACAATATTGACCTCCTGGGCTGAACGCTGCTTTGTTGCTGGGCTGGACTGGGCTGTGCAGTGTGAGATGTTTAGCAGTATCCTTGGCCTCTACCCACCAGAAGTCAATAGCAGACTTCCTTTAACCCCACCCCCAGACTTGTGATCCTCCAAAATGCCTCCAGAGAGTACCAAGTGTTGGGCAACAAATCATGCTATTGAAACCACTGCTGTAAAAGAACCCAAGCGAGGGCCAAGTGTTGCCCGAATCTGACTTTTATGACCAGAGTCTCTTAAAAATGTACCTGCCTCCAAAGAGCAGGGGATGCCATGGCCATCTCAGCTACCACTGTTCACACCAGGGAGAGCCAGCAGAGGGCGCCGTTTTCACACACTCTGCCCTGCCTTCTGCGCTCTCCAAGTTCTGAGCTTTTTACCGCATATAAGCAAAGACGAGGAACATTTTATCCCCCAGGAAATATTTCCTATTTCTTTCTGGGCCTTCGTTTGATTAAAAGTTAATAACCCGGCCACACAAGGAAACTGGCACACTCACTCATTGATGGTAGGAGTGTAAACTACTACTTTCCTGGAGCAAAATGTGGTAGCGTCTATCAAGAAAAGCCTTGAAAGATTTTTCTTTGACCCAGCAATTCTCATTCTAGAAATTTAACCTGTGGAAATGTTTAAGAGTGAAAGAAAGTCCCCTACCTACAAGGGTAGTCATTCGAAATGTTGTTCACAGCGTCAAAAGACTAGAAACAAAATCCCATTACAGGGATCTGGTTAAATCAACCATAGAGCACCACCATGCGATGGAATTGCACGTGGTCATTTAAAACACTGGAGAACAACGTTTAACGTTGCAGGAAGACGTACAGCGCTTAGGATGCGCCAGGCACTGCTATGAGTACTCTGCACACTTCAACTCATTTAATCCTCGCAGCACCTCTAGCCGCGTCGGTACTGTGACCATCCCATGTTGTAGAAAGGAAAAATGCCCAAGTGATTTGTCCCAGGTTACGTCGCTAGTAAGTGGAACTCAAACCTAGGCTGAAGCTCCAGCGTCTATGCATTTATCCCCTCGGGTATACGGCACTTGTTATGGACAAAGGGAGATGGGACAGAGCAGAGACGAGAGCCTAGAACAATGTACACCAAACCTATTGGTCTACACGCTATTACGGGTGTTAGTGCTTTACAGCCAGCTCTCACATTTTGCTTCTAGAGCCTGGCCCTGTCTAATTGGTACCACAGGGATTGCGCTCCATCCTTGCTAAGCTACTATAGGGAGTTCAGGGATGGGGAGAGCTGCTTCATGGATAATTCATGCCGCAGTTTCCTCAAGATAGAATTATGATGTTGGAAAAGATCATCTCAAATATCAGTGCCCCCACTCCGTTTCTCTGCTTCACTACTTCTGTCACCTTCCCAGGTATTTCCCATAGATTGCTACTGGTCACTTATTATCCCCAGGAAAGCCCAAGGCTTCTCAGAAACAGATGAACTGGCCGGGCTCAGTGGCTCATGCCTGTAACCCCAGCACTTTGGAAGGCTGAGGTGGACGGATCACCTGAGGTCAGGAGTTCAAGACCAGCCTGGCCAACATGATGAAGCCTCATCTCTACTAAAAATACAAAAATCAGCCAGGTGTGGTGGCACATGCTTGTAATCCCACCTACTTGGGAGAAGTAGCTTGAGAATCGCTTGAACCTGGGAGGTGGAGGTTGCAGTGAGCTGAGATCGCGCCACTGCACTTCAGCCTGGGCAACAGACTGAGACTCTGTCTCAACAACAACAACAAATGAAATAGGAAATGAAAGGAAAGGAAAGGAAAGGAAGTGAAGGGGAAGGGAGGGAAGGGAAGGGAAGGGAAGGGAAGGGAAGGGAAGAGAAGGGAAGGGAAGGGGAGAGCTGAGCTATGGTACAATAACAACAATTTCTACACATAATGTATGTGGCTCCACCACTGTGCCTCTGTAGAACAGGAAGCCCTAGAGAGGAGAGGAAATAAAGAACCACAAAGAAAACTTCCAAACAGCAGTGTCTCTGTCCAACTGGCAAGAGGACAGGAGGCAGATGACATCCTCTGTGGACCCCAGGACTGAGCTATTAGAATCACTGCTGATCTCGGCAACATGGGGCACCCTAAAAATAGGTCCATCTGTGGAAGTGCTTAACGTCTTATGCTCTTCCTAACCCTTGCAAGAACTTAAACAAAAATCAGCAGGTTTGAATAAGCTTCAGAGGAAACTGGCTTGAGCTACAAAGACAGAGGAGACATCTGGAAGAGCTCCCATTTGCGAGTGGGCATATTTATGGAAACAAACGGCTGGCTGAGGCACACGCAGCAGCTTGAGTGAAGACAAGGCCCTACTTCTGTGTTCTCGGCACCTAGCACTGGTGTTGAATAAAGGAACCGACATTTACCATTTTGAGAGCAAATCACCAGGCTGGCCCTATCTGGAGGCAGGACCAGGGACTGGGTTTGTATTTTGTTTAATCCCCACATACTTGTTTAAAAGATATAAAATAAAAACAAGATGCTTAATCTTAGCAAAGTTCTATATTGATTCCTGGTCAGCCTAGAGATACAATGCTGTATTCATTTCCCTTTGCTGCTGTAATAAATGACCACAAGCTTAGTGGCTTAAAACAACAGAAGTTTATTATCTTATATTATAGTTCTGGAAGTCAGAAGTCCAAAATCAGTTTCACTGGTCTAATATCAGGGTGTCAGGTACCATAGGGCTGGCATTCCTTCTGAAGGCTGCCGGGGAGAATCTATTTCCTTGCCTTTTCCCACTTCTAGAGGCTGCCTGCACTCCTTGGCTTGTGGCCCCTTTGTCCATCTTCAAAGCCAGCAGTGCAATCTACTCCCTTCTCTGACCTCTGCTTCTGTCCTTATATCTTCTCTCTCCGCCTCCGATTTTCCTGCCTCCTTCTTATGAGAATCCTTGTGATTACGTGGGACCCACCTGGATCATCCAGGATCACCTCCCTGCCTCAAAACCTTTAACCACATCAGCACACATCAGCAGAGAACCCTTTGGCCACATACAGTAACATTCACAGGTTCTAGGGATTAGAACGTGGACATCTTTGGGGCATCCTTATCATGGCCATTAAAAAAAGTTAAGAGTTGTGAATCTGGAGAGTGTGGCAGGGCACTGTGGCTGACTGCAGCACCCATTCGCCCTCACATGATCAGTCTAGGCCCATAATGCTAACTCCATCCCCTTTGGCAGTGGCTGGTTCGGGGATGGGACAAAAACATGGAGAGGAGGCTGCTGGGGAGGCCTCTGGGGAAAGTTTTCCGGATCTTAAGAGCAACACACCAAAGGGCTCCACAGGCCACAAACAAGGAAGCAGACTGTGCGGCTGCTGCCATCAGCCATCCTATGGCCATGGGGACACCCGCCTCAGGATGACACTGCTGTGGACAGAAGAGAGAAAGGGCCTGAGTCTCCAGGGACGTCCCTTAGCCACCAACCTGATCCTGCTCTTCCTCTGGGCTTGGCATCCCTGTTTTGCAAGCATATTCATTTTCTTATTTTTAGAGCCACTTTGATTTGGTTCTGCTTCTTGAAAGGAGAAGAAAGAAAGGAGCAATGGCCTCTCATGCTTCTTCCCAGAACCAGGAACCAACGCGTTGCTAAAAGAAATCTAAGTTGGTCACTTGATGCCACTGCTTAGAGATGCACAAATACTTTATGGCAGAAACATAACCCTGCTCAATGTGGTACATGTAAAAACTTTCCCCCATAATGAGCAAATGCTTTTCTAATAAAGCAGCACAAAATCAGCCAGTATGATCTGTGGGTGATCTGTGAAGGAATCATCAGTGGAAAGGAAGAAGTGAACCATCCAGGGGCTGGGCTGCCAAAGCATGACTGCTGAGGCCCAGCACCATACATTTTGCATATGAAGACATACACTCCACAAGCGTCCACTGAATATTTGTATTGGCTTTTGGGGGCTGCTGTAACAAAGCACCCCAAACTGGCTGGCTTAAAGCAACCATAGTTCTGGAGTCTAAAAATCTGAAATCCAGATGTCGGCAGGGCCGTGCTCCCTCTGAAACCTACAGGGAGAGTCCTTCCTTGCCTTCTCCGTGCTGCTGGTGACTCCAGTATTCCTTGGCTTGCAGCTGCATTGTTCAAATTTCTGCCTCTGTTGTGCTAGGCTCATGGCCTGTGTGTGTCCATCTTCCCATGAGATGAGTGTGAAGCCATTCCTCTGCATGTGTGTCCAAATTTCCCTCTTCCTATACAGACCCCAGTCCTGTTGGATTAGGGCCCATCTTAATGAACTCATCCTAACTGGATTACACCAGCAAAGACCCTGTGTCCAAATGGTCACATTCACGGGCGCCAGGGATTAGGACATCAACCTATCTTTCCGGGGGTGCACTGTACACCATGGCCCGTGTCCTACCGTGCAGCAAAAACTAATGTGATTTCAAGGACGGTGAAGACAGGTGCCAGGCCCTTGAGCAGCTTACAAAGACTGGTTGGAGGGACACAGATAAAACGGTGCAGGGAACACCGTCCTGACAGCAACCCTCTGTGGTAGGCATTATCAGCCCCTTGTTACAAATGAAAACACCTGAGGCTCAGAAGGGTTAACAACCTTGCTGAGGGCCACATAGGCGGTCAGCAGTGGAGCCAAAATCCAAGCCTGCTTCTACGGATACCAAGGGCTCTCTCTCTCACTACGACAAGCTGGAGACATTCCCAGCTGAGGACAAAGAGGCACATTAAAGTCACAAACAGAATACAAATTGTTTAATGCATATTGGGGTGGGGGGTAGGGAGGAAATAAGAAAAGCAAAGTTTCCTTGCCCCCTAAAGTCCGAAGTCAGATTGCCCCTTGCTGCAGAGACCTGGCAGCGACAGGCAGGACAGTGGGTCCTTCGAGTGGCATTGTCCCATCCCTCCAAGCTGCCTCATTTGCAGGCAGCTGCCATCTCCCTGCATAGCAGGGGACTAATGGCAGGCATTCTTGGGGGCTACAGTGTGGGCAGGTGGCAAGCGAGGACTGAAAAGATGTTTTGTCAGGCCCAGCTTCTGCAGCGTGGAGGGGAAGGGCTGGAGGAAGCCAGATTGAAGAACTGCTTTGGTGAAAGTGTGCCGCCGTCACAGTAAGTCACTGTGCATCTCTGCTGTTCCTGAGAGCTGACATTGCTCGAAGGCTCATTAGGAGCCAGACAGACCCAGAGGAGAGGAGAATGCACTCAGGCATCTCTGCAGGAGAGGGGTCCAGGGCAGGAGAGTTCACCTAGAGTGGGGTAACTCAGCCTCAGCCCTGCTGACATTTTGAACCCGATCATTTTTTGTTATCAATAATGACCATTTTTGGCCAGGCATGATGGCCATGCCTATAATCCCAACACTCTGGAAGGCCGAGGCAGGAGGATCACTCAAGTTTGGTCTTAAACTGTTGGCTTTAAGCGATACCAGCCAGCAACACAGCAAGACCCCATCTCTATAAATAAATAAATAAATACATACATAAATAAATAACTGGGTGTGGCAGTGTACGCCTGCAGTCCCAGCAACTCAGGAGGCTGAGGTGAGAGGATCACTTGAACTCAGTAGCTGAAGGCTACAGTGAGCTATGATCACACTACCACACTCCAGCCTGAGTGACTGAGACCCTGTCTCAAAAAAAAAAAAAAAAGCAAGAAAAAAAGGAACGATCATCTTTTGTGTCCTGTGTATGGTAGGATGTTTTGCAGCCTCCCTGGCCTCTACCCACTAGATGCCAGTAACACCCCTCAAGTCATGACAACTAGAAATGTCCCCAGGGGGCAAACTTGTCCCTGGTGAGAAGCACTGGCGTAGGAACATGCATCCTTTTTCCGTAAGGAGGGCTCACCGTTTCCAGTGCTGGTCCAGGGAAGCCACCTGACATGCTCACTGCACCAGTGGCCACCCTGCAAACCCTCGCTGCAGAAGCTCTGAAAAGCTATTAAGTTCGCTGCCTACCCCCAGCTTCATAAGCACAGAGGTAATAGGCAATGCGTGTTCTCATAATGAAGAAAATATTCCACTTGCCATTAAAGAAACACTAATTTAAAAACACACAACTGACATTCCCCACAAAGCCAACAGGCACTAACCCCCTCTCCTATGGCCTTAGGGATGCATTAATTCAACTAGAGGCAGCTTGTGTACAAGTCCAAAATATTGGAAATACTCAAATAACTAGGAGAGGGAGCCCGAGAGGCCTAGATCAGCAGGATCTAAGGCCGCAGCCATCTGATTAGGAAGAGTTCCTTCACGGGACCCAGCTAGAATGTGGAGGAAGAATGGGTGGTGGATAAGCCACCTCCAACCACTCAATGGCTTGTGACTTCTGTCTGGACACCGACCAGCAATAAACAGCCAGCCTCAAAGTGTCCCTGAAGATGTCTACAAAACAGCAGCTGGAACCCTAACACCAGTGGTTGCTCCCTCCCCATTGCCCTTGCCGCCTGCTGATGGAAGGGATCCTGTGCACTTGAACAGCAGCATCCCTTCCCCCCACAGTGAAATTGATTACTGTACCCGCTACGGTTCAAGTTTAAAAGATCTAAGTAGCTGGAGCGGTGGCTCACACCTGTAATCCCAACACTTTGGGAGGCCGAGGCGGGCCGACTGCCTGAGGTCAGGAGTTTGAGACCAGCCTGGTCAACATGGTGAAACTCTGTCTCTACTAAAAATACAAAAATTAGCCAGCATGGTGGTGGGTGCCTATAATCCCAGCTACTTGGGAGGCTGAGGCAGGAGAATCGCTTAAACCCGGGAGGCAGAAGTTGCAGTGAGCCAAGATCACGCCATTGCACTCCAGCTTGGGGGACAGAGTGAGACTCCGTCTCAAAAAAAAAAAGAGAAAGAAAAAGAAAAAAGAAATGAAAGATCTAAGTAAAGTGGAAATCTTTGGTTCCTGGGCACATAACTACCACGTACACCAAATATAACAAATGTGAGTGTAGGCTCGCCTGTGACATACTGTATCAGGAATCTTTTTCTAAAACAGATGCACACCAAAAACTTACCTATTGAGGTAAGTGACCCCCTCCTCCCCCAACTGACCTCCAAAAGGGTCCTGGGGCTCCTTGGCAGCTGTATTCCCATCTGCCTCCTCTTTCCCACACACTTGGATGGCAGGCACACCCCACACAGCCTGCAAGCCATAGAGTTTCAGTAGCAACAGTGTCTCTCACCATGGCTAATCTAGAGTCTTAGCAGAGTCTCCTTACTATCGTCTAAATGAGCGGGAGGATAAGCAGAGAACCACAGGGTGAAAGGCTTAGCTCTGAAATTAGCCAACGTGGCTTCAAAGCCCAGCTCCCACATTTGCTGCCTGTGTGGTCTTTGCAAGGGTCTGTCTGGCATAGGCTCAAACGTAGATGGTTGTACTCCAAAAAAAAAAAAAACCCAAATATGCTGACCAGTGTCTCATGCTATCTTTGTTGCATAAATCACACCCAAAATACATCATCTGTGATTTCCATGTTGGGCTGCTTGTGAAGCAATCTGAATATCCTAGATTTTTACAAATTTTGTTCCCAAATCTTTTACAGTTGCCTCATCCATACTTAATTCGATGGCATTTTTTTTTTTGCAAAAGTAACTTTTATTAATATCACATCTTTCTAAACATTCTACTTCTTTCATAGAAATGACGAATCTTGGTTTTCACATTCACACTGCAAACATTTACATACCTTATAATTAAATTATTTAACAACAGTGTGTGCAACTGGCATATACAGGTTTATAAGCACACACAGCGGATGCTGGTGAAGCCTACAACTCAGGTGTGAGAAGTGTGTGTGTGCATGCTAGAGAGAGTCTGTGAGCTTCCTGAAGGCAGGGGCTGGAATATTTTATAGGGAAAATAAGGAGCACTGGTTACATCAGTGCTCCAATTAGGTAGAGCGGTGATGTAGCTATAAGCTGAGTCCTACAGGAAGGCAGAGGCCAGAGTAAGTAAATCTGGCTGGGCTGGGGCATCTGTCCATAAGGACACACTGGACACCAGATCATGACCCCCACTCCTCCCACATCTAATATCCACTTTGTCTAAGGAGCTGGCAAATCAGTACTTAGAGGGCAAATGAACAGTGCAAAGGGCAGCTTCCAAGAAAGCCAGAATTATTCCTTCTTCCCAAACATCTCAGAAGACCAAAGGCCTAGAAGGAGCGGTCCAGAGGGCTTGCCCAGAAGGTTCTGTTTGTACTTATTAATAGTTATGCATCCACAACATGGTTATTTGATGGAAGTGAAAGCTGGGGGACCGGGAGGCTCATGAAAACCAACTCCAGTGAGCCTCCATCCTCTGCCCCCGCCCCTTCAAAACAGGAAGGCCATTGCCCTTGGCTGACAGCTTTCTAAAGTGACCTTGACCCTAGGTTTCCCTTGACTGTAAATTTTTTTTTTTGAGTCTCGCTCTGTCGCCCAGGCTGGAGGGCAGTGGTGTGACCTCCACTCATTGCAACCTCCACCTCCCGGGTTCAAGCAATTCTCCTGCCTCAGCCTCCCGAGTAGCTGAGATTACAGGTGCCCACCACCATGCCTGGCTAATTTTTTGTATTTTTAGTAGAGATGGGGTTTCACCATGTTGGCCAAGGTGGTCTTGACCTCCTGACCTCTGGTGATCCACCCGCCTTGACCTCCCAAAGTGCTGGGATTATAGGCATGAGCCACTGTGCCTGGCCCCCTTGACTATTAATTTTTATATGTCAGGGCTCACAACAGTTGCATCATCAGCTTCCTTCCAGCCAAGAATGAAAAGGAAAGCTCCTACAAAATCCAGGGCTTGGGACTGTGTCATGGGACACTCAGGGCCACTTAGGGACACTGCTGCAATGGCCCATGGCAGGTTGTAATATTTTAGTTTCAATATATGAGAAAATAGTCTCTCCTTCCTCTCAAGCCCCTGCTCTCAGAGAGCCCAGAAGTCCTGAATTGGCAGGGGTCTTTTCACCTTGACGGCGGGCTGGAGGACTGCCCAGGTGTTGCATCACAGAAGTTGCCTCAGCGTGCATCACTGCCACTCTGGCTGGACTGAGCAGGGCAAGGCTGGGTATACCATCTGCTGCCCCGGGGGATGCCTGGAGGCCAGCACTAGCCATGGCTGACACAGCTTTGCACACACGCACACACGAGCGTCAGACTTGACCATGAAGCTGGGCACCCCACTTCTGCAATCACACTGGTGTGTTTCAGGATTCTTTTATTTTATAAAGTGAAGTGACGGAACACAGTCTTTAAAGGAAAGTAAGAGTGTTTCCAAATGGCATCAGAGTGTGAACCTGAATTCTAATAAGAGAAGAGGAAGCTCAATTCTTAGGCCTTCAAAAGTTCAATCATGGTGCCCCAGCTAAGACCATGCTTTACCCAAAGATTTCGACCACAGGTGTCCAATCTTTTGGCTTCCCTGGGCCACACTGGAAGAACTGTCTTGGGCCACACATAAAATACACTAACACAAACAGCAGCTAATGAGCTAAAAAAAAAAATCACAAATAAATATATACATATATATATAATTTTTTTTTTTTTGAGACACAGTCTCACTCTGTCATCCAGGCTGGAGTGCAGTGGTGTGATCAAGGCTCACTGCAACCTCCGCCTCCTGGGTTCAAGCGATCCTCCTACCTCAGCCTCCCAAATAGCTGGGACTACAAGTGTGCACTACTACGCCTGGCTAAGTTTTGTATTTTTAGTAGAGATGGGGTTTCGCCATGTTGGCCAGGCTAGTCTTGAACTCTGGGCCTCAAGTGATTCCCCCACCTTGACCTCTCAAAGTGCTAGGATTACAGGTGTGAGCCACCATGCCAGGCCTCATAATGGTTTAAGAAAGCTCACAAATTTGTGTTGGGCTGCATTCAAAGCCGTCCTGAGCCACGTGAGGCCCGCAGGTTGAACAAGTTTGATCTAGACCAAGGGGCAAAACCCAAAAGCCTAGTCAACTATAACCTAGACCAACGAAATAACTGATCAGTAAGGAAGCTCCAGGCAAGGGGCTAGCCAGACCTCGGCTAGAGGTGGGTACATCAGCCTGGGGGTCTATAAGGTGGATCTCTTACGTGATCTCCAAGTTAGACTGGATGACCCCTCTTCCTGGAAACCAAGATGCTACAGTGGAGAAAGGACAGTGTTCCTGTAGTCAACAAATTTTTAGGAAATGTTACCTTGGTCTAGTTATTGTGCTATGAAGTAAAGAGACAGCCCCCTGCCCTCACAGAGTGGCCATCTCCTATAATTGGAAATGATGGATTTTCATGGTGACCTTAGAGCTGGAAGGTGCCTTAGAGAACTCACGAAGCAACAAACCAGCAGTTCCTTGCTGTTGGGCATCCCACTCTTTGTGTTTTTTCTGAGATGGAGTCTTGCTCTGTTGCCCAGGCTGGAGTGCAGCAGCACCATCTCAGCTCACCACAACCTCCACCTCCCGGGTTCAAGCAATTCTCCTGCCTCGGCCTCCTAAGTAGCTGGGATTACAGGCGTGTGCCACCACTCCTGGCTAATTTTTGTATTTTTAGTAGAGACGAGGTTTCACCATGTTGGCTAGGCTGGTCTCGAACTCCCGACCTCAAGTGGTCTGCCTGCCTCAGCCTCCCAAAGTGCTGGGATTACAGGTATGAGCCACAGTGCCTGGCCAGGCATCCCACTCTTGCCTTTAATTAGCAGAGTGCTCCTGATGCACGCAGGACTTCCACGCTTGCTGCTGTTTCTCTTGTTCAGGGAAACTCATCCTTGTTCTTTAAGCTGCACATTTGTGAGGCAGCCGGCCCCTCACAATGACGGAGCACCGTCATTTTCATTAAAGGTCAAAGCCAGCACTCAGGATATTAAGAACTTCAAATGAACAAACTGTGTTCCTCTGGCTTCATCAGCATTTTATTTTTACCCTTGGGCGTGGAGAGATGGACAACCAGAAGAAAGTGGCATCATTTGAAGCCCTACATTTGTTTAACTACAGGGAGGGGAGGCAGAGAGCGAGGAAATGGAGAAGCGACCAGTTTCTGGTATCACAAGTCTTCACAGAGACCAGACTCTGTTCACACGAGGCAAGTATCCCCTCTCCAATCAATAGAGACCCTGGTCACACATAAGTCACCGAGCAGCACCCTGATACCTTATGTTAGCCTTGGAAATTGCTGTAAAACACAAACTTTTTTGCCTGCGCCATTTACAAGATCATCTCAGTCGGGTGTGTCCAATCTTTTGGCTTCCCTGGACCACGTGGAAGAATTGTCTTGGGCCACACTTAAAATACACTAACGATAGCTGATGAGCTAAAAAAACAAACAGGCTGGGTGTGGTGGCTCGCCTAAGGTTGGGAGTTCAAGACCAGCCTGGCCAGCGTGGTGAAACCCCGTCTCTACTAAAAATACAAAAAAATAGCCGGGCGTGGAGGCAGGTGCCTGTAATCCCAGCTACTCAGGAAGCTGAGGCAGGAAAATCGCCTGGACCCAGGAGGCAGAGGTTGCAGTGAGCCGAAATCGCGCCATTGCACTCCAGTCTGGGCAACAGAGTGAGACTCCATCTTAAAAATAAAATAAAATAAAAGCAAAAAAAAAAAAAAATCCGTTTTAAGAAAGTTGATGAATTTGTGTTGGGCCACATTCAAAGCCATCCTGGGGTGCATGGGGCCAACAGGCCATGGGTTGGACAAGCTTGATCTAAATGTTCTTGCAACAAACACAATCTGATTTCAAGGGAACTAACAGAAGAGAAACATTAGTCCTTTAAGCTGTGAAAATAGGTTCCTTAGGACAAAAGTAAAAGAACTTAAAAAGATTTTCAAAAATAAACCCATAAAGCCCCCAACAAAGGAAGTACAACTTCCCTTTTGCTACAATGGCAATCCTAACAACTCATTTCAATCTTCAAGGAAGAGAAAAACATGCAGAAAATTTCCTGTGTGGTTTTTTTTTTTAAACCTGTTTTATTCAGCTACTGTATATAGCTGAGTATGTAATGAATAACCCAGCTGGTGTTTACGGGACAGCTAATACTGCACATTCAGCAAACGCTAGGTAGGGTCAGCATCACATTTTTGGAAGACACCATCGTGCCCACACACAGGGTGGAAGACACTGCAAACTATTATCAGATGATAATCTTCCAGCCAATCTCCCATTCTCAGTCTCTCCCACTTCACGACTTTTCAAAAAGCAGAGGAAACAAAACCACACACAATCCTACTACCATCTGGCAGCTTCAGACCAGCAAGCATGAGATTCTGGCATGCACCGTACTGGCAGCCACAAAGACCAATATTCCTCTTTGTTGCTGTTTTAAAAGCAAAGCGAGAATGGTAATATGGAAACACAAAAACACGGACACGCTCACACTATGGGAAAACCATATTAGGAGCAAACACATTCCGACAGGGAGGCTTCCCCATCTACGTTTTGGATGGAATGGTGTCTGGTTGCAACACCCTGTGGGGGTGTCACCTGGGAAATGCCAGCTGTCTCCCCAACATCTGTCACCATGAACCCCCCACTGCCGCGGTCTGCCTCTGCTGTGTGGGCACAGAAACATGCTCCTGCTGAAGCCAGGTCTGAGCGACTCGATGACGCCAGCTCCTGCCAGCGAAGCAGATGTGGCCTGATGCAGAAACCACATGTCGTTTTCTTAGTTCACAAAATTTAACTGTCGGGTAGATAAGATGCTCACAGGATCCAGATCAGGGATTATCTCCCAGTCAGCCTTCTTGGGTTGTCAGATAATTCAGAAGGTGGCCAGATAAATATGGAATCAGAACCAGGGAGTTAGTGTTCTAGGGATCAGAGTAAGAGCCTGCTACATCCATCCCTGACAAAGGGATGGCTCTAAGCTGGGACTCTGCAGAGACAGCCCTCGCGCTGCCTCCCTCCCTGCCCTCTCGCTGGGCTCCCGTTGGAGATCAGAACTCCCTGTGATAAACATCTATCCTTGAACCCGCTAGCACCTAAAATCAGGTTTCATGCATGTGTCACTGGCCTAAGAGCTACTTTATTCCTTTAAGAGGTTTCTGTACATCCCCAAACTATGCCAGAATATAGTGACTTTATCATCTCTTAGGAGGTAATTCTGCAGTTTTTCATATTATTAGGAATAACTACCATTTACTGTGCTTGCAACATGACAAACCCTTGCAGGAATGTTGTATTCATTTTAAAAAATCTCATTATACTCCTCTTATAGGTACCATTATAAAGTAGGTATCTCTTTTTTTTTTTTGTTTTTGTTTTTGAGACAGAGTCTCACTCTGTTGTCTAGGCTAGAGTGCTGGTAGTGCAGTGGTGCGATCTCGGCTCACTGCAACTTCTGCTTCCCAGATTCAAGCGATTCTTGTGCCTCAGCCTCCCAAGTAGCTGGGACTACAGGCATGGGCCACCATGCCCAGCTAATTTTTGTGATTTTTGTGTTTGTGTTTTTTGAGATGGAGTTTCACTCTTGTCGCCCAGGCTGGAGTGCAATGGTGTGATCTTGGCTCACTGCAACCTCTGCCTCCTGGGTTCAAGCGATTCTGGGATTACAGGCACCCACCACTACGCCCAGCTAATTTTTGTATTTTTAGTAGAGTTGGGGTTTCACCATGTTGGCCAGGCTGGTCTCGAACTCGTGATCTCAAGTGATCCACCTGCCTCGGCCTCCCAAAGTGCCGGGACTACAGGCACGAGCCACTGCACCCCGCCAAAAGTAGGTATCATTATCCTCATTTTACAGATGAGGACAAGGGTACTCAGAGAAGTTAAGTAACTTGCCCAAGGTCACACAGAATTCAGAATTTACATCCAGGGCTGAGTCAATAGCTAGAACTTTTAACCACTCCATTCTTGGGGGCATCTCACTGTTGCCAGGACATTACCAACAGAAACATTTGGCAGATAGGGAATTAGGTTTTCTTCCCCCACCTCCGATCCTATAACTGGGAGAAAATAAGAGCCCTTCCCCCGAACATCTGTTTTATCAGCCAGATTCAAACCATGCTGTCGCCACTTCCTCGCTCAACTGTGTACAGTTGGCCGGTCCGCATCCAAGGCCATGAGTTCAGGGTGGACATGTACTGTCAGGCTTCAGCAAGAATCACCTCCTGCCAGCTTCCTTTGGCAGGGTACACTGCTTATTCATGCAGAGGACCCCTCCCTATTTGCCAGGAGAATCTATCCTGAAATCACCCTTTCGGCTACTGACTCCCCTCTGCAACCCGTCTTAGCAGGAGGCATCTTCAGGACAGCTTCCCAGGGATGGCCCTGGGAATCATGCTTAGCTGAATTCAGGATCCTGTTTTCTAGAATTGACGTTTTAGAAACAGCTTCAGACATAGAAGGAGCTCAACAAATGTAAGTGGAACCAGGCAGACATACCAAGCTTCGTGTTCTACACTTGTAATATTTGCTCTTCCTCGATTCTCTCCTGGCTCCTCCTCATCCCTCTTCCCCATTTTTACTGCACACCTTTACTGAGTTAAAGTTCTAGAGGAAAAGTGGCTGCAATTAAGCCAAGACTCTAGCAAAGGCCCTTGAGGGTTACAGGCCAGGGACAGAGGATGCATTCTGCAGTTGATTTCCTGGCCGAACTCATCTGGGGTCATTTAAACTAACTCACATACTATCTTCTTCTCCTCTCTATCTCTTCAGTTTCTATCTCAAGTCATACCTTCCCCAGATGGTTTCTGAATGAGTGTCTGGATGGTTTCTGATCTAAACAGAGTTTTAAAAAAAAAGTAATTGAAATTCTAACCCTGGAATAGCAAACAAGAGGCTGGCTTTTACCACTCAAGAGAGAAAGCAAGTATGAGGCTTGCGCAGGAGAGAAAGCAGCACCATGACACGACCAAAGTGCCCTTGAGTCCCTATAAGCTAGGGAAGCCCCAGCCTCCCAGCCTCCATCTATTCAATGGAAGGGCATAACTGGTTTTAGTTTCTAGCTCCCAAATCAAGTCTCAGGTCAAGCAGTGGTAATGTGAATCCAAAAACTGTTCTCAGTAAGTCTAAAAGCCTCTTTACTGCTCAGGCTAACTTAAGCACTCACAGTCCTTTGCTTTCTGTTGGAATTATATAAAGCCCGATAAAAATGACCCCAGGTTAACAGTTATTATATATTTCTAAAGAAAAGGGGGGGCTTAATTATTACTTAAAAATGTAATTTGTTCGGTAAATAAGATTTTATAAAGCTTGAGGTGGGTTGGTAGAGATTGGTAACGTGGAGAGTCCTCAGTGGTTAGAAGCCACTGCTGGAAGTGGAAGATAAAATGTGTATCCCCAAAACATTTTCCCAGTCTTGCCCAATTACCATGAAAATGGGACACGATCCTAGCATCCTGATGACCTTCTGAGGTTAAACTAAACTGCTCTATATTAGATGCCCCTCTGAGAGCTGGTCACATCATGTAATGAAGACTTTACTAGATAACTCAAGCCACTCTGGTTCCTCTTCCGGTTCTCCTTCTCCTGCACTGTTTTCTTCCCCACACCCATTTTATTAACTGTGTTCTTCTAACAGAATGCAGATAAGAATAACTACCAATGAATGATTGAAACCTGACTGTGGCTCAGTCATCAGTTAGGAAGTTGCCAGAAGGCAATGGGATTGTGAGACACGCAGGGGCTGACCACATGTCCCATGGATGAGCACTGGAGCCAGGGTAACATCATGGCCTCGCCTCCTCCAACAAGGTCATTGCCCAGCTGCAGAGAACCAGTAGGGTCTGATTTATCGCCACTGTATCGTGCATGTTCGGGTTGCCGACATCTTTTCCTGCAGTGGGCCTGAGTGTTCCTTCCCACTGCCCTGGGGTATGATGGGGGTCCTAATTCCCAACCCTTAAGGCCTATGCAAACAGCCGTTTCCTTGTTTTTTATTTGTTAGTTATTTTTTTAGAATGAGCTCTTCATAGACAAACGCAAGGATGGTAAATCGGTATATCTCTTGGGCTAATTCTGATCAGGGGTATGGATGCCTGGGGCACTGTGTGGAGGGTGCTGTGGCCAGCTATGCGCTAGATGGAAAATGGATTGCCTAGATCAGCTAGTAATGTCTGCTACAACGACAGGACAGTGGAAGGATGCAGACTCTGTATTTGCTACCCTGGGCCTAGGATCTCAAAAGGGAGCTCAAGATACAACTTGTTAAACTTCAGTATACACAAGGATCACCAGTAAATTGTGCTAAAATGTAGATTCTGATCGAGAAGGTCTAGAGATTCAGCATATCTGACAAGTTCCCAGAAGACGCTGACTTGCTGCTAGACTACCAACCACACTTGGAGTGAAAGGGGCTAGAATGTTTCACCAGCCAGAATACTTTCCCCAGCTCCCTGAGAACACCATCACCACACAGAGCCCCTGCCAGGTGAAATCCAGCTGACGGGATGTCCTGAGACAGTAAATATGACTGTTTGCCAGTTGCACCACTAAAGGACACAGGGTCTGCTGCTGGGACAGTCTCCCGCTGATGAAGCTTCTCCACCCCTCGCCTTAGTGTCCCATCCCAAAGCACACTCTTCCGTTTAACCAGAGGTCCTCCTACCAACGAGTGAAACGGCAATCCCGGTCTAGAGGAAAGAGAGAGCATGGGAGGGCTGACGATGTCTCAGGGCAAAGTGGCTCGACAGCAGAAGAGTAAGGGTCAGAAAGAGTCCCTTGGTTCCCACCCACTCCTATCTTTCCCATGTCTAGGACATTCACGTAGCCTTCAGAGTGACTTGGTATAAAAAGGTGGGCAAGGAGTAAGCTTTTATCTTCTCTTTTGCAGAGGATTAGAAGTGGTTCAGAGGCCTCCAGTCCTTGCAAATAAGGATGGGAGAACAAAGGCAGGGGGGAGAGACTAAGGGGAACAAGTGCATTCTCACACTTACTGCGCTGTCCTGGGCTTACTGCTCCATGGGCCTGTGTCCTCCATCAGACAGCGACCACCTTAGAGGAACAACTAGGTGTGAGCCATTCCTGAATTCCCAGTATCTAGCAAAGTGCATGACTTAGAATAAAGACTCAATTGATGTTTGTAGATAAAGGGGAAAGAGTTTTAAAATTGGACACTATCCTATTCTGAAGAGCAGATACTCCTAACATTTTGGCAGCTGAGCTAACTCTGAGCTCCTGGGGTTGGGGGAAATGAGACATTCTTCATACATATCAGACTCACCCATGGATCCCCTCTCCCTGGTGATGTGCAAACAACAGGGACAGGAGATCTGGACCATAAAGCTGTGAGCTCTGGGAGGTCTGCCTAGTTTGTGATTCAAGGTCATCTAGGGAAAGAACATATGTAACTGCTAATCTAATAAAGGATATCTAGTTCAATCCTCAGCTTTTCTGTCTGCCTTTCAAATACAATTAAGTATATGAGCACCTACTATGTGCAAGGTATTATTAACAATAGGATCGTGATTCTTCTTCCACATTAGACATGCACAAAAGAAAAAAATGAAAACAAAACAACGAATCAAGTCTTTTTATTTTGTGACATGGGGCTGATACAGACCTCAAAAGTACCCATAAGGCTGGAACTGGGCCCATTAAAATGCTCACAATACTCAGGACATATTTTTTAGAAGATAATTACTAACAATCTCAGAAGCTTCAGGTCCTCTTATATGCTACAAGAAAAGCCTTTGCGGGAACAGATCTGTTGCCATGACAACAATCACTTGGCTGCGCATAAAGAAGGGCGGGGAACCTACCAAATGGTATTCTCAACAGTCAGCCCTGGGATTTCTTAAAGCCACTTTCTAAAGAACCGTCAGCATCTAGGAGACTCTAAAAGCTGCATGAGACCTTAGGGGTAACCTAGTTTCACATGACACCAGAATTTCTTCCTTATCATCCTTGCCAAATAGTCATCTGGACTCAGTTGAAACATCTCCGGGGCCAGAGAACTTGCTCCCCTTCATGCCAGGGAGAAGAAGGTAAGGAGCTTTCTTCAATCATCCCTGGAGTGAAGTGAACAGAGGTACAAGAAGGGAGGGAGTAATTACCTGAAGAACCTTCCCCTTTCCAAGCAGGACGTTTAGGCTCTGGCAATGCCTGCCATGAGCTCAAGGAGCCCAAATGAAACAAACAAAAAAATGCCTGGAAGGTAACTTCTCCCAGCTCTCCAATACAGAGCTGGTTTCCAATTCTAGCCAGTCAGTGCCACCTGGAAATCCATGGTTGTCACTGTTATGCTACATGGAAACAGCACCAAGGACCCTGGTGGTATTCCATGAACCATGTGGAAGGCTGCATGGGGAAACGGACAGCCACGTGCCTTGTATCCACATGCTGTAGAAACAGTGCACGTGCCTGAGTACACATGTGCACAAACCCACCAGACAGACCCCCCAGCACGTGACTCAACAGTCACCTCTGTAGAGCATCACTAAAGATGGCTTATCCCAGGGCCCTGCCCATCAATTATCTTTTGAGACAGATGCACGTGGATTCTTAGGTAACTCACAGGGGAATATATTTGTGTAGACCAAGATTGGGAGAAAGAGCCAGGGGTGAGGTGGGGGGATTGCTGGGTAAGCAATGTACATCACAAAAGTGGATACAAGCCCTACTGAAGGAGAAGTAAATACCTTGCCCATGTGTTGCTGCTACAGGGAGCGGTGTGGGCTGTGGAGGAGTCTTTCAGGCCCAGCTGACCTGAACACACGACCTCCAGCTGTCAGCTGGCATCCCCCCATTACGGTGAGGTTCCACCAAGACAGGTGCCTGGGATACTCTCCTACAGGCCTACTTCCACTCTGTCCATGCAGAACAGACCCTCAGCTCCCTTCAATTCACCACGTCCCTCAGCTCACCACCCACCTCGACACTTTCCAGATGGCCTTTAGATACCATCGGCATCTTTCAGTAATCACTCCGTGCTGACACAGTGAGACCTGGGACCACCATCCTGAACAAGCTTAATGGCCCATTTCATATGAGAAAGAGAATCAGAAATATTAAAAGGAAATACCTTGTTTTTAAAACTCCAGTTCACTTAGTACCTTATCAGTAATGTCTACCATCCCAAAAGAAGACTGGAGAAATAAAAAAGATTTGCATGACCTACAATGATCTTGATCTCAGACACCCAAGCAGACACTCACGCATATTTGCACAGAAGCAGAATTGATGTGAAGATGGCACCTGCGAACAGGGACCTCCCCAGAACCAACGCTTACCCCAGGGAGGGCTCTGCTGTCTGTGGGGCTCACAGAATGCCAGAATGCAGCCCCTGAGCTTTTCTACCAAGGTTCCCAATCAGGAACCCAGCACTCATTTGGGGAAGAACCTAGCAAATCATCTTAATGGTACTTAATTAGCAAACTTTAAAGTTTCAGGCAGGAATTAGCTGCTGCAGGAATTAGTATCAATTTGGTGAGCATCCTACAGGGGTGACATTGGACCACTCCAAAGAGTTTCCCCCAGCAGTAACAACTGGGGGAAAAAGAAAGCACAAAGAGCAGCTCCTGACCACAAGGCAGAGGACAAAGAGTGGGGCAATGGCAGGAGCAGACACATCCTCATTACAGAAAAGAAGCCAGGGCCGTCCCCAGCTGTGGATCTGGTAGCCGCCATTTCCAGATGACTGCAAATGCCCACAGGAAGCGGCACAGGCATGGCAGTCATTGGAGAGAAGAGCTTTGCATTCACATGACTGAAAAGACAAGCCTGCAGTCCCCGAGATGCTGATTTATTCTAGGAGACAATTACCCAGTTGTTACAAAGCTGAAACTGACCTTTCAGGTAGAAATCTTGGCATTAGGGATCTTCTTGTCTTGAGCAGGAAAAACTATGAGATTTTAAAGACCAAGTTTAAAGTGTGTGTGTGTGTGTGTGTGTGTGTGTGTGTGTGTGTGTGAGAGAGAGACACACAAAGAGAGAGAGAGAGAGAGAGAGAGACAGAGACAGAGAGAGAGAGAGAGAAATACAAAGAAACACAAGTGAACCTAACGGCAGGGAAAGATTTCATCACCAGGCAATACTAGGTCACTAGATAAACACTGAATTGTATTCAGCCCACAAACAAACATTCAAAAGCAGATTAAGAACTGTTGTGTTGGAAAACGAGACTAAACAAATCCAATTTTCTTATTTTTTTAAGTTCAAAAGACTGAAACCCATCAAGTGAATTAAGTAAATACGACAACCACCATCCAGCCTCACTAAACAAGTGGACAAATTCCATAGGCAGGCTATCCCTGCAAATTTCAGTTCTCAGAAAGCAGAGCACTGTGCTATGACAGGAAAAGAGGTCTCAGGGGCATTTCTGTGGCCCTAGAAGGATGGCCTGTTTCCTGAAGGTATGCTGGAGGTATGCATCTATACATAGGCTGTCTCTCAATACACTCAGCTGCCCGAGGACCATCTTACAGATGAGGAGCAAGACTCAGAGAGCAGAACAATTGGCTCAGGGCAACCCACCAAGCAGGAGTATACCACAGAGGTTAAGATTCAGGGTTCTGGAGCTGGAGATCCCTGGTCACCGTTCCAGCTCTCCCTCCAACCAATGGTGTAACCTTGGGTGATATCTACTCTGAATCTTTGTTTCTTCATCCAACAGGAGCTGTTCCACAGTGCTATCAAGGATTGAATGGGATAATCCAAGTAGGATGCTGAGCACCAGGCCTTGTGCACACAGTCAGATCATCATGCAATTAACACGCAAACCTACAGCTGTCTGATTCTAGACCTCTTCACTGCCTCTGTGTGCACAGCTTCATGCAACAAAAGACTCTCAGCTAAATTTGGTTTTGGATTTACTTCTCTACTCATTGCAAAATGTATTTGAGTTTCCTGTTTCATGTATCAACTCCTATGCAGAAATGTGTGTAACAATTGGGAGGAGACTGTCACTGCCTCCAAAGACAGCTACAGAAAGGTCCTTCAAGCCTATGGGGGCTGCTACGTACAGCTCCACAGGTAGCTGACTGCACAAGTCTAAGAGAATGCTATTTCCATAGACAATAAGTCATGGGCATCCTAAAGTCTGGTTTCTACCCCAGTCAAATCCAGAATGAGATCTGAGTGGAACTGAGTCATGGCACTGCCTGCTCTGCTGCCCCATCCCTTTCTTTCCTTTTGTTTTCCCTGTTGGTAAACTTCAAACTACATTAATTTGTTCTCAGCCACAGCAAGGTTTAAAAGTTAGGGATATGGCTGGGCGCAGTGGCTGTCATCCTAGCACTTTGGGACGCTGAGGCAGGAGGATGGTTTGAACTCAGGAGTTCAAGACCAGCTTGGACAACATAGTGAAACCTCATTTCCACAAAACATTTTTAAGAACTAGCCAGGCGTGGTGGTCTGCACCTGTAGTCCCAGCTATTTGGGTGGCTGAGGTGGGAGGATGGCTTAAGCCCAATAGGCTGAGGCTGTAATGAACCGTGATCGTGCCACTGCACTCCAGCCTGCCAGCCTGGGTGACAGAGCAAATACCTGCCTCAAAAAAAAAAAAGGTAGGAATATAGCAAGAGGTGGTAGCAAAGAGATGCATCCTGCCCCACATAGCTAGGGGAAAGAACAGGGGGATTACCTGCTACTGAAACCTTGCTCAGATGGAGGCCAGAAGCTAACACCAATGGCTTGCCACATTTATAAAAACAATCACACATTAAATTCTCAGGAGGTTTTATTTATCTGAGGGTGAGGCCGCAATACCATTTCCCTCTCCTTTCTAAGGGATGGGTGTGTTTCTTTTCCCAATGTGGAGACAGGGGACACTCACCTTTGTCCTCATCACAGGCATGGAAAAACCATCTCTGATTTCCAAACTAATGGCAGAGCCACCAGCAAAGGCCAACTTCACAAAGAGATGCAGGATCCAGAAGACTATGCTTCAGCTGTTTTGGAAATGGATATGGTTTTTCCCCAAAGAAACAATGTCATGAATGGTAGTTAAGTTCTCAGGCTGGCCTGCAAACTTAATCCATTTTTATACCCGCATCAGTGCTACTGAACCTGACCATGTCCCATAACGATGTTTCTACAGGAATCAAGTACCCAATTTCAACCTGGGACATGGATTTTAGTGACCAGGGGAAAAGGGCAGGGGGAGGAAAGGAAGAGGCTCCTGCCTTTGAAAGAATGACATACTTTATGTGTTTACTGAATCATCCATACCTACCATGCACAGACTCTAGGGTTAGTCAATAAAATAGGCCGTGCCCTAAAATAAACACAGGCCCAGAGGTACAAAATGACAGATAAACAGTACTGGATGACGCAATGTGATTGGAGGAGATCAAGAAGGGCTTGTCTAAGCTGAGATGGAAGGAAGACAGTATATGTTGGAGGTTCCAAAGGTGGGAAGATGCAGCGTTCCAGATGAACAGAAGAGCATGTGCAAAAAAGGCATGGCAGTACAAGAGAACAGTGCGTGCCTGGAGGTTTTCTAAGGAGTCCAGTGTGGCCAGGGTGCCAGGGATGTGGCATGGCAGTGAGAGGATTAGGCTAGAGCAAGAGAGGCAGGAGGAGGCCAGGCCTGGAAACGGCTTCAGGAAGGCCATGCTGGGGGGTAGGCAGAGCCCTCACCCCAAGGCAAATGGAGAGTGGTGGAAAGGATTAAAAGTTAGGGATGTGTCCACGAGGTGGAAGCAACCCAAATATCTGCTGGGGATGAATGGATAAACATATACATACAATGGATTATTCAGGCCTAAAAAAGGAAGGAAATCCTGACACAGGCTCCAACAGTGGATGAGCTCTGAGGATACAGTGCTAAGTGAAATAAGCCTGCCACAAAAGGACAGATACTGTGATTCCACTTCCACGAGGTGTCTAGCAGAATCACACTCACAGAAATAGGAAGGAGAATGGTGGTTATCAGGCACTGGGGGGAAGGGGAAAAATGCGAGTGGCTGAATGGGTTCAGAGCTTCAGTTTTGCAAGAGGAAAAAGTCTTGGAGGTCTGTGGCACAACACTACAGAACTCTACACTTGAAAGTGATTAAGACGGTACATGTTATATTATGCACATTTCACCACAACTAAAAATTAAAATTTTTTTAAAAACCAATGATCTCATTATAGCTTTGGTTTCTATTCTGGGGATGATTCTGGAGGAGAAACTGAGGCAAGAACAAGCAGTGCCTCCTTCCCTAACCAGATCAGTCTAGAAATACTGGTGGCCCTAGAACCAGCAGTTCAGGATCACAGGAAGAAGGGCTGAGGCCAGTGCCCTTCTCCTGGTCAGTGCCCTGGACGCTATGGCTGTTATGGCAGCTGGGCCCCATGGCCTTCAACCTTCAGGATTCTCCTGCTTCCTCCTCAGCGTCACTCTTCCCTTTGCCACCATCAGTGGTGACGCCAGCACAGATCCACATGGCTCTGGGCCACCTCCGCCTCCAACTGAACCAAGAGTGCAAGTTCATGATTCCAAATTCAGGGCACAGATAAACCAAACCAACACATTCAACATGAACATGCAAACGCTCTGCTGTGACGTCAGAAGGGGCCTAAGATCCTAGGCTTCAGCATGCAACAGACAAGATTCCACTGCAACAAACTGCAAAGGAGAGCCTATGTTTATTTGCATTGGATTTGCAGGGAAGCTGCTGGAAGTAAGACCCTTGACCCAGGCATCTTCTCATGAGGTTTTTGTCATTGCTGAGGCTGTTGTTAAGTGTGCCTGTTTCAGGCAGTTAAAAAAAAAAAAAATCAGCTTTACTTTATTACTTGAGCTCAGGCCACCAATATGCTTCAGTATGTTCTGACATCCTGCCCCTGGCTAGATTATGCGACCCAACTCCCATATGTCAGTGCTGGGCAGAGGAAAAATAAAAACAAACAAGACTGTCCCTGATGTCAGTCCAGGTCTCACCGGAGAGTGAGACACATAAGCAGATGGGCACGAATGGTTTCCAGGTATTAGAGTAGAGGAACACACAACAGAGGGGAGAAAGGGATCCTCTGGACTCCCCCACATTCTTTAGCAACTTCCCTGTCTGATTCTGAAGTGATTTCTGTTGCTACAACTTAGAACCTTGACTGACAGTATCAGGGACAGAACTAAGCCCTTCTCAATTCACTCCTTGAGCAAGGAGGTACTCAGTTGTTGAAATCTTCAGATTACGAGACTGACGTGCTACCTACTGCGCTAAGGAGGCAACTGAGTTGCTGAAATCTTGATTGCTTTTTCATTTCAAATTTGAACCTTGCATTTCAAGTTTACAAAAATAGGGATCCATTAACAATCAGATTAACTGGCATTTCATCTAGAGACTAGCAATTCACCTGACCTTTGGCCTGCCACAAATCCCACTGTTTTTCTCATTAGGATTACATAAGTGGTAAACCAACAGATGGAAACGCTGTCTGGTCAGAGAACGAGGGCAGTGTCTACCTCTACCACACATGAGTGTGTCAGACTTCGAGTCCATGCCTAATGTTTTTTCCAGAATCATTCCCAGAATACCAGCGGCAAGAAAAATGATTTTCAGGCAGGCGGGGCATCTCTTTCTTTGCCGTTCTGTGAGGGAAACCAGGAGGTGCCTCTAAGGGGCAAGGCCTCCGCCATTTGCTTCCATTTTTAGGAGATCAAGGACCCACTAAAGAGCCCGCTGGGTCCCAGGGGGCTCCCATTCAGACCGCGAGCAGACGTGGAGGCCCAAAGGCCTCTGACTCCTTTAACCCATTTATCCTAATTTTCCTGGCCAATTACAAAGAGCCTGGAATTCAGTTCTTCCATTTCTTATGAGAACCATGAGAGCTGGGAAGGTTCTTAAAAAAAATCATCTTGCACTTTAAAGAGAGATCTCACCTAAACCAGCGATTTTCAAGAGAATAATTTTTTATACAGCAACCCCCTATTTTGATTTGGGATGTTTCACAGGACGAGAGGGGTGCAGGGGCTCTCCACAGATTGCCATTCTCCAGCCCCACCACAAGCGCCTGGGCAACCTCTGCAAGCTCACCTACCTGATCATGCCACTCAAAATCTGAACAGACCTGGAGTTCAGTGACCTCAGAGATCCAAGAAAGTCACTCGGCAAAATTTACCACCATGTTTTATACTCCTCACTTGAAGTAGTAACCTGGTGCTAAGCAACGTCTAGACTTTATTTCTAAAATCCCTGACAACTCTATGTGGCAGGCATGAATAATCCCACCATAGAAGAGGAAAATGGGACACATAGGCTATAGCACTTCCAAGAGGTGGCCTGGCACATTAGCCCTCATTACGCCCTGATTCTATTTTTGGGAGAGGAATTATTTATGTGGGTTATGCAGGTTTTCTGTCTTGGGTAAAGTATCATGTAAGAGTACTCACTCCTTCCAAACAGACTGCTACCTAAACACTTCCTATAATAACATTCTCACGATGCCTTTGCACAGAGAGGGTAAGGAATCTGCCTGGGGTCACACAGCTAACATGCAAGGGATCTGGGTTTCAGATGAGGTCATGTGCCTCCAAAGCCCATGCACCAGACTCCTCAGCCTTTATAACCTAAATCCCTTAGGCTGCCGCTGCCCAGGCCTGTCCACTTCAAAGTCCCAGACCTCAGTGGAAGGCAAACAGGCAGCCACCCTCCACATACCAATTTTTCCCAAGCAAATGGACAAGTACCCAAAACACACTTTTCTGTTTCACAACATTTCTGGCCTTCATTCATGCCAAGAGTAAGCAACTGTTGCATCGTTCCACATGATCACAAGACAGATTCCCAAAGATGACTTCAACAGGGCAGGGTCTGTGTACCAATTTTTTCATTTTTAATCTTCAGTTGACAAAACTAATACTTGGGCAGCTGGCAGAGTAGACTCGGTGAACATGCTGCTGAAACCACACTTGCTCTTTATGACCTGGGACCGGGTTGAAGGACAGCAACTAGGAATAGGAGCTCAAAGTCATTCTTTCCAATCCAAAGGAGACACCAAGTATGAGGTTTCCTGCATTTGCCTTCACACTGGCTCTGCAATGACGCTGGTAGCTGGCAGCTCTCCATAATGTAGCTGTCTGCTCATCCACAGTACAACAAACACCAGACCAGAAGAGGGGCTTTTCCCAGATACTTGGAAAAAAGGAGAAGAAAACAAATACAAAAAGCAGGTTCTAAGGAACAAAGGAAAACAGATAGATGCAAAGCAATCTTAGATTCAGTAACTTTTGCACATCCTCAGTGTCATTTTACACTAACAGAACGGTATGATGACTGGAAGATCTAAGGAGTTAGTGCTTTGCTCCAAATGATTTGGACAGATGTTTACTAAGTTTGCCTTTCTAAAATTTTCTTGTACTTGGTTAATGGCAGGTGATTAATATTCATGCAAGGAGGATTTCAACTGAATTTCGTGGAGTTGACGTCTATTAAAGTTAACAGACAAAAAGGCAGAGCTGTGAATGTTCTTTTAAACTGGCATCTGAGAGGCTCTGCAGGAAACAAGATCATCACAACCTGCCAACACACGCACTTCAGGTGACAGGCGTCCTGGCAGCTCCCAAATGCTCTGTTCTTGCTCCTGCTTACCACCCAGCTTCTTCTGTACACGCCGTTCCCTCCACTGCTGGGATGGTGCCCTTCTCACAGGATTCCGTGCACCTCCGAGACCTCACCTGGGTATCACCTAGACTGAGCAGCATTTCCCATGCTCTGCCTCCAAGGGACCCTCCGCTCTGCCTAAACCAGACCCCTGTGCCCCATCATACCCGTCCTGCCATTGTCTCTTTACTTTTTGTCTCCTCTGCCAAGACTAAGCTTCTTGCAGGTGGGGCTCCCCTCTCTTGCACAGTGCATGGCAAGGAGCAGCACTCAAAAAATACCGCTGAATGATGTTAAAGAGGAAAGGAACAAATCATGTAAAATTTGGGAGGGAGGAGGTGTCATGAAAGCCAAGGGGAACACAAATGAACCTGCACAAAATAGATCTGGTTAATCTTTTCAGACTTTTTTTTTTTTTTTTTGAGACGGAGTCTTGCTCTGTCGCCCAGGCTGGAGTGCAGTGGCGCGATCTCGGCTCACTGCAAGCTCCGCCTCCCGGGTTCACGCCATTCTCCTGCCTCAGCCTCTCCGAGTAGCTGGGACTACAGGCGCCCGCCACCACGCCCGGCTAATTTTTTGTATTTTTAGTAGAGACGGGGTTTCACCGTGGTCTCGATCTCCTGACCTCGTGATCCGCCCGCCTCGGCCTCCCAAAGTGCTGGGATTACAAGCATGAGCCACCTCGCCCGGCCTTTTTTTTTTTTTTTTAAGGTTTTCTGAAATCACTAGCTGGCTGGATGTAAGCATCATGGAATTCAGACTCCTGGCACCAGAAGGGCTTCTAGGTCATGTGGCCCAACAGCTCCATAATGCAGGAAACATGTGTCTGCTTTGTGCTGAGTCCAACACATTGCTGACGCTCTGTCGTCCTGGCAGATGTGGCTCCCTTTAGGGCCATCAGCGGCAGGCCTGGTTTTCAGCCAGGGAATAACAGTACAAAAATTACAGCACAACTGTTTTTCTTTTATTTTCTTTTTTGAGACAGAGTTTTGCTCTTCTTGGCCGGGCTGGAGTGCAATGGCGTGATCTTGGCTCACTGCAACCTCTGCCTCCTGGGTTCAAGACTACCTCAGCCTCCTGAGTTGCTGGGATTACAGGCATGCGCCACCACGCCTGGCTAATTTTGTATTTTTAGTATAGATGGGGTTTCCCCATATTGGTCAGGCTGGTCTCAGAACTCCAAACCTCAGGTGACCTGCCCACCTCAGCCTCCCAAAGTGCTGGGATTACAGGAATGAGCCACTGCGCCCAGCCAGCACAACCGTTTTTCTATCTGCTGCTTTAACTTTCTCCTGTTCATCATCTTCAACAGATGCAAAGAAACTTAGCAGTTGGGGCTTCATACCCAAACTTGGGCATTTTTGTCTGTGGGAAAATGCTACACTAAAGTCTTCTAAGAGAAATAGCTTTTGCTCCTCTCTAGAAAATCCAAGGTATTTGTGGAGGGCATCGGACTGGCTCTGCAACTCCCAAGGGTGTCTAGCAAGGTCACGGCATGCGTTGGACACTCCAAATATTTCACAGTTGATCTTTTACCAACATAAACCCCATGTCAGCCACATGTCTTCACGTCCACGGGCCTTAATTCCTTCCTCCTGAAATTCCCATCAAATGGTACAAGCAGCAGCACAGGCTGGAGTCACCTAAAAAGCTAATTAAGTCCACTGATTTTATTGTTAGAATACTCAAGTCAGGACCTGACCATAGGCTGAGCACAGATGTTAGTAGCAGGAACGGCTACCTTGTTAACATAGTAATAACACCAAGAAGAGGAAGAAAAAACCATGAGGATTTTAACACATCTTTTCATCCTCCTGCACAAAAAAATTAAATTAAACAGAAGAACAATGGAATTTCAACACCTCACTGAGCTCTGATAGAGCGAATGAAACAGTATCGTGAATGGCTGGACAGGGAATACAGTTTCTTGCATTAAACAGCATAGCCTAGTTCAGAGGCCATCCGCACCCACATTCTAGCCCCTTCCTGGTATCCCTCTGGGGAATCAAGACCAGGGAAGGCCAGAAAAGAAGAAGCATAGCTCCTGTGATCCCCTGGAATCCCTCCACTGATAAAGGCAACTTCCAATGACTCCTCTTCCTTCCCACGCATCCCACTCTTCCCCTTTCCTCCACCCAAACCCACAAAGGAAAGAAAACAATGACAATACTGCAATCGCCATGACTCTGACCTTTAAATGTTTAACCAGAGATCTGTTAAGGGCCAGATAAAAAAGCAGGTGATTAGCTCTCAACATGAGTCACAATATCCCTGCAGTGAAATAATTCAATTAAATATTTAATGGTCTTAGGTTTTGTTTGAGGCACTGTTAATGACAGCTTCGTTAGCCCCAGACATGGTCTCAGGAGTGAGGTGGAAGGGGCCAGCTCCTCAGGAGGAAGACGCAGTTAGTGGGGGCATTCGTCCTTAAACAGGGACTGGAAAGCCCGGCCCATGGGCAGGAGGGGTGTCTGCCAGGGGGGGCATCACGGCACCGTCATTCCAATGATATAGAAGCACCAGCCTTGACGTGATGGAAGGGTTCCTATCACTTTCCGTTTGTTTGTTTTTTTTTGAGATGGCATCTCGCCCTGTCGCCCAGGCTAGAGTGCAGTGGCGCCATCTCAGCTCACTGCAACCTCCACCTCCCGGGTTCAAGTGATTCTCCTGCCTCAGCCTCCCGAGTAAGTAGCTGGGATTACAGGTGCACACCACCACACCTGGCTAGTTTTTGTATTTTTAGTAGAGACGGGGTTTCACCACATTGGCCAGGCTGGTCTTGAACTCCTGACCTCAAGTGATCTGCCCACCTCGGCCTCCCAAGGTGCTGGGATTACAGGCGTGATCCACCGTGCCCAGCCCCTATCATCTTCCCCAGAGAAATCCTTACTAACCCTTAGAGAGTTGGAAAGATTCAACCAGAATATGGGTTCTGGGCACTTGAACCATACGTTTCAGGTTTGGGTTTGGTCTACTTTCTCTCAGTGATGCACCACCACGAGGTGGCTTCACTCTCTAAGAACCTCCCTGATGAATGAGTAAGGAAAATGTGAGAGACAGATAGAGAAAGAGAAAGAGAGAGAGAGAGAGAGAATATCAATATATTTTTCAGCCTTAAAAAAGACAAGAGATCCTGCCTCCTGCCACAATTCGGATGAACCTGGAGGACGTTATGCTAAGTGAAAGAAACCAGACACAGAAAGACAAATATTGCATGACCTTGCTTGTACGTGATCTTACTTATATGTGGAATGTATTTTTTTAAGTAGAAGACATAGAAAATAAAACAGTGGTTACCAAGGAGCAGGGGTGGGGGGAGGTGAAGGAGGAAACGGGAGATGTGGGTGAAAGGACACAGAGAGGCAGATATGCAAGATGCATCGTCCAGGGACCTAATGTGCATGAGGACTCCTAGTCAACAACATTGAATTATACCGGGGATTTCTGCTCAGAGAGTAGATTTTAGGAGCTCTTGCCATATTGAAAAAAAAAAGGTAAATGACTGGGTGCAGTGGCTCGCTCCTGTAATCCCAGCACTCTTGGAGGCCGAGGCAGGTGGATCACTTGAGGTCAGGAGTTCGAGACCAGCCTGGCCACCATGGTGAAACCCTGTCTCTACTGAAAACACAACAATTAGCTGGTCTTGGTGGCACACTCTTGTAATCCCAGTTACTCCGGAGGCTGAGGCAGGAGAATCGCTTGAGCCCAGGAGATGGAGGTTGCAATGAGCTGAGATCACACCACCGCACTCTAGCCTTGGCGGCAGAGCGGGGAGTCCATCTCAAAAAAAAAAAAAAAAAAAAAGTAATTATGAGAAATGATAGATATGTTAACTTGCTTACTATAGTAACCATTTCACTAAGTGTATCAAAACTTCATGTTGTACACCTCAAATATACACACAAACACACAAAAGACAATCTTCCCTGACCTGGAAAGTAGGGAGATGGGGCCCAAGGCAAGGTCAGAGCACAGACAAGCCCATCCCTGTGTAACAGTAAGAACAATCCAGGCTGCTTGCCTTTCTCATACCTTCCAGGAGGGCAGGTCACTGCGATGAGAGGAAGCATTCAAGTGGTTCCTAATCCAACGAACTGTCTCAACCGAAGGATTCCAATAAGAAGTCTCCCACAAGCCTTGACTGGCTGTTTCAGAGTACGGTTACCCTACTGAAAATTGTTTAACTTCAACCCTATTTCTTGTTCTCTGAACTCACACACGTTTATCCTTCTTACGAAGACTACACACAACTAAACTGCATGTATCTGTGCTCATATGTCTATAGTGAACCTGCCATATGTCCCCAGATATTTTTTCCAGTAAGGTATTGATCAAACACCTTTGTGAGCAGCAACGGGAAAGGCAAAAATTATTGGAAAATGTGATTAGGCTCAATTTTGTGAATGCCACATTTTCTTTTACCAAACACAACCAAATCCAACACCCAAAAGAGTTTGGTGCCCTGACCCTTCCCCCAAACAACTCATCTGTCCAATAAACACTTGCTGACTTCACAAATTGGCCCAAAAGAGTGAAATGCATAAAATTAACTGTCCAATTTAAGCATTTGGCCTAAAAAAAACAAACAGCACCTGAAACACTGAAGGACGTTCTGTTTTTTTGTTTGTTTGTTTGTTTTTTTGAGACAGGGTCTTGCTCTGTCACCCGGGCTGGAGTGAGTGTGCAGTGGCGTGAGCTCAGCTCACTGCAACCTCTGCCTCCTGAGTTCAAGTGATTCTCCTGCCTCAGCCTCCTGGGTACCTGGGACTACAGGCCCACACCACCACGCCCGGCTAATTTCTGTATTTTTAGTAGAGACGGGGTTTCACTATGTTGGCCAGGCTGGTCTCAAACTCCTGACCTCAGGTGATCCGCCTACCTTGGCCTCCCAAAGTGCTGGGATTACAGGCGGAAGCCACCTTGCGGAGCCCGTGCTAAGCACCTTCTAAAACTCATTGCCATCTTGCCTTTCTCTGGGAAAGTAAGGAAACTGCCTCCTCTCTTGTCAGCTCGTCGAAGCTATCAACCATTGCTTCCTGTGGGTGAACTGATATGTGCTGTTACACCAGCTTAAAACAAAGGAGAGGCTTACTTTCGACCCCCATTTCACTCACACTCATATTTGAAAAGGCTTGTCACTGTGCGAAGACTCATATAGGACAGAAGAAGAAGAGGACAGCCCCTGTCCTCAATGAGTGGACCATAGTCTGGGGGAGAAAGCAGCAAGCCCATGATTTATTATTTTTGCACTATCAGAGAGCTCTAAGCCAAATGGCTCCGTGTTCAGACAGCAAGAGCGCACCCGCTTTCTGAGCATCAGAAGATCCTTAGCCCAGCTTGTAAAAAGAGAAACTGGGAGGCATGGACCAGACATTCAGAGAACTGGTGACCAAAAGCAGCCTAGACTCAGGTTGACGACATGACAGAGAAAAAGCGAACAAAGGGATGGGTACAGGGGAATCACAGGGACAGTGTCTATTCAGCCTGGTAGCTCCAGAGCAACGACAGAGGCAGGGCTAAGGATCCCAGGGCAGTCTGACACTTGAAGCCCAGGTACCTCCACCTGGGAATCCCACCAACAAATAACAGGGAAATCAGGAGAAGGCAGTTTGGTTTGGCTGAGTTTCAGGTGCCAAGGGGAAGGCCAAATATCCCTGCACCATGCCAGCCACGTTGATGGCGCTGAAATAAATGTCTGTTCAGATGAATGGAGACCAACCACCAGACGGCTGGAAATGCGAAACTGAAGCTGACTCAAAGAGGTGGATTTGCCCAGAGTGGGGAGGTGTGGGCACAGGAATGAATGAGGTCTTCACACAAAGCTGTTTGCTACCCTCCACATTAAAATGGCAGATGTCTGGCAAATGCCTGGAAATTTCCTGACACTCATTGTCCTTGTTTCATAGATAAATGCTCTAGATGACATGCCCATATTTCCCTAGCCACAGACCTCAGCGGCTGTAACAACACGTGCCCCAAATCTGTCAGGGCCTGGGTGTGTGGATTTCAGATCCAAAAATGCAAATCTTTTCTTTTCAGAGAAATGGTTTTCTGGGCAGGGTTCTGGGCTTGGGAGCCAGAAAGGAGACGGAATGAGAAAGCATTGTGCAAATGATTGTCATCCTCATCTGTCAGGATCAGATTCGTGTCCTGCCTCTGCCTCTCTTTAGTTACACGACCTTGGAAAGGACACTTGATCTCTCTGAGCCTTGGTGGGCTCATCTGTAACACGGAACTCTGCACCTGCTTTGTAAGATTCTTCTAAGGATCATCGAAAATACATGGCAGGAGAATATATAAAATGTAAAGCCCTCCACGTGAGCAAGGGTTTCTTGGCAAGCAGCTGAATCCTTCTAATCTAGGCATTGTACCTATCAAAATAATTCTGGCTCATTCGTGAAGGCAGAATTACAGTCCAGAGAAATGAGTGCATGGTTGAGAACTTAAGGATCGCAAATGCTGAAACTTTAGACAGACCAGCATTTTCGGACACAGACGTTCAGTTCTCCAACACAGGCGGCTTTCACGGTGAAGTTCAGCTGGTATAGACCATCTGCTGGCGAGGCAACTCTACCCCCAGAAGCAGCCAAGTCCTGGCTCTGAGGGAGAAGGCCAGTTAAGGCACTCCCCATGACCCCACATACAAAAATTGCAGCTTTGAGAATTGTTGTGAAAGAGGCTTAAATGTTCCAGCTGCAAGTGTAGCTATGCTGCCTTCTTTAAATGCATCTAGCTCCTTTTATTTCATGATGAAGGGACTCCCAGGCACTGCTGCAAGACAGGAAGGCCACACATCCATTTTCATGAGCAAACCCTCATCCACAACACTGTTTTCATCCAAGAAATCCAGACATCAGGATTATATCCGTGCAAGGTCCCCACTGCCTCTCTCCTTCCCCTCTCAGTTGGCTCTAGGGTTAAATTTTCTGTAGGCTGTGACTTTAGTTTAAGCATAATGAACACTTAATATATGCAGCAGGAAACTGTGCAGAGTCTGATGAAGACTGAAAGGGGAGAGGCTGCAAATCAAACCCAAATAGAACTCTAGGGCCAGGTCTTTTAACCGTGGCACCATGTTGAAAAAGATGGTCATAATGAGGATAAATGAAAGGACAAGACAAAGTCAACACCACAGTGAACATGAAGGGCTATGGGACAGGAAGTTGCAGGTATGCAGGTCTTCCAGGAGTGGAACTATTTCTCACCACACTGAGCCATTCTAGTGTTTCGTCAGTTCTTTTCTTGGGAACATTCTACACACAAAGCACTGGCCTGGGCCAGCCCACCACCAGCTTTTCTGCCAGGATGCTTGAGCTAAAAAATGATCCTATAAGCCAGACATGGTGGCACGTACCTGTAATCTCAGCTACTCGGGAAGCTGAGGCGAGAGGATAGCTTGAGCCCAGGAGTTCAAGACCAGCCTGGGTAACCTAGAGAGACCCATGCTTCAAAATAAAAATAAAAAAACCAAACATGATCCTATAGTCAAAGTAGCTCCAGTGAAAAGGATTTTGAGAAACATTAAATCCGGAAATAGCAATCTTAGCCACTGGGCTGGAGGGGGGCAGAGTGTGGCATGAGGATCTAGTGAGAAGTTCCATTCAACAAGGCGGTTTGTGGGGAGGCATTCAACCTGCCCTTGGGAGGAGATAATGAGGTGCACCCGGTCACAGGAATGGGGTGGTTAGAAATGATTATGGTGCAGTGAGGACCAATCAGCAGGTCGCTACAAGTTCCGTCTGGGACTCTGCGTTCCAGGTTTCTTTCTATGGGCATCACTCCAGCCTCTACTGCAACAGACAAGAGGAAAAGGCAACAAGAATCACATCTCCATGGTGACGGTCACAGAGTCTGATATACGCTGCCCCAACACTAGGAAAGGTCTCCCAAGGCAGGTCCTGGTCACTGCAGCCGGTGAGTCAGCAGCCTGCACCCAGCCCCTGCCCAGCCTGCACACAGGCATTGGACACGAACCTGTCACGCAACATTGCTTCATTCCTCGAGTCCTGTGCACATTCCCATTTACCAGGCAGCAGCTGTGTGGCTCACACCAAAGTTTGCACCGAGAAAACCTTCCAAGGCTGCCACCAGGGTCTCAAAAGAGAAAGTAAGTCTGTGCTTATCCTCCCCTGCAAGCTGGTACCTCTGGCCTGGTGTCTCCATGGCCCTCTAAGCTATATAAAAATCTAGAATCATCTTACAATGTTTAAAAACCTGGTTCAATTAAGTTATCAAGTTGGTACTCAAAAGATGAGGGCTGGCTATCAGTGAGAAACTGGGGCATAATCGTTACATTAGCTAACACTGACTGAGCGCCACTTCATGCATTAGGCACTCAACATTTCACCTTCTCCACAACCCTCTAGGCAGGCATCTATCCTATAAAGGAGGGACCAAGGCTCACGTAGGTTAAGTTGCTGATCCACGGTCACAAAGGGAAAACACGTTGAGGCCAGGATTCAAACTAAGGCTACCAGATTTCAAATCCCTTGTTCTCAACTCTTCCTCCATAGCACAGGGCCACAGCCAAGGAGACAGAGACCATATAAGACCGGGAAAGTAGAGGAGGGTGTCAGGAAGAATTCATGGAGCAGACACGACGGGATCAGAGACTAAGCAGCCCTGGGAGATGGCCAGGGGTGGCAGGGGGTCCCCCAGGGATCACTGAAGGGGTAATGTAAGAAGAGGAAGCTCAGGTAGGAGGGTGAAAGGCCTTAGAGGTCAGCTTGAGCTTCCACAGGCCATAGGGAGTCCGGGAGAGAGGCAGAGGGAGACAGCGTGAACTGCGCTTTAGAAAGAAAACTGTGGCATTGCTATTTCCCATAAAAACTCTTACAGATAGAAAACTAGCAGTGACTGGTCGCAGTGGCTCACACCTGTAATCCCAACACTTTGGGAGGCTGAGGCGGGCAGATTACTTGAGGTCAGGAGTTAGATATCAGCCTGGCCAACAAGGTGAAACCCCATCTCTACTAAAAATACAAAAGTTAGCCAGGCGTGGTGGCAGGTGCCTGTAATCCCAGCTACTCAGGTGGCTGAGGCAGAAGAATCGCTTGATCCCGGGAGGTGGAGGTTGCAGTGAGCTGAGATCGTGCCATTGCACTCCAGCCTGGGCGACAGAGGGAGACCCTGTCTCAAAAACAACAACAACAGCAACAAACTAGCAGTGATGAAAAGTACAGAGCAGGTCACTAACACAAACAGAAACCAAAAGTTTGCTGAGAATGGGTGCTTCCCGTCCCAGGCTGTGAGTCTGAGCTCCAAGACATTAGCCGCGTCAGTCTTATCATGCGACTCCCAGATCATACTCCCCAGGACACGGCACCAATTATCTCTTCCAATTAAACCACCGCCACAGGATGCTAAATCCAGTGATACGAACCGGCAGCAGGATGCTTGCCCGGCCCAGGGCTGGCATTTATGATTCTTATTAGCAGGAAGGCTCTGTCTCCTGCTCCCCATGACTCAGCTGTGGAACCTGGAGCTCCCACCAGCCCCCACGGCAGGTGCTCTGGGAAGGGGCAGGAAGAAAACGATGGCAGGACTTGGAGAAGCTGGGACAGCAGAGTCAACAGTTCCAACTCCATTGGGGAACTTTCCCCATTGATGACAGCAATTTCCCTAACATCTAATTATAGGCATTTTGTCAGCTAAATAATAACTTTCATGGATTAAATGCCTACAGTGAGCCAGAAACTGCAAGAAGTACTTTGTATAATTTCATCTAATCCTTGCAACAACCCTCTGAGGCAATTCTTTCATTGCCCATCCTCATTTTAAAGATGGGGAAACTAAGGCTAAGAGAAATCTGCCATAGGTGGGTAGACCTAGGACTCAAAGCCAGGTGGTGTCTAGCTCCGAAGTCTGCACTTCTTCCATTACACCACAGCAGACCCTGAAAGTAACACACACGGATTTTACATGATCCCAAACTATCTTCAGGGAGGTTTTATTTCCCAAGAGGGTCCTTGGGGCAGGAGGGAAATGAGTTAATCATGAGAGCTCACAAGTGCTGGGCACTCACGAGCCAGGCCTAGGCCTAAGCTCTGTGTACACATTCATTCACTCATTTTCATTCTTTCAACAGCCCTGTGCATAAGCACTATCATCATCCCCATTTTATAGATGAGAAACGTAAGGCTCGAATAAAGGAGGTTAAGCCACTTAAAGTTACACAGTTAAGAAATTCTGGAGCTGGATGGCTGGGCGTGGTAGCTCACACCTGTCGTAATCCCAGCACTTTGGGAGGCCGAGGTGGGCGGATCACGAGGTCAGGAGATGGAGACCACCCTGGTTAACACGGTGAAACCCAGTCTCTATTAAAAAAATACAAAAAATTAGCCAGGTGTGGTGGTGGGCACCTGTAGTCCCAGCTACTCGGGAGGCTGAGGCAGGAGAATGGCATTAACCCAGAGTTGGAGCTTGAAGTGAGCCAAGATCACGCCACTGCACTCCGGCCTGGGCGACAGAGACAGATTCCATCTCAAAAGAAAAAGAAAGAAAGAAATTCTGGAGCTGGATACTTAGCTCTAGCAGTACCTAACTCTGAAGCCCAAGATCTGACCTCTCCCTAAAACAGACCTGAAACACGAGTTCCCACATTCCTGGTTGGTGAGACAGCCAAGTGCCTCCAATGTACGTGGCCTCCTGTCCTGCTGGAGGCTGGACACATATTGTTTCCATCGTAACACACAGAGGCCACAGCCTGCCTGAGGGGAGGGTTCTGTCTCCCAGACACCACACGACAAGGCCGCCCCCCTCCATCTGGGAAGAACCAGGGGCCTTTCCAAAGTGAATCATCCGAATAACTAGTCTTTATCATTTTAACTGTCATCTTTTAAAAACATATTACACACACCATGCATTCTTAAATGGAGCTACTGCCCAGTGGCTGCTGACTCATCACCCTTTAAAGAATTGAGTCGCTGAGGACAGACGTGGCAAGGCCAAGCCAACTGCGTCAGCATTGCTTGCTTAATCCTGTCTGACGCTTCCTTGAAATACTTTACCTGCTCCATGGAATATAATTCATCTTTTAAAATTGCTTAAAACTTTTAGACCAAAGGCACTTACATTTAATAAAATGACCAGGGAGAGTAAACTTCCCTTCACCTCCCCTGGAAGAGGTCACCTTCAGAAGTGACCTATTTCCTCCCTGAGCCCAAAGAGGTTGTGGACCCTAAAGGGCCCCAGTCTAAGCCCATCCCATGCCACTGGGCTGAATGGGGGCCACCACATCTTTTGGCAAGCCATCCATCAACAGAGTCACCAACAGACAAGCAGCCTGGGCTACCCGAGCAGACCGCAGACCGTCAGTCACATGGGAGGACAGGTGGGGGTGGGGTGGGAGCAGGAGCAAAGGGGAGGACCTGAAAGAGGAGGTGGAGAAAGGCTGGGAGGAAGAAGAGGATGAAAAAGGCCACTTGTGACTCAGGGGGCCCATGGGCCAGCAGCAAGATCATGGAGCCCCAGCACTGCCTGACCCACTGCATCACCGCCCACATTTTTAACAAGGCTCCAGGCCATTCACAGGCACTGGACAGCTTGAGAAGCACTGGTCTACGGCACAGGCTTTGGAGTCAGAAACATCTGGGTACCAGCTCCAGCCACACTACTCACTTTCTATGTGACCTACCATGAGCTACGTAGCCCCAACCTGCCTCCACTGTCTCATTTGTAGGGCAGTACCTGCTTACAAGGTGGTTTTAAGAGGAAATTAAAATAATGCAAATAAAGTACTTAGCACAAAATCTAATACAAAAAAAATGAGCAGCTGGCTCTGCTATCAACACATAAAGCTTAGAACCCAAGTCACCAGATTCTGCCTCTCATTACTTCTCATCATTATGGAAACCTTTGGAGGCCTTTGGCCATGGCGTTCCAGAACCTGCTTGGTATATCGCAATGCTGTGCCACCTACCAGCATGTTCTTAAATACACATGTATTTAAGGCAGCATCATTACTGAGATAAAAAGTTACCAACTACACCTGGAGCCAAAGATAGACGCGTATAAGAAAGGGAAAATAAGGAGGGCTGGGAGCGCTTGAACATTTCATTGGCCTGCACGCTGAGGATTCGCCCTTGAGCCTGAAACACACATGCGGCACAGAGGTCAAAGGCAAAGAGTAAGGAATCAGCAGCTTCGGGAAGGCGGGGCGCAGGGACAGGGCAGGTCTCCTGGACTCGGATTCCAGGCACGCTGCCACAGCTGGGTGCTCCCGAGGACAGCACAGACAAAGGTCACTACCTTGACCCACCAATCTCCCTAATGACACAAAATGCCCTTTACTTCCAGAGCCAGCAAACACAGCAACCTGATTTCACAAGACATGAGCCCTTCTGGACCCTAAAGAGTATGTCCACGTGCTAGGAAAAGACGAGCGCTACACGACAGTCCCGACACCGCTGCACAGCTCAGACCCTGTCCTGGCCCGCGGCCACTGCCTCCTCAGGACGACACCGCTGCATAGCTCAGACCCTGTCCTGGCCCGCGGCCACTGCCTCCTCAGGACTCTTCTTTTCCTCCAGGCTCCCAGGCTTTGTTGGTGACCTCACCACGCACCAGGCCTTAACTCCTGGTCAATGCCTCCCTGCCCCTCATCTCATCCTGAGTCTGAGCATCTCTGGCACTAAAATTTCTCTGACCCGCACCACAGTCCACTCACTTCACTCCCAAAGCCACCATTCAGGTTCTGACTATGAAAGCCCTTGGGCCTGCCAGCTTCTGTCTCTCCAATTCAAATCGCTTTCAGCACCACTGCTTAGCCAGCCTCCTACAGCGGGTCTGATCCCATTGTGCCTTGGGTGGTTCTCCACTGCTTACAGAATCACACCCACGGCCCTCCAAAGGCAGGGGCAGCAAAACTCAGGCTTCCCCCATCGCCTGTCCACCCACTCAGCTCTTCTACTGCAGCTACTGGAATAACACATCTGAGCTTTGGGCCTGCTGCTGCTGATGGTGGCTGTGTCGTTTGGTTTTTAACAGAAAGCAAAGAGAAAGAGGAGAAAAGTTAAAGAGCATCCGCGTGCAGTGGCTCATTCCTATAAGCCCAACATTTTGGGAGGTCAAGGCAGGAGAATCGCTTGAGCCCAGCAGTTTGAGACCAGCCTGGGCAACATAGCGAGACTCCATCCCTTCCAAAAAATTTAAAAAATTAGCCAGGTGTGGTGGTGCATGCCTGTAGTCCCAGCTACTTGGGAGGCTGAGGCAGGAGGATCCCTTGAGCTTAGGAGTTTAAGGATGCAGTGAACTATGACCATACCCACTGCACTCTAGCCTAGGAAGCAGAGTGAGACTCTGTCTCAAAAAAAAAAAAAAAAAGGTAAGGAACAAGTTTCTCAATCCTGCCTTTTATTAACACATTAACACATACATACCATACATAAGGTCAGTAAAAAATAAGTTGAGACTGGGCATGGTGGCTCACACCTATAATTCCAGTGCTTTGGGAGGCCAAAGCAGGAGAAATACTTGAGGCCAGGAGTTCGAGACAAGCCTGGGCAACACAGTAAGACCCCCATCTCTACAAGAAATTAAAATAAAAAATTTTTTAAAAAATTTAAAGATGGATTTTGCTATAACCTGGAAATTTCTCCAGCCAAAGGGTTGTTGTCATCTCAGGCACCAACGGCCTCAATAATTGTATTGTTGGTCAAAAGCTTTTGGGAACTCATCTTTAAGAACAGCATTCGGAATTAGGTTTTGTTTGTTTGTTTGTTTGAGACAGTCTTGCTCTGTTGCCCAGGCTGGAGTGCAGTTGCACGATCTCAGCTCACTGCAACCTCTGCCTCCTGAGTTCAAGCAATTCTTCTGCCTCAGCCTTCCACGTAGCTGGGACTACAGGTGTATACTACCGCATCTGGCTAATTTTTGTATTTTTAGTAGAGATGGGGTTTTGCCATGTTAACCAGGCTGGTTTTGAACTCCTGACCTCAGGTGATCCACCCGCCTTGGCCTCCCAAAGTGCTGGGATTACAGGCATGAGCCACCACACCCGGCCTCAATCCTGCCTTTCATTAACCCATACATATCATAAGTAAGGTCAGTAAAAAATAAGGTGGCGCAGGGCATGGTAGCTCACATCTACAATTCCAGTGTTTTGGGAGGCCAAAGCAGGAGGAATGCTTGAGGCCAGGAGTTCGAGACCAGCCTGGGCAACACAGTGAGACCCCATCTGTATAAGAAATTAAAATTACAAAATTAAAAAAAAAATTTTAAAGATGGATTTTGCCACAACCTGGAAATTTCTCCAGCCAGAGTTGTTGTCATTTTAGGCATCAAAGGCCTCGATAATTTTATGATTGGTCCAAACCTCTTGGGAACTCATCTTTAAGAACAGCATTCAGAATTAGGTTTTTAGTGACTCAATAAAAGGAGTCCTTGTCCTTCACAAACTCTCCTGATCACATACAGTATTGAACGGCTTTGTCACTCGCCTTAGTCTTAGTACTTGGCTCTGACTCTTATTTCTAAAAGGAAAAATTAAGTCCACTCTCAATAGGTGAAAACCTATCATAGGCCGGGCACGGTGGGTTTACACTTGTAATCCCTGCACTTTGGCAGGTCGAGGCGGGTGGGTCACCTGAGGTCAGGAGTTCGAGACCAGCCTGGCCAACATGGTGAAACCCCATCACTACTAAAAATACAAAATTATCTGGAGGTGGCACGCGCCTGTAATCCCAGCTACTCGAGGGGCTGAGGGAGGAGAATCACTTGAACCCGGGAGGCGGAGGTTGCAATGAGCTGAGATCACACCACTGCACACTCCAGCCTGGGCAACAGAGCAAGATCCTGTCTCAAAAAAAAAAAAACCAACAACAAAAAAAACTCCATCGTATTCAATGCCTTCTAAAACAATGTTTGTTGATCCTAATACTGCCTACATTTCTGACAGTGGTACTAGAAGTGCTTTCCCAAAAGGTTTGAGTAACGGCCACACTGAGAGAATAGGTAGAATTAGCCTCCAAAGGCAATTAATATAATTACTTCTCTCACACTTCAAGATATGGTCTGGTTCAAAATTTATGTATCAAAGTATAAATTCATTAAATGTCAAACAATGATCCACTCTAGGTGGCTTCCTTTGAGACCAGTAGGAAGGATAAAATATAGACCAGTCCTTATTTATTTATTTTCAATTTATTTTTTTTTTTTTGAGACAGGGTCTCACTCTGTTGCCCAGCTGGACGGCAGTGGTGCAATCATGGCTGTCACTGCAGCCACAACCTCCTGGGCTCAAGCAATCCTCCCACCTGAACCTTGCAAGTAGCTGGAACTGTAGGCGCACACCATCATGCCTAGTTAGTTTTTTTTTTTTTTTTGGTAGTTTTTTTGTAGAAATGACATTTCACCACATTGCCCAGGCTGGTCTCAAACTCCTCCCACTCAAGTGATCCTCCTGCCTCAGCCTTTACAAAGTGCTGAGATTATGGGCATGAGCTGCTCAGTCAACAAGTCTTTATTTAAATGAGAGATATAAAAAGTCCCAATTTCCCCTATGTTTCCACATGCTTTTCTTCTTCATCCTCTCAAACCATACTGCATAAATATTTACAAAAATGATTTGATCTTGGTCTGTCACCAAGGATACACTCCTCACCTAAGGGGTTATGACAGTTATGACAATGGGGAAATACTCATCTCATTTTTGTGATGGGCTGATTAGAGCCAGAAACCTTCTGATTTCCTTGATATAAATTTTTTTCCCTCTTGTAGCTTCAAAAAAAAAAAAATGCTAGCAAATGCACAGTCCATGTCCTTAGTATTCAAAGTGTGCTCCCTGAATCAGCAGCAGCAGAATCACCTAGGAGCGTGACGGAAACACAGTGTCCTGGGGACCCATCTGTGCTGGACTTGCTGAATCAGAACCTACATTCGACAGGATTCCAAGCAATTCCCATGCACGTTGGAGTTTGGGAAGTGCCGTTCTATGCTGTGAGTTTAAAAGACAGCAAATGATTTTTTAAAAAATTACTAGTTTAATGCATTTTTTGTTTTGTACAAAATAATGAACTGTCCTCTGATTCTCTGTTCTTATCTACAAAAAGAAATGACTATCTATTTACCCCAGGTTTTTGTAAGAGTTAATGCTGAATGCCTAGCTCAAAGCCTGGAACGTTAAAGCTGCCCAAACTTCCATTTATTTACCCTCCAAACATCACTTCCTTCCTCTAGCTCTTTCTTCCTATAAGTAAAGTTCTTTCTTGCTTTTAAGGTTTAAAAAGGTAAGAGAAGGTAAAGGAATAGCATTTCTGAGAAAAGGAAGAAAGCAACAAATACAGGGAACAGAGTCAAATGACAGAGGAAAGTCTAGATCACCTTAGAGAATAAACTCTTTAAGTCAGCAGTCTGTACACAGAGAAGCTCTGGTTTGGTCATTCTTCAGGTAGCAGGTGCAACAGTTAGTTGTAGAAACATGGATGTGGTTATCTAATTCTGAGAAGACTCAGGACTTCTTCACTGCAAAGCTCAGCAGAGAAATCTATGTCAACAGGGACGTCTGTAATGCTTGACATATCCCAGGCAAATGCTGGAACACCTCTGTTCCTATAAGATCTCCCGTGCCTCCCCACCCAGAGCACAGAAGGTCCTTATCACTGTCGGTCTATTCTAATCAGCAGCTTTCAGGTTATCTCCCATCTGCTATGCTAAGTTGCTTGAGGCTAAGGAGAGTAGCTTAATCATGTTTACACTCTCCATAGCACTGCAAGATCTAGTAGACAACGGGAGCTCAATCACTGGTTGTGTGAGTGTCCTGAGCTGTTATTCTCTCTGATGCAATTGCCCTATTTCTAGATGGAATCAACTATATTGTATGGCTCCCAGATTCCCAATTTTATTGGATTGCTATCATGCCTTCCATCTAGTTGCTAAACAAAACAACAAGAAAGGCTATCTGCCTCAATATCTCATCTAGGCCAAATAAACTGCCCTGTTACATACACCAAGCACCTCAACGAGTCTTTAAGGAAGGCCTTGAACACTCAGCTCTCTAACATTAAAAGACACCAAGGCAGGAAAGCCAATACATTCCCACTGGAGGGTGGAGGGTGCAGGGTGCATTCGGCAGGCTCCTTAGGCTAGGAGCGCAGAGTCCAAAGAGCACAGCCCTGCTTCAGATATGGGTTCCTGTGCTGGAACCTCAGCTACTATCTTTCTCTTTCTTCTTTGAGATGGAGTCTCCCTCTGTCGCCCAGGCTGGAGTGCAGTGGCACGATCTTGGCTCACTGCAACCTCTGCCTCCCAGGTTCAAGTGATTCTCCTGCCTCAGCCTCTGGAGTAGCTCGGACTACACGTGTGCGCCACCATGCTCAGCTAATTTTTTGTATTTTTAGTTGAGATGGGGTTTCACCATGTTGGCCAGGCTGGCCTCGAACTCCTGACCTCAAGTGATCCACCTGCCTCAGCCTCCCAAAGTGCTGGGATTACAGGTGTGAGTCACTGCACCCCGCCAAAGTTTGGTGGCCTTTCTCTATTTTCTAAATGTGTTTGAGACTCTAAATACTAGGAAAATGTAACAGAGGTCGTTAACTGAGGGAGCTTACCTCCAAAACATTTTCCAAAGGGCAGAGAACATAACGTGATCATTCTGACAGCTGTGACAAATGTGGGTTTATTTGTCTGACTGCCTCTGTGTCCATTTATCTATGATCACTGAGGCCTCATGCTCCTGCTCAGGAAATGCACCCAGCTGTCCACTTAGAGCCACAGCTGACCAAGAGTCTCAAAGTCTTCCTTGACAATCAGAAAGTACCTGAGCACCCATCGCCATTGGAGAGGGTGCCCTTGAAAGGTAACCACTTTACATTTGGCACAAGGACTTCTTGGCCCCATTGGGACCTTGCACGATGGCCTTAGATCCTCTGCAGAGGAACCAACAGTCAGCATTTGCTGTGGGCAAGGAGCCAATAGCAACTGACTCTGCTGATATTATCCTCTCCCAGGTCTTACTTATTAAATTCAGAAGTGTCCAACTCTGAACTAAGAGGGGATTTTCCTCTGGCATCCGTAAAGATGGCTACAGAAGGAATTAATTTTCAATCTTTTACTGTGTGCCCTGTATCTTACATGTTCCCTTATTTAATAGCACGATCACCCAGGGAGTTGGACGAGTATCCTAAAAGATGAGGAAACGCAGCCCTGCCTAAGACCACAAAGGAAGCACCTGGCTCCAGAACGGTCAGATCCTGAAGCATCCGTGTTGGTTCATGCTTTTCTAGAGCCATCCTACTCCCTCAATATGAAGAGCCCAAATAAGATGGCTAGATTTTAAAATGAACTTATTTATTCACTCAACCCTATTTGGTGAAAGGGACCAGGAAAATGGAGTGGTAACTAGAGAGGGAGACAGAGTCAGGGGAGGATTGGGATGGTGATATTAAAGTGATGCACACTCATGGCCAATCTAGAGCGAGGAATATACAGGAGAGAAACCTGAGCAGCATGGGGTGGGGGCTGAGACTCCAGAAGGCCCTTCTCCCACAGGAAAGAGGAAGCCAGACCCACGGCTCCGACATGGGCAGGCTGGTGGTGGGCTGGGTATCTGGCGTTGGGAAGATGCGCACTGAACACTTGCAGAAAGCGGGAGGGAGGGGGTTAGATCACTTGTAAAACCTTGGCCTTGGCCCAGCTGCTGTTTCACTCTGGGGCCTACAGGAAACAGGTGGTCACCTCCTCCGTTCACACCCTAGAAGGGATGGAATTTATGTGTCACATTTGGGTCTCAGATTCTCCCCCCAAAGCAGCATGCTTCCGATGGGTGTCTAAGTGAGGGGGTAATCTTCCCCCACAAGCTAAACAGCTGCTTTTCGTGGTTATATTTTGGATGTATACACTTGCTCATTCGTTCATTCTGTGCAAACGTTTACTGAGCCCAGGTGTAAAAGTTGCTATGGGAACATGAAAATAAATCAGGCTGAACTTGCCCTCAAAGAACATATCCTCTTATAGAAGACTTACACACGTTAGATAAATTAAGGAGGTTAAGCAGGGTTTGGCAGTTTAGGGGGGAGTAGATTAATTCCAGCTGGGAGCAGCGTAGTACTTCCCAAACTTTAATGTATAGAAGAATCACCTGAGACATTTCCCCTATGAAGTCTCTTTCTCCCCATAAAATTCTGTTATTCCTGGATCTTTTTAGAGCAGAAGACAATGACTTTGCTGATGGTGTAGTCCTATGAGTTGAAGAATGTGGCCTTTAACAATAAATCTAACAAAGATGTTAATCAGAATTATTTCACCTTATCACAGAGATCCAAAGAAATTTCAAATTTCACAACTACAAAAGGCTTAAAGTCAGGAAACTGCAGTTCAATTGTTAAGCGTCTCTCTCTTCAACCCATGGAGCTAAGAAGGTACACATCAGTGTCTGTGATCAAATCCACTACCCCAAACTGGGCCTATCTTAGAGTTTAGTAATGTTGATAAGTGGCGCTTCAAAGGAAGCCCACATCATCCTAAAATAAGCTGGGAATGAGAAGAGTCCCAGCTGAAACAGGAAGGGGATCACACACAGACATTCCATTTCCAAATTTCCTTCCCCGGCGGAGATCCGTGCCCTTCGGTACGGTGTCAGGAAACCAGAGGGTCTGTGATGGGATAAGCAGACACCTGCTCTCCCCACATTCTTGGAGCTACTCAGTTCTCCTCAGAGAATAGAAATGGGCCACAGAGCTCATTACCACCATTCAAGCGTGAAGCTGAAATATCTCCCATTTAATAACCTAGGGGTCTTCAGAATAACACCCATCACAGACACACTTCCCACCTCTTTGTCCAGGATGCAGGAGGGTAACAAGGGCCCTGGGGCCACAAAAGAATGAGGAGCAGAGGAGGAGGCTTTTCTTAATCACTAGTAATTATCACTATCATGTTACAAGCAAACAAATATCATTTCGGAAATCCAGAACAATCCCCATGAGGTAAAGAATTTTAACTCACTGGGCAGGCCAGTTTGAATTCATCAAAAGGCTGAACTGGCAAGCATTTACTACACATTGTCACAACAAAAAAGTAATTTTATTTTTCAAATGCGTATATAGCAAGGGGCTAAATTAAAAAGATATTGGCGGCCTGGCCCAGGTGGTGGCTCATGCCTGTAATCTCAGCACTTTGGGAGGCCGAGGCAGGCAGATCACTTGAGGTCAGGAGTTCCAGACCAGCCTGGGCAACATGGTGAAACCCCATCTCTACTAAAAATACAAAAATTAGCTGGGCTTTGGTGGCGCACACCTGTAGTCTGAGTTACTCGCGAGGCTGTGGCAGGAGAATCGCTTGAACCTGGGAGGCAGAGGTTGCAGCGAGCCAAGATCACGCCACTGCACTCTAGCCTGTGCCGCAGAGCGAGACTCCATCTCCAAAAAAAAAAAGTGTTGCCTTAATGAAGATATAAAATTATCACAACAAAACAAAAATTTAAGTGGTTCCTATAAAGTGCTGTAAGAATATATTCTATTAAATACACTATTATATCTTTCTGATGGTATTACCTTGCTTAGATTTTTTTTTTTTCCCTGAGACAGGGTCTTGTTCTGTGGCACTCAGGCTGGAGTGCAGTAGCACCATCTTGGCTCACTCCAACCTCCACCTCCCGTATTCAAGTGATTCTCGTGCCTCAGCCTCTGGAGTAGCTGGGATTACAGGCTGTGCCACCATGCCCAGCTAATTTTTTGTATTTTTAGTAGAGATGGGGTTTTCCCATGTTGCCCAAGCTGGTTTTGAACTCCTGATCTCAAGTGATCTGCCTGCTTTGACCTCCCAAAGTGCTGAGATTATAGGCGTGAGCCACCGCGCCCAGCCCCAGATTTCTTTTCTATGTAGTGCTATGACTATTACTAACTAAATGTTCATCAGCTGGAAAGCCTAACCTTTTGTTCAATTTCTTGCCCCAACAGCTAATAATCATAATAGTGAATAAGGTAAACATTATACGCAGGCAGAACAATATAAACAGTTTATGACATTTGGCTGACATTATAAGTAGGCAGAACAATATAAACAGTTTATGACATGTGGCTGACATTTAATGAGCACCTACTATGTGAAAGGTGCTTTCATCCAGACTATAGGTATTTATTCCCTGGATCCTCCCCAGCTGCAGTGCTGGACAGTTGTCCATCTCATTTTACATTTTACAGAGGAGGAAACCGAATCTCTGGCCTCCCCTAGGCCTCACAGCTGGTAGGTGGGTCAAGCTGGGATACAAACCCAGCCTTCTTGATTCCCTACCCGCTATTATTTCACTGAGCCAAAGATGAGAAATGCAGTCACTCTGGTTCTATAGAAGAGCTGCCTTCTCTGATGTGATGGCTGTTCCATTATTTTAAAAAGTCAGGGTAGGAAAGGACTAAAAAATTATATGCACACACCTTAAACAATTTACTGGAACAGAAAACATTCATTCCTCAATCTTGTGAAGGGCCAAGGCCTTCTCTTTGGAGTGGGGATCTGATGACTAGAGTTCTGTGGTCTTTCCTGCAACAACTACACCCCATCCACACACCCTGCAATGTCAGAATTCAGGTTCCTTCAAGGAGAGTTTCACTACTTACAAAGTAGAAAATCCTTCTAGATTTTTTTTTTTTTTGAGATGGAGACTCGCTCTGTCACCCAGGCTGGAGTGCAATGGAGTGATCTCAGCTCACTGCAACCTCCGCCTTCCGGGTTCAAGCTATTCTCCTGCCTCAGCCTCCTGAGTAGCTGGGATTACAGGTGCCCGCCACCATGCCCAGCTAATTTTTGTATTTTTAGTAGAGACGGGGTTTCACCATGTTGGCCAGGTTGGTCTCGATCTCTTGACCTCGTGATCCACCCTCCTCGGCCTCCCAAAGTACTGAGATAACAGGCGTGAGCCACCGTGCCCGGCCCCAATCCTTCTAGATTTTAACTACACCATCCCCTCTTTATTTGTACTGGTTGTCTCAACCACACCTTAAACAACAGGAATTTCTTTATAAGTTGTTTTGCAACTCTTTCCAAAACACACAACTTAGTTTTCAAAAAAACAAGTTCTCTTTTCACACTAATATGTCATCCGTGTATGTACTATTTTGGTTACATAATTACAAAAGCAAGTACATGTGGCAAAAAAAACAAGTCTGGGGGAAAACCCGCAACTGACCAGTAAGCACAGAGCTCATCTTGGGGAGTGGACATGGCAGGGGACAAGGGAGAGAGCCATCACAGCCCCCAGTACCCTGATGGGTCTGATGGACCAGGGGAATGGAAGGTCACAGTCACTTTGGCCAGCAGGCCCAGTGCAGGCTGGTTAAGAGAGCTCCCTCCGCACCCCCCAACCCCATATACCTGTGAGCACCTTGGGAAAACAGTAAACATTTCCATCAGAAAATAAAGCCATGTCAGAGAAAAGAATAAAAGGATTGAGACACAATAAAGATAGGTTCAAATAACCACAAGTCTTTTCTAGTCCCAGGGTCACTCTGAGCCTTAATTCCTTTGTTTGAAACGTACAGTTAAAACAAGATTCCTCGTGCAGTTGCTGCAACAATTAAATAAGAACATACGGAAAGTGCCCAGCCCAGGCCTTGGAACACAGAAATTACTCAATAAATGGGCTCTTTGCCTGATTTATCATGGTACCTCTTTCCCACGGTGCCTAGCAACATGCTGTGAAGTAAGAAGCTCTGATGGCTGGACAGAAAGATGGACAGATGGTCTGGTGTCAGAACTGTAAAAATCCTTCAGTTTAGTACCTTGCTTGGCTCAAATGGCCCCCCTAAAACAAATCAAGTATCTGCAGCTGGAGTCAGAGTGTTCCCCACCTGAAGATAAATTCTAATTTTACCAATAAGCATGGAGAGACCAGAGTAGGAATAAAAGGAAGAGACAAACAGAAGAGAATTTAAAAAGTATCAGACCCAGATGTTAAACAAAAAACTGGCTCACTGGCAGATAAATCTTTTTTCCCCTCTGCCCGCCAATTATGGTTATTAAGAATGAGGACACATTAGAATAAGTGTGATTTTTTTTTCAAGGCACAGAGAAATTTATAGACAGCTAAATCCAGCAAAAAGATAAATCATTTACCCTTAGTTTTCAATAAATAGAAAGTCTCAAAAAGTTAAAAGGAAAACAGTTCCAGAATAACCACCATGTGGTTTTGGTTTCAAGTACTTAGCATTTCATAACAGGCACAGTTCACTGAGAAGATATTTAAACTGAAATGAGGCAGGTGCAGAATACATGCTTTCAATTGTGGATGTGATAGGAATGGAAAGTAGGCAGAAATTGAAGGCTTTTTTTAATTTAACGAATCAATCAGCAGATAAAGCTTTCAATCACTGTAAATTTTCTGTTTACAAAAGCTCCACATGCTAAGACGACACACCCAAAGACTAGGGAGGGGCCACTATACTCTGGAAAGAAAAACATCTCCATTTTCAACGGAAGGAGCCCAAAGTCAGCCTACCCTTTGAAGTTTCAGTTAGCTCCCATCTTCCTGCCAATCACCCACTTTATGTCCAAGGAGGCTTTACAACTATTAGATCTCTAGGCATCTCCTTAGCTAGTAACATATTTATATTGATCCACCCAAGTTGGAAATATGAGTCTTTAAGACAGCCCCAATGTTTCTTCTGGGTTTTTTGTTTGTTTGTTTGTTTTTTGGAGATGAGTTTCACTCTTGTTGCCCAGGCTGGAGTGCAATGGCATGATCTCGGCTCACTGCAACCTCTGCCTCCTGGGTTCAAGCGATTCTCAGGGCTCGGACTCTCAAGTAGCTGAGATTACAGGTGCATGCCACCACGCCTGACTAATCTTTGTATTTTTAGTAGAGACAGGGTTTTGTCATATTGATCAGTCTGGTCTCGAACTCCTGACCTCAGGTGATCTGCCTGCCTCAGCCTCCCAAAGTGCTGGGATTACAGGCATGAGCCACCGTGCCCAGCTCTTCTGGGTTCTTAAGCATGATGTTAAGCCTCTGTTTTCTCATCTGTGAAACAGGAACAATGAAACCTACCTGAGCCAGCTGTTGTGAGAACTAAAAATAACAGACTTAGCACATACAATAAGTCCTCAATCCATGGTAGCTGCTATTCTTCTTTTTCTCTGTATAATTAAAGGGGAAAACTAAGTATCTTTGATCAATAAAATTTGGCAGAGAGAAAAAAATTGGTAACCCCTAGTGTTAATAAGACTTCCAAAGAAGCATTCGGCAATACAACAGAAGCCTACAAATGCTTACGGCGCTCACTCAGCAATCCCACATGAGGACTCCATCCTAGGGAAATAAGATATGCAAAAAGATGCACAGGAATGCCTTCTGCGGCATCATTTAGAATACTGGAACTCTACAAGCAAAAAGATAACCAACAGTGGGGGAAATGGCCAAATAAACAGTTGTGTGCTCATAGGAGTTGTTTCTGCAGCCATGGAAAAATGATTACAATATGATCATTTAAAAACAAAAATCTGGCCGGGTGCGGTGGCTCATGCCTGTAATCCCAGCGCTTTGGGAGGCCGAGGCAGGCGGATCACCTGAGGTCAGGAGTTCGAAACCAGCCTGACCAAAATGGAGAAACCCCATCTCTACCAAAAATAAAAAAATTAGCTAGGCATGGTGGCGCATACCTGTAGTCCCAGCTACTCGGGAGGCTGCAGCAGAAGAATCGCTTGAACCAGGGAGGCAGAGGCTGTGGTGAGCCAAGATCACACCATTGCACTCCAGCCTGGGCAACAAGAGCGAAATTCCGTCTCAGAAAAAAAAAAAAACCCACGAAAATCTGTACTCAACGCTTTGGGATTTCATGTTATAAATATATTTAAAATAGTATGTACCCATTGTGTCTATAAATATTAGGAGATGTACAACAAAATACATTAGGTATTTCTAAATGGCAAAATTACAGGTAACTTTTATATGTTGTCAGAGAATTGTTTGTGTTTTTGAAATTCTGTGCAAATAATTTATTTAAAGTCAGGAAAAAGTTATTAAAAAGTTTGTGGTGTGGGTATGTGTCTGTGATGCAGAAGGACAAAGCACACTAGAGAAGCCAATTGGAAGCACGCCATTAATTGCTGATGCTTGAGTACAGAAAGAAGAGAAAGAATAGGATTCCCTTTAGGCACACGGTTCGAGTTACATTAAGCCTGTGGTCATTTCCTTTAAGACCTGGGCACATGGGCATTGATCATTTTCATGTACTATTATTTGCACCAAAAGAAAAAAAAGAAAGCCTCCCAAACCTCAAACCACATTGAAATGTGTGAGCAGCACATAATTCTGTAGCATTTCGGTTTCCTTGGCAACCTTATCTCTGTCTTCTTTGATCTCAACCACAGATGAAAAAGTCTTGGTTCTCCAAAGTCCCTGAGATCAATTGCCAGCTAGACAGTAGCAGAACATGGTAGAATGCTCATTCTCTAAGAAAGAATTTCTAATTAATGAGTTTCTTCACACCAAGCTCATTCCACAATAGATTTTAGAGAACAGATTCTTGATGCATTTACCATTTGAGTTCTGAGCTGTCTGATTTTCATATTACCGCAATTTAATTTTAGCATCACGTAAACATAATTAATCTTTTTCACCAAGTTAAAGAAACAAGGAAATTACATTTAAGCCTCCAATTTTGCTAAATAGTAGTGGTGTCTAAATATTTACCTGCTCTCTCCACCTCAGGTCCCTTGAGCAGGAAGTGGGGGGGTTTCCAGGCCTAGATCTAACCTGCAAATGTCAAACTGGAAAACACTGCTACAGAGGCTGTGAGCAAAGCCCTGAGGTCCAAATACTATCGGCAGAATGTTACGAAGAAATCAGGAGATAATTCCCAATGGACATGGAGAAACCTAAGTCAATCCGTTTATGATTCAGTAAGTCTAAGAGGGCTTAAAACATTTTATGGAATTTGTGTCCACCCCTTAAGTCATTTTTCTAAGGAAATGTCTGGCTGAATAAACTGAATGAAATTAGGTATGTCATACACAGATTCATCGAGCCATAAATGTCTACTGGGGGCCTACTATATATGTGGCATTGATAGGTCTTGAGGCCCAAATGTAGAGAAGGACATTTCTGTTCAAACACCTGAACCAGAGACCCTCTCAAAATAGTGCATCAAAAATGCATTTTTCAGCCAGGTGCAGTGGCTCACACCTATAATCCCGGCACTTTGGGAGGCTGAGGTGAGAGGATCACTTGAGGCCAAGAGGTTGAGACCAGCCCGGGAAACGTGGAGAGACCCTGGTCTCTACAAAAAACAAAAACAAAAAAACGAAAAACAATTAGCCAGGCACGGTGGCGTGCACCTGTAGTCCTAGTAGCTACTCGGGAGACTGAGGCGGGAGGAGTTTGAGCCCAAGAGGTTGCAGTGAGCTATGATTGCCCTACTCACTCCAGCCTGGGCGACAGAGCAAGACCTTGTCACCAATTTTTAAAAGAAAATACAATTTTCAATGTGTAGAAGAAAATATAAGGCTCCAATGAATGTTGGGTGGCTAGTCCCATCTTCGCGATTGCTATCAATGGCAAAAATCTCAGGATAAACTCAAATTATTCTTCCCACGAGAATCCAAAGGACGCTGATCTGGGACAGCTATGCGGATATGTTTCCGCTGGGGTATCACAAGCTTAAAGCACACCAGTTTACCAAGCTTTTCTCTTTTTCTGTTCTTTGAACTACTGTCCCCAAATCTCACTTTCTCAGTTGACGCTCAGCATGATTTTCAATTTTAAGCTCCAACCTTTGACTTAAACTCTTTATCATGAGTATCCAGAAAGCAAAAAGGATCATAAGCATCTTACTATTTTGAGTACTCTAAGCTCTTAATGAAAGTATTTGCCCATGTTCCCAAAGAGACAAAACCCTCGCCCAGCTTGCTCGGCTTAAGTGGTGACAGCAACAATCTTTGCTCTTTCAGGGCAAGAAGGTCTCTCACCCGATTTCAAAGAAACTGTGATATCTTCCTTCAGAAGCTGCTCATGCAAATGAATTCTAGTTGTTCCTGCTGTATTTCTCCCCTCCTCTTCACTGTGAATGTCTATTTAGAAAAAAGTATGTAAAATAAAACACACTTTAAAAACACTTAATGGACAGTGAGGGTTTTAGAAAATTGTATTCAACTCATTTTTTAAAGGCAGTCCTGGGCCACGCTGAAACCTCAACTTGTCTAGGCTCCTTTGGGAAACGAGGAATCAAATTCCTTTGTGTTTTCTTCTGTCCATCCCACTGGAATATTATCAAGGCTGGGATTATAAATGGGATCATAAGCCTTAGTCTTTTATCTCAATGGCCGTGCCATCTCATCTTTAGCCAGTTACATACTGAACACTTCACAATCGGGAGAACATGTAATAATGAATATAACTGCCATCTAATCAGCATTTCTTGGTAAATAAATGACTCTATGGTCATTTATTCATTTAAAAAAATCTTAAAATATTTTCCTGGGTCACAAAGAATAACTGAGTCTTGGGGCTTCTCAAATTATCTTTAGATAAGGCATCTCTTACACTTCTACTGACTTTTAAAAGCAAGTTACTCCATAGTTTCATAATTTAGACAACTTGTAAGAAATGCAACAGCAAGATCCCAGAAACTTAAACTATTATTGAGAAGACAGAATAATTTGGATGTGATGAAAACAGGATTTCTCAAGTGCTTTAAAAGACAAAATGCCTGTGAGTTTTAAACCATCTACAGAGAACAGAGCCATTAGAAAGCTATTGCTTAGTATCTTGAAGGAAAATTTGTATCACCTATTTTTCACTAAATAAATATGTTGTATAACCTGCAGCTAAAAGCTATTTTCCTCATGGTTAAAAAAAAAAAAATCTGCACCGTTACATCTTTCTCTCTCTCTCTCTCTCTCTCTCTCTCTCCCTCTCCCTCTCCCTCTCCCTCTCTCTCTCTCTGACAGTCTTCCTCTGTCACCCAGGCTGGAGTACACTGGCTCTACCATGGCTCACTGCAGCTTCGAACTCTGGCCTCAAATGGTCCTCCCACCTCAGCCTCCCGAATAGCTGGGACTACAGGCACGTGCCACCACACCCAGCTAATTTTTAAGTTTTCCTTTTGTAGAGATGGGGTCTCACTATGTTGACTAGGCTGCTTTCAAACTCCTAGGCTCAAGTGATCCTCCCGCCTCAGCTTCCCAAAGTTCTGGGATTATAAGCATGAGCCACCACGCAGCCATTCTTCTTCAAATAAAAGGAATTTACCTACATTTTCAAAAACTACTTCAAAGTACATTTTCATACTATTTATGTCTTATGTATGTGCTAAGTAATTCATGTTTGGATACATCTAGATTTAGAGTTTTTTATGAAATACGATTCTTTTGGGTGGAATTTGTTAGATATCAAAGTTTCTTTTTTCCCCTTAGCTTTATTAAGGATATAACTGAGAAATTAAAATTGTTATGTGTTAACAGTATACATGCTATGTTTTGATACATGTATATGTTGTAAAACGACTAAGATATTTTTTGTGGTGAGAACATTTAAGATCTAATCTCTTAGAGATTTTCAAGTCTTCTTATTAACCATAGTCACCATGCTATACAATAGATCTCCACAACTTATTCATCCTAAAACTTTATACTTTTAGCCAACAACAGTGTTTATCGTCAATAAAGCATGTTCTAATATAAAAAAAAGATGTGTGGCATGTTGAAATATTCCTCAATAAAGCATGTTCTAATATAATAAAAGATGTGTGGCATGTTGAAATATTACTATTTCTTCTATCATGTTTTAGCTCATTTCAAAAGAATTAAATCATTTCTCACTTCTTCAATTGTTACAGCTCGTCAGCTATAAAAATAAGCAAGGCAATTCAAGTTCTTTGAAATACCTGAATGACTATATAGACGTATCTTTGATAACAGGACAGAGGATCAAGGTATAAGTCATGTGCATTAAAATCCAGAACTCTCTAAAATCAGAGGCCGAACAAGAGCTTCTGAAGCCACCTACAGGTCCCCATGGGCTGTGTGATCCAACCCATCACCAACAGTGGGGTCATGTCCTGAGAGAACTCAATCTTAAGAACAAATGTCTCCAATCAACCTAGCGTTTCAAGAGTAGCAAGGGGAATACAGTTTAGCAGCAGGCCTAAAGCAGATTTAGCCCCTGTAGCCTCTGCAATCCTATTTATGGTGGGCATGGACCATCAGCTTCTTCATTAATGTCTGAAATCAAGAGGTGGCAAGACTCACCCCATCCCAGCATTTCAAAGCCTTTTATTAACAGAGGAAAAAACTGGGGCAAAGAATACCAAGGAGCTACCAGAGTTGCTCCAAAGATTATGAGTTGATGTTCAGAAGCAGATGAGTGATCTGGTGAAAGGGTTTGTTGTTACTATTACCTAGTGTTTTTGAATTTTTTTTTTAAGTATTTCAACACACCAACAATGGACTCTTAGGGTGCAGTTTAACTTTAGCTCTCTTCTGTTATGAAAGTTTTGGGTGGGCTACAAAATAAGGAGTTGCTTAAGAAAACCTCACATCCTCCAAGCAGCACCACATCAACAATGAATTTCGTCTTACTGGAAGCTCACTTTGCCCTCTCTCCCCCAACTCCTCAGGCCCACAAAGCAGCCCATCACAGCTCCTCAGTAGGGGGACAAAGCCAGCATTTGTAAAAGGGAGCCCCCTTTCCCAGAGATATATTACCTTGGAAAGGCTTGGGGTCTCCACACCAAAGTTGGTGGGAAGCACAGTGACTCCAAGAAAGTCCAGCCGTTTCCCTACTCTCTCCTCTCAGGCTCAGGATTATAGGAAGGAACTTCATCCCAAATAGCAGCCACCCCCAGATACTGACCAGGCGGTGTTCCAAGGAAAGGTAAGTGAGAAAACACGAGAATCCAAGGCCAAGGGGACTGCTGTGAGATGGATACCACAAGGCCATCAGTACGCCATGATGAAAATGCCATCTTTATCCAATGCCCACTGAGCCCAGGTCTGCACTCCTCGAGTACTATGGGGTCCAACCTGGGCTACCCTCAAGGAGCTCTACAACATCCAGCCTCTATGAGACATCCTCCAAGTAGGAATGGATCCAGATTAATCTTCTCCAAAACAGAGACTTTCCCTTTCTATCTGTTGTGGGCAACCTGCCATCCTTCATAAACTTTCCAAAAATAATAGTATTAACAATAACCATTTCCATTTAGACCAAACCCTAAATCAAGAGCTGGCAAACTATGGCAGCAGGCCAAATCTGGCCCACTGCCTGTTTCTGTAAGTAAAGTTTTATTGAAACACAGCCAGGGCCATCTGTTTATCTATTATCTGGGGCTGCTTTTGCTCTACAATGGGAGTGTTGAGTAGTTGTGAGAGAGACGGTAGTCTGCAAAGCCTAAAATATTTACTGTGTGGCCTTTCACAGTAAAAGTTTTCCCTAAGTGGTACAAAGCATGGAAACCTCTAAGGAGAGGTGTCCATCATTATCAGCAGGAAGCAGCCCTTCCCTGAACAAACCCCCAGCACGGAGCAGCGATGGAGTCGGGGGCGCTGAGATGGGAGCTGTGTTCCTGACCAGCTTTCGTGACAATCACATGACCCTGGCGAGCCTTGGCACCTCTGGCTATACAAGTCAGGCATCAATACCTACTTTACAAGGCTGTCTTGAGGGTCAGACAAGACAGAGTACACAAAAAGCTCCCGGCACAGGCAAATTATTCCTCAAGGTGCTCCATTAATGGTAATGACCGTACTGACCATTGTTACTCAAGAAAGAACGCAGGACTAATGTGAATCCCTGTAATATTCATCTTCAGTCATTAAGGTTCCTACTGCCATGACCTGGAAAAGATCATAGACTCAGCATGACAACCAAAAGAAAGGACGTAAGGCTGTCTCTCTGTTGAGTCATAGAAAGGCACAAGGTCAGGACTTAATGTTCTTGTGCTTGGGGAAAAACACCGAGCTGTTTCAGGTTGAAATCTTTCAATTATCAAACTTACGGCAGCCTCCTAGATATGGAAAAGACCAAGAGCATTGTCACCCAGGGTCTGTCTCCGAACATTATGTCTTTCATCCTTTTAACAGAGAGCAATTGGTACAAGGTATCCCCAGACAGTGGCCAAACTACACACAGGCCAACAGAAGTGCTGAAGAGCCTTTTTTTTTCCCCCGAGATGGAGTCTTGCTCTGTCACACAGGCTGGAGTGCAGTGGTGCAATTTCGGCTCACTGCAACCTCCGCCTCCCAGATTCAAGCAATTCTCCTGCTTCAGCCTCCCAAATACCTGGGATTACAGGTATGCACCACCACGCCCAGCTAATTTTTGTATTTTTAGTAGAGATGGGGTTTCACCATGTTGGCCAGATTGGTCTCGAATTCCTGACCTCGTGATCTGCTCGCCTCGGCCTCCCAAAGTGCTGGGATTACAGGTGTGAGCCACCACGCCCAGCCAAAGAGCTTATGTTTTAAAGGGCTGTGAAACCACACCCTTGTTGCTTCAACTGACTTGACACCCACACGTGCTAGATGTGACTCCCTCCAGTGAGAACACACAGCACGGACAAGAATGAGATCATCTGTATATGGTGCAGGGCAGGGACCGGACACAACCAAACCCTGAGAACGTGCTAAGATAGAGAAGCCGTGTTTCCTCGCCCTTCTCTCTGGTCCTCCCATTTTCACCCCATCTTCCCTGACATTTGCAAATTGAAGCCATGGGCCTTTGATCAACCCAGCCTTCTCCCATGCATGAACATCACATTTTCCTGCATTAACGCAACTGACCCTGACAAATCTTAGCAGGTGCGCAGGGCAGCGTTTGGGTGCTGGTTTTATGGTTGGGGAAACTGAAGCTGAGAATGATGGTATGGCTTGGCAAGCAAGGATCGGAGCTATCTGACTTATCACTGCTCCAGAGCCATCCCCAGGGCCCAGTAAGTACTTGGTAGTTAACACAAATGCTCGCTTAACAATGGTGTATGGCCCGGATTCCAATTTCAACTCCTCCACCTAGTAGCTGTTGACCTTGAGGACATCAGTTTACCTCTCTGTGCCCAAGCTCATTTATTTGTGAAATGGAAATAATAAACTATCATATAAAGTTGTGAGACCTAAATAACAATATATTTAAAGTGCTTACAACAGTGTGCTTGGCACAAAGCAAGTGTTCATTAAATGTTGACTTCTATTACTTGCTGAATCAAATCTACCTGACCTCCACCCAAAGCTTCGGGCCACTTTTTGTCTTCTCATGTGTACTGTCATTCTTTAAACATGCATTACAGCAATTTAAAAAATTATGACCTAGGAAAGGCCACCTCCTAGGATTTCAGTATTAAAGCCCCATGCAACAATGACATTTTTCAAAAAGACATCTGGTTTCAGCTGATAACATACCACAAAGTAAGCTGATAGCACCAGGCAGTCACGTGTGGCAGTTCAAGAACTTGAGCGTGACATGCCCGTGTGAAGAGCAGGCTTTGACATACACAGCACACATAGCACAATCATATAAATTATATTTTACTGCTCTACCTACCTATGGCTACCAAATACAGTCCACATGGTCTTTTTTTTTTTTGGGGGGGGGGGGGAGGGGCATAGATTATTACAGTTAGAAACATGTTACATTCAAAACCATTTCCCTAGCTTAGCCCTCTAAATAAAGGCTGGGGACAATTCCTGACTGCAGAAGGGCCCTTCCCTGAAACCACAGACCAGATAAAGAGCTATGTGAAAGCGTTTGCAAGAAAAGCAGTTATTTCGGTTTTCCTGGGACATAAGTCTCCACCCAGTCACACAATACCAGCCATGGAGAAAAAGACCCTCCCTGAAGAACTTGCTAATTCATCTGAGGGGCTCAGAAACAGGAAAACTCACTGAGCCTGGGTTACCCTGATCCCCAGACTCGAGGACCCAGTGACATCCTGTTTTTGCTGGGTTCTCTCTTTCATATCTCAGAGCTACCAGGTGTGCCCCCCTAGAAGAAGGCTTTTGGGTCCTCTCCCAGACCCCAGGCTTCCTTAGAGGCAGGGATGGGCCAGTCCTTGTCTGTCAGAGAGCCCAGTTTTGTCAATTTTCTTCTCCCTAAAGCATTTTCAGTCTCCAACTTCAAAACTCAGTTCCAAGGCCACCTCTCCCCTCGGAAACCTTCTCCTGGCTAGATTCACCCATTTCAACCACCCCAGGGGTTCCCTTCTCCTAATCCTCCCTGTTTACTCAGAATCATAAACTGTTTAATAATTGGATGGGACTCGGTAAACATTTATTCCAACTTCTTAGCCAGAAGAGAAATGTCTTCTTTATTTATTTTGAGATGGAGTCTCGCTCTGTTGCCCAGGCTGGAGTGCAATGGCACAATCTTGGCTCACTGCAACCTCCGCCTCCCAGGTTCAAGTGATTCTCCTGCCTCAGCCTCCTGAGTAGCTGGGACTACAGGTGTACGCCACCATGCCTGGCTAATTTTTTGTAGACACAGGGTTTCACCATGTTGGCCAGGCTGGTCTCAAACTCCTCACCTCAGGTGAGCCACCTGCCTCAGCCTCCCAAAGTGCTGGGATTACAGGAATGAGCCACCATGCCCAGCCGAGGAATGTCTTCTATACATTAACAATACCCAACAGAAATACAAAACAAGTCACAATGTAAGCCACATGAGTCGTTTAAAAATTTCTAAAGGCCACGGTCACATAAAAAGAAACAGGTGAAGATTTGGAGATCTGGCCGACCTGGTGAAACCCCATCTCTACTAAAAATACAAAAATTAGCTGGGCATAGTGGCAGGTGCCTGTAATCCCAGCTACTTGGGAGGCTGAGGCAGGAGAATCACTTGAACCCGGGAAGCAGAGGTTACAGTGAGCCCAGATCGCGCCATTGTACTCCAGCCTCAGCAACAGAGCGAGACTCCATCTCAAAAAAAAAAAAAAAGAAACAGGTGAAAATAGTTTTAATAGTCTATTTTATTTAACCCAACATATGCGTAGTATTGTCATTTCAATATGAAACCAACACAAAAATTATTAACAACAACATATCTTTCCTTCATTCTGAGTCTTTGAAATCCAGTGTGTCTTTTCTACTGGCAAACACATCTCAGTTTGGACCAGTCACATTTCAGGGGCTCAACAGCCATATGTAGCCAGTGGCTACAGGATGGGACAAGGCAGTTCTATATCACTGTCTGCTGGACTTCCTATGGGACCTTCAAACAAGGAAAAACACAGTTCCTTCCTACGAAGACAGCACGTTAGTATGTCAGTTAGCAAGGGCTACCATGGCTCAGAAACAGAATGTAGGCAGGAGTCCCAGATTTGCCTGTGAACTCAATAGACCAGGATCCTTAGGACTTAAAGAGATTGTAACTCTCAGACAAAACCGACAAGGAGACTGAGACCCAGAAAAGAGGCAAATTACCTGAAGTCACATAGATCAGCAGTAGCAGAGGAAGGTCTAGATGTCTAATAGGGGTTTCTTTAAATATGAAATATCTAACACACACACACACACACACACACAAACACACACACACACAATTTGGTCACCACTCTGTGAAGTCAATGCCTAATTTAAGATTAAGATTGTTGCAGAAAATGGCACAACTCTGCTTCCTCCAAATAAGTCCCAAATTTCTGAGATCTAGAAAATTCAGTCTCACCAATTTAGTCTCATGTTCCCTTTCTCATCCTTAGCTGAGATAAAAGGAATAGCATCCAAAAAAATGAAAAGAAGGAAGATAATCACAGGCATGCCAAAGCACACCTCTTAAATAGCAGTAAAGTATAAAATTCACAAAATAGCCTGGAAGTACAATTCACATAGTAGCCTGTGAGAACAGCTATCAAGGCCGGGCGCGGTGGCTCACGCCTGTAATCCCAGCACTTTGGGAGGCCAAGGCAGGTGGATCACGAGGTCAGGAGATAGAGACCATCCTGGCTAACACAGTGAAACCCTGTCTCTACTAAAAATACAAAAAAATTAGCCAGGCGAGGTGGCGGGTGCCTGTAGTCCCAGCTACTCGGGAGGCTGAGGCAGGAGAATGGCGTGAACCCAGGAGGTGGAGCTTGCAGTGAGCGGAGACAGTGCCACTGCACTCCAGCCTGGGCGACAGAGCGACACTCCGTCTCAAAAAAAAAAAAAAAAAAAAACCAGCCATCAAGAGCAATTCTAAAGAGTGATCCCACTTAGTCTGCTTTAACGAATATCCACTTAAAATGCTCTGAAGTTCTTTTTTCATTAACCTATCATCAACCCACGATAGGTTATCATCACCTCTGTGATCTTATTTACACTGCGACTTGATGGCAGTGAATTCTCTGCCTCACCTGAATTCCAAGTTATTTGTCTATTGCAGGGTGACTTTCAAAGGCAACTGATGATTTAAATCCCAAACATATTCACTTCTGTGGCCAGACACTTGGGGGTTGGCCTGGAATGGCCGGATGGGGCACAGGAGCTAGGCAGATGGGAAAGAAACTGAGGAAGGAATTCAGAAAGATGAATCTGATTTAAAAAGCCCAGACCAACCAATTCCTGTGCCAACAAGAGGGTAGTGTGGCAGCCCTCTGAGGGGTGACAATTGGTTGGGGACAGTACAGGAAGTCATCAGCTAAAAGTTATGCCTAAATGCAGCGTGTGGTTTAGTCCATCACATTGAAATAAAATAGTTAGCTAATAACTTTTCATATGTTATGTCTTCTGTAACATTTTATTTATTACAACTATGTTGGCATATCACCAGATAAAAGATCACATTTGCTAACTTATAAAAAACAAGGCCGGGCGCAGTGGCTCACGCTTGTAATCCCAGCACTTTGGGAGGCCGAGGCAGGTGGATCATGAGGTCAGGAGATCGAGACCATGGTGAAACCCCGTCTCTACTAAAAAAATACAAAAACTTAGCCGGGCGTGGTGGCGGGCGCCTGTAGTCCCAGCTACTCGGAGAGGCTGAGGCAGGAGAATGGCGTGAACCCGGGAGGCGGAGCTTGCAGTGAGCCGAGACTGCGCCACTGCACTCCAGCCTGGGTGATAGAGCGAGACTCCGTCTCAAAAAAAAAAAAAAAAACAAGCTGGGCATGGTGGCTCACACCTGTAATCCCAGCACTTTGGGAGGCCAAGGTGGGTGGATCACCTGAAGCCAGGAATTTGAGACCAGCCTGACCAACATGGTGAAACCCCATCTCTACTAAAAATACAAAAATTAGCTGGGCATGGTGGCATGTGTCTGTAATCCCAGCTACTCCGGAGGCTGAGGCAGGAGAATCGCTTGAACCTGGGAGGCTGAGGTTGCAGTGAACCGAGATCACGCCAGTGCACTCCAGCCTGGGCGACAGAGCAAGACTCCATCTCAAAAACAAAACAAAACAAAACACACACACACACACACACACACACACACACACACAAACAAACAAAAAAATAAAACAGGGCTTCATAACATTTACTTTGCATAAAAATATCTCCCTTTTCCCCCTAGGATATACAAGCATGTGTGACTTTCCTTGAGGCTGCTGGGAGACGCCTATAGTCAACAGAACTACTAGACACAAATCGCATTCAACAGATGCTGGAAACTTTAACTCACTGATCCCCTCCATGCCCATCAGGAAGCAGCTAGACATCCTGGTTGCAGGAAAAGGCCTCCTTCCTATCACAGACTCCCATCACAGAGAAGTTACAGAACAGCCACTTCTTGGGTTATTTACATTCCAGAGCTCCTGCTAGACAGATGCTTCTGGAAACGTCTTACTGCTACCCCACACGAGGGTAATGAGGTGTATCATTGTCGCTGACCTGTAGCTGTGGGAGGAGCAAGTTCCTCAAGTCTCAACTCCAAAGAAAGGAGGGACAGGCCTGAAGCGCTCTTGATGGTAGGTGCTGATACAATCCTGAAGGTGAGAATCTTCGCTAAATGAATTATTAACCTATAGTTAAATGTTTCACCGTCTTCGCTCATCCAGTGTTCGTTTTAATGAAATGGATCATTAGCAAAGAAACAATTCCCTGGTATGCAAAGCATCACAGAAGGACATGTTCCCATCCACTCTCTCCACCTCTGCCACTTTCAATGGTGAGAGGACTTTCTGAAAATGTGAGGCATATTAATGAGTTCTATAGCAGAGAAGTTCTTCCTCCCTCCTCAAAGATCAGGAGAAATGATCAATCAAAATTCTGGAGAATTTTAAGAAAAACAAGAGTTTCATGAAGTATAAACATTGAAAGGTTCACACTAGACCACATGAACCATGAAGTATATCCTTATGCCAAGAACACCAGGAAGTCACCAACACTGACCGTAACCCAGCGTAATCGCTACTAGAAGGTGACCTTGGCCAGCTGCATATATTTCCGGGTCTCAGCCATGTTACCAACAAGGGAGGGTGTAACTCACATGACTATCTGACAAGCATAATGTAACATAACCCATTAGTAAACGTTACAAGCAACGTGCACAGCCCTTTAGAGTTTCCTTACATTCCTCATCAGCCCTATGAAGTATCTTCTGTCTACTTTAGCAAAGAACCACCTGAGGTTCAGATAATTTCAATAACTTTCCCAAGGCCACAATGTTAGAAAGTAACACAACAGGGTACTGGGCTCTAGTTCTCCAATGCTGAAACTTCTAACTAATTTAATAATTTAATAACACTACTTTAATATCAAAGGCACTCTATTCTTAATCATAAAACCACTGCCCAAATGAAGCACTTCTCCACCCTCTCTTTTCTGCTCTCCAGCCCCCTAAACAGCAGAGCAGAACACGGATTGGAAAATGATGTACAGATTAGAGTTTTGGTAACTGCAGCTGCCCTGTGGCTGCAACTGCTGTCAGGGCTCAGGCCCAGGCTTGGGGACCTGCTGGGCAGGCCTGCCAGGAGCCCTGCCTGGTGCACAAACCAAGTCTGCTGATCCTCCCAGGGGAGCTTTTGTTCTCAAAGTCATTGCAAATGACTCTAAGAAACAACACGTTAGATGCTGACTCTGTTGCAACAGTTAGTGGTCAAAGACAATGCACTTCTGGCATCTTTGGTTTAGACTTCCCCTTGCTAGGCCTGGAGGTACACAGGGTTCCCAAAAGCACAGAGAGTCAGACACGCCCTTCCTCATCCCAGCAGAACAGGGAGGGGTTGCCACAGTGGCCTCTACACAGGTGAGAGCGATCAGAATCCATACAACTCAACAAATAGTCATCTGGCACCACGCCATGCGCAGGAGCCCGGACTTGCTCTGCAAAAGTCAAAGATGAAGATGAAAGCTTTCTCTCTTTTTACCACTAGCTGCCTGGGAGATAAATACTCTTACGGCCACACCCATAATACAAGTTGGAGAGAGATGTGTGCAATGACAGTGGCACATATAAAGCACTGTGGGACTACTGAACCCAAGCAATAGGCTACTTACTGATCGGGGAGAGAAAGAGGGATGGGAGGATGTGGGAGAAAGGGTAGCATCTCAGCTGGTCCTTGAAGCATCAGACAGAGATCAGAGGGAACCATATTCCAAGAGGGAAACTGTAGACAAAGGCCACAGTAAAGAAAACAGTGTGTTCCTAGGATGGGGTGTCCAGAGTTTAGGGGAACAGAAGCTGGAAAGGTGTGTTTATAACAAATGGTGAAATGCTCAAAGAAGAAAACCCACTTAGGAGGTTGAACTTCAGTAGGCAGAAGAAAATAAAATCTTTGAACTTGGAATGATATAATCAGAAGGAGAAAAAAACCTAATGTGTGTTGAGCATTGAATCTGACTGTGTTAAGTCCTTTTCACGCACTATTGAATTTCCTATCTCCTTTATCTTAAGAGATAGATCCCCGTTTTCCAGGAGAAGAAACTCAGACTCACTAACTTGTCCAACATTACACAGCTTAAGTAGTGGGGCTAGAATACTTGAACTCAAAACCAAATCTTTCCTTTAGGAAGAGAAAATCAGCTATGGAATACAGGCTGAACTGGCAAGGAGGACAGGTGTAGAGTTAGGGAGACCAGCTTGCAAAATAAAGTTCTTAAGAGAGCTAAATGAGCCTGAATCCATTCAGAGGAGGAAAACAAGCACACAGCAGTGTCAAGGCATTTGAGTAAAAAGTACGATCTCTCTAAATTGCTACCAAAAGGACAATGAGCCAGGACCTTTTCTTTTTTTTTAAATGAAAATGAAGGCTGGGAACAGTGGCTCACGCCTGTAATCCCAGCACTTTGGGAAGCTACGACAGGCAGATCACTTGAGGTCAGGAGTTCAAAACCAGCCTGGCCAACATGGTGAAACCCTGTCTCTACTAAAAATATTAATACAAAAATTAGCCAGGTGTGGTGGTGAATGCCTGCAGTCCCAGCTACTCAGGAGGCTGAGGCAGGAGAATTGCTTGAACCCAGGTGGTGGAGGTTGCAGTGAGCCAAGGGCACACCACTGCATTCCAGCCTGGGCAAAAGAGTGAGTGAGACTCCATCTCAAAAAAAAAAAAAAAAAAAGAAAAAAGAAAAAAAAGAAAAAAAATAGAGTTGCTCCTTCAGAGCCACCCCTGAAGTATTCCAACTGCAGGCAACATGGGGATAGAGGAAGGTGTTAAATGACACTATGAGGGTACAACTAACCAAGTCCAGAATGCAGAAAATTCTACAGGACAAAGGACCCAGTAAACGGCATTTTTACAAAAACAGGAAGGCTGTAATAAATTAGACTAAATTAAAGGAACGTATCAACTAAATGCAAGACATTTGAGTCAACTGGGAAAATGGAATCTAGACTCATGATGTGAATGAATGATTATTAATTTTGTCAGAAGTGGTAATGGTATTGTGGTTATGGGTTGGTCTTGTTGTTTTTAGGCCTAATCTATTAGCAGAGTCCATGCATCCACGTATATGGGTGAAATACTAAATGCCTGCACTTTGCTTTACAATACTGCAGGACACAAAAAGGGGCTGGGCTGGGGGGCAACATGTCTGAAAATAAGAATGGCAGAAAGTTGACAGTTACTGAAGCTGGGTAATGGGGTAAGTGGGAGTTCATCATAGTATTGTCTTTTTTGTGTGTGTGTTTAAAACTTCTCATAATAAAGTTTTAAAAATGAAGCCACAAAAAATGGAATGGAAACTTTTTTTTCCTTTTTTTCGCAATACGTGTTATTAAAGGCAGAGTCAGCAAAAAAAAAAAAAGAGGACACACATTAGTCACAGATGCACTCGAGTAGAGAGAGGACACACACACTTAGTCACAGATGGGTGTGAACAGAAGTTACTTTCCTCTGCACTGAGCAGAAACAGAGGGCATGACATGAAGACTCAGCAGCAACACTGGGACAGAGAGGGTTCTGGGGTCAGCTCCAAGCACACTGCACATACATTGTAGACAAGGGCAGGTTCACATGGTCCTTACCAAGTCCAAATTTAACCAGGATACAGGGACCTTCTGATGACACACAGTGCCCCCAGGCACCTACCTCCCTACAAAAAGCATGAGGCTCTCAGCTCACATACCCATTATTGGCCCGTTTCAAGCTGTTAAATTACAGCAAGCTTTACAAAATGAAGTCCTGTTCCATCTGCTGTGGACTAAGTGTTTGTGTCCTCCCCCAAAATTCTCATGTTGAAATCCTAATCCCCACTGCGATGGTATTTAGAGGTGAGCCTTTCGGAGGTAATTAGGTCATGAGAGTGGAACCTTCATAAATGGGATTAGTGCACTTAAAAGACACGAGAATGATGATCTCTCCCTCCACCATGTGACGATATAGCAAGAAAACAGCTGTCTACAAACCAGGAAGAGGGTCCTCACCAGGAGCCAAATGAACCAGTGTATTGGTCTGTTCTCACACTGCTATAAAGAAATACTTGAGACTGGGTGATATGATTTGGCTCCGTCCCCGCCCAAATCTCATCTTGAATTGTAGCTCCCATAATTCCCATGTATTGTAGGAAGGACCAGGCGGGAGGTAACTGAATCATGGGGGTGGTTTCCCCTATACTGTTATTGTGATAGTGAATAAGACTCATGAGATCTGATGTTTTGGCACGGGGTTTCCCTTCTCTCTTGGCTCTCATTCTCTCTTGCCTGCCGCCATGTAAGAAGTGCCTTTCGTCTTCTACCATGATTGTGAGGCCTCCCCAGCCACGTGGAACTGTGAGTCCATTAAACCTCTTTTTCTTTATAAATTACTCAATCTCGGGTATGTCTTTTATCAGCAGCATGAAAATGGACTAACACACTAGATAATTTATAAAGAAAAGAGGTTTAATTGTACAGTTCCACAGGCTGTACAGGAAGCATGGCAGCTTCTGCTTCTGGGGAGGTCTCAGGGAATGTTTACTCATGGTAGAATGCAAAGAGGGAGCTAGGAGCTTCACATGGCTGGACCAGGAGGGAGAGACAGAAGGAGTAGGTGCCACACACTTCTAAACAACCAGAGCTCCTGAGAACTCACTCACCATCAACCAGAAGAGCAGCAAGGCACCAAGGGGGAAATCCACCCCCATGGTCCAATCACCTCTCACCAGGCCCCATCTCCAACACTGGGGATTACAATTCGGCATGAGATTTGGGGAGGGACACAGATCCAGACCATATTAGCCAGCACCTCGATCTTGGACTTCCCAGCCTCCAAAGCTGTGAGAAATAAATTTTTGCTGTTTGCGCCATCCAGGCTACAGGCTTTTCTTTTAGGAGCCTGAACTAATTTTCATTTTATAAAGCTTGCTGTAATCTTTGCATTATTTCAAATGAATCTGAACAAACCCCAGCAATTTTGAACTTTGTTTTAGAGGATACCTCTTAATATTAACCTGCCAGCTGAACTCAGTAAGCAATTCCTTTACAAGAACTTAACACTAGTTAAGAACCTGAGATATAACTAGAATCATGGATGACTCGATGAAATGAATAATGCACAACAAAAAGTGCATTATTAAAGTACTCTTCTGCCCTGTTTAGAACAACGAGGGGACTTTAAATAATAATAGCTACATGGTATCAATTACCATAGTAATTTAAGAGTTCACATTCTGTGTATCTGAGAATTTATAGTTTATTAAGTTTTTCTCCATGACACTCAATCTATTTCTGTGACTTGCATCTCGGGAATCATGTGTATATAGGGGATGCCTTTAGCTGATAATATTGAGGAAGGTCGCCCTTTAAATAAAGTGAAACACTTAGATTGAAACCCATGAATGGCCACTCTAGTCTAATTCCAGAAAAGCTACCTAAAAATCACATGGAGCTGCTCAGCTCATTTCTCAGGAGATTAAAGGCTAAGAATTATGATTTGGCTCCTACTGGCAAGCAGCTAATACTTCTAAACTGTATTGGTCCCACTGGTTAAATTTTAAAGACCTCAGAAATTCTTAAGAGGAAACTGACCAGATACGATTGTTGTCGCATCCAAGGGGACCATGTAATGTGCTTGGCATTCACCCTGGATTCTCTACTCGAGTGCATTGATGGGACAACACCTGGGCCGCTCTGCTCCTACCTGGATAACATGAAGACAGCAATAAATGCAGTGGCTATTTCTAAGAAGCAATTACTTCAGGCAGTGAGGGCTATCCCAACCCAGAATTAGAGTCCAAATACAACAACTAAATAGAAATAAATACATGCACACAAAATGGTAAGGAATCATCTCTTCCTGACTCTCTCTCTTACTCCTAAAACCAGACCTTGTGATTCAGTTCCCATGGAACTTGAACTTGAATAAGAGCCACAGAGTATTAGAAGCAGTCTCTCTTTTCACATACTGAAAAGTACCACCCCCCAGAAACATGGCAGGTAGGATGGTCACTCTGAGTAGATCTCAAAGCCACACAGCTGTCCTGAGGATATGCTTGGACTTCAAGACAGTACACATGTGTACATTTCAGAAATGAACTTTCAAAAGCCCTTCTCTGGCTCTGAGCTCAATTGTAGGAGATGAAAAAGCATTCGGCAGCCCAGAGTTAGGAATCAGAAAAGCACAAACAACCATTTGAGTGATCTGGAATAGGCTGTGCCACAGAAACAGGGGCCCTTCGAAGGGAGCAGCACTTTAACCAAAAGAAAGTAAATAAGGGAGGGTGGGAACGAATGGCACTAGTTTATAATTAGAATATATATTTTGGTATTTAGAAAGTTGCCCATGCGCATGCACACACACACACACACACACACACACACACACACACACACACACACCCTCAAGCTAAAGGGTGGAGGCAAGATCAAGGGGATAAATCAACAAGGCTTCCCACACAACAGCACAGATCACTAACCCACGCCTCCAACAGAAGAGGAAGTTCCTTGTTTAGAGCATTAACCCTCCCTCCCACTTGCTGGGGCTGAGATGCCTCCCACTACACACCAAATATGAGGCTCTGGCTTAGTGGAGGAATCAGAGCAGCCACAATATTTCTACGAAGCTTGTCTAAATGCACATGATATCAGTGTTCTAAAATTCTGAATGTGGTACAGCTTTCATGCTAGTGCAGTATGGAAATGCCCCTCAACTCTCCCATGCCTCTCTTCCTCCTGGGTGCCCTATGATACTCTGGTTCTCCTCTATACTAAGCAGCCTGGTCCAGTGTCTTCCCACAAGAGCAAAGGATGAGGGACTTGTACCCCAAGGTCCGAGTAGAACACACATCTACACCCTCCCACGCACACGTACACACACACACAATTTGGATCACACTGTATCCTCTGACAGTAGTCACCTCTTGGCCCTGAGGCCATCTTCAATCGACAGAGAAAATGGAACATTCAGTGAACAGTAAAACCAGACCCAGCCACCAATAAGATGCCAGAGGGCAGTGGGATGAGTCTGATCATTAAAAAGCTTATCGTTCAGAACCTTCATCCTTGGAGGAAAGGGTTTCAGTAACAACAGCTCACCAACACATGTAGGTTTTAAGAAATGATATTTATCGTCTTTTTCCAAAATGAAAGGATAACCTGAAAAGTAAAAAGCCTGGGAAAATGGTCCCCATACACGCACTACCCAGAAACAACACCAACGTTAGATATGTCCCTTTATTTCCTTCTAGGTTTTTTTTATCTGTAAACTGATGAATTTTTACTAACAATCCATGCCTGCACAACCTGATTATTACGGGATCTAGACAAAGACCAAGTTCATGAACCATGTTTTCCATCAAAGCACTAGCTCTTAGAAACAGAAGCTACAATTGTCTCAGGCGAACACAAAAGGAGCCCTGCAGCTGGGAAGATACGTGTGACCATCAGCTTGAAAACTGGACAGGCCACAGGGTCAGGTAGTGGAGTCCTAGCCACGCCAAAGGTGCAGACGCTGCTGGGAGAGGCACGAAGCAGAGCAGAGCGTCCCCAGCCCAGGTGAGGGGTGGCAAGGCTTCCTTCCTGGTCAGCCACCCCCTACAACACCACCCCTCAAAGGCCGGGGCTAGGCAGGAACCTGGGAAGTCCAATCAGCACTGCCCCATAAAGAACTTCCCTCTTTCCCACAATCCACCATAGCTTCGACATCCTGTTCAGTTCGCTCAGCATACATTCAGGACCTGTCACACTGTACGGCCCATATCTGTCTGCATTGCTGACTCCCCTTAGACTATGGTATTTGTAAAGTATGAGGGCCATGCTCCATTCATCTTCATGTCCTTTGTGTCTAGCAGATAGGAGAGGCTCAAGATGGCTCACACCCATCCATGAATACCAAGGAAGTAGCCAGCTTCAGGTTTTTTTTTTTTTTTTTTTTTTTTTTTGAGATGAAGTCTCACTGTCGCCCAGGCTGGAGTGCAGTGGCGCGATCTCAGCTCACTGCAGGCTCCGCCCCCCGGGGTTCACACCATTCTCCTGCCTCAGCCTCCCACGTATCTGGGACTACAGGCACCCGCCACCTCGCCTGGCTAATTTTTTGTATTTTTAGTAGAGACGGGGTTTCACCATGTTAGCCAGGATGGTCTCGATCTCCTGACCTCGTGATCCGCCTGCCTCAGCCTCCCAAAGTGCTGGGATTACAGGCATGAGCCACCGCGCCTGGCCTCAGGTTCTCTAAAGAGAAAGAGAAATGATCCAGCCCAGTCTTGTCCCAAGGTGGCCAGCTTCAGGTTCTTTTTAGATTAAAGAGAAAGGAAAATGATCTGGCCCAGTCTTGTCCCAAGCTCAGCCCTTTAGTCTGAAAGTTAATGGGAAAGGCAGGGGTGGCACGCTAGATCTATTGATCCCATGTGCTACAACGTTCCAGGGTCCCCTGTTTGGTGAGCTATGTTCAATTTTTGGGAGATGGGACAACGTCAATGCTATAATTCCAGGTGCCTACCTCACACCACTTAGGAAGACCATAATCCAATGACAACTGAGAATGAATAGAAGCCCATCTGGTTTCTTGGCATCCAACACAATTAGGGCCCCTCCACCAGGGCTCTAGGAGCACCAAGAACAGTGATACAAATGTATTCCAGGGCCTGGCACATAGTAGGTGTTCAATAAATATTTCTGAGGCTGGGTGCAGTGGCTCATGCCTGTAATCCCAGCACTTTGGGAGGCTGAGGTGGGTGGATCACGGAGGTCAGGAGATCAAGACCATCCTGGCTAACAAGGTGAAACCCCGTCTCTACTAAAAATACAAAAAATTAGCTGGGCGTGGTGGCAGGCACCTGTAGTCCCAGATACTCGGGAGGCTGAGGCAGGAGAATGGCGTGAATCCAGGAGGCGGAGCTTGCAGTAAGCCGAGATCCCACCACTGCACTCCAGCCTGGGAGACGCGAGACTCCATCTCAAAAATAAATAAATAAAAATACTGTATGCCAGACACAGCATAGGACACCAAGAGAGGCCTCAGTCTCTGCCACCAGGAAGCTTTTCCATCTAACACAGTGGTTCTCTGTCTAGGGCGTCCATCACTATTACCTGGAGAGCCTTTCCCTAATACTCAGGATCCAGGCCCTGCCCCAGGCCTCCTGACGCACCCTCCAAAGACAGGGTCTAGGCATACGTACCGTCAAACAGCTACCCAAGTGATTCTGAGGTAAACTCCCACGTTGAAGAGCCCCTGCTCTAGAGAGCAAACGAAAGCTATTATTTATTATATTTGTAAATATTGGGGGGGTGTGGGAGAATAAGGCAGTAATGCTTTTTTATTTGTAAGTACCAAAACTTGCCTCCCTGTCCTCCCATGGGTTAAATTTTAAAGTCTTCAGAAATTCTTGGGAGGAAACAGACCAGGTACAATTGTCATCGTATCCAAGGGGACCGTGTAATGTACCCTTGCAGTCAGATAAAGCTCACGGAAATCAAGGGCAACTCCCTAATGCTCCAAGGGACCGAGAGACATGACCACGAGCCTTTCCAGATTTTTTTCTCCGGGTAACCAAGGGGCAGCTGCTCTCCTTTAGCCAGTGAGGGCATTCGATATCAGAATCTGGGCCCTACTCCCCGCCCAACGCTGAAACCTCCCTCAGGGATGCTGTGCCAAGAGCTGCCTGGCTGGGTTCTGGAGCCGAAATGGGCAACCTGTACTTAGCCTGCACTCGAACACCTGCACACGTGTCTCTTCAGGAAAGAGGGAGTGCCAGCAGCATGGCCAGACACTCCCTTTTGGGCTGTAAGTTTTTCCTGAGGCTGCCTGCTAAACCTCATGCTAAGACAGACAGACAGATTGACAGACACACACACACGTCCACAGCCTTGGGGCCCCTTTGCTCAAGGAGGCTTCCCACAGACACCTTGGCAAAGACCTACAAATGAAGCCAAGGACACGCGTCCTCTGAAGGGGAGGAAAACCGCCAACCCCTGTGCTCACTCGGCCTTCCCATCCCCCTTCCTAAAACTGGAAGCCTCTGAGGCCCGTTAGGAAACCCAGCTTCAGCATGCACCATCAGCCCAGAACCCCCGCCCGCCCAATCCATGCTCCCACCAAGGTCAAGAGTAGAACCGTCCCACCTCCCCTTTCTCCCCACACTCTTTAAAGCAGTAGATTCTGTGAATTTTCCTTTTCCCTTTCTTGGCTCCCCTGCATATGCAGCTCCTTATTCCTCTACTTAGAAAAGCCATCCTCCTCCCATCTCCTCTGCAGACCCTCCAAGTATCAGCTTTTGATATTTTGCCCCTCTGTCCATTCCCGTGTCCTTTTGTAAATGGCCTCCTACGGGAAAAACACAGTGAACACGAAGATGAGTAAGACGTGGTCCCATTCCTCAAGGAGGGCAGAGACACACACACAGACAAAGTTAGGACAGGAAACGCCATGACAGAGAGAAGCCTAGGGTATCACGGAGCACAGAGAGGAAGTGCAGATCACAGGGGCTCCTCAGGAGATGACACCCCAGTTCGAGTCTAAAAACCCGGGATGAACTGGTGCTGGCCCAGTGGTGTCTGCAGACAAAGGAGAAATAAAGCAAACCACAGCACAGAAGTAACCTGTGCCCAGGTCAGTGAGAAGGCACTTCAGCAGGAGAAGCAGGTGAGGCCCAGGTGGGGAATCCCAGGAGAGAGCAGCTGGGAGCCAGCAGGCAGAAGCCAGCGCCTGCAGGGCTACCCCCTCTCCAGTCCTTGGAGGTGCCACCCATGGTTCTGCTGGGCTGTTCCCAGGGGTGGTTTCATGACTTAGAACCGCAGGCATAAGTTCAACCTGTCATCATGGGGCAGCCAAGCCAATGGTCCTAATTAAAGTCTCCTGAGACACAGTCGTGGCCATCTCCTTCCAGCCAGGCCCGTCTCTAGATAAATGTTCCTCTACCACAGTGCCAGAGGCTGCTTCTCCAAGTAGCTTCCCACTGGCCTTTAATTTGGTAGCACCCAAGCATTCTAGTCTGAACCCAGCCATTTCGGGTTACAAAATGTCTCTCTAATCGTTGGGAGTATGTAGACTAGAGTTTAGGAGCACACAAGATTAGAAGCCACACTCTAAAATTGAGCCCTTCATTTCCCCTTATGTTTTAAATAGGCATATGACCACTTGGTCATATTATACCTGAAAGCATACACACTCACAGCCTCTAGTAACACAGAATTACAGGCAACACGGCTCTCGTGTGTCAGGAGACCCCTCTAGCCTAAAATAGCAAAATCTGCAACGAGAGCACTTGACTAGTAGCTTTTGCTTACATCAAGTCATAGTCACTTCAGCCTCCAGGCCTGTTTCCTTCTACATAAACACTACCACCGTCACCACCACCATCCTCATCATCAAATACAGTGAGCAACTGCTACGCATCTGGCACTGTTCACAGTAACACCAGGAAGTAGACTATCCTATTTCATTGATCCTAAGACCAATCCTAGAATCCATTTTACAGTTAATTCTTTCCCCCCCCCCGACATGTTAACATCTCTGAAAGGCATTTCATAGTTTCGTTGGCAGGATTTTTTTTCTCCTTAGTGCTACATAAACTAAAGGTACAGCTAAATTGACAGTTCTTGGATTTGAGGAAATAAGCATTTTTTTTATCCCCATCTTATTAATATGAACACTAAGCTTGGAGAGGGTAAATAACTTGCTGTAATACAAATGTTTGTACCAGATAATCTGGTCAGTAACCAGCACTTAAACTATTTGAACATGTCTATAATAAGAAGCAGGGCTGCCTTCCAATGTTGAAACAAAAATTAGTCCTGCTGTGTCTAAGACATTTCTATCTTTGGAATTCTTTAAAGATTTATTTGCTCAATTCGATAATCTGTTCAGTGGCTAATTCTATTTTTCTCCTCGATTCATTCCATGGGCATTGCCTTCTCTCCTTTTTCCATCTCCGCAGACCTGAGTTCATAACATTTCATCCACAGTTCACCCACTCGCTCAATCTCACCTTTGGGCCCCTGGTTACTTTGTCTTCATCCCAATTCTTCATCTTCTTCCAGGAAGACTTTGGTGATTTCCACCTGGCTTTTCTCCTCTCTTCTCCTTTCTCCTGGCCTCTCACAGGGCCCTGGCTTGGCCAGGCTGATCTCAGCCTAGCTATAAAAAAATCTGGCCCCCAAGGCCAGGCACAGTGGCTCATGCCTGTAATCCCAACACTTTGGGAGGCTGAGGCGGGTGGATCACCTGAGGTTGGGAGTTCGAGACCATCCTGACCAACATGGAGAAACCCCATCTCCACTAAGAATACAAAATTAGCCAGGCAAGGTGGCGCATGCCTGTAATCCAAGCCAGTCAGAAGGCTGAGGCAGGAAAATCGCTTGAACCTCGGAGGCGGAGGTTGTGGTGAGCCAAGATTGTGCCATTGTACTCCAGCCTGGGCAATACGAGTGAAACTCCTTCTCAAAAAAAAAAAAAAAAAAAAAAAAAAAAATCTGGCCCCCAGAGACAGTCTACAGTGTTGAAGTTCCACTCTACTGCTGATGAGTCTCATGATTTTGGGCAAGTTACTTAACCTAGCTATGGTCTCCATTGCTTCATCCATAAAATATTAGACCCTATTTCACAAAGCTGTTGTGAGAATTCAGAGACAACACACATATTAATACAATGTGCTCACAGCACCCAGCACACAGTAAATGTTCAATAGTCCCACTGCATGATAACATTCTGCTTATCTGTTTACAGTCTCTATTAAACTGATCTCCCTGGGGTGGGGACTGGATCATATTTCCTAGCACAGCCCCAGGACAAGCACTGTGGCTAGCTCACAAGAGCTTAAGAAACTGTTGAATCAATGAATAAATGGACGTATGACTGTGTGTGTAACACATGCAAGGCACTGTGCTCAGGAACGCAAGGGCAAAGCAGCCATGCAAACTATCAACTCTAATACAAATGCTAAATAGATGTTCTGGTAATGTGCTGTACAAGCACTATAGAGGGAAAAATTCACTCTGACAGGAACGTGCACTGAAGAAAAATACTGATGGAAACACAGGAACAAAGACAAAGGAACAAAGATATAAAAGAAAATGGCACAAGCAACGACAAAGAGGCTTAGAATACACGGTCTAGCATGGGCATCCAGCTAAGTTCACCACCGGGATCCACAGACCCCTTGAAATTGAATGGAAAACTGAGTGAATATGTACCTTTCTAGGGAGGTGGTCCATAGCTGTCTGTTCCTTGAAGGGGTCTGAGGTCCAAAAAGATGAAGGGCCCCTGTGATAGTGTTGGTCATGGGATAGGGAGGGCGGAGGGAGAATGAGGAGGGGTCAGCAGTGCAGAGTGAGCCCAGCCAGCCGAGGGTTAGAATACCAGTTGGCAGATGGTGAGCTTTATCATGTGACCGTTAATGGGGGTCCTGGGGGGTTTTCAAATAGGGAAGAGGGGTGGTCAGATCTGAACTAAGGAAAGAAAATCCATCAGCAGTAGGGAGAGGAGGAGGTCAATGAAGGAGTTTAGGGGGAGAGTTGAAGAAGCCAGTGGGAATAAGGACAGAAATTAAAATTCCCATTTAAGAAGCAGGGAAAAGTCCAAATGAACCCAAGACAAATCTAGTCTCACTAGCTGTATAAAAAGAAAGGAAGAACAGATCTAAGAAGCAGGCTGGGATTCAGGTGCAGGGAAGAGGAGACGGCCACGCCCTGGGTTTCCCCCATCTTAGGATTTGATTTGAGATGGTGAGTTTGAGGAGAAGGCATGACCCTCATGGGGAGGCGCTCTCCCCAGAGGATGCAGAGGTCACCAGAGGACCAGGCCTGGGGCTGTGCGTGGATTCTGGCACCCTCTCAGGGCAACTGTAAAAGGGTGACATGTTTCTGAGAGAAGGCCAAGACAGAAATGGTTAAAATGGTAACTTTGATGTTACATATATTTTACCACAAAAAAAAAAATAAAAATAGGCCGGGCGTGGTGGCTCATGCCTATAATCCCAGCACTTTGGGAGGCTGAGGCGGGTGGATTGCCTGAGGTTGGGAGTTTGAGACCATCCTGACCAACATGGAGAAACCCCATCTCCACTAAAAATACAAAATTAGCCAGGCATGGTGGTGCATGCCTGTAATCCCAGCTACTCGGGAGGCTGAGGCAGGAGAATCGCTTGAACCCGGGAAGCAAAGGTTGCGGTGAACTGAGATCACACCATTGCACTCCAGCCTGGGCAACAGAAGCGAAACTCCGTCTCAAAAAATAAATAATAAATAAATAACAACAACTCCAGGAGCAGGTATTATTATCATTTCAGACATGTGAGGAAACTGGGACTTAAAAAGGATCCGTAGTTGGCAAGGTCATACAGCTACCGCACTCCGAGCTAAGATTCAAAGGCTCCAAGCGGCCAGGCACAGTGGCTCACACCTGTACTCCCAGCACTTTGGGAGGCCGGGGTGGGAGGATCGCTTGAGCCCAGGAGTTCAAGATCAGCCTGGGCAATATGGCGAGACCCTTTCTCTATAAACAAAATTAGCTAGACATGGTGGTGTGTGCCTGTAGTCCCAGCTACTAGGGCAGGGGGTTGGGGGACCCCTGAGGTGGGAAGATCACCTGAGTTCAGAGGGTCGAGGCTGCAGTGAGCCATAATCGTGCCACTGCACTACAGCCTGGGGGACACCACCCTGTCTCAAAACAAAAAAAAAGTCTCCAAGGCTTTCACCTCCACCGCTGGGCTCTAAAACCAAGATGCCAACAGGCCCAGCCAGCAACTGAGGAGGACACAGCGCAAGTGGCCACAGGTGTGGGCTGGAGGAAGGTGGTGATTCGCTTTTTGTTTTCTCACAGGCACAATCAGTTCCACGTGCCCCGTCTTGTTAGGCATGTTTTGTTCAGGCCCTAACCCTACCAATGCGTGTTCATGGAGAGTGATGCTGTGGACAGGAGGTGTCACCAGATCTGCTTCATCCAACAGACACAAGGCCAGGTTTCCAAACCTCAGCTCACATCTATGGCAGGAATTCATCCTGTCCTAGCTCCATTTGAAAACCCCCCTTTCTCGTTCATGCCCCTACCAGGTCCGCAAGTGAACTCCTCCCTCCCTGTCATCATAGCTGGCTAGAAACTTCCCAGTAGCCCCTTTGTGTCAAGATGGAAAACAGACCTACAGGGTCAACTTAGCACATACCCCTGACATTCTTCGACAGCATGCCAGACTCGGTTATTAGGAAGGGAAAATCCGTACCTCTGAATGGGACCAGAAAAGAAAGATGAAATGGCATCAGCAGTTAGCCACAATGAAGACCTTAGTGTGTTTGGTCACCTATCAAAAAGCTGACCTATACCCAGAACCCAAACTCCATTCTTAGCTATATCGACAGGATCTCACCCCAAACAAGTTTTGCCCAGCAAATTCCACAAAGCTTGTCAAGGTTTGACTCCCTTTGTTCCCGTTAAGTGCAAAACACCGCCACCACCTTCTTGTACACAGGGGCCCTTTCCCACACATTAGTTTACCTTCAATGATGTCCTACATGTAGCAGGTCCCCAAAGCTACTGAATGAATACAAACCTCACTGTTTAGACAGATATTCTGATCGTATCTGGCTTTTAAACTTCTGTTACAAAGCAGGTTGATTGCCACTGACTTCATTTTGTTCCACTTGAGGTGCTGAGCAAAAGATGGATCTCTCAGTAAACCCCAGCCACAAAATAAGACTCCCCTACCACCTACACACACCAAAAGTACAATCCTCAGAAAAGCATGATCACATGGTGCAATCAGAGAAGATTTCAGCCCCACAGTTTTGGATTCTATTGTCTGGATAAATAATTACTCATTTTCTAATTAAACAAACAATTAGTAGAAAGCACAGCCTGAGAAGCCGTGTAGGTGTCCACTGTCTCACTCCGCTGAGATAGTGTGACAAATGATGCTAACTCAGGGGTGAATAAAACGTACTTGGCTCCTACTGTTTGCACAAACTGATACAACCACACAGCCCAGCGTTTACAGTACAGCTCACTCCAAACATGAAATGAACACTTTTAGTGATTGACATCCTAAATAAGAAAACAGTTCCTTTAGATGAAGGCCAGATTTCTTGGACTTGGGGCAAACAAGAGAGCTGGCTAGTGAATATATTGAAGGTAGTTTTGTTTATTTTTGGGTTTGTTTTGTAGGACCACTGCAGAAGGTTCCAGCCAAAAACGAGTCAAAGACAGTGACCTACATATTTCTGGCTGCTTTCTACTAACATTCAGTGTCTTTGTCTATATACATTCAGGGACAGAAAGCAAAGCAATGACCTTTATGGATCATGTGGTAAAATCTGCTGGTTCCATTTGGCTAAGCAAAGTTAATGTTTACTCTTTTGAGTTTAGTACTGGTAAAAGAAAGTGGGTAGCTACAGAACACTAGAGGAATCTCCCTACACTAGATAAAGGCAGATGGTACGCGCGTCTTGCTCCTGCTCTACTAATAGCATCCAAATATCTCTGCAGTAGGATGTGTCTGCAAGCACAGGCTATTTTAACATTCATTCATGTAAACTTCTTATTCATTTCATTCACTCAATAAATATTTACTGAGCACCAGGTACTGTGGATACAGAGAACATAAGACAAAGTGCTGCCCTCATGGAGCCTACATGCTAGTGGGAGGGTGGAAACTGGCAAAAGAAGTCATGAAAACAAATAAGAATTTCATAGAATTCTAAGTGCCATAAAACACTGCCAAGGAACAGAAAGGATAAATGGGGTGGTGCAGTGGGAGGAGGATGGGGTATTTTTGCTGGGCAGTCAGAAAAGGCCCTCCTGAGGTTATATTTGAGCTGAAACCACAAAGATCTGCAGAAGAGCAACCAAACAGAGGGAACAGCAAATACTGTGATCCTGGGATGGAAAGGAATTTAGCCAATATGGTTGAACAAACAAAAGGGACTAGTGGTGGCAAAGGAGATTAGACTCAGGCGGGCGGCACCCCACACCGCCTTGCAGACATGGTTAGGGACTCCTGACTTTGTTGTACTTGCAAAGGAGTCTCAGAAATCAATAAAAAGCTACAAATTTAAATACGAATGCATGTATAAGCTGAGCAAACATGATACACTTAGCATTGATCATTTCAGCAACATGACTAAAAGCAAGGAAGTGAGCTTCAGATAAACACCATTTGTACAGCACCCTAGGGCTTACCAAGAGCTTTCATAACATCATCTCATTTGGGTGTTTAGACTAGGGCAGTGAAGTCAGAGGTTAAGGACAAGCAATAAAAAGAGCTCCTAGCTCTTAATTACTAAGAAACCAATTCATCTCGTCTCCAAAGTGGTTAAAGAGGAAAACTCCAGAGACCGTAGGTTAAAAGAGGTGGCTTTAGCGTTCTTCTCCCTCTGATGACATCAAATAATCTCTCTAAAATGGCTTAAGATACAAAGCCCAGGAGTGCCAAAAGGCCAGGTCAACCAAAAGAAAACACAGCTACCATTTTAAATATAAGACATGGGCATCCTTAATTTTCCATAGTGATTAGTCCTGATGAAGCCATCAAGATCACGGCTACGATCTTCTAGAACATTTTCCTTTTTTCTTTTTCTTTTTTTTTCCTGAAAAGCCTTTGCATGCCAATGCCAATAAGCTCATTGGGCCAAGATTGCTCCAACCACTGCCTTTCTAAACTGGCCTCCCTTCCACATCCACCGTGACAGGCTAGGCTCCCTCAAATACTTTTCTCCCCATAAGATTTCTGACCTCCAAAATTTTCCCACTGAGCCCTCCTCCAGAATCAAATCCTCACCTGCACCTCCTTGACCTCATGACCCGCACCAACCTTCTTTCTCCCATTGCTTCTACCCTCGTTCTCCACTCTCACAGTCTTGCATGGGTACCAAGCTGGACACTATACCTCGAATGATGGGGCCCCTCTTGCTAGGCTGTCCTCCCTCTTTCCACCCACTTGCCGAGTCCTCAAGGGCAAGGAAAGTCACGACTCTCTCATGAAGCTTCCCTTCACTAGTCTCGCCCTCCTGGCTGCCTTCTACTCTAAAATTGCATGGCGTACACAGCAACCCTCAAAGTTTCTCTAAAGGAAAGATAACTTTCCTGAAGATGACCAAAGTGGAGACAGAGTGTTCCAGGACATTCCTATTCCCACTGGGTGGCTCAAACATTGGAGAAGGATTCACGGCAACAGCAAATTAGTTCAAGATGTCCTGATACAAGTTTGCAAACAGTGGTTAATGGACACCTGACTTCATCTTGACAACAGAAAAACACCAGACACCTCTTATAGGTGTCTTCATTAAGAACACAGCATTCTGCCCCAGGAAACACATACCGTGATCGACATCCATTTCCTTTATCAAAATAACTTAGGGAGAAGAGATTGAGAGTCTCTGTCCATAAACACACTATGATCAATACTATTTGTGTAGGCAAGGCAAAAGCTCAATTTTTGCCATATTCAGTGACCATCAGGAAATTTCCCAACCAATGCAACTCACAAACTCACACAAAGCGTGCATGCTTCCATGCATAGCAAGTACTACTCTGTGAAAGTTTTAAGAAAAATCCAGCAGCTACATCCACAGAGATATCAGTTGGAATGCATGCTTCATAATTTCTGAAGGAACACTAATTAAGAATGTAATTTTTTCAGCATTTATGAAGTAATAAGATACATCCAGACTATAAAACATACAAAGACAGTGTTAACACGTTAATATTATTTTTGTTCACTTAAAAATATGGAGAAGGGGCCAGGCGCAGTGGCTCACGCCTGTAATCCCAACATTTTGGGAGGCCAAGGCGGGTGGACGACTTGAGGTCAGGAGTTCAAGACCAGCCTGGCCAACATGGTGAAACCCCATCTTTACCAAAAATAAAAAATTAGCCGGGTGTGGTGGCATGCACCTATGATCTCAGGTACTTGGGAGGCTGAAGCAGGAGAATCGCTTGAACCCAGAAGGTAGAGGTTGCAGTGAGCCAAGATCACACCACTGCACTCCAGCCTGGGCAACAGAGCAAGACTCTGTCCACACCACCCCCCAAAAATAAAAGGGGTGGGGGAAGGGCTGGGCATGGTGGCTCATGCATGTAATCCCAGCACTCTGAGAGGCCGAGGTGGGAGGACTGCTTGAACCCAGGAATTTGAGACCACCCTGGATAACATGATGAAATCTCATCTCTACAAAAAATTTAAAAAAAAAAAGCTGGGTGTGGTGGCATGCACCCATAGTCCCAGCTACTCAGGAGGCTGAGGTGGGAGGATCTGTTGAGCCAGGAAAGGCGAGACTGCAGTGAGCTGAGATTGTGTCACTACATTTCAGCCTGGGCAACACAGCAACACCCCATCCTAAAATAAATACACACATGCACACACACACACACACGCACGCACACACACACATGCACACACACACGTACACACATACATGCACACACACACACATGCACACATATATATGGAGAAGAAAGAAGGGCATGATGAAGAAGAAATGAGACCTCTCAATTATTGTCCAGGAAAGACAGCCAAGCCCCAGGAACTGAAGCTTGCAAGCTGTGAGGATTTCCTTCAGGGTCACCCCAAGCTTGCAAATGAAGTTTCTGGATGTTCTCACTGGACTAGTGCACTACGTTAGAAAGGTGAGCTGTGTTTTAAAATGGCCCTGAAACACACAATGATAGCACAGGAGATATGAAGAAGGGAAAGCCACATAACATTAAATAAGAGACCACATTCACTTTCACAGCAAATGTCCCTCTCAGAGAAAATCACTCCTTAGCCAGGCATGGTGGCAGGTACCTGTAATCCCAGCTACTCGGGAGGCTAAGGCAGGAGAATCACTTGAACCCGGGAGGTGAAGGTTGCAGTGAGCTGAGATCGCACCACTGTACTCCAGCCTGGGTGACAGAGCAAGACTCCGTCCCCAAAAAAAAAAAAAAAAAAAAAAAAAATCACTCTTAAAGAGTACTACCTGCACGTGGAGTAAAAGCTGGTCACGAGCACATGCATGACCCAGATGTGGTGCCAAGGGAACCGAACCCACAGCCACCAACCCAAAACCCTGCGTGAAAGTCCCCAGGGGAGGTGGAAGAGTGAGAGTTGCTCTCAGCCACTCCACCCTGTGCTATTTTAAGCACCATGACTTCATTCTTGTTTGTTCTGAAGCAGCACAGATGGGCCGCGTCAATTTATGTTACTACGAGAAGAGAAGGAGACCCAGATTCAAAGCTGCACGTTTCTCTTGCCTTGTGTTAGGGCATCCTGAAGCTGGAACTGTCGAGCTGTTCCAGTTCCAGCTTCAGGAACTGGTGTGTCGAGCAGAGGAAAGCACTATTTCTTTTTTTTCCTCCCTCCTTTTTAGAAGCCTAAGAGTATTTTACCAACGTGGCCATATTTCATGGAACCAACAGCCAGATCTACCTGAAAAATGGCACAAGGTGAGTTGCTAATAAAGCCATTGAGCCTTTGCAGCTTTGTCAGTGCCACCCAACTGTGAAATCCGTGGCTCTTGCTCCAGACACAGGAAGGGTCCTCTTCCTCAGAGAGCAGGAGACAGGACAGGGTCAATGATCCAAGCTGCAGCACGATTCAGGGTGGAAGGGGCTCCAAACCACATCTCACCTGGCCACCTCGGAGGGCACAAGGCTCTTCCCTGAACCTTTCCAAGAAACTTAATGAACCAGACTGTCTGAGGGGCAGGCACAGAATATATATATTTTTTATTTTATTTTTTGAGATGGAGTCTTGCTCTGTCATCCAGGCTGGAGTGCAGTGCCACAATCCCGGCTCACTGCAACTGGGTTTTGAACTAGGTAGAGGTGGTCATTACCCCACATTATGAATGCACTAAATGTCACTGAATTACTCACTTTAAAATGATTAACTTTGTCTTATGACAATTCCACTTCAATTATAAATATGCATAATCTGCATCAGCGTCACTATATATGGTACACCCCACACATCGCCAGGAGCTGTCAGCCTTGATGTACTTGGTCTATCTCCTGGTGCAAGCAATTCTCCTGTCTCAGCCTCCCAAGTACCTGGGATTATAGACACATATTACCACACCCGGTAATTTTAATATTTTTAGTGAAGACAGGGTTTTGCCATGTTGGCTAGGCTGGTCTCAAACTCCTGGCCACAGGGATCCACGCCCCTCGGCCTCCCAAAGTGCTGGAATTACAGGCAAGAGCCACCACATCCGGCCAGATTACATTTATTAAACCTCTCCCAGGCACTGCACAATCTAGTTAAAAACTCCCAACAATTCCAATGAGATAAGTCCTCTTATCATTCTTTTTTTTTGAGTCAGTCTTGCTCTGCCACCCGGGTTGGAGTGCAGTGGCACTCTCCACACACTGCAACCTCCACCTCCCAGGTTCAATCAATTCTCCTGCCTCAGCCTCCCAGGTAGCTGAGATTACAGGCGCATGCCACCATGCCTGGCTAATTTTTGTATTTCTAGTAGAGACGGGGTTTTACCATGTTGGCCTGGCTGGTCTCAAACTCTGGACATCAGGTGATCCACCCACCTTGGCCTCCCAAAATGCTGGGATTACAGGTATGAGCCACCATGTCCAGCCCTCTTAACATTCTTGCTTTTTCTGTTTTCAAACAGAGAAAGCCAGCTCCAAGAAGTCAGTAAATAACAAGGCTGAGCTAGCCTCCGCTTCATGGAAGGCATGTCGAGGAGCTTTGCCTGCCCTCCAAGGGGCAGAATAGAAGCTTCTTGAGGAACACTGATCCTTCACTAGTCTACCCAATGTGTCAGCCTCCCCTGCCAGCAAATACCATGTAGAAATAATGAATAAAGATGCATGGAAAACAGGAAAACCCAAGAGCCAGTCCCACAACTGCCACTTCCCAATGACTTGGCCTCGAGCAAGTTCCATTGCCCTTGAGCTCTGTTCGGGTCCCCTATGTATAAAGGTGTGTTTGGTTCTCCCTCTAACACAGGGTTGGGGACCAAGTACATCCAAGCTGACAGGTCCTGGTGATGAATAGGGTGTACCATATATAGTGACATTGATGCAGATTATGCATGTGTGTTTTACAATTGAAGTGAAATTGACATAAGACAAAATTAATCACTTTAAAGTGAACAATTCAGAAGCATTTAGTGCATTCATAATGTGAGTAATGATCACCTCTACCTAGTTCAGAAACATTGTCATTGCCCCAAAATAAACCCCCATGGCCACTAAGCAGTCATTCCCCATTCCCTACTCTCACCAACCTCTGGCAACCTGGAAACTGCTTCCTGTCTCTATGGATTTACCTATCCTGAGCATTTCCCATAAGTGGAATTATATGATACGAGACCTCCTGTCTCTTGACTTTCACTAACACATGTTTGAGGTTCGTCCAAGTTGTAGCATCTGCACTTCATCCCTTTTTACGGTTGAATAATATTCCATTATGTACATACCACAGTTTGTTCATCCATTCATCCAGTAATGGGCAGCTGAGATGTTTCCACCTTTTGGTTATCGCGAATAATGTTGCTGTGGACATTCATGTAGCAGGTGATGTCTTTTAAGTTACTTTCACATTTCATTCTAACAAGTATATGAGGTAGATCCTGGTCATATGAATGACATTTGAGCTGTGCTTCCTTCCTCATTAATCCATCACTTTCTAATCCCGCCCCACTTTTAAAATAAGAAAAACAGCAAAGAACTTCTACGGCTAAGTCTGGCACATGAAGAGTTTGTGAAGGAATAAAAAGGTGTTGATTAATAATTTGATTTTTGAAAATTAATCATAACTCAATGTGTAACAGGACTGTCTCAAAACTGCACACTATTCCTAACATGCATGGAAAATGCAAAGATGGTATTAAAGATTAAATTCTTTAAAAAGTAAAGACACTGCAGGGACATGGAAAGAAAAATGATACAGGAAGGAGCAAAAGCAAAGCTCTTCATCTCCAAATCTTTGCCATCTAATTTAGTGACCAGAACACTCAGACCTTTCTTTGAACAGAGCCATTTTTATCAAGTCAAGATTTCATGACCATCCAAAGACTTTCAGCTCAAAACCTCACGTGGACAGACGCCAAATGTGAGGCAACCTGGCCAGCCTTCTGCTACTCTGCTACAGGTCTGGGCAAATGAAAGAACGTGCTCAAATCTAAACTCAGGCAATGGAGAGGCTAATGTTGTCAACATCAATATTGTCACTGTTTGCTTCCAAGACAACTCCTCAGCAAAACGAAGAGTCTCAACTCTCTCTAGGTGTTAAGAATCTTCAAGTGTCAAGTGAAAAGGTCTCCGTTCCCTTGAATTTTTTTTTAATCCAAGCTTTGGGGCTTCAAATTCAGTATAAAGTGAGCGCAATCACAGTACACTACTTGAAGGGGCAAAATGCAATCTCAACTTAGGAGCCAGGCCTGCCAGACCCAGTTCCATCAATCAGCCAACCACAGGCACAAAACACACGCTGATGAAAAGGACTTGGCACTGTGCATTGTGTCATGTCCAATACTCATCATTGTATACATAATAAAGTCAGTCAGATGAACATTCTCATACTGTGTTCCCCATGTGATGCAAAAAATAACAAAATTGGACTATTGAGAATTTTAAAGGCACACAGAAAAAGAAAGGGTGCGCTAAGCCTATGAATTATCTGGCTGGAACGATACCAAAGTCCTCCCTCTCATGGTCTCCGTGATCACCAATTGTTCATTTCTCTTTTTTGTCTTCCCCAATCAAGACTCTCAGTTCAGGGGTACACAAATCAGGAGGAGGCAGGGAGAAAATTTTTTTTTTTTTAAGATTCATCTTGAACACTTAAATTTTACCAAGGGCAAGGAAAAGGTAAGAGGAAATATATTTCCTACCTCTACCTCCACACCCCTAGCCCTTCCCTCCAAAGGTACTTTGCTTTAAAGTGAAATCAGGGACATTCTGCCAGGAAAGGTCATTTGGTAAACATGTCAGGCTTTGAGGGCCCTTTGGTCTCTGCTGTGACTACTCACCTATGCCACTGTAGCACAAAAGTAACCACAGACAAAACCCAAACGAATGGGCTGTGTTCCCATAAAACTTTAGGGATGCACTCTTATATTTGAAATTCATACCATTTTTGCATGTCACAAAACATTACTGTTTTCATTTTTTTTCCCCAACTCTTTAATAGTCATTCTTAGCTCATGGGCCAATAGCAGGCTGCATTTGGCCCAGAGGCTGAAGTCTGCCTACCTCTTTTTTTAAATCATGGATGCTAACTTTTTAGGATATGGTGTATCTGGTTTTTTTCTTTATTTATGGGGGAGGGAGGTTTGAAGTTCTGCATAAACCAGAAAAGAACAAGACAAGGACAACATTACAACAGCATGTTTCAGAAAGAAAATAGCTACCCTTGTTCTGTGAATCTCAAGAAAATTTAAAGACTCCTTTAGTCACCTGTTGGCAGAGGACCACAAATTTTAAAATGTGCTTGCTTACTGCTAAAAGTTAAATGTTTCATTCCTTTCTCTTCGATAAAAGAAATTCAAGAATAGTTACTCCTATTTTCTGAATCAAATCAGTAAGTACTCACTAGATGCCTCTAACGTGTCCAGTACTGGTCATGCTGCCAGAAAGAAAAGACATCAAAATATATCTTTTCCCCCAAACATTTTGATCCCCAAGAGATTTTAGTGTTATAGCTTCAGTATGAAGGTGACAAATTGAGACTGATCCCTCCCAAACCATGATCTCAGCTGATCCCCTTTCATCCACTGAATGCATTTTAGAGATGAGTTTGGCCAGTGGATAGTATACACATTTATGGCAAAGAAGCTGGTATAGTATCACAGACTTAAGATCCTTAAGGATCCTGGTTCCACTCTTTAGCTCTGTGACCTGGGGAACACTAATTAGCCTCTCCAAATTCTCTATCCAGTTAAAAGCAGACCTAAAAACATCTTTCTCAAATAGCCCCAACACTTTAGTGCAGGGCCTGTGTGTTAGTCCATTTTCATACTGCTATGAAGAAATACCCGAGACTGGGTAATTTATAAAGAAAAAGAGATTTAATGGATTCACAGTTCCACATGGCTGGGGAGGCCTTGCAATCATGGCAGAAGGTAAAGGAAGAGCAAAGGTACATCTTACATGGCGGCAGGCAAGAGAGCATGTGCAGAGGAACTGCCCTTTATCAAACCATCAGATCTTGTGAGACTTACTCACTATCACAAGAACAGCACAGGAAAACCCACCCTTGTGATTCAATTACCTCCCACCAGGTCCCTCCCACAACACGTAGGATTATAGGAGCTACAGTTCAAGATGAGATTTGGGTGGGGACACAGCCAAGCCCTAACAGCCTGGTAAGCCCTAATTCATCCTCTCATTCAACAAAGGTTTACTACTACAGTGTACTGGGCTGCAAGAGCATGAAGATGAGCAAGGTAGACCCAGCTTCTACCATCATGGAACCTGCGGACCAATTCGTTAGCTATTTTCATCAGAAACACAGTGGCATGCCTAACACATTCCTTTGACTATAAAACACCTATCCCTTCTTTACTTTCCCCACTACTAGTTTCACTTTAACCTGTAAGTCTGGGGGTAGCTCTGGAGCATGAATTCAGGAGATCCTTGGCAATCAAAGGCTTAAACTCTCATGGTTGGTGCTGTTCAGAAGTTCTCTGGTCCACAGCAAGTGCTAATTTATGGTTTGGCCAAGAAAAGGTCTGAATCCTCGAGGAGGCAAGGTTGTTTTGTGAGGGCAAGTCCTTTAGCTAAGAAGTAAGCCAAGCCTAGCGCTGACATCTCAACTCAGGTTTGTTCTCTTCATTTAACCAAAGGTTTTATTTAATCCTTGCAATTGCTCTAACAGGTGGGTATGACCATCCTCACTGCAGTCGCACACTGTAGTGGCTGCTTAGCATTTGAAAATTCACAAGTGTCTTGTGTTATCACCCTCCAATGCTCATGGTCTAGGCAGTGGTACTAATTCTGGCTACACTTAGACTCAACTTGGAAGCTTTAGAACATACTGATGCCCAAGTCCCATCTCAGATCAGTAAAAGAATCTACCTGGGAGTGATGCTCAAATATTAGGACTTTTAGAAAGTTATAGATATTAAGGTGCATGAACTGTCTTCCATTCTGGACAGTTGGCCCCACTGGGCCAAAATCCTTGGCTGATCTGCTTCTAGAGCCCTTTTAAGAAGCCAGCACAGTCCTCTGTGGAACGTGTTCAGAGCATGTTGGCTAGACCAAGGAACCAACTGCCATATGGTCACAAGGAAAAACGTGGATGTGGTATGGAAACTCCTGTCACCTGACTCATAATCTTCCCCATCCATGCCCAAAATGAACTTCAGAAAATGCCAACATAAGATTTATAGTTTATGGGAATCTCGAAATTTTGCATGCATTTGCAACAAGGTCTAGGAGAAACAGCATAGAAAGCTGCCTAATTCTTCAACAGGAGAAAATTCATATGATGCACTGTATAGGCTTTAATGAGGACACCCAACAGTTACCCTCAAATGGAATTATTCTCATGTACCCACTATTTTGGGATTTAATTAAAATCTCCTTTAACAACTACCAAGACATTCTTTAAACTTAGTCTTTACTACCTTCTCCAGAATTTTTTTTTTAATACTAGGGTGAGCAAAATATTAAATCAGGTTCTCTTGGTCATTAGGTATGTATTAAACCCTTGGAAACACACAGGGAAAGCTAAGACTCCTATCATTTTCAGTGTTCAATACATGAAGCATGAAAGGCAGAATGGTTCTTCAAGATGAGATGTTTAAATGGCAACTTCTTTGTCACTGGATAAGACCACACATGTGGAACACAAGGGTTTTGTCCAAGTAGGACAACTCAATCACAGGCTCAGGAATTAGATATTGAGAAAAAGTACTAGGCAAGATCAAGAGTCAGACAGCCTAGGTAGGGAAGGGCAGGATCATCCGAACGGGGTCCTCATCCCCTCCAGATGTCAAAGCTCCAGGGGCCACTGCCAGCCAGAGCTGCTGCCTCTGCTCTCAGCTAATAGTGGCTAAGAAGGAAGCCTTAGGCAGCTGAGTCCCAAGGGAGAGCACACTTGGAGGGGCATCACCCCAGGGAAAAGGTGGAAAGGATTATAGGAAAAACCAAAGGTTATCTATGTGCCACAAGGAGGGGCTTCAGGTTCCAGTCTCTAATATAACATTTCTACAGTATTAATAGCATACAGTATACCTACTACACCAATAGTATAGTATTATAATACTTCCATTATAGTTGTCTCGTTCAAAGAATACCCAGGTGGCCCTGACTACCAATGGACTCTAAATAGAGAAACTTAACAACCTATTACATGTGTCAGAGAACATTCACTGTTGCCAAGTAGTGTTTCTATAGGTATGAATGAAGGACACTCCTCTTAGGCAAAACAGGTAAGGCTTTGAGGAGCTGTCACATCTACCCAGCTGCTTTGAGGTCATCGCTTCTCTGCATTTTATGTTACCCCAATCTCTACTCTTAGAGGAGGATGGTTCAGCAAGGTCACCAAGACCCTCCTGGCCAGAGTGGGGATTTCTTTAGACCGCAGGAGAGGAGCTCCTTAACCACCTTTAAGCAAGTTAATAATCTGTTCAGGGCCACCTGAGGATTAAGTGGCATAGCCCAGAGTAGAGAGGGTCCCCCAGCATGAAAGAAACTCCAATGTCCTAGTGTCAGAGGCAAAAAGGAAAATTACAGAGCTCAGCTTCCTCCTAAGTGAAAAGCTGAACTTTTAAAACCTTACACAAATGTGTCTATGGAGTCGAAAACAACACAGAGAAGCTGTGACATTTAAAAAAAAAAAAAAAAAAAGCAAATGATGAACTCAAGTAACAAATCTTCCAGTCAGCATCCCAGCAGCAGAGAGAAATGCCAACCTCAGGACTCCTACATGTGTTTTATGCTGAAGGAGCTATTTCAAGCAGGAAAGGTTCTGCTTCTATGCCATTCCCAGTTTCTGTTTTGTTTCATTTTGAGGTATGTCTTTTTAAATATCCACAATAAAAATGTAACCATCCCAAATATATTTCAATGATAGAGATACATGACCACTGTTTAGTTTAAATCAACACTATCTCTCTCAAAACTGCCTCCTGGCTGGGCGCAGTGGCTCAGGCCTGTAATCCCAGCACTTCGGGAGGCTGAGGCAGGCGGATCACCTGAGGTCAGGAGTTCGAGACCAGCCTGACCAACATGGTGAAACCCCATCTCTACTAAAAATACAAAAATTAGCCGGGTGTGGTGGCAGGTGCCTGTAATCTCAGCTACTCAGGAGGCTGAGGCAGGAGAATTGCTTGAACCTGGGAGGCGGAGGTTGCAGTGAGCCGAGATCATGCCATTGCACTCCAGCCTCAGTGAGAAGAGCAAAACAACGCCGTCTCAACAAAACAAAACAAAATAAAAACAAAACTGCTCTCTATAAAGATTACTATATTTGATACGAAGCCCAGAGCATAGTGCCTGACACATTTGTATGTGCTGATAAATACTAGCTTTCCTGATTCATATGAGCTAACAATTGAAGGCTACTATGAACCAGGCACTGAAAGCTCTTTATACACCTTCTCAAAGACTCCACACACAGCCTACAAAGGTGCTATTATCACATCCAATTTACAGATGAGAAAACAGGTACACAGAGGTTAAGGCAACTTCCCAAAGGTCACACTGCAAAAGAGTGCAGGCTGGGATTCAACTCAAATCAAAGGTTCTTAAACAGCAGCCACCCAATTTCTTAACTCTAACAACAGGGTAGCCCTCACACCAGAATAATTTACCATCTTTTCCATTTTACGCTAAAGCCATTTTGGGGATGTTTTTAAGTGAAGTCAGAGCAGGGTGGGGACACCAGCCATCAACGTGTGCCCACCCCCATCTTCGGCAGCCTCCCCCAGGCTGTGCTCAGCCCTATTTGCTAAAAAGCAGGTCCCCGGAGGTTGCACAACCATCAGCAGCAAAGTAGCTGGAATCCAAAACTAACACGGCTATCTCTTCAACGCTTCCTCTTCACCTCGGGCAAATAATCCATCAGTGCACAAGGGCACAGGTGTGAGAGGCGGCACAGAGACAGGAGAGAGGCCCCATTCCAAGAGAGTAAGCCTTCGGATCTGAGCCTCACGGAACAGGCAGGCTCTAGCCTACAGCCTCCATTCCTGCAGGGTGAGAATACAGTAGACAGGAGGCTAAAGTGGCCGGTTTGGCTCTCATGATGCAGAAGGAAGCCTGGAGTCACCAAGGGGAGATCAGGCTGCTGAATGGGCCAGTGGCTAACTGCAAGGCCAGCTCAGGGCAGCTAACTGAAACAGCAGCTCCTACTTCAACGAAGGGAAACTGGGTGGCGAGGGAAATGACCCAGTGTAGACATTGTCCTTACAGCACACACAAAAAGCACATGCCTACGTATGATGATGATGGGATATGGCATTTCAAGCCAAATTTATACTAAACATCAAAGAAAACCAGGGCTTTTCTGAAACCAAAACACATTTCTAACCACTTTCTTGAAGAAAACAAAAATGGATGGGCTCTGAACCAGGCATAACCATTTTGTCTTGCTTTTTGAACACTGACAAATGGTCATCCCAGCCCTTCCTTCCCCAATCTATGACCTTTTCAGACCATGTTGGTTCCTCTCCTGATGTTTCCTAAAGTAGTGAAATGACAGTACATTCAACTGTCTGGCCCCATTTTATTTCCATGTGATTTAAACCTGATGTTTAATATGACAGCACTTCCATTTAAAGTAAGCAAAAAACAAGAAAAAAAGTTTCTTATACACAAATGTTTTAAAGTTTAATGTGTAATGTTTAACATTTGGTTAAAAAGGAAGCAGCCCATGATTTTACAAAAATGAAATTTAAAAAATGGAAGAAAAACAATGACCCCAAAATCCTCATTCAAGGAATTGTGAACAGAAACAAAGTCTTACAATAGCCTGCAGTACACTATCAAATGCTAGCTTTATGTATATATATATATGTATATATATACATATATGTATATATATGTATATATATACATATATGTATATATACATATATATACATATATGTATATATGTATATATATATACATATATGTATATATACATATATATACATATATGTATATATGTATATATATACATATATGTATATATGCATATATATACATATATGTATATATGTATATATACATATATGTATATATGTTTTATATATACATATATGTAAATATGTATATATATACATATATGTATATATTATACATATATATATACATATATGTATATATGTATATATATATATGTATATATATGTATATATGTATATATGTATATATGTATATATATGTATATATGTATATATGTATATATATGTATATACACATATAGATATGTACACATTTAAATAGATATATACACATTTATATAGATATATGCACATGCAAGGATCTAAACTTAGTAGGGAATTTCCAAGAGTGCCGGCTTCTCTGACACCCTGGAAAGGAACTCAGAAACACAGGTCTGTCTCCAGACTAGAAAACCCCAACTGGAGGCCAGAGGTGGGACATGCCCTAGGAAGCATCCAGACAGACGGAGTGGAACAACACAACCTTTCCAACACAAAGGAGCCCACTGCCATATCTGAATCTGGCTGCAAATCTGTCAAGACACAGGGCGGGTGGAAACATCAGAAACCATCTTACTGAGATGGTCAACCGATGGCTGAGCAGACACACTCAGGACCAAGACCCCATAATACATCAGTTAAAAGCCTCCAGGCTCTGGAATCGGAGCCCAGTTGCAGCCTCTTCCTGTGTCAATAAGAGAAGTTACCAAGTGGATGGTGGTGAGGCCATAACAAGCCGGGACCCACGTGGTGGGGGCTCTGACACCACTCCCATTTCCATTATCAAACCAAGGAGAGCGAAAAAGTGACCTGGGCCATAGGATTCTCAAATACTGATCATCTGAACAAATAGAATCTTGTATCTGACAACAGCAGAGCAGCACAACCATTTGGTTTGCAGCCACGGCCAAAACTTGGAGATTGCAAATGTACCATCAGAGTAAAGACAGCCACAGGATAGCAAAAACCTTTCGTTATTTCTTTTTATCTAGACAAAGATGAACCGTAAGCTACTTTGCATTCCTTTCGGCTTCTTATTTTTTAGTGTCTGATACCATGGCCATTAAAAACAATCTCTAAAAAGTCTTTGTTGCACATCAGAATGAGACAGCTGGGTTACTGGCATGAGGAAATGTTCAATCTTGTCATTTTGCAAAGGAATTCATATTCATAATTAATGACGCTTTTGTCCATGCCAGAAGGAAAATCTAAAGGCTCAACTATGCCTAAGTAAATTCTATCCAAGCCAACTGCAGTACGGTTTTATAAATTATAGAGCAACAGAAAAGAACAAGATTTTGTGAGTTGCAAGCATAAAGAAAAGAATGAACAACAAGGCAGCCATGTTTCAAGGAAGCAATGAGATTAGGAACGTTCATTTCTAAAAGGATGGGTAGATTTTCCTTCTCCCTCATAAAAGCAGCAATCGAAAACTTCAACATCCTAAGAAAAGGCATATATTTGACCTGCTACATGTATTTGAGAGATTTAATAACACTTTGTTTGTGAGTGTGCCAGACAGATACCACCGGGTTCCATCACTGGCCCCAAATGTCAACTAAAGATAATGAAGGGGGGCACAGATAAGCTACAAAGTTAGGTTTGGTTTAAGAGGCATGTCTGTGGAGATGCTGGCAGATAAGTAGATACCCCCTTGAACAAATGCTAGTGAAACATTTCAAAGAAATGTCCTTAAAGATAACTTTGCTCATCACGTAGGCATTAGATAGATAAACAAATGTGTGTTCAAGTAGAAACTCATTCCATTCATTCAAAGAAGATTTATTTGGCCCCTACTATGTTAGGGGCTAAGGCTGTCATGATAAAACACAAAACACTGCCAGAGGCTGGGAAGGGTGGGGACAGGGAGTAACTGCTTAATGAGTATGGGATTTTTGTGTGTTTTTCTCATGGTAAATAAATAAATAAATAAATAAATAAAAAACAAGAAATTCACTATTTTAATTAACTGTTTCTAAATATACAATCCAGGGACATTAAGTATATTCACATTGTTAATGTAACCATCACCACCTCCATCTCCAGAACCTTTTCATCATCCTGGTACAGAGCTTTCTTTCGTGGTAATGAAAATGTTTTGGAATTAGATGAGGTGGTGTCACACAGCACTGCACAAATGTCCAAACCGTCACTAAGCTGTTCACTTAAAAATGATTAGTTTTATGTTATATGAATTTCACCTCAATGAGAAAAAAATTAAAGAAAGGAGCCTGGAGGCAGTGACCCATGCCTGTAATCCCAGCACTTTGGGAAGCCAAGGTGGGAGAATCTCCAGACCAGGGAACAGGTAACGTACAGTACAGTGATACGACAGCGAAGCCCAGATTCTGGGCAGAGCTCTCAGGGGGCATCCCAAGCCCCTCAAGGAGGAAAGGTGTCCTGGAGGAGAGACCGCCTGAGATAACCTTGGAGGGTAAGTCAGAGTCTGCCGGTGAGGGAAGGGAGAAGGCATTCCAAGTGTGTGTGATGCAGGAGAGAATGACATATTCAACACACCTAGGGCATGTACTGGGGAGACAGCCAAAAACCCCACATTCATTCAAGACACCATTCATCCCCCAAATCTAATCACAAATCACACAATAAACTAACAATCATTATAATTATACATATACTTAAAAATATTTGTTTAAAATAATAATTATAAAAAATACTTTTAAAATGCCAGAAGAAGACATTCAGGAGAAAACAAGGACTGAACTGGATCCCAAACAGCGGCAGAAGTTGGAGACAGACAAGTGGGAGGGGACAGGCCACGCGGGGCAAAGGCGGAACCCACGTGAGCACCACGTCTCTAAGTGACCAAGGAGCCAGCAGTCGGAAGGTGGCCAGGGACCCCAGAAGTCCCAAGTCACAGAAGCACCACGACCTCTCATCACAGCTGCCTGGGCTTTACAATTTATAAAATGCTTTCACAACTATGACTTCATTTGACCTCCACCGTCACCCTGACAGGCAGGTATGGCAGACCTGACTGTCATCTCATAGACAACGAAATTGAGGTGTTTCCGGCTGTACTGACCCACACAGGGCCACACAGCTGTGAGCAGGCAGAGGGGACCTGCAGCCACCTCCCGATCCGGCTCCGCCTCGCTGAGCCCTCTCTCCATCACACAGGCAGCGCGACACGAATGGGAACTCAAGCGTTCTATTCACCCCATTCCTATTCTCATTTGACTTAATCTTCTGAAAACAACAACAAAAAACATGCGTATTTTCACTCTGGGAAATGACCTTTTGGTAAAAAGGAAGCAGTCTTTTTTTAGTAAGATGTGGACTCGTCACAGAGTTGTATACGTGCAACTTGGCAGAGAAGTCGTTTTGCAGATGAAACAATGCACGGACTGTCCAATTCCTAACATCATAACTTAGTTATGAATGATTTAAAACCTAGCTTCAATGAACCAAGCTGGCTACAACTGCCTCAAAAAAGGCATAGCCATAGTTCCATTAAATTGCGCAACAAAACCCAAATAGGTCTAGCTTGGTGGTTCTCAACCAGGGCCGATCTCAATACACATTTTTGGTTTTCACAACTGAGGTCGGCGGTAGAGGCCGAGAATGCTGCTAAGCAACCTACAATGCACAGCACGCCCCTCACAACTAATATTTATCCAGCCCCAAATCACAGATTGAGAAGCCCTGGTCTCAATTCTGAGGTGTTTCCATAAACTGATCCCCGAGGTGGGAAGAACGTGGTACTGGAGCCTCACACACAAGATATACTCTCCAGAAATGTGTCTGGCACACTTGGGGTTAAAATGGCACGCAGCTTCAAAGTTGTGTGCCGTTTTAACCAGGTGACTTCAAGTCACCAAGAGTTTCCTCATTTGCAAAATGGGGTTCCCACTACCTTTCTCAACCTGAGATAAGGCAGCTGGCGGGCGAGTCAAGAGCCCCAACAGCAGAGGACCCACAGTCAATGCTCAAGACCGAGGCTGGACTGAGCTCACACTCTCCCGGCACTCGCTTTTTCCAAAACATTTGAAAACACAAACGCCAGAGCGATGGGCATCATCTAAATAAGGGTGGAGGCAATTACTATCCTTCAATCTCATTAAGCAGGAGTCCATATACCTGCATGGAAACCAGGGCTTGGGATCACTGTCATGTCCCACACAGACATACTGTAGTCAGTGACCGGTAGGACCACCTGAACCACTGCAGGAGATTGGGTGGTGTGTTTACATGGCTCATATTTCCTGCAGTTCCAGCACAAGCAACACCTCTTGCACTTGGGCTTAAATCGTGTTATCCAAATGAAGTATCACTCTCCTAATCAGCATCCGCCTTTAAGCAAGCACAGATGGCAATCACGTGCTTAAGTGGCAAATCAAGGGCTGAAATCCCGGCAAGCTCTCCCAGGCTCTCGGATCTGGTTCTGTGAGTGGGTTCTGAGAGAGACAGGGGTCAGGAAACACAGGATGACTGGCACACGTAGAGAGCTCAAGGTCTTTTGTCTGCCCTCAAGCCCTTCTGGTGAACCAAATGGACTCCACCAGAGTCAGCGGGTAAACGCCCTTGTCAGCCTCGCAGGCCAGTCATTCTCAAAGAGAAGCCTGTGGATCAGCAGCACAGGAAGAAGAATGTTTACTATCGCCTCCACAACTCTTTTGTATTTTATCAGATCCTTTGGCCATCTTTGAGAAACTGTGCACTGTCCTACTTCTGACAATCACATTAAAAGGGCGCGTATTAAAGGTCCCTTTCTGTCTTAGCAGAAACAGTATTTTTTCATTTTACTTGTAATCAATCAGCTTTGCCCCCTTTCCTGATTTTAAAGGCAGGAAGCAGCAGCATTGTATTGAACTGTGAAACGCGCTCAAATGCGGCTCTAAAGGGAAGTACCACCCGGGCGGCTGGATATTAGTTTCCATGGTAACCGAGATCCCTGGGCCCTAGCACACACAGCAGGAAGTGCTGCAGATTACCACAGCAGTGTCTTTTACTAGAAATAAGAGTTCCATGGCAATTGTAAATATTTGGGAATCAAAAAACGTGTATTTGTGTGTATGTGCGTACATGTGTGCGTGTGTATGTATGTGCATATGTGTATGTTGTGTGTATATATGCATGTGTCTGTATGTGTATGTTGTGTATGTTGTGTGTATGTGTGTACGTTTGTATGTGTGTGTATATATGTGTGTACGTGTATGTTGTGAATGTATGTGTATGTGTGTACATGTGTACATGTCTGTATGTTGTGTGTATGTGTGTGTTATATGTGTGTGTACATGTGTATGTTGTATGTGTGTGCATGTCTATGTTGTGTGTGTACATGTGTATGTTGTGTGTATGTGTATATGTGTGTGTGTATGTGTGTATGTGTGCATGTAGATGAATTGAAGGCAATGTAGATGAATTGAAGCCTCATTATTCTCACAGTTAAGAAGCTTATGTCAAATGAAACAAATGATTAAAATGTAAGCAAAAATAGCCTCCCCCCTTCCAAAGAGCTAAAAGAAAACAAAAATATCTTCTGCAGAAAAAGGAAGAACCAGAATGGAAGCAGAGAGCTGCTTTGGAAACCAGATGACCACGGGTTTCTTATTAACAAACAAGCAAACCAAAATGTCTGTAAACAATCACCGGCTGAGAGCAGAGAACAGAGATTTTTTTCACAACCTATGATATGCCATGTCCTCCTTGAACTCCCTCACCATGAAACCAAGAAGACAGAGCCAACAACTGCTTAGGTGGTTTTTAAGGGAAATCACGCAATAGAAAACCCAAGGCTAGAATCCCCACTCTCCTTCTTCCTAGCTGTGTGACCTCGGACAGATGACTTCACTGAGACTCAGTGTCTCCAGTAAAAACGAAAAGGTTGCACTAGATACTAGGTGAGCAGAAGAAAAAAAAATCCTGTATCTTCTCAAAAATGAAAGGCCAGATAGTTACTTAAAAAAAAAAAAATTTCCAAGTAGTTCTCACTTTAAGCTTTCTTAAAGTAGTGTATACAAATCAAATTTCTTTAAAATGAGTCAGGAGAATTCACTGCCAAATTCTCGGTGACAGAAGACCTTTTTAGTATTCTATAACTATTCCTTGAGTTATTTTCTGGTAACAACACTTTTACTACAGCAGAGGACACAAGCGCAGGTTAAAATGAAAATTTTAGTTTCAACTAGCTTTCACATTTTGTGCGTGTTTTCTAGCTGAGACTTTTTCAGAGGGAGCACAGAGGAGGCATCTATGTGGTCTGACCAAACAGACCCGTCCTAGAAAAATACTAGTTTGACAACTTCAAGTGTCTTCAAGTTCACATTTACATTCCAGATGGTTATTTTTATCTGAGATGGGCAGAGCAGACCAAACCAAGTTCATAGCTCTATGGCAAATGATTCTCCACAAGACAGCATTAAAAAAAAAAATTTATTGGCTGGGCATGGTGGCTCACGCCTGTAACCCCAGCATTTTGGGAGGCTGAGGCAGGCGGATCACCTGAGGTCGGGAGTTCGAGACCAGCCTGACCAACATGGAGAAACCCCGTCTCTACTAAAAATACAAAAATTAGCTGGGTGTGGTGGCACATGCCTGTAATCCCAGCTACTCGGGAGGATGAGGCAGGACAGTCCCTTGAACCCGGGAGATGGAGGTTGCAGTGAGCCAAGATCGCACCATTGCACTCCAGCCTGGGCAACAAGAGTGCAACTCCATCTCAAAAAAAAAAAAAAAAAAAATTCTTTGCTTCATCTGCATGAACTAAAATAACTGCATTCTTTCATGAATGTTAATATTTTACCAAAAGTGACTACAAGGTGTGTGTGTGTGGCAGTGGGGATGAGGTGGGATATTAGTTATTAAGCCAAAACAAAAAGCCAATCTATGGGAAGCAAAGGCAAGAACTAGGATGGAAAGAGGTGGGGGAGGAGAAGAGGGGAGAATTGTCAGTGCTTGTATACAAAATGCACGGTGGCTCTGTTAGCTGGAAGTGGGGAACTGCTGAGTAAACCACTTTATTATGTAAACTGCCTAACAACACAAATAACCATGCTGCACACAAATCAACTCAGTCACCCATAAAAACACACATCCTCTCCAAGCTTGGACCTTCCTCCCCACTGCCTCTGTTCCCACCGCCGCCGCCACCAACACATAATTCACCGGCATTGATGAGGGCTGTCGAGGTTAGACAGAGAACAGCACACACGCATCCAGATGTAATTCAAGTATTATCTGGGGAAATACACTAAAGTCTAATGGGGAAACCCCATTGAATGGAGCAAGAATTTCTCTCTGTTAGGGGTAAGACAATCCTGAGCAGGACAGACAAACATGCTTGGGTGTGGAATTCTGATATCCCTCACTATCCCTGCTGGAGGGTTATAGAATTCTGGTGACATCCTGCCCTGGGGATCCAGGATATGTTTTGGTAAACGTGGGATTCCGGTGAGTTCATTCTGGGCTAACATATGATAACTGCCCTTTCAAGTGTCATTCCAGGAAGACACGGTTAAAAGCAAAACACGACTGAGGCAGGAGCACTGGTTGACCACAATGAACAATTCTCTCTGGCAACTGTTGCTACCCAACCAAAGATCAATAATAAAAGGCCACTTTTCAAATGGGGAACACTGCTGTCATCAGGCATCAGTTTTTACATCAAGAAAAAAGGAGCAATGGGATTAGAAAGGAGGGATTCGTTTTATCAGCAGTAATGCTAGGCTCATGGTTACAAATCTCCTAAATATACGCACTTGCCCATCAAAATAATCAAACACATAAACAACCATAACTCCATCAACTGAAAAACATCAAAAACAAGGTATTTTTAAAAATTTATAAAATAAAAACACTCTCTATAAATATACAGATTCATTTGTTATTTCTAGTCCTTATGTATAGTATGAGTTGTAAAAATGCTAAAAATGCATGACACCCTACTGTCCTGGGCTCAACACAAAGTCTGAAGTTTCACAGAAAGCACATCCCAAAAAATGACAGCTTTAAAAAAATGGAGAATAGTAAGACAAACTTCACATGCCTGCGCCATTTTTAAAAAGATGTTTTATTCATAGCAGATATATATGACTAAATATATTGTGCTAACAAATTAAAATGACGCAGGACAAATTGAGGTGGAAAAACACCAAAATGATGAAACCAAAAGCAGAATGTACATTTACAAACCCATTTAAAATAATATTTTTTACATCACCTCCCACTAGGGCAATGGCAGCTCTAAAATCTGTGTATAGGAGGGTTTAGGAGCTGGAAAATTTATCTTGAAGCTATGCTTACATAATAACCACAGTTTTTAGCTATGTTGCCTATTATTATAAATATCAATCATTTTTATAGATTTTATTTGTACTTTATGTAAGATTGAGATTATAAAAAGTGTTCAATATAAAAAGTGTATGGATACACATACATACATATGTGTACACAAACACACACACATATATACGGTTTAGATGGTTTCAAGAGTTTTTTATTTTTTTTGAGACCAAGTCTTGCTCTGTCACCCAGGCTGGAGTACAATGGTACAATCTTGGTTCACTGCAACCTCTGCCTCCCAGGTAGATGGGACTACAGGTGCCTGCCAGCACACCCAGGTAATTTTGGTATTTTTAGTAGAGATGGGGTTTCACCATATTGGCCAGGCTGGTCTCGAACTCCTGACCTCGTGATCCACCCATCTTGGCCTCCCAAAGTGCTGGGATTACTGACGTGAGCCACCCCATCCGGCCGATACACCTTTTTATTTTTAATCAAATGAAGAAATTTGACTACATTCAAAGAATTTTCAGTTCCAGACCTACAAGAAGGGCCTTTTATATGACGTTTTTAATTTGAAAAAAAAAAATTGTTTTCAGTTTGAGGCTAAAGAGTTTGCTAGGTAGCAATAAGAAGACAAATATTTCAGGTGATAGATATCCCAATTACCCTGATTTGATTTTTTTTTTTTTTTTTTTTGAGACAGAGTCTCACTCTATTACCCAGGCTGGAGTGCAGTGGCATGATCTCGGCTCATTGCAACCTCCGACTCCTAAGTTCAAGTGATTGTCATGCCTCAGCCTCCCGAGTAGCTGGAATTAGAGGCCCGCCACCAAGCTCAGCTAATTTTTTTGTATTTGTAGTAGAACCAGAATCTCACCATGTTGACCAGGCTGGTCTCAAACTCCTGACATCAAGTGATCCCCCTACCTCGGCCTCTCAAATGATTTGAACTTTACACATTATATGAATTTATCAAAGTATCATATCTGCCCCCATAACATGTGGATGCATCAATCTTTTTAAAAAAAGAAAAAAAAAGTTTGCTAGGTAGAAATAGTAAGACTCTAATTACATGAAAGAGTTCTGGGCTTGAACACCAAAGGCAATCCAGAAGTTAAAGGCTAGTGAAGTCTCAATTAAACAATCTGGTTAAAATAAAACTCAGGAGCAAACAAGAGCAGTCTGGCTGGAGCCAGGAAACAACCCAGCTGAGAACCCAAACAACCCAGCACCTTCTCCCCTCAGAGGGAAGATCCCCTCCCCTCCTCCACTCCATCCATGAAGCAGGGTGGGTGCCTTCTACCCAGCCGTCCCTTGCACCAGAGACTTGACCTCAGGGAGGGGTCACCAAGATTCAAATTCTGAACTCCAGGGAGGAATCCTGCCAAGACCCCATCCCAACAGCCCCTTGCTCGAGAACTGACGGGCTTCCCACCAGGATCCATGAGGGCTGCATGAAAGTGGAAGCTGCTGTGCACGCGCAGTCATTCATTCAGCAGACGGGTCTGCATCCTGCTGAAGGCCAGATACTCAGCATCTGGGAAAGTGAGCTCCTCAGAAAGGAGCAGGTCCTGTTAGAGGTGTCTGCAATCTGGTGGGGAAGATAGTGACAGCACAGCTCGGGGAATCCTCTGATCCCAGCATGTCCCCTGAGGCCCTGAGCAAGGACTCAGTTTACTTCCTGAGGGAAGACAAAGGTCTCACAAGTGATACAGCTCTTGAACCCCTGGGAGACAAGCAGCAGATCCTCAAGCATACAAACAGGGTGAAGAAGGGGAGAGCTGGAAAGGACATTCTGGGCCTGGAATGCACTTGTGCCAGCGGATAGGGATCAAGGGTTTTAAGGGTTTCAGAAAACAGTGAGCAGTTCTTTGTGGGTGCAGTTGCCGGCCATGGGCAGGAAGATGTCATTGGACAGGTGGGTTATGGCAAGATGGCAAGAGGCTTTACGGGACAGCACAAACATACCTCACTGTAGAGCAAGATCTCCTGGAAAGCTTTTCAAAACTGGAGATTCTTGGGTCTCACCCAGTTACTCTGATTCCATGGGACTGGCAGGGCCTTGAAATCTGTCCCTTAAAGTGAACTTCTTGAGTGACTGTGATGCCTAATGCCAGACCTGGAGACCATGGCATTTACCAAAATCTGTACTGCAAACGTGTAACACATTTGTAAGAACTAAGCCATCAGCAATTTTCTTCACCAACATACTTCACCAACCTCGGCGATCCAGACTCACTGATTAAAGCGCATGTCTGATGGCCCAGCCTTCGATGCTTGTCATAGAAGATCCGACGTCCACCTGCCTTCCTCCCGCACACACTCCAAATCTGAGAGGGGGCCTCAACCCAAATACCCATCTGTAATTTTCCCTTTTCTCTTCTAACCTTCTCTCTCCATTATCTTTGGCTTAATCTTGCTTCCTCCACTTCCTTTGTACTCAGAGCAAAAATTGGAAGCTCTAAAGATAATATAGAAAAGGAAATTTACACTGTCCAACTTCATTTATAGTTAATGAGAACCAAGGCAAGATTTAAAATCATAGAATATTAGAGCCAAAAAAAAATTACTTGTGATCATCTAGGCTCCTAGGCCCTTTATAGGTGGGAAAATGGAAGCCCAGAGAAGGGAAATATTTACTCAAGGTCACATAGCTGCAAAGCCACGAAGTCAAACCTACGCATCCCAGATCCCAAGCTAGTTGTTATTCTAACTACCGCATATAGACTTTTGTTATGTCAACTACGTAGATTATATTTTGTGCTACACAGATTTTTTTTAATGCATTCATGATCAAAATGGGGAATAAAATTCGTACACCTGTAAGCCTATGCCCTTACATATCAGGGACTTGCGCGGAGTACGGAGCAGATGACACACTCCCTCTTAGTCAGCACTGGCCCATCCTGGCCACTGTGCCATCTGCTTGTGTCAGCAAGGGCCTTTGAAGAGCAGTGTTGTGTGACTCTCATTTTCATCTGCCTCTGTAATTACTTTTATGGTTTTGAACAGCTATCTCAGGGAAGTTTAGATGATAATACATCCAATGTCTGAGGAAGGCATTTCAGATTCTCGGAAGGAAGGAAATGGATCCCAGGCAGACTAGATCATCTTTAATGTCCAGAATCTTTAATTTGTTACCCTAAAAAGTAGGCATGATTTTAAGACTGAAAATCAGGATAACTAGCCTTTACTGAATGTGTACCATGGCCTGGGCTCTGTTCTGAGTGGTTTATGTGTATTAAGTCTTTTTGTTCTCACCACAGCCTATGTGGTAGGTACTTATCATATTTTTCTTAATTTCCTTAATTTTCCTTTTCTTATTTTTTTAAGTAGCCCAGACAAATGCATGCCACTCAGTTCAAACATTTCTCAGCTCCTGTGATAGCCACGTGCTGATCCATTACGGATATGAAGGAAGCAGAGACCCTGCTCCACAAAGTCTCAGGTTCCACATCTACTAGATACCTAGAAACCAATTCTTTGTGTTCAATAATACAGAAATGGTACTTTCATATTGAAAACAAATTGTATATTCATCCAGAGTCTAAAATCAACAAAATATGGAACTGCGCCTAGTGCTAATAAACTGAAATTCCATTATAGTTTAATTATTAACCCAAATATACACATTATAATATCCACTTACACACTTTCATTTAAAAAAAAGAAAGCAATTAAGTTCTAACATATTTCCACATTCTGTTTAACAATAGGTACATAACAACTAGATTGATTTTGCCCTTATAGTGACAGGTATTCAAAGTTTTTCCTAAGTAAATTGTATTAATAGCTAGTGCAAAAGATTTCCTATAAAGGACAAAGACCACTCAGAGCTGTTTCCTTTTGGAAACAATATGAGATGCTAATATTTTGGAAACCAGAGCAATCTGCTAGCTTGAAATGCTGGGCACTTGCCCAGAAGAGATGCACTTAATAATAACTGCAATTCCCTCCTACCACTTCCATCAAGAGGGACTAAAAAAAAAAAAAAAAAAATACATGTAAAGGCTCTAAGCAAGGGAGTGACCAAGGATATTCTTTCTGGAGAAGGTAGATATCAAACCACAAACTCTGTTAGAGTCACGGCCTACACCAACTCTAAGCCCAAATTTATTTGCTGCTGACCAAAACAGCTTGAAGCACTTTTTACTGTTTATCATTTCCTTAGTGATCCATACATCATTAAAAATAGATCACTTGCAGGACTCCAAAAGGATATATACATGGGCATTAATTGCCTCAGAGCTTGTAGTAGCAAATACCTGGAGATAACCTAAATATCTATCAAGAGAATAATGACTCAATTGTGCTATATTCAGACAGTGCTATATTCAGAAATTCCATTTGGCCGCTAGAAAGAATCAGGTGGACTTATAGGTACTGGAAAGATAGCTATAATATACTATGCAGTAAAAAGCACAGAACAATGTTTCTTAGGGGCTACCTTCTGAAAAACGTCACACAGGTATATTTTATTCCATGTGTCATTCCACATATTGTGGAAAACTAGTGTTTTTTTTTTTTCCTCCCAGGCATGTTTGTTTATATGTGCAAAAACATCTGTAAATGACACTAAACCCAATTCCCAGGAGGGGTGGGGAAGTGGGGAGGATAAATTTTACTTTATATACTTATTTCAATTTTTTTTTTTTGAACAAAGAGTCTTGCTCTGTCGCCCAGTCTGGAGTGCAGCGGCGCAATCTCGGCTCACTGCAACCTCCACCTCCCGAGTTCAAGCGATTCTCCTGCCTCAGCCTCCCAGGTAGCTGGGATTACAGGTGCCTGCCCCTACGCCTGGCTAATTTTTATATTTTTAGTAGAGACAGGATTTCAACATGTTGGTCAGGGTAGTCTTGAACTCCTGACCTCAGGTAATCCACCCGCCTCGGCCTCCCAAATGCTGGGATTACAAGTGTGAGCCACCGTGCCCAGCCTACTTATTTCAATTTTTTAAACTAAAGAGCATGTTCTATTTTTTAAATTTTTAAGTAAAAATTAATAACAATCACTTCTGACACTTACTAAGAAGGACATTCAAGTTTCTCTTATCTCTGTAAAATATACTTTCTTTCTATCACCCATATACTTTTAGGTCATTTGAGAGTTCTCACACTCCCACATTCAATGAAAATAGTAGTACATATGGATTTTAAACAGAAAGTATCCTGGCATCACTAAAAATGATCTGAAATCCCCTGGTCTAAAAATATGTCAAAGCAGACGGGTGTGGTGGCTCACGCCTGTAATCCTAGTACTTTGGAAGGCTGAGGCGGGTAGATCGTGAGTTCGAGACCAGTCTGGCCAACATGACGAAACCCTATCTCTATTAAAAATACAAAAATTAGCTGGGCGTGATGGTGGGTGCCTGTAATCCCAGCTACTTGGGAGGCTGAGGCAGGATAATCACTTGAACCCGAGAGGCAAAGGTTGCAGTGAGCTGAGATCGTGCCATTGCATTCCAGCCTGGGTGACAAGAGCAAGACTCTGTCTCAAAAAAAAAAAAAAAAAAAAAGTCAAAGCAGGGGTTTGTTCACTATGAAATTATTTGCCTTTGGTGAAATACATCACCTCCAAACTCCTACTCTACCTCCATCACTTCTGCAGTGAGGCTCTTTGGTTTCTTTTTGCACAAATAATGGCTGTTTTTCTTCCCTTCAAAGATGACAATTTCCAGGCCCTCCAGTGTCCCGCCAAGAACCATTCCGGGAGCAGCATCTTCAAAATCCCAGGTTCCCACTACAGGAACGTATGGACAATCTGGGAATCTCTTTCCAGTCCATCTATAGGATCCATCCAAGAATTAAACATTAAAATATAAAAACATTATTATCACAGAGCCTCAAACATGCAATGCCAGATATCTAAGTTCCTTAAAACAGTAGAGAAGCTTTAAAAAAAAGACATATTCTGGGCCAGGCACGGTGGCTCACGCCTGTAATCCCAGCACTATAGGAGGCTGAGGCAGGCAGATCACCTGAGGTCAGGAGTTGGAGACTAGCCTGGCTAACATGGTGAAACCCCATCTCTACTAAAAATACAAAAATTAGTTGGGCGTGGTGGAACATGCCTGTAATCCCAGCTACACGGGAGGCTGAGGCAGGAGAATTGCTTGAATCTGGGGAGGCAGAGGTTGCAGTGAGCCAAGATTGCGCCATTGCACTCCAGCCTGAGAGAGTGAGATTCTGTCTCAAAAAAAAAAAAAAAACCCTATACTGATGGCTATTACAGAAAGATATCAATATGGCTGCCAAGTCAGTTCCAGATACTGCTGAAGTAGAAGAAAATATAAAATGCAATACTATCGGCCCTGCAATGGTTTGCATATTAAGTTCTTCTTTACGGTTGTATTTTCTCAAGTTTCTATAACAGACACACATAAGCTATGGAATAATTTTTTTAAAGGACTTTTAAAAAGATACTGGTTAAGATCCACACCAAGCTGACACACTGGATGCAGAAACCATGGTTCTAATTTCTCTGTCACATTCTCCAAGGGAACGCTGTAAAACCCTGTTGGCATCCTGGAAATGAGGAGAAATATTACCTCCCCTAGGAAAACCTCCTTCACTCCCTGAGTTAATTGCTCACTTTTCTATATTCCCCTAGCACTTTGTTCTACAACTATTACCATACCAAACATATAATTTCTATGTTGAAATTCTTTATTTATACTTTTCATTTTCCCCACTCAATTGTAAGCCCCTCCAGGACAAGGACAGTCATATTGCTTTTTGTGGTCCCATGATAGTGCCTGAAATAAAAGGAGTTTGTTCAATGAATCAGAAGTGTTCTTGCTGCAAATTCATTCAAATATTTAATTAAGCACCTGTGATGAATGAGTATCATTGCACTGAAGGTACCCATCAGGTGGTTCGGAGAAACTTTCATGTGCCTGGGAGCAGTCCCCAACATTTGCCCTACAACCCAAATTTTCCAGTGTCACCACGACAATGAAAAGAACAGGCCTATAGCTGCCGGTACAAGAAGAAGACTCAGAAAGACAAGGCAAAGTAAGAGGCAGGAGAGAGTAGCTGCATTGCAATGAAAAGGAAATCACCCTCCTCCCTTTGAATAGGGGAATTGTCTGTTACTGGTAATGTTGCATGTGTTGCTTTTCTTTTTTTTTTTGAGACAGAGTTTCACTCACTGTTGCCCAGGCTGGAGTGCAGTGGTGCGATCTGGGCTCACTGCAACCTCTGCCTCCTGGATTCAAGCAACTGTCATGCCTCAGCTTCCCAAATAGCTGGAATTACAGGCACATGCCACCATACCCAGCTAATTTTTGTATTTTTAGTAGATATGGGGTTTCACCATGTTGGCCAGGCTGGTCTCAAACTCCTGACCTCAAGTGATCCACCTCGGATCTCTTGCTTTGGCCTCCCAAAGTGCTGGGATTACAGGCATGACCCACCGCGCCCGACCATAATGTTGCATTTCTAAGGACGGTCAGGCATATGGGGGTATTTATTTTCTTTTTATACTTTTCACATGTTATGAATAACCTTTATATGATTCAGTACTTGCCGAAGCCATTAAATTTTTTTCATTGATTTAATAAACATACTTTAAATATCTCCTATGTTCTAGGCACTATGTTTTGGGGGTTCAAACATGAATAAGTCATAGTCTGTAGCTCAACAGGTTTGCGGTCAAATATGAGGGACACATAAATAGATACAACACAATGAGATCCTTATTTTAAAAGGGTTCCTCATTTTATGGAAACTCAGAAAAATGGTCTATCCAATCATCCCTACTGCTTCCCATTCCACGAGGAAACAAGGAAAACCCACGTAAGGAGGAAAACGCAAATTGCAACCAAAGGCACAGGTCAAGGTTCAACAACCAGCACGTCATTAAAGTGATCAAAGAACCCATCAAGCCAACTCGTGCAGAAACGGTGGTTCATTTTCTTCCTTTTTCATTCTTCTTCACTCTTCTTCACATGTGCTTTATTATCTGGAAAACTAGTTGCAACTTCTAATAAGTGGAATCCCACAGAGTTTTAAAAAATGGGAAAATATGAGTCAGCTCAGCTCTGATAACTTAAGCTGCATCTTCTTGTGCAGCCACCCAAAGGGGAGAGCCCACGCGCTGAATGCAGTTAACGCTGGGAGTCAGCCTCCATCTGCTTACCACGTGTGTTGGTGGCCATGTCAGCCACTTTCTGAAAGGCATCCAAGAAGGCAGCTGCTGCTACTACTGTTGTCCTAAAATGCAAACAGATAACAAAAGCATGAGGAATGTCTCTCTCTAGCAAATTCATTACAGCTTAAGGCCTAAAACCTCTCCTAAGGAGTACATGGAACCTTACTCCAGAAATAACTCAACTGAGCATGGACAACCATTGGCTTGCTGAACCTGCTTTTTTCCAAGTACTCCACCCGAATAATATCCAGCTCATTTGGTGCTAATCAATAAACATTAGTAGCCCTTCCCATTCCATTTCACCCGACTGTATAAAACTATTACCAGGGCCAGGCGTGGTGGCTCACGCCTGTATTCCCGGCACTTTGGGAGGCTGAGGTGGGTGGATTACTTGAGATCAGGAGTTCAAGATCAACCTGGCCAAGATGGTGAAACCCCGTGTCTAGTAAAAATACAAAAAATTAGCCAGGCGTAGTGGTGCGCACCTATAATCCCACCTACTCGGGAGGCTGAGGCAGGAGAATCGCTTGAGCCCAGGAGGCAGAGGTTGCAGTGAGCCGAGATCGCGCCACTGCACTCCAGCCTAGGTGACAGAGCAAGACTCTGTCTCCAAAAAAAAAAAAAAAACCTATTACCAGGCAAAATTTTGTACAGGAGGAAAACAGAGGCATTTCTACCTAAAAGACAAAATAAAACATTAAAAAATGTAAGTGGTAGAGGTGAAATTAATTTTGGAGTAGGAAAGCAATATATATATATGCACATCGGTTGGGGGAAGGAATCTGGGAGATAGATCATGTAGCTCAAGCAATTCGTTTTAGGAATAGGAAAACTGAGGCCACAAATACAAGGCCACAAATACAGCCCTAGTTCATACTAGAGCTGGGACAAGTATCCTAGTCTCATGACTCACAGGCTTGGGCTTGACCCACTATAAGACAAGACCATGGCCGTGTGGCTTTTCTCACTAGATCCTAGTTATAATGAAACTACGATACTACTGTTTCAACCTTAGGACACTATTTCAACCAAATCTTCCAAATTCCTACAAGCTGAGAATGGGGAGAAGGTACTATAGTCATTTATGTCCTAGAAATTATTCTGGGTTCTTAATATTTTTTTGGACACCATGGGATGCCTTGAGCCCTCTGTGGTCTACTGGTTCCAAGAGTCATGACCTAAGGCATCATTCAGTGTAGTCAACACTCCAAGCCAGCGCCACAGATTCCACACAAACAAGCCCCAGAACTAGAATTCAAGGAATTTACAATCAAACTTGTAACTAAGTGTTAATTTTCAAGTATTTCTTATATAACTCCAGTCTTTACTGAGCGTTCTTAAGGATGCAAAGTTGCTGAAGGAAGAATAACAATAAGGACTAGAAAGGGAAGATTTCAAAATAGAGAAAAATGAAACCAGCTGTAGTGGCTCATGCCTGTAATCCCAGCACTTTGGAAAGCTGAGGTGGGAGGATCACTTGAGCTCAGGAGTTTGAGACCAGCCTGGGCAACATACTAAGACTCCATTCTCTACAAAAAAAAAAAAAAAAAAATTGTTTTTAAATTAGCTGGGCACGGTGGTGCATGCCTGTAGTCCCAGCTACTCAGAAGGCTGAGACGGGATGATCACTTGAGCCCAGGAGGTCAAGGGTGCAGTGAGCCATGGCTGCACCACTGTACTCCAGCCTAGGTGACAGAGCAATACCCTCTCTCAAAAAGAAAGAGAAAAGAAAGAAAAAGGGAAAGGAATGGCCTTTAAACATCAGCAACAGTAGTTTTGAAACAAAAGGTTCCTGGAAGGTGCTGGAAGTAGTTCCTGGGAAAATCTAGGCAACAGTCCCTTAGAGCCAGACTTCAAAATGAGGCCTGTTATTTTCCAGTACAGCAAGAAAACATTCTGCTCAAAATTTTTAAAAATAATGACATATACGTACACAAAACCACTTTGAGGCATATTTTTTAAAGAGTTGACATCAAACACAAACGCTGGAAAAATTAGCTTTATCAAACATCTTGGGATTTATAAATAGCTCGTTCTGATTTACAATTAATATCTGACACAATGGCTGGATTTATTCCCATCCAACTCAATGCCAATCATCCAAATTTAATGAACCAGCCGAAGAAGTGTCTTGCATATTACATGGTCACCAGGGCTCCACTGAAAATTAGGGTGGTGATCAATTTTGAGGCTTTTAAATGGCAGTCATATTTCACTGTCTGACGTAGTCACAAGACATCTTGGCCCTCTCTGATGGGGCAGAGCAAACTTGTAACCAACAGAAACACAGAGGAGTGATTCAGCTTAAATATACCAAGGCTTCTATGCCTCTTCTGCAATCTAAACTTCATCCTTTCTCTAATATACACAATTAAACCATGTGCATAAGCCCCTATATTGCTCCCAGCCCTGTACTATTAGTTTAACAAAATAAAGAAATGGTCCCTGCCTTCAGGACAAAATATTGTTTAATAATATAAAATGTATCCTGTACCAGTAGGGATAGGTTAAGATTACTTTAAATTTTACTTTATATGTTTAAGACAGCTGATCTGTTCATTACTTTAAGCTTCAAGATCCTCACTGATAAAAGGGGAAGATAACAATTTTCTTAGTCTACCCCGAAAGGCTGCCAGACAGTTAAATGAGGCTGAATCTTAAAAAAGTAGGGGGAAATATATTTAAATGTTTTACTGTATTACTACAGGAGGAGACCTCCCACAGGATGGAGATGAAGCTACCTAAAATAAATGGTAATCATGGCAGACATGGAGGTGGGAGTAGATACAGCTAAATAAGGTGAGGCTGGTGAAGGACTCAGGTGAGGAGCCCTGAATCCTGAGCAGGCGAGGTAGGATCTGATCCAGTAGAAAGTAATTACAAGAGCTTAAGCAGAGCTTAAGCACAGGACTTGACAACTGGGGAAGGTGCAGTATTCCAAGTTCACTGTCCATCTGAGGCTCCAGTTCATGGATGGAAATCCCAGGCCCCAAAAAAAGCTGAAGGAATGAAATAAAAAAGACCCACCCTTCCCGAGCTCTTTAGTCTATAGGGCACCATGGACCCTCCAGTCCTATGGCTAACACTCTGGGCAGTGACCCCTGGTGTCCACAGGCAAAGGCCCGAGAGCATCACATCATCCCTCTCCCACCTCTCTGTCCGTCCACATAGCTCCTGCCCTGCTCTCTGAACCATCTTCCTCCATCCAAACCAACCAATGTCATCCCCTACATGCCATGAACCAGGACCATCAAAATAATTTCTTTTTAAAATGTCCTATCCTTCATGAAGCACCCACTAAGTGAAATTGTATCCCTTCACCACAATGATTTAAAAGGGTAGAGCTTTAACAAGATGCCAGCGTATTTTCTATTTCATATCACATGATATATGAACAAGCACGAGACTAGGCAATCACGGCCCCTTAGAGCTCAGCACTGGATCTTGTTTAGGCAGCTTTACAGAGGCATAATTTACATACCATAAAATACACCCTTTTTCAGGGTATGAGTCCATGATTTTTAGTAAATTTGGAGTTGTACAATCATCACCACAATCCAATTTTAGAACATTTCCACCACCCCAAAAGATGTCTTACCCACTTCTCACTCTCCTTTTTCACCCTATCCCCAAGCAACCAATGATCAACGTCTCTCTAAAGATATGCTTTTGCTAGATAGTTCATGTAAATGGAATTATACAATAGTCAACACAAGGTTTTATTTTATTTTATTATTTTCTTTTGAGGCGGACTCTTGCTCTTGTCACCCAGGCTAGAGTGCAAAGGCACAATCTCAGCTCACTGCAACCTCCGCCTCCTGGATTCAAGTGATTCTCCTGCCTCAGCCTCCCAAGTAGCTGGGATTACAGGCACCCGTCACCATGCCCAGCTAATTTTTGTATTTTTAGTAGAGATGGGATTTCGCCATGTTGGCCAGACTGGTCTCGAACTCCTGACCTTGTGATCTGCCCGCCTGGGCCTCCCAAAGTACTGGGATTACAGGCGTAAGCCACCACACCTGGCCAACACAAGGTTTTAAACTCTATATGTGGAGAGGCAGTAAGCAGAATGGAGGAGAACATGGACTCTAGAGCCAGAGAGCCTAAGTTCAAATCCTTGCTCTGCCATTTAGTAGTGATGTGACTATGGGTAAGTTATTTAACTTTGCTGTGCCTCAGTTTCCTCATCAGTAAAATGGGGATAATAATGGTATGTACCTCATAGGGTTATGAGATTTAAACAAGTTAACAAATGCCTGGCACATAGCAAGCAATACATAAATGTTACCCGTTGCTACCTTACATATAGTACCTACCTCATTTGACTCTCAAAATTCCTATGGAAGGAGGCAAAGCAGACATGAATGAGTCACATTTTACATATGGGAATCAGGGCCCAGGATATATGGCTACAGGTGATCACGCTCCAATCAGAACCCAGCACAGGCTTCCCTATCTGTAGCACTTCCTGAATCAACCCTAATCAATCTGCATTTTGGTCTGTCCCACCCCATCCTTGTCTGAGGATGTTGCCCTTTTCCTGTAGAACACGTGTTTCTACTTACCGAAGCTGGGACTGAAGCTTTCCTGCTTTGTTTATGAAATCTTCCCAAACTGGATAGCTCCCCTGCAACAAATCAAAGACATCAGTAAGTCACACTGCGATAGACATCTGATTACTACATTAACAGAACACCCAATTCCAATCACGCAGGGAACAATCTGTGTATGTTCTCTTCCTTTGCAGGTCTGCGATACGTTTCCTGGATTCTGTACACATGTTTTGGCTCAGGAATCAGTTTGGAATGTGCTCAGTTCCTATAATCTTGTAAATACTACAAACATCAACTGAACAAGTTTGGCAGAATCTAACACACACACTTTTGAGTTGGTAGACGGTGGGTCCAAATTTAAGGTGTACAGAACATTTAAAGCTCCACCCTGAACCACTTGTTCATGAACCATGGCCCTGGCTGTTCTCCCCTTGCCCCAAACAACACAAAGGAGGGAACCAGAGTGGTTGGGGCTCTTCCCCAGGACAGGTGGTTACAGAAAGCATTAATTAGACTATCAGAATCTCAAGATTGAAAAATTACCTAATGCAGCAGCTCAGCTGATGGCTTAAGCCCAACACCTAGGGACAGTATAGCAACAGGTGGTTCCCCAACACACTTCAGCTAACAGGGAACTCATCATCTTCCCAGCCTATTATCAGTCACCCTGTCCTTGATGTTCATGCAGTTCTAGTTCTAACCTCTGGGAGCCCTCAGTTAAGATCAGTAATCCTGCTTCCACATGGAAGTCTTTTCAAAATCCAGTTTCACATCCAACCCCACTTCTCCCCGGGACCCTGCTTCACACCCTGACTGCATCCCAGAGACACTCGCCATGTCTCTCTACTCTTCCTCTAAGTGTGGTGCACAGACACAAACTCAAATCTGCAGGTGCAAGTCTGACAGGGCAAAGCAGGCAGGGACCGACGTCTCCCTTCCTACACATGTTACATTTATATTAAGATCACACAGCCCACCAACCAAGAGGTGACTCAAAATCAACCCAGAAAGGGGAAAACAATGGGCTGAGAAGTGGTATTTGGCACTGATCATTTAAGTACAGAACTAAGGGCCAGGCACCATGACTCACAGCTGTAATTCCAGCACTTTGGGAGGCCAAGGTGGGTGGACCGCTTGAGGCCAGTAGATCGAGATCAGCCTGGCCAACGTGGTGAATCCCTGTCTCCACTAAAAATACAAAAATTAGCCAGGCATGGTGGCACATGCTTGTAGTCCCAGCTACTCAGGAGGCTGAGGCATGAGAATCACTTGAGCCTGGGAGACAGAGGTTATGGTGAGCTGAGATCGCACCACTGCACTCCAGCCTGGGCAACAGAGCAAGACTCTGTCTCAAAAAATAAAATAATATAAAATAAAATAAAACAAAACTAAGACTAAACACCTGGGGATTATTTTTGCAGAATAGAGTGTAAATGTTATGAACCTTGACAAGGTAAAAACAACATATGCTACCTCTTGATTTTCTTATTCAGGAAAGGAGGAAGAAATTATAATGAGGTTAATCAACTCATCTTTCATTACAGAAGCCCAATTAAAACTGTCTAAAACTGCAACCCAGCTAAAACATAATAGTTTTACCTTCCTAATGGTATTAATCATCATTTTTTCTTACCCTTAGAGCAGGTTCTCAGCCTCAACACTACGGGCATTTGGGGCCAGATAATTCTTTGTTGTGGGGGGCTGTCCTGCACATTTAAGATGTTTAGCAGTATCCCTATCTTCCATTCATTAGATGCCAGCGTTCCCCCACCGCCTATTTGGGACAACCAAAAATGGGACAGTGCCAGATGGTCCCTAGGGAACAAAATCACGCCCAGTCAAGAACCACTGCCTTAAAGGCACATCTGAGAAATCAATTTAAAGAAAGTGGTGAAGAAACAAGTACAGTATTACTTCACTTCAGTTTCATTTTCTTCTGTTAAAGGAAAGTACAATTAAGTATGTTTTTTCAAAAGATCATGCATAGCACTCATTATAACAAGGAACACCTTGTTATATATAGAATTGCCTATTTACATACTTCCCTAGCTGTCAATTCTGTCTGAAAATATACATAGAGATATCTGGAAAATTGTCTACAAAATATTAATACGGGTTACTTCTGGGAGTAAAAATCTGGACCAATGTGTTGCTTTCTCCTTTGTACTTTCCTTTATGGCTGGAGCGTTGTGAGTTTTCTTTATAAGGATCATATATCATTTTAATGAAAACAATAAAGTCATTACATTTTTTAAAACTTGAGATCAAATTAGAGGTTCTGGCAACAACAGCACCATGAATTTACAATCCACCCAAACTCTAAAGTCTGTTTCACACATGCTGCTAGATCACATCCATCAGTTCTGCCTTCATGCATTTGAGACCTGCTTGGTCCAAACGCAGGTTTCTGGATTTATTCCTCTAAGTGGCAATTTGCCCCATGGGAAACTAAGCAACAGCCAGGCAAGAATCGTGTCTGGCTGGCTCCTGGCAGAGGCCCTTTGGCAGCTACACCTGAGCTACTGTCAACCAACACCTGTGTGAGGGTCTTGTCACCACATGACCTCCATCCCAAGTGTGTGCCCTGGGGGTTACTTCCACCCAAGAGCAGAACTGTATAGTAACTTATGTCAAATGAAAACTTGAGAGAGCTCACGCTATCATTCAAGGCCCATCGAGACATAGTGGGGACTCCAATTATGACACCCAACATACATACCATTGTTTTAATCCAGTCCAGATAAGAACACCCCTTGTACACCTATATCCAATTAAAGAGATAAGGGCCAAGATCAGAGTTCTCAGGATTTCCACTGGAGATCTCTGTCCAGAGGGACAGCAGTTGGCACCTCTAAGAACCCAAAGGCTCAACCAACCAATAGCAGCCTCATCTGACCATTCATTCTCCTTCTGAGCCACAAGACATGATGAAAAGCTTTCTGAGAAATCTGAGCACATTCAGAAGAAACATTGCTCACCTACTTCTAGGCAAAGGTGCCACCATCTCTAGGCTACACAAGGAAGAAGGACCAGAGAGCCAGACCCTCCTCTCCCAAACACCAACCACTACCATCCAGGGAGCCCTGGAGAAATATTATTAAGATGATCAAAGTATTTCTTAAGAAAAAGGTGGGCCAGGGCAGTGGCTCACACCTGTAATCCTAGCACTTTGGGAAGCCGAGGCAGGAGGATCACTTGAGCCCAGGAGTTCGAGACCAGCCCGGACAACATGATGAGCTCCCATCTCTACCAAAAATACAAAAAAAAAAAAAAAAACGAAAAAAACCAGGCCAGGCACAGTGGCTCACGCCTGTAATCCCAGCATTTTAGGAGGCTGAGGCAGGTGGATCAAGAGGTCAGGAGTTCAAGACCAGCTTGGCCAAGATGGTGAAACCCATCTCTACTAAAAATACAGAAATTAGCTGAGCGTGGTAGCGGGCACCTATAATCCCAGCTACTCAGGAGGCTGAGGCAGAGAATTGCTTGAACCCGGGAAGCAGAGGTTGCAGTGAGCCAAGATCGCGCCACTGCACTCCAGCCTGGGCAAAAGAGCAAGACTCCATCTCAAAAGAAAAAATAAAAACCTAGCTGGATGCTGTGGCACATGCCTGTAGTCCCAGCTACTCAGGAGGCTGAGGTGGGAGAATCACTTGAGCCCGGGAGATCGAGGCTGCAGTGAGCTGTGATTGTGCCACTGCACTCCAGACTGGGCAACAGAGCAAGACCCTGCTCAAAGAAAAAAAGCCAAAGGAAAAGGTAAGGCATGTTCATTGAGAACGTGCAGAACTGGCCAGTGGCCTGGGCAGGGAGCACTGGGTCCTGAGGTCTAGTCACAGCCCTGCCAGTCATGGGACCAGGGGAAATCATTTCACTTCTCAGGGATCATTCCCTTATAATGATGATAACCAAAACAAATAATTCCATCACCATTACCAACACCACCAATTACCAAACATTGAAAGAATGAAGGAGATGAATAAAGATTGCAAGTACAGAAGCCCAATCTCTTGGATTGAACCTTAGCTCTCCCATTTGCTATGCGACATTGGGCAAGTCATTTGACCTCTGCATGGGTTTAAGTCACGTCTTCACAGGGCTGGGAGGAGGAACGAAGGAGGTCATATACAGAAAGTGCTTGGTGCAGTGCCCAGCACACCGGAAGTGTTCAACAAACATTTGATGTGAGGGATCCAAGTGGCCACAGGCTCTTTCCTTTAGGATGTGTGGGGGACAGACTGTAAAGTCTAAGTCAGACTGTCCATCCAGACTGGAACCCCCCTTTTGGAGTCCCCGGTGTGGAACCAGCCAACGTGGGAAGCATCTGCATTTCCCTATTAGTGAACCAGGGTTAGGCAGAAACAGACCAAGGCAAAGGCAGCTGGGTGTTCAGTGCCAGACGATTTCTCTGCTGCTTCTAAGCAAATGGTAGGGTGGAGTACTCAACCCCGAGACGAGTGTGCCTGAAAAAGACGACTGCTCAAACCACTGGAGAAACTTCTTATCTGCCCCCACTTGGAGCCTCATTTCAGTCTTTACCAAATTAGCAACAAAAGGAGGGGTCCCCTTTCTAGTCAAGGGGTACAGCTAACAGCTCCCCACCTACGAACATCCACCCAGCCAGAAGGTTGCCCAAAGTAGCTTGTTGCTGACTTAATACTTGACAGTCTATCAAAGAGAGTCAGGCCCACCTGTTTTAGGCAATATATAATTTAATAGATTCTAAAAAAAGAAAAAAATCAACTTCTAAGAACAGAAGACAAAAACCTCCTTGTTGAGAAATGAAAAAAAAAAAAGTGAGTAAATGTCATTAAAATTTAAACGCAAGGTGATATTGGGTTGTTCCAGATATTTTTGTAAGTTTCTTTCAAGGAAAAAAGAAGTTTCTACCCACCTGAGAGCAGTTTTACTATAATAATTCAGCTTAGAGGAAGTAAGAAAGGAGGAAGAAGGTTAACTGTAGAAAGATTGAAAGGCAGCAGAGAAAAAGTCCTGCCTTTTGGACAGCAAGACTACATAAAGGAGACCATACTCAAGTTTCAAAAGAAACCTGCAACCCGAGACACCAGAAGCTCTTAGAGCCCTTTAAGAAGCAATTCCCTGACTGTCCTTGGTTTTTGCATCTGCATCCACCGACCAAGAAGTCCCCAGAAAGTTCATTCCTGAGGTTGCTGGCTGAGCTCTGTCCCCATTTGAGGAAATCCCTCGGAATGCACTCCCAGAGCCGTGAAAACGATTCAACACAGACCCCACTGTGGATTTCACCCGAGAACACATAAAGGCTTCACAACATTCCAGACAGACCCAAATCAAAGAAAACAAAACTCCCGCCGCGCCCCGGCTTCTGCCAAGTCCAAAGTCACGAGGCAAAATGAGAAGACGCTCTTCCTCCAGGAGCCCCCTGAATTTCTTCAGAGAGGAGAGCAGGGAGTTTCTGGAGCCCTTGGCAGTGCGTTGGTTGAAAATACAACTCAGATTACACTAGGTTCTAAGAAAGGAAAAGGTCCCTATTAAAGAAATGGGAAGAGAAAGCCAGTTTGTTTACAAGCGTATAAAGAGGACTCCCTCCATCAAACTGCATGGCAGTCTCACTTCCTTGGGTGAGAGATGGGGCTTCCCTGAATATGTGATCTCACCCACACTCCCCACACACACCACACCCTGCGGCTGCTTCTCTTCAAACCTCCAGGGGGATTCAGCAATCTTGAAAACTCCTATTCGGCCGTCACTACCCAGCTGTGACACTTCTTCTGGAACATTCTCTGACACACCCCCTTCCCACCCACCCTCTGGGTTAGCCGCGCCTACTCCCCACCTTATCACATCATACAGTTTGCTGTCTATAAGCCTGAGGGCTTCCCCTCTGGACTGTGGGACAAGGACAGAGAAATGAAGGGAGGAAGGGAAAGTACTTCTGGTAGGGGGTGCAGTTGACACAAAAGGAGGCAGGGAACACTGACCAGCTCTCTCCAAGGGACACTGGAGTGGCACATTTACGTTGGCCACTCCTCCAGGCAGGACATGGGTGAAGTGGCCCAGGTGGGCAAGGGCAGCCTTCCAGGGCAAGACCCAGGGTGGGGCCTTGGGACAGCCGAGGAAGACCAGGGTGGCCTCCATTCAGACAGTGAGTGACATAAATTCCAGACCAGACAGGTGATGGGAGAACCTGGCTAATGGTCACATACCTGGCATCACTCTGGTTCCTGGGAGAGAGGAAAATAATGAAGTCATTTTCTTAGTGTTTAGGAAACAGGCCTCCTAAATCTCCTTCAACTGAAGAGTCTGGTGGCCACCTAAACAAATCCACAAGTCGGTCTCCTCACCCCACCCTCAAAGTGGAGCTTGGGAGACACCGCCGAGTGCCTCTCCTCATCTTCCTCCTCTTCCTCCACTTTCCCTAGAGCCAGGACCCTCGGCAGGCCATTTGCCTAACACAAGCAAGGCACGGCAGTCGGCCAACAGCCATTCTGGCTTAGGGTGGTTTGGCTTTGTTTTGTTTTGTATTAAACAGAGGCCCAGGATGGCACCCCACACATGGTGCAGAGAATAACTGTGTGTAACTCATCAGCACGGCTGGTGACTGGTGCTCCATAAATAATGCAGCAACTGCCTCTCCCAGCCCAGCCCCACTGGGACAGCTGAGGGAATTCGACACCACGCGCGGCCACACAAGGAACAGAGGGGCCGGAACTGCCAGAGAAAGGGCAACTTGGGAGGAGCCACAGAGCTGGGGAAGACTCACATGAGGAGGAGGAATTCAGTTCAGGGCAGAATCAAGTAGAAACCAGGAGGGCAGAGGCTCTAGAGAGTGGGGTGCCAGCTCAAAGGCCTTTGTTCTGCCCAAAAGGTGCCAGACAGAGGCTGGCTCACCAGTGGATCTGGCTGAGAAATCAAGCCGTGGGGTATATGACCAGCCAGGTAACTTCCCAAGTATCTCTGTTCACCTTGACAAGCATCACTGTCATCACCACCATCATGAAGCATCACCACTTTCTAAAGAGTTGCCAGGCGCCAGGTATATATATTGGCCCTTCCGAAGCTGTAATTTACATATCCATCATCTGGGGAGCTTGCACACAGGCAGGTTCTGATTTGCTTGGTCGAGGTGGGGCCGTTTAATCTGAGGTGCTGCTGCTCCTGATCCACAGACCACTCTCTAAGGAACCCAGCTTGACCCTGCATTCTCACTGCATGCTCACAGCAGCCCAGGCAGGCAGGTGCTGCTGTTATTTTAGAGCTGAGGAAACTGATGCCCAGAGAGGTTGAAGCAGAGAGCTCCAGGTTGCAACTGGATGCCAGATCTGACTTGGCAGCCCAAGTGTTCCCTGATTCTGGGAAGTGCAAGTAACCACATGAACAGAGCCAGCCTCCAGCCCAGCCCAGCCCCAGGGCTGCAAAGAGTGGCTTAGACAGCAGGTTGGGTCGCGCTTTGTATGAGCCCAGACAAGGTAGAGCAGAAGAGGACAAGGGTGCCCTGCACACATGGCACCTGATTACAACTGCAGATGGCCCAGAGGGATTGTAATACCACCCTAGAAATGGTCAGGACCCCCAACCACACGAAAAAGAAAGCACGAGGCTGGGTGCAGTGCCTCACTCCTGTAATCCTAGCACTTTGGAAGGCTGAGGCAGATGGATCACCTGAGCTCAGGAGTTCGAGACCAGCCTGGGGAACATGGCAAAACCCTGTCTCTACTAAAAATACAAAAAATTAGTGCAGCATGGTGGCACACGTCTGTAATCCCAGTTACTCAGGAGGCTAAGGCATGAAAATCGCTAAAGCCCAGGAGGCAGAGGTTACAATGAGCCGAGATCACACCACTGCACTCCAGCACTCCAGCCTAGGTGACAGAGCGAGACTGTCTCAGAAAAAAAAAAAAAAGGAAGAAAACATGAAATACACAACAAAGAGAAATGTCTTGTGTAGAAAAATGCCTGGTAGAAACACACCGAGAGGTTCACAGCCATTGGCACTTGTGGTATGATTATGTATAATTTTATCTCCTCTTGGTTTTCTGTGAACACACAAACTGATCTTCTACCAGGAGATCAGTAGAGTCGATCTGGGAGGGGCTCTTAAATCTCCAGCTGCTATAGCCACCCCTGCTGCCATGACCCCTTCCCAGGTCTGTGAAGACCTCAGCAGGGCAAGTGTGAGGAACATGGCCAACAGCATCCTTCCTCTTCTTCCACTGGGTATACCCCGGATGAGCTCAGCCTTCAGGTTACCCTGAAGCTGCTTTACGCAGCTTCCAGAGGAGGCTGGCACCTTCTGACCTATGATGGAGTGGCTCTGGCCTCCCTGCTTCTTCAAGCATGAGGCAGGAATCCACTCAGCTTCCAGAAGTGGGCATGTGGGATGACAGACAGGGCCTGTGAATGCCTGTCATAGCTTTGTCCCCAAAACCACCCTTCCCCACCCAATCCTGCAAGATGAAGGGCTCCTAAGATCCTCAGATGAAAGGCACTGGGTAAGCCCATCCATCATAAATACCATTCCTGGGCTTTTATTCTCTGATTGGGGGTTGCCTAATCCACTAATTATCCCTGTCCATCAAGCGGATGACAGCCTTGGGGATAATCAATGGTTGCTTCCTCGCCCGCCCACCCTCACCCACTTGCCCAAGCACACCAGCAATAAATATGCCTATGAAAAGGAAGACTGAACCACAAAAGGTGCTCCCTCTGTCCATCCATCCATCTCCCCTTGCAAACTGCTCCATTTGTAACCATTAACACCCTAACCAAACAAATCAAGGATATCAAGCTTTTCCTCCTCCCACATTACTAGGTTGGATGCCCAGGCTGTTTTCAGACATCTGGGTGTCTCCACTTAAAATAAAAAGAACCAAACAAAGATGTCAACCATATCTTCCAAGTCATTTTATTTCTTAAGTTCTCCACCAGGAAGTATTCCTTTCTCTATCCTGAGCTGTCCAACAGAGGAGCCCCACATGAGGTTAAAGTATGATTAAATAAAATTTAAAATTCAGTTGTTCAGCCCACTAGCCATATCTCAAGTGCTCTGCAGTGGCTAGTGGCTACCGTACTGGACAGCACGGACACTGAACATCTCCACCACTGCAGAAAGTTCTATTGGACAGCAATGGCCACCCCATGACAACGGCACCCCTAAGGGTGTCACTACCTTACGGTGCTCTACAACCACAGCTAGGTTTTTGGTTCCATTTTTTAACCATTGTAAAATGTATGTATGTGTTCCACGCTCCACATTTCCTGAAAAATAGAATCCCTCTCCTTTTTCATCCTCTCAATTCAACTCATTCCCCAATTTTGGGTTGGTTTGTTTTGAGACAGAATCTCGCTGTCACTCAGGCTGGAGGTGCAGTGGTGTGATCTCGGCTCACTACAACCTCCGACTATGGGGTTCAAGAGATTCTCCTGCCTCAGCCTCCCAAGTAGCTGGGATTATAGGCGTGCACCACCACATCTGGCTAATTTTTGTATTTTTAGTAGAGACAGGGTTTTGCCATGTTGGCCAGGCTTGTTTCGAACTCCTGACCTCAGACGATCTGCCCGCCTCAGCCTCCCAAAGAGCTGGGATTACAGGCATGAGCCACTGCACCCAGCCTGTTTTCTTGTTTTGAGACAGGGTCTCACTTTGTCACCAAGGCTGGAGTTCAGTGGCACAATATCAGCTCACTGCAGCCTCAACTTCCCAGGCCCCTCACTGCAGCCTTGACTTCCCAGGCCCAAGCGATCCTCCTGCCTCAGTCCCCCAAGTAGCTGGGACAACAGGGAAACACTACCATATCCAACTAATTTTTGTATTTTTAGTAGAGATGGGTTTTGCCACATTGCCCAGGCTGGTCTCCAACTCCTGGATTCAAGCGATCTGCCTGCCTTGGCCTCCCAGCATGCTGGGATTACAAGCAAGAGCCATGGTCATTACTGCCATGACATTTCCTTTATTATTTCAGATAGTTCCTCCCATCAAAAGAGAGAGGAAGAGGTTTATGGTTAGTCACTGCTGCATCACCAGCCACCTGACATTTGTATGGCCAAGTTTTCAAAGGCGAAAACCTGCCATATGGGAATCCAAACTGACGTCATGATGAGCACTGAAGGCACCGCCTCACGTGTATGCTGTATTCGAGAGTACAGAGGTCTTTCAAAACACCACTGAAAGGGTGGCTAGTAGAACAGGCATTTAACACTTCCCTACTAACCATAGGAAAATCGGGCACAGAAAGAGTAAGTAATTTGCCCAAAGTCAGGGAAGGGTTTGCCCTCATGCCCAGTTAACTGCATTAACCATTATTTGCTCCTAAGCAATGGTTAATTGCTCCTAAATTTGCTCAGTTGTTTTTGTTTTTGTTTTGAGATGGAGTCTTGCTATGTCGCCCAGGCTGCAGTGCAGTGGTGCTGTCTTGGCTCACTGCAACCTCCGCCTCCCGGGTTCAAGTGATCCTCCTGCCCCAGCCTCTGCGTAGCTGGAACTACAGGAGTGTGCCATCATGTTCAGCTAATTTTTTGTATTTTTAGTAGAGACAGGGTTTCACCATGTTGGACAGGCTGGTCTTGAACTCCTGACCTCAAGTGATCCACCTGCCTCGGCCTCTCAAAGTACTGGGATTGATTACAGGCATGAGCCACCACTCCCAGCCTGCCCAGTTCTTTTTAAAATAAAATTATATAATGGGTTCACCTAAGACTGACTGATTCTCCACATCTGGAAACCTGGGAACTCAGTATTTAACCACCTAATACAGGGGCTGGCTGCTTTTACCTAGTATTTGTATACCTTTAATCCTCCCCAGAATAATACATATCTATCCTCTAACCTTTGTCCTCCTATCCAGAGGCCAAAGCTATTGCTTCATGTGTTTATTCCTGTCTATAAATGTCCACATTAGATATTGAACCTGAGCAAAACACCTAGTGGCTTGCACACCCTATGAAATGTTAGACCTTCTAAGTGTGACTTCATGTTGGTCCATTTACACTCACCCATTTCTTTTCCCTGGAAGTGTTCACTCTGACCTGCCTCTACCCAACTCCAAAACTGCTTCTGCATTTTAGGGATTAGTTCCTCTTGGGGCCAATCTCTCCAATACCCTGAACAGACACACAAACACCCTCTACCCTAGAGAGGATTACGTTTGAGGTTTTGCTCCCCTAAATACACACATACCTGTGTATTCATTCTATATTCCTTTTTGTTCTTTCTTTTCTTTTTCTCTTTTTTTTGTTTTTTCTTTTTTTTTTTTATTTTTGTTGTTGTTTAATTTGTTTTCTTTTCCTTACTTTTTTTTTGTCCATATTCCCTTTTAAACTGAGACCTCTCCCCAGCCAAGGGCAGCGTGATGAACTTGTCACATCTACCCTGGGGCAGGCACTGGCCTTGCTGCACTGGAAACACTTAGTGTGCTCTGCCGTCTTCCACGAAGCAGATTTCCCCTTTGGAACAGAGACAGATAGCACCTCCTCTGTGACCTCAACTCCCACCCCAGGCTGCTAGGAACAATGCCCTGGTAGCCAGTAAAGAGTCAAAGGCCACCAGTGTCACAGTGATAACTGTGTTTATCATTTCTATAGCCATTTTTTTTTTAACTGTCTTTCCATTGAATGTAATTTTTCCTGCCTGGAAAGAGGGTGCTGAGGTGTAGCCATATTCCAGAACCTGAAAGGCCTTGTGTGGCCTGGTGGTTAAGAGCATGACTCTAGATTCAGCCTGCCAACTCCAGATGTGCTCACTGGGTGACCCTGGGCAAGTGATTTAATCACCTGGTGCTGCCCTGTCTTCATCTGTAAAGGATGCTGATGGCAGTCCCTGCCTCAAATGATGGTTATAGGATGATGGGGAAAAAGACAAGTGTTTAGAAGGGTGACTAGCAAGTAGAACTCAACTCCGCTTTGATGACTCAACGTACAATGCCAGTCACCCTGACTGGGCCACGAATGGGGACCTACTATGCGCAGGCACTGAGTGAGGGGTGGGCCATAGAGAGAGACCAAAGCGTTGAGGAACTCAGTCTAGCAGTAAAGCTGATGTGGAACTGCAGATCCCAAAGCCACAAGGGCAGCATACTTGAGATATTAAAGTGCTGGACAGTACAGTTCCCAGAGGGCGGCAATGCTTCACCTCGGTCTCAAAGGATAAACAGGAATTTTCTTGGCAAAGAGAAACGAAACAAAGAGGGAGGAAGCATTCCCTGCAAAAGACAGAATTAGCAAATGAAAGGAAGTCGAGATCATGCTCTGTCTAGGCACAGAACTCATTTCGTCTGCCTGATCACATTCCAGGTATATCTATGGTGGAGTCAGAGGTGGGGACACATAGGCAGGAGATAGCTTCCTACATACTTCAGGAGCTGCAGAGGAAGCTCTCAGTGGCTCCCACCTACTCCTGGTGCAATCCCAGCAAGACCTATCAGAGAATGACCTGAAGTGTTTGCTAACACTGCAGATTCTAAGCCCCACCCCAGATCAACAAAAAGTCTCTTGGGATGGAGCCAGGAAATCTGCATTTTAACCCATTCTCCGGGACACTTTTGCTCGCTAAAAATTACACACAGCAAGATTTGAGAATCACTGCACTAGATAAGATGCCACATGCCCCTTTGCGCCCTTGGAAGCAGGGGTGTCAGCTAGGTCCCAGTGTCCACATCTAGCTCCTTCAGACGTAATCCACGGTGGTGAGCCCTCAAACATGGGAATTGGGAACTGAGACATGCTTTTTGGTAGGCTTTGGGTAATGGGTTTCAAAAGCCTTGAAAACAACACACATTTTGACCAAGGATAAAAAGACCTTCAGGGAGGCTGAGGCAGGAGAATGGTGTGAACCCGGGAGGCAGAGCTTGCAGTGAGCCCAGATAGCCCAGATAGCACCACTGCACTCCGGCCTGGGCGAAAGAGCGAGACTCCTTCTCAAAAAAAAAAAAAGGCCTTCGGGGGAAACCACTGATGTAAATCAATGTCTAGTCACAAGGATGTACTTGTTGTAGGGTTGCTTATAATTAGTAAAAAAAAAAAGAAAAAAAAAAAAAAAAAAACTGGATGCAACCTAAACACAAACGAGGGAGGTACTGGCTTCCGCCTCAGGGCTTCTGCGCATGCTCTCTTCCCTTGCCCTGAACACGCCCCCACCCCCTGCCCACACCTTCACAGTTCCTAAGTTGTTGCTCTAACGTCACCTTCTCTGCGAGGCCCGCCCTAACCACTCTACCTAAAAACAGCAATAGGCCAGGCACGGTGGCTCAAGCCTGTAATCCCAGCACTTTGGGAGGCCAAGGCGGGCAGATTACTTGAGTAGGAGTTCGAGACCAGCCTGGCCAACATGGTGAAACCCCATCTTTACTAAAAATACAAAAAAAATTAGCCAGGTGTGGTGGTGCATGCCTATAGTCCTAGCTACATGGGAGGCTGAGGCAGGAGAATCGCTTGAACCTGGGAGGCAGAGGTTGCAGTGAACTGAGATCACGCCACTGCACACTCTGGTCTGGGGGACAGAGCAAGACTCCATCTCAAAAAAAAAAATTATATATATATAATAAAAACAGCAACAGTGCTTTTTCCCCATTGCACATAATCCTTCTACTATACAAGAGAATTGACTTATTCCGTGCGTCTCCTTCACCTGCACTTCACTCCACTGGAATGTAAGTTCCAGGAGGGCAGCGATTTGTGTCCATTGTGTTCGCTGCTATCTCCCAGCACTTAGAACCTGGTACTAGTAGCTTCTCAAACATGTTTTGACCAAATGAATTAATTAGAGACATACAAAGCAGTGCAACACCACACAGCCATTAACAGTGGCACTGCTAACAACTACACACACGGAAAGGCAAGGATACCAGGCCGCTAAGTGAAGAAAGAAGTTTCTGACACAGTCTTGGCTCCCTGACCCTCTGCTGAAAATGTGCGAACTCTTGTGAGTGTGAACATAACCCACTTTCTCATCAAGCGCTTGTGGGTGACTTATTTTTTACTTAACTGAAGATTCTAGTTTTTCTTCCATTAACTTTATATTACTTACATAATCTTTGAGAAGTAATCCCTCATGAAATGCTCTCAAAACATCTGCTAATTTTTTTTTTTTTTTTTTTTTAGAAAAAAGCTTCCTCCTCAGTGACTTAATTAGGGTGTTCCTAATTAAGGCCAGCACAACATCAAAGAGGCCAGGTTCCAGGGGACCCCCGTTCCAGGTCAACTTCTGGTTGCAGGATGACCTCAGTCCCTCCAGCGGAGGCTCAGACAGAGGGCTTGGCTGTTGGCTAGTCCTGGCTCTGCTCCCCGCTCCCTGCTTCCTATTGGGGTGCCTCATCCAATTATTCAGGCCCTCGATCACATCCTGCTGCCGAGCGGGCTTTGAAAGTTCAGTAAACAGCCACTTCAAAACAAAGAAGGGCCATTAAACCAAACTCAAAGACTTCCTTAATGGCTGCGTGCTCGGCTGCAGCAGAGGAGTCCAGCCTCAGAAGGGAGGTCTCCCTGGGAACTAATCCCTGAGCTCTCCCAGCCTCCTACTGCAAATATCTGCCCGCTTCCTGCTTTGCACTCAATCACTCGGGGTGCAGAGTGGTTACTGGAGCGACCCTTGACAGAGGGGCTCCTCCAGCAAAACAAACGTGTGTCGTGTGGCTGCCACCTTAGACAACCCTATTGCACACTTCAGTCTCACAGCTCAGCTGCTCCCAAAAACTGCACTGGCCTGGCCCAACAACTTCATGTCCATGGCCAGGGCATATTCCTCCTAATTAGAGGGAGACCCCTTGAGCTTCTGGAAGAAACTCAGAGGCGAGTCTAGATTTTTGTGTGTTTTTATCTGTCTCATCCTGAGTCCTAATGGTACAAATAGAGCGATCAAGGAGATGAATGAAATACACCTGTTACAGAATCTAAACTGCTGGGCTGCAAAAGCGAGAGACAGCCCACCCAGTCCGGTGGAGAGGCACACAGACCCTGGAGCCAGACTGCCTGGACTCAGCTAACTCCCAGCTGTGCTTCTCACTAGCTGTATGACACGGGCAAATGGCTTAACCACTCAGCACCTCAGTTTCCCCATCTGTAAAATGGGAATTATAATAGTTACTAAGACTACCTCGCTGGGTGGTTGGAAGATTAAATAAGTTTGTGTCAAGCACTTAGCATAGTGCCCGGTTTGCAAATAAATGCTTTTAAAATGAGCAAAATAAAACTCAGTTCCGAGCGAGGGTGTCACCCAGATCAAAAGCCTTCCTGGACTCCGTACTCCCACCCTAAATGGGAATCAGAGGCCCTCCCCAGAGGCCCCACACAATCTTGGGCTGATCTCTATGGTGGTGCAGATCACACTGAACTCTAATTACCTGCCTGCCTGTCTCCTAGACTGAGCACTTCAGGGCAATGACTGTCCATACTGTCCACAGGTGTTCCTCCACCCCCAGCAGCACCTGGCATGCGGGAGACATGCCATCTTATTTGACGAATACATGTACTGTGTTCTCTCAAATTACTTATATGTTGAACGTTGAAAAGCACTGCACTTGTCTCTATTGCATTATCAAACTGAAGACATAGGTTGCTTCTATTCTTTGAAACATCTGAGTGCCACTATCAGCAGGAGGCTCTGCCAGGAATTACTAGGGTGGCTCAAATAGATACGAGCATTTATTTAGCACTTATTTCATGCTAAGCCCTTGACTTTTACTTTATTTAATACTCAACAACTTTAAGAGGGAAGGATTATTCACCTCTTCTCCCGTTTTACAGGTAAGAAAATCAAGGCTCAGTAAACTTAACTTGCTCAGAGAAATAGAGCTAGGAAGCGCTAGAGCCAGGCTTCAAGGCCCAAGGATAACCTCTTTTTAAGGTAGGATATAATCAATACTAGGTAGAATGTCACAAAGAATGTGAAAAATGGCTTTAGTGTTATCCACCTTTGAGGGAAAAGGAGGCACCAGAGAATAAGGTCACACTGTCTGATGGGGCCTTGAAGGATGAGAAAGATTTCAGTAGGCAGCAATGGCAGAGACAAGACAGGACAAACAACAAGAGTGAGGAGCACAGGCTGTGTTCAAGGAAGCCTGGGAGTCCGAGTTAGGGAGCGCTGGACACATAGCGGGCCACTCAGCTGGGGCCAAATCACAGGGGTCCTTACACAAAAGGATAAGGCACGACTGCCACATTCGGCCCATGGGAAGAACCCAGATGTGGCCAAGACTTGGGAAGCTGCTGCTACAAGGCAAACTAGAGGCACAGGATGGCCACTTTTGGTGGTTGCCCCAGAAAAAGGAGGAAACTCAAAGGACGTAGATGGGAAAAGATGACCCTAACAAAGCAACTTCCCTGCCCTGGGCCTCAATGTATCTGACTTACAAATGTCCTAGCCAAGTACCCCACCCTCTCCTTCCCTAATAAACAAAGAGTAGGGTTTGCAAATACAGAATGCAAATAGGTCCTGCTGGGCCAGCTGAACTTCGTAATGAACTCAGGGGTGATTTACTTAGCAAGAAAAAAACTCAACTTCTCCGTTTCCTGCAACTTCACTGCAAGCTCTAAATACAGCTCCGTAAGGGTGGGGCAGTGTCTGCCTAAGAAATGGAGATAATTACTCCACTGATTTTAAGAATTCAAAATACCTCATTCCCAAATCTACAAGACAGAACAGTAACCGCTTCTAACACTTGAGTGCATGTTTGCCAGGCAATGTGTGAAAACCTTCACAAGCAATGTTTCATTTCAGAATCCTCCAACAACTCTATCAGGTTCATTAGACCCATTTTACGGAAGAGGAAACCAAGACTCAAGAGAGATTAAATAACTCGCCCATGGGATTTGAATCAGATTCCTTTAACTTCAAGGTCAACTCTAGCTCCAGAATTTCTATGGATGTAGGTTTAGGGGCAGTGTTGTAGCCAGCAGAAGGTAGAAGATAGTCAGAAAGCTGTGTTGCAGAGCAGGCACACTCTAATTATCTAGATGATATGTTATAGATCTGCGACTGTTCAGTACGGTAGCCACCAGCCATACATGGCTATTTAAATTTAAACAAATGAAAAGTGACTAAAAATAAAGTCAATTCCTTGATTGCACTAGCCACACTTCATGTACTCAATAGTCACACGTGGCTAGTGGCTCACGTATTTGACAATTTCCATCATCGCAAAAAAATCACATCGGACAGAATCAATAAATCATGGCAAAGTATTCTAAAGATCCTTTGTTGCTGCTTATTTTTATGTTTCAGTTTATTTACTTTAACATTTAACTCTAAGGCTTTTTAATTTTTTTTTTTTTTTTGAGACAGAGTCTCATTCTGTTGCCAGGCTGGAGTGCAGTGGCATGATCTCAGCTCACTGCAACCTCTGCCTCCCGGGTTTAAGTGATTCTTCTGACACAGCCTTCCGAGTAGCTGGGACTACAGGTGTGCGTCACCATGCCCAACTGATTTTTGTGTTTTTAGTAGAGACGGGATTTCACCATGTTGGCCAGGATGGTCTCGATCTTTTGACCTCGTGATCTGCTCACCTTGGTCTCCCAAAGTGCTGGGATTACAGGAGTGAGCCACCGCACCCAGCTTAATTTTTATTTTTAATTGTGGTAAAATACACATAAAATGTACCATCTTGACCATCTTTAAACATCACAATTCAGTAGTGTTAAGTATATTCACATTGGTGTGCAACTATCGAAAGGTACTTTTATATTCAGATTTGGGTAAGATTAAGGCTTTTTTATTTATTTATTTTTTTTTTTTTGAGACAGAGTCTCACTCTGTCACCCAGGCTGGAGTCCAGTGGCATGATCTTGGCTTACTGCAACCTCCACCTCCTGGGTTCAAGCAATTCTCCTGCCTCAGCCTACTGAGTAGCTGGGACTACAGGTGTGCGTGATCACGCCCGGCTAAATTTTGTATTATTTGCAGAAACAGGGTTTCGCCATGTTGGTCAGGCTGGTCTCGAACTCCTGACCTCAGGTGATCCACCCACCTTGGCTTCCCAGAGTGATGGGATTACAGGTGTGAGTCACCTCACCCGACCAGAAAAGGCTTTGAGGGAAGACTTACACAGCTCAATGATTCTCAACCTTGGCCATCACTAGAATTACCTGGGGTGCTTTTCAAAATCTTCATGCCGTGAATGTACCCCAGGGCACTAATCAGAGCCCTGGCCCAGGCAGCAGCATCTCCAAGCTCCCAAGGAAGGCAATGGACCCTGCTCTGTAACCACACGCATACTGCCAAATGAGGTACACCTGCCTAGAACCTCGTCTGCTGGTGAGACCCACTCCCGCGGCCCTTGGAGCCCCTGTTGCATAGGAGGCAGCCGAGGAGACCCAGGCAAAACCTGCTGTCCACCTCCATGCCCAGGAAGCTGCTGGTGCTGAGTGAGCTGAAACTTTCTACTGCTTTGAGAGAAAGCAAGCAAATAAAAAGACACACAGTTCAAAAGGCACTCAACTCAATTGATTTTTTTCCACCCACTTACACTAGACAGGAAAAGAAAAACCACTTAGAACCTATGGCCAAGGCCAGATACGCCAAGAGGCAGCACAGGAAGGAGTTTTGTTGGTGAGCCCATCCACTTCTTCAAACACAGACTTGCAAGGGCCCTTGTCCAGCCCCCAGAGAATCTTAAACAACCCAAATCCTCCCATTTGCTCAGTAGGTAAAAACACTGTCACCTCCAAACAAATCGGGAAGCAGGCGAGATGAGAGAGCCCCAAGCCTAGGACTTCAGGCGTTGAGACGGGGACTGCTCTGGAGTGGATTCTGCGCTGGGAATTGCAACTTTTAAGTTTTTGGTTGTTTGGTTGTTTCTGATTTGCCTTGGTGGCTCATACTCAGATGAAACCTGCAGTCTACTGCTAATTCAAGGGAGAACCTCAGCAATCGTGACAATGGGCTTCCTTAATGCTCAGCCAATTAATTTACTCCTCAACTTCATTTTCCTCTCCTGTTTGCTACTTAATAAGGCCATATCAGCAGTGCTATCTCCAAATCTGAGTTAAACAGCTCACGGCATCAGTTAGTTCCCTTTAAATGGCCCCAAAATTTCTTGTCTGACATCCTAGGCAGCTAAATCTGTCCTCTGGCTTTTGTTTGGTCTGGGGTGAGGTATTTATTTGTTTTTGCAGAGGTGTGGGTTTTTGGGGTAAGTGTCCTGAAGGCAGTTCCGAGAAGTAATGGGGAACTCAAAGCGACCTCATTTGTCTATACACAATTCGAACATCTAAATGGTCTCGCTACAGAAGGAATCTTGCCAGCTATCGCCACCCATGCCTGCGGAAGATGGAAAAAGCCGAGTTGCAAATTGGAGATAAAGCATCTAATGAATCAATAGTTTCAACCTTTTCACCCTCCAAGCATTTTAACAGCCTTAAGTGAGCTAGCCAAATTGACAGACATCATTTTAGCTTTTTTCCTTTTCCCTGTGGCTGAGGTGCAAAAGAAGAGTTCAAAGGGCAAGAGGTCAGCAACTGAGAACACACGGCACACAGGGAACATACTTAAATAGTGAACAATTTTTTAGTATATCTGAAATGCAAATTTAATGGGACATCCTACGTTTTTAGTATATCTGAAATGCAAATTTAATGGAAAATCCTACGTTTTGCTGAAATCATTATGCCACGTTTGGTGCCTGAAACACCACTGATGCTCAATAAATACTACGGAATGAGTATATGTTACTCTAGTAAGAACTGGGCAATGGCTGAACCAGGCAAAATCCAAACTCAGCTTACCTTCTATGCAAACCAGGACCTAGGAATGACCTCTCTTGATTTGGAGCATTACAAACTGCGGAATTTCAGAACATAAAGGTTCACAGCATCAAGCTAGAAGTTCCAAAAAATGTGACTAAATAGTAAAGGGTTTTCACAAAAACTAAATAGGAAGGGGTTTTCACAAAGAAACACTCAAACCAGGCCAGAAACGATTTCCAAACAACAAGATTGGCACCCAAAAAACCAAAAAGATGAATCTACATAGAAGAGGTCCTAAATCTCTGGGCACCCATCCCAGGCAGTTCCTGCTGTCGATTTGATGACACCTTTACTTCACCTTCTTCTCCCATGGGCCCAAAATGAGGAAGCTGTAAAACCCTGGCCAAATACAACCATTTGCTAAGAGAAAAGCCAACATGGGGCCCATCTGTCTTTTACAAGTACTCTGCTTGTCCTGCTTTTGTGTGGCTGTCACCGTTTACAGGGAGCAGCCCACCTCCCTCAGAGCACCTGGCTGAGGCCTTGGCTGGGTTTTCAGTATTGTCCTGGAGAAGCTCTTTTTCTGAGGCCTCCAAGGGAACTCCTGCAGAGACTGATGCTCTTCTCTAGGCTGAACCACAGCCCTTCCTTCACGGCCACCATATTGGATTCGCATTACCTGTTTACAGCCCACAGGACAAGGAGCTCTCCAAGGGCAGAGCCTGGCAAAAGGCCTTCCACACAATTGCCCTCCATAAACAGCAAGGAAGTGTACCTGTCTTCTGATGGGAACCCCAAAACAAAGCAGTGAGGGGTAAAAAAAAAAACCCTGAAATCACTATCCAGTGTTGGACCCACTACCCACATTCTCTATCGTATGATATGGGAGGGAAAATATCACGACGTGGCTTCGAACCACAAAAAGATTTCCATGAAATTCAAGAAGTCCCTTTAGCAGTTCTAATTTTAGGCAAAACTTAGGAGACAGGATAGTGATGGCAAACACAGGTGGGAGGCGGTGGGGAGGAACTGAACAAGGCCTCTATTCTGCTCAGCACAGGTGCTGGTAACAGGACACTCCTGTCTAAAGTGACACATGGGGTGAAGGAATCAGGTGTGGTTGGGGTTTTCTTGCGCCAGTCACATTCTGTACTCCTAACCTCGTACAAAGTTCTCCCCGCAGCAGGCCCAGTTCAGCTCTCGACATGCTGATTCTTGAGCGACAAGGGTGAAGAAAATATTTGATTTCAGACATCCAACTTTGTTTTTTTAAACCAAGTTAATTATTAAAAGAAGAAAGACATCCGCAGAGTGAGCTGTCCTCAATTTTGACCAGCAAAGTCTCCTGGTATTAAGAACTCCCCAGACATCACCAAAATCGATGCCGGTTCAATGACTCAAAAGCAAAGGCACAAAGCTGCTGTTTGAGACAATGGAGCTCTCCCTTCCCAGGGCTTGGATAGAAACTCCAAAAAGATTCCAAGACCTCCTTGATGCAGTCAAGATTGTCTACACATCAGAAGGCAGTCAACAGTCACTTCCAGACTACTGTTCCCCGGACAAACCAGCTATGGGCTCTTTCCTGCAGCCACGTGAATATCTTGTCTCCCCTTTCCTCTGGAACCAACTCACACCAGCCAATTTGATCAGTGATTTACTAATTTGCATGGATGGGAGGAAAGGCAGCCAGTAGGTGATTTTGCACAACACCTTTCATTAGTGACCACCACCACAGCAGGGTAGGATAAACGGGAAACAAACCACCAGGCTTCCTCTCGTCAAGGAATCGATACGTTATTTACTAGCTGCTGCTTGCTTTACATAGTGCTGTTCCCAGGTGGAGACAAAGTCAGGATTTCTTCCACACCCTACCCCCTGAAAAGGATAAAACCCATGCCCTGACAGCCAGCCGAGGACTTAGATGAAGTAATACAAGAAAGCACAAAGAATCCTCTCTCTCTTGCTTTTCCATGTCTTGAGGTTCTCTGGTTGCAGAAGATGGAGGGTGCTAGGCCTTGAAATTATTCCCTTTTTTTATTGTTTTCTTTTTTTCTCCAAAGAGGAAATTGACTCCCTTCCTGTGCTGCTGTACATTTTGAAGAATCAAATGCTACTAATAAAACCATTTTCCTTATCCTTTTCTCACCCAGCCTAACATCGCTTCTGAGAAAATAACCTAAAAACTTTTATCAAGATGGCATTCCAAATGGGTTTCCGACATTTACGCTTTTCCCTGAGAGCAAACAGATAGGAGACCAAAGGCATTATAAACCCATTATGGGAGCTTAAAGAAGAGAAAAAGAGGATAAGCAGGTCATTAGAAAGTCAGTTGATTTCAGATATTAAAAACTGACTTTTGTTGCTGGTGACTTCATGCATCTGCACACTATATACTGCTTATCAGATCTGTTCAAATTTTAAAACTTTAAATTTCCATTTAAAATGTCACTGTCATCTAATCCATGATGAAGTCTCTTAAGAAGCAAAGTCCAAGAAAATATTCAAGAATTGTCTTATGCATAAACAATCTTGGAAATCAGACACTCTTCATCTCTCGAGTCTCCAAAAGTCTTAAAACTCTGCAGAACTCAAGGCATGTTTTAGTCTTCCATTCCACCTTGCTTTCAAAATTTTACTGCCAAAACAAACAAACCAAAAAAAAAAAAAAAAACCTTTAAAATAAATGATTTCCCATGGGATACTGAACAAACCTACTAAACTCAAACGGAAAGAATTCAGGATACACAAACTCTAGATTCCGCTGTGACTGGGCATTAAAGAAGATGTCTTTATTTTTAACTGGAACCATGCAGGGGAAAAAACACCACCTTGGCACCTGTGAGTCCCCAGCCAGGGCATACTGCCACGCAGCCACAGGATGGCAGGTGGAAAGCAGGACAGCCCACCCTTTGGGCAGGTCACCTTCTGAACGGCTTTCGATTCAAACCAGTGAATGGGAAGAAACGAGCCTGGATTCTGGATTAAAGAACAAAGAGAAAAAACTCCAGATGTGATCACTCCAGGACTGCAGTGGACAGATCCGTCAGTGTGCATTGGGGGCAACAGAGTGAAAGGGGCTGTCTTTCAACAGGGAATAATCCATCTAATTCCAAGTGCCTGGATTATAAGCATTCCTGGGCAAGCAGAGTCTGGCTGCAGATTATGCTACGCTAAGGACAATTTGTGACAAAAGGCACGAGAGCTGTAGAAAGATTTCAAAATGGACAACACCAGGACAGAGGCACCTTGGTAAAGTTCACCCTGGGTGAGGTGGCAGTTGATTCTGAAAGGTGGAAGCAGGCCATGACAGCTGAGCATTCCTTCCCAAAGACCATCTCCGAGGCACGAAGCCTCTCTAAACCTTACACTTCATCAGACAAAAGCTCCTCCAGGCGCCCAGGCAGCGGCTGAAGAGGGGCTGTCCACACCCACTCGGTGCACAGCTTTCCAAACCTGCCCACTCGTTTTGGAAGCGAGCTTTTAATTAAACACCACCTCCCCGGATCTGGATCTGTTGAGGCAAACTGGGGCTGGGCCAGAGCCAAAGAGAAGCTCCCTAAATACACATTAAAAAAATAATTTCCCCCACCGCTCCTAATTCCCACCTCCAGCCAGCTCGCGCGGCTGGTTTTATTTCCTCTGGATGAATAACACGGGGCCCTGATCTATCTCTAGGCACCAGAAAATCCACATCCGAGGATCAGGTTATCCGCAGTCCCACCCTTTGCAGGAAAAAGCCAGGGTGTTGTTCCCCGCCCCCACACGCGCGCGCACACACACATGCACGCGCGCACACACACACCATCTTCACAACCCTTCCAAGAGAAAACCTAGAGTGTGTGTCCGTTTGGGTCTGGGAGGGCGGGATACAGTTATTTCGGGGGCACCAATCTTGCCTTCAGGCTCAGCTGGGGGAAGGCGGGGCCCCTGCAAGGCTGCCCGGGAACTTCGGCCCCGCGACCCGCGGGAGGGCTGAGAGAGGGCACGCACACCTTTACCAGTTTCGGAACAGCCCAATTAATAACTAATTTGCTCAGATCCCCCACTCCAAGTAGACCTGACAGCCAAGGAGGGACTGGCTTTCCCTCTCAGTCTCCTAGGCTAGGGGACTCCTTCCTGCGCGCGGGCAGAGCCCCCACTCCCTCCCGACCACCGCGCCAGGCGCCCCCACCCCGTGCCCGGGGGAATCAGGTGTCCTCCCGGGCATCCAGTCCCCGCGGGTCCCAGACACTCACTTCAGGACAGACAATGGGAAAACTTGGAGCCAGTGCCCTGAGCCGCCGAGGGGAAGAAATGGTGCCGCCCCCTGGGACAATGAGCGGGGAGATGGCTTGGGACAGCAGACACCCCCACAGAGAAGCCGCCCGCCCAGTGACCCAGCAGAGCCCGGAGCAGCGCCCCGGGTGAGCAAGTGACACCCGGGCCGGGAGCTCCCGCAGGTGGCCGGCGGCCACGGTGCAGGGAAGGGCCGGGCGCCCGGCCCGGGGTGGAGGCGAAGCGCGGCGGCGAGGTCAGAGCGCGGCGACCGGCGCCACAGCCGCACCCCCGGCGTCCTACCTTCATGTCGCTGATGATGGTCTGGAAGAGGCCTCCGAGCGCGCTGCATTCCTTCTCAATCACAGCCTCCATTTTCCCGGCTCCGGCAGGGCGAGGGCACACACGCGGGGCCGCTGGACTGCGCGCGGGGCCGAGGCTCGCTCACCCCAGGAGGAATTTCACCTTCCGAGAGACCCACCTCGGACTCGCAGCCTCTTCTGCAGCGAGGACGGGGTGCACCAGACCGACTGTTCTCTGCCCAAAATAATAACAGTAATTTAAAAAGCCAAACCGCTCTGTAGGGTATTCGCCTACAAGCAGCGCTCGGCTCCTGGCCTTAAAAATGCCGGGAGAAGACTGAAAATCAGGCCACCACTGGTGCCCACTACGGAAACGGCAAAGCCCATCTTGATGCAGAGAAAATCGCCCGCTGACCCGGGGCCAGCGCCATTGAAAAATGCAAGATTTTCCAATTTAATAAATTTTTCTGCAATTAAAAAAAAATCGCCCAACAGCAGAGCGGGTCAGCTCGCGGCGTCCGGATCTGTTGCTCGCAGCTGCGGCCGCCGCCTCCTTTTCACTCCTGCGCGCCCGGCCCCGGCGCTCGCTCTGGCTGGGCTCCCGGGGACGTTCGGAGGGGCGCACGCGCGCTCGCGGCCGTGCGTCCGCCGCGCGGGGGCGCGCTCTCGCGGCCGTGCGGCCGCTGCACGCGGGCGGGGCTGGGAGCGCGCGCCCGAGAGGCGCGTGGGGCGCCCGCCGCAAAGAGGAGCCTGCTGGTCTGCTGGCGGGCAGGCGGCGCTGGGCCGGAGCCTCTCCCTCCGGTGCGCACCGCGCACCCTCTCCTCCCCCGGCCGCCCGTCGCAGCGCGGAGAGGGCGTGTCGGCACCCTGCCTGGCGAGCGCCCACCCTACAATGGCTGCGAGAGCGCGGGACGGAGGGTGCACCGCCGCTCCCCGGGGACTTGCGCGGGTGGCGCGCCTAGCCCAGAGCCCGCTTGTAGTGAGCGCTCAGTAGGGCGGGAAAGCTGCTGCAGCTACTGCGGCCTTCTGAGAAGAAGCCCATTCTCTGATGTCAGGACTCCATCGCCGAGTCCTGATTGCAAATAGCAAAATACATAATTAAGGAGAGTTCGGGGGCGTGTCCTGCAATGGGATGCCGAGTTCGATAAAGTTGCAGGATGCTGGGAAAGTGGATTGATTTGCTGTTGCTAAATGAATGGAAACAGAGTCAGAGCTTCTGTCCACGATCCATCAGTCTATCGAGATTGCTGATTGCCTATGACTTGGACGGTTGATGGTTTTCAGGCCCACTGAGAGCAGCCAGCGTTGGTATAACCGCAGGGAGCCCTCGTGGGAGGTTGAACCTGCAGAGCGCAAATGTGCCCAGGTTGATTTGGGGCCTAGTGGTCCGTTTGCACAGCTCCACTGCCTATCTGCATAACCAGGAGCCCTCATTCAGATGAACGCCAAATGGGCCAGAGGGAGGAGAATCAAATGAGCAACTTTTAAAAGATCTTAAGACATAAGCACCTAACTCCGGACAGTTCCTTTAACCCTTGAGCTAACCCTTTGAAGCACAAAACATAACAAAAGAAAAGACTGGGGGGAGTGGGGCCAAAAGAAACCAAGTGCAAAATGCTGTACACTTGTGTCAGATTCACTCCGTAATGGGAAAAGGTCTGGCTTTGAAAACTTTATGGATCAAAGGGATGCATGGAGTTACACAGCACAGCTGCAGAAGATAATGTTCCCCTGGATCACTCTGCCCAACTCTTAACTGCAACCCACCTTCCCCACCCGTCTCCCCGAAATCACCCGGAAGGGTGTTACCTTCAGGAAGCAACTGATCTCTTGATCACCCCTGCTGGATCCTGTCCCCAAGGGCATTCAAATGCATCCGACTCATCTTCACCTTGCCAATAACGGGTGCTTGACACATAGTTTGCTGCCAATCATTATTGTGACTTTAATACTATTGATATTCTAATGATCAAGATGACTGCTTGTAGAGCCAGATTGCCTGGATTCAAACTCCAGTTCACAACCTACTAACTGTATGCCCTTGGGTATGTTACTTAACCTTTCTGGGCCTCAGTTTCCTCATCCATCTGTAAATGGGGATAATGATGGCATCTACCTGATAGGACTGTTCTGAACATTACATGAGCTGATCGATGAAAGCACTTAAAGTGGTACCTGGCATCTCGTAAATGATCATTCGATAAATCTTATCAACAGAAGAAGCAGAGATGAGGCCAAGGCTCATGTCCAGCCCTGGCCCCATTTCACTTCTGTAACATTGGCATGCTGTCCCAGGGACATTGCTGAGGGTCTACTGTGTGCAATCTGGGCATTTTATATGTATTATGTCTACTTGAAGGAAATTATCATTCTGGTCCTCGTTTCACTGTTGGAAGGAATCCAACCCTGGTTTTCTGACTTCCATGCCCCAGGTCTCCCTTTTACCCAGCCTCCTGAACTCCTGGGATAAGGGCCTTAGCCCAGTGGACACTTGGTCTAGCTTTCCTGCCACATGCTTAAATTTCAATGCCCCAAATACCCCAACTTTAGCAATGTTTGCCAAAGCACACCTCTCTTGCGGCCTTTTTCCCTGGGCCTGACCACCAGGCCCTTGTCTCTCACGAGAACTCCTTGAAAGGGAGGCTGGAAAAGTGTTCCCAGATGCAGGAAAGTGGGAGTGACACCTGGCCCTTTTTTTTTTTTTGAGACAGAGCCTCACTCTGTCACCCAGGCTGGAGAGCAGTAGTGCGATCTCAGCTCACTGCAACCTCCATCTCCCAAGTTCAAGCGATTCTCCTGCCACAGCCTCCGTGTTGGCCAGGCTGGTCTCGAACTCCTGACCTCAGGTGATCTGCCCCCCCCTCGGCCTCCCAAAGTACTGGGATTACAGGCGTGAGCCATCGTGCCTGGCCAGCTGTCATACATTCTTTCCTTGTTTCCAGATTCTCCTTTGTTTCTGGCTTTTGGGGACTTCCCTTCTTTTAGACTAGCTCTGCATATATTTAAAGAGATTCTGATTACATTTTACCAACTGTGTCTACGTGGCTATGGCAGGAGGGGTTTCAGTTTATGGAATCTGCCTCTGCGACAATAGGGTGTCCCTTTTTTGTTGTTTACATGATGGAATGTTGGGTTTTGGGTAATGTATAATATTTTACACTTTTACGTAAACTCAGATGCCTCTGATGGATTCGAAATAACCAGATATATTTCTGAATTGCTTCATATGGTATGTAAACATAAGGTTTTCTAAACTAATATATTTTTCATGCTCTTTTATTGCTACTCTGACCAGACCCTTATCTTACTTATAAAATATATATTTTTCTTATCATGCTTATATGGTACAGAAAGAGCTAAGCCCCAGAAATACTGTTAATGAGAGAGAGATCAGGTCCTGGACAGTCTTGGTTTATAACTTGCAGCAGGGATATCTGCTCCCCTGAGAGCCCAGTTCTCCATATCAAGGCATTGCAGAAGTCAAATTAGTAGTCAGCAGGCAGCTTGGGAGCACATAAACAAAGCAAAGGAGATTGGATGCTCCTAGGAGAACAAGCGTGGTTTGGCATAAAGCAGGTGCTCAAGAAATGTCTCAGGAATGGAACCCAACCAGGTTCCTACCCCACTAGAGAACAGACACGATGTCTTGGCGACCTAGAACCATCAGATACGGCCTCTCTTCCTCAAACAGTCCTGGAGAAATACAAAATGTTATGACTTCTTTCCCCTTTTGGATCTTCCAACCCCGCTATTTGACTTCCACGATTGGAAGCTACAAACTGGCCTACAGAGGAGTTTTTAAAATTGGGAAATTTAAAAAAAAAAAAATTGGGAAATCTAAAAATATTTAGAAATTGGGAAACTTCACCTCAAGGAACAAAGTTTCATCACTTCCAGGAAGACAGGAACATGTGGCAATTCAGGGCTCACATTCCCACCTGGCCTAGGCCTGGGGGGCAGCTGGTCCTTGCGGGGAGAACTTGCTCTTTACGCTCTCCGCCACCCCCTTCAGCCTTGCTACTGATCAGTTCATCACCTTTCATTGGTTTCCTGCCCCAGTGACACATTCTGGACATTAGGGTTATATTTGGGCATTTTCCAGCCTGCCATCCACAAAACACATACGAAACATCTCTTAGGGTGAGTCAAAGTGACAGATATTTTTAATTGATCCTCGCTAATTTCATTTTCAAAAGGGGCCTGTTTCTAAATGGGAACTCTTATATGCTGATAACTCCCGAATTTGTCTAAAGAATTTAATGACTCGATCAGAAAGAATTCTGCTTATAGGTGACCATGGCAAGCTTAAGCCAATTTTGTTTCATAGATGAGCTATGGTAACAATAAATATACAAATAACTAACCTTTAGTATATACTTACTGTGTGCCAAGTACTATCCTAAGTAATCTCACTCAATCCTCACAAAGCCTTTGGAGTTAGCACTTCGATTATCCTTATTTTACAAATGAAGAAACTGAGGCACAGAAGGTGGGTCAGGAGGGAGGAAGCAATAGAGCTAGAATTCAAACATAGCAGCATGACTTCGAGCCCACTGTCTTAACCACTTCACATAACTGCCTCTAATGCAAAGACCCCTCTCGAAGGTCAGAAGTTTCACAAACACTGCCTTAAGTCTCATGGCTAACTGGGAGGCCCCACAGAGCAACCTGGCTGTGCATTAGACTCACCTGAGGAGCTTTTAAAACATACCCAAGCTTGGCTGGGCACGGTGGCTCACTTGTATAATCCAAGCACTTTGGGAAGCTGAGGTGGGAGGATCACCTGAGCCTGGGAGCTCAAGACCAGCCTGGGCAACATAGTGGGACCGCATCTGTACAAAAAATTAGCCGGCTGTGCTGGCGTGTGCCTACAGTCCCAGCTACTCAGGAGGCTGAGGTGACAGCATCGCTTGAGCCCAGGAGGTCAAGGCTGCAGTGAAATGTGTTCACACCATTGCACTCCAGCCTGGATGACAGAGTGAGAACTTGTCTCAATTAAAAAACAAAACAAAACAAACAAACAAACAAAACAAAACCCAAGCTTGAAGCAAATACCATAATGGGGTAACATTTGGGAAATCTAATGAAGGGAAAATGAGATATCTTTGTACTATTCTTGCAACATTTCTATAAGTCTGAAATTATGTCAAAATAAAAAATCAAAAGAAAAAAGAATGAATTAGAATAATATTCATTGACCTGGAGGGATTTCTGCAGAAATTATTGTGTTCATAGTAAGATCCAGAAAAGCATGTGTTATGTGATCCTACTTCTGTAAAACAAACTAACAAAATCCATCCACACACACCCATTCACGTATACACATGCGTCTGTATGTCTTTATGTGATAATGGAATAAAACATGCATGATACATTTTTAAAAATTCCATAGCCACCCCCCGCCAGAGGTTCTTCTTGAATTGTTTAGGAGTAGAACCTGGTCCTGGGTACTTTCTTTCAAAGTTTCCTAGATAAGTGTTCTTAATGTTGCCACACATTTGAATCACCTGGGAAGCTCTGAAACAGCCTGATGGCCAGGTGACAGCCCAGGACAATTAAGTCAGACTCACTGGGAATGGAGCCCAGGTATGGATGTTTTAAAATTCCCAAGGGGATTCCGATGTACAGCCAATTTGAGGACCAGACAAGGTCCTTGGAGCAGCCAGAGTTGAGAATCACTCCTGAGGAACAAGGGAACTCATGTGTGTAGCCCTACTATGTGATAGGCTTTTGACATCCACTTTAATCCTAGGAATAGCCAGTGAGGTAGGAACTCCCGAGGAAATAGAGGCTGACTCCAGAGATCAGACAGCCTGCCAGAGGTCACAGAGCTACGAGAAGGCAGTGCACACTCTAACCCCATCATCCACTGGGCAGTTTGGCACAAAGCGGGGAGGGGAGTTGTTTTGGGAAGACTTCACTGACTCTCAATCTCTCTTCTCCAAGACCATAGGGGTTGAAATTCGTCTAATAGAGATTCTTTCCTTTGGGTTCCTCCTCGTAGGAGCTATTAAAAACAATTAACTGGCTTGGCACGGTGGCTCACACCTGTAATCCCAGCACTTTGGGAGGCCGAGGTGGGTGGATAACGAGGTCAGGAGTTCGAGACCAGCCTGGCTTACACGGTGAAAACCCATCTCTACTAAAAATACAAAAATTAGCTGAGCATGGTGGCGGACACCTGTAATCCCAGCTGCTCAGGAGGCTGAAGCAGAGAATTGCTTGAACCCGGGAGGCAGAGGATGCAATGAGCCAAGATCACACCACTGCACTTCAGCCTGGGTAACAGAGTGAGACTCCATCTCAAAAAAATAAAAAATAAAAAAAAATAACAACAAATAGTCATGAAAGGAGTTGCATGTTAATAGGATCTTGATGTCTGCCCAGTGAGTGCTTGATGTTTTGAAAGGAGGGGAAAGTCAGAAAGATGCTCAAATGTGGGACAAGAATCTAATTTAAGGGGATAGGTCTAATCTTTTGTCATTTTTCTGCTCAAAATCCCTCCCTTCACCAGCCTCATCCCAGGCCTTATTGAAAGTTCGAGGTGTGGCCAGGCACGGTGGCTCATGCCTGTAATCCCAGCACTTTGGGAGGCCGAGATGGTCAGATCACTTGAGGTCAGGAGTTCGAGAACAGTCTGGCCAACATGGTGAAACCTCATCTTTACTAAAAATACAAAAATTAGCTGGGCAAGGTGGTGGGCACCTGTAAGCCCACCTACGCGGGAGGCTGAGGCAGGAGAATCACTTGAACTCAGGAGGCAGAGGTTGCCATGAGCAGAGATCACGCCACTGCACTCCAGCCTGGGCAATAGAGTGAGACTCAGCCTCAAAAACAAAACAAACAAACAAACAAAAACAAACACACACACACAAAGAATGTATGACGGCTGATGCTTCAATTGCCCCAGGAGGAGTGCTTGGTTTCAATAATCCAAGGGCTTGGCCTGCGTGTTCACCCCCAAAGAGGACCAGAAAAAGAGTCCCTAGTCCCATGCAAGTCAGGGATGTGCCACTGAGAGCCACCTACAGAGTTGGGACACCCCGTAACTGCAGCACTTCAAAGGCAAGTGGACGAGAAACAATCTTCCCACCAGGACAGCTGGCCGACACAGCAGCCTGGCAGTCTTAGTCTGGGATCTGGGTAGAAGTGAAAAGCATTCAGTGAAAAATTTGTGACAGAGGCCTGCACCACAGCTGCATTTAGGGGTTTCAATTTGCCATATATTAAGTGGATCCAGAATACTTAAAATGAAAATGACTGTGAAAAATTGTTACTGGTCTAAAATAATCCTGGGTAACCCAGAAGAAGCAAATGAGAAATGGCTCTGAGGGGATCCACCCTCAATCAAGTCCTCACAAGATTCCCGCAGAAAAGCCTCCTGAAATGAGTTTGCGATTCAAAACTATAAAGAATTGATCAATACAAGGCCACAGTGCACTCATCACACTCAAGAATCAGCAAACTCCCAGCAGGGCTCAACCCACAAGAACTGAAGCTAATCCAACAATCTGATAGAGGTAAGCAAATTTAAAATAATTCAAATATAAAAGAAGGACACAAAAACAGACACTATGAAAAGAGAAAAGCATCGTGAAAAAGGAATCAGAGAAAGCCTAGAAACGAAAATTGCAGCCACTGGAATTACCATGTATATTTGAACTATATATGGACAAATTAGAGAACTGAATAGACATGGAGCTGAAAAGGGAATTTTTTAAATCAGAACGTTCAGAAGGAAGCCCAGAAATAAAGAAATATTAATAGAAAACAGACAAAAGAGGTTAGGAGACACGGAGGACATAAGAATACAGCATATTGCTAGTTCCAGAGAAAATGGGGAAGGGGAACAGATACTCCAAGAGATATTGCCTGAGAATTTTGTAGAGTTGAAATGCATCAATCCTCAGTTTTAGGGAGCGCAGCAAGTTCTGAACAAGATAAGCCAAACGAATGGTTTTTTTCATACTGAATTCTCATACTGCAAATTGTAATTTGCAGTATAACTTTTTCAAAGTGTCAAAAAAATCCTTATAAGAAAAAAATTAAAATTGTATTTGTTGTAACATCCTTGTTGCTGGGGGGTGTGGTAAAATCATTTATTTGCAGGATTTGGCGTAACAGAAATCTGCAGAAACAGGACAGTTGGCGCAACGGCTCTTTGGAAGGTATCTATCAGGATTGCTGTGCCGACCACACCCTTCCTTTCAAATTTATCTTTCATGCTGCTTTTCTGGAGTTTTATGTCTGTAGGGTACAGGCAGGAAACAGATGGCCCACTCAAACTGGTAAGAAGGAAGTTTAAGAAAGAGACTATTTGCACGGACATGGGCAGGGTGTAGGGAAAACCATGGATGGTGCAGCTCTGGGGTCCAGCAATGGTGAGAAGCCATCACCACCCCTGCCAGGACAGGGCAAGAAGGGGGGGTAAGCTGGAACCCAGAGAGCCAGCTGTGTGGAGGGGGCTGAGTGTGGCAAGAGCTGTGGCCCTCCGAAGGGCCCTGCAACCAACCTGCACGTCAAGAATCAAACTCCAACAGACATTTGTCCACAGAGTCCTGGTTTGCTCCCATCGTTCTTTCTCAAAAGTACCACAGTTTGGACAATAAATGTGTTGATCACTTGTACAAAGGTGCCTGTTGGTACAGTCCATACAGAACAGCTTTCTGACAAAGCAAAGCAGGGGAGGTTGGAGAGTGAATTGGGGGTCAGGGAAGCAATGGAAAATATTCAGCATGAACATCGACTGCTCAGTAGTAAATGTCTTTCTGTTTTTTTTTTTTGTTTTTTTTTTTGAGACAAGGTCTGGCTCTGTCACCCAGGCTGGAGTGCAGTGGCACGATCTCGGCTCACTGCAACTTCTGCTTCCCAGGCCCAAGACAGCCTCCCACCTCAGCCTCCCTAGTAGCTGGGACTAGAGGCGTGCACCACCATGCACAGCTAGTTTTTGTATTTTTTGTAGAGATGTGGTTTTGCCGTTTGCCCAGGCTGGGCTTGAACTACTGAGCTCAACTTAACTGAGCCTGCAGCAGTTACTGCATGCCCAAGAGAACAGTGGGAGTAGTGGGGGGTGGCAGGGGCACAGAGGGGCAGGGGGATTCTTCTTGACAAGAAACTGTTAGATTCCCTCTTTAGATTTTCACTAAGGAAGACTTGGCTTGTGGTCACAGGGGTGAACTTAGGCTTCTGAACCAGGAGACATTTAATCTGCCTGCCTCCCAAAGTGCTAGGATTACAGGTGTGAGTGCTAGGGTTTAAAAAAAGACTGGCTATGTCTTTTTAATTAAACCAGCTTTATTGAGATATAATTCACATACCATAAAATGCACCCTTTTAAAGTGCAAAATTCAGTGATTTTTAGTATATTCACAGCTGTGCAAGTATCACCACAAACAGTTTTAGAACAATTTTATCACCCCTCAAACCAACCCCCTACCTATTAGCAGTCACTCTCCATTTCCGCACAACCTCCCTTTTCCCTAGCCCTACATAACCACTAATCTGCTCTGTCTCTATGGATTTGCCTATTCTGGACATTTCATATAAATGAATCATACAATATGTGGCTTTTTTTGTCTGGTTTGTTTCACTTAGCATACTGTTCTCAAGGTTTATCCATGCAGTAGTGTGGATCGATACTTTATTTTTTTATGGCTGAATAATATTTCATTGTCTGGTTATATCACACCTTGTTTATTCATCAGTTGATGGATATTTGAGTTGTTTCTACTTCTTGGCTGTTACTAATAAAGATGCTATGAACACTTGGGTGAGTTTCTGTGTGGGCATGTTTTCAACTCTCTTGGATATATACCTATAGTGGAATTGCTGGGTTATGTGGAAAATCTATGTGTATCCTTTTGAGGAACTTCCAGAGTGTTTTCCCATAAGTGGTTTTTTATTTCTTATAATTCATAAGGTTTTTTACAGCATGAAATAACTGGTGGAGTCATTAATTCATAAGGTTTTTTACAGCATGAACTAACTGGTAGAGTCATTGTCCATCTGTTGGTAACAATTGACACCATCCATCCACATAAAAAGATTTGGCTGCTGTGGCTGGGCACGGTGGCTCACGCCTGTAATCCCAGCACTTTGGGAGGCCGAGGCGGGTGGATCACGAGGTCAGGAGATCAAGACCATCCTGGCGAACACGGTGAAACCCCATTTCTACTAAAAATACAAAAAATTAGCCAGGCGTGGTGGAGGATGCCTGTAGTCCCAGCTATTCGGGAGGCGGAGGTAGGAGAATGGCATGAACCCGGGAGGTGGAGCTTGCAGTGAGCCAAGATCGTGCCACTGTACTCCAGCCTGGATGACAGAGCAAGACTCTGTCTCAAAAAAAAAAAAAAAACATATTTGGCTGGTGTGAGGTCCCCAAATAATCGTTGGTGGTGTGGTAAATCTCTCCATTTCCTAGCTTTGTAATCATAGCAGATCGTTTATTGAATCTTCAAATAGCATGATTTTAAAGATTTTAACATTCATTTTGGAATAAACCATTGTTTAGATGTTTCTAGCATTAAGACACTCAGGCAAACAAAATTGTAGTCAATTAATGGTCTGACTATATGTCAGTCTCTTGTAAGTTTGGCTAGTAGGAGTTTGTCACTGAGAGCTTAACTCTGGATTTACTGGCAAGGCCAAGATTCTGTACCTTGCACTGCAAGCTTTGTGTGTATTCTGGTTTGTTTGGACAACAGACAACAGAGTATATTAAATGGCACTGGAATTAGGCAGACATTGGGGAAAGATGTTCAACACCAGCAGTTTAGCATCTATCATCTTTGCTCTGTCCACTTTATACATTTAAGTAACCAGGGTGGCTCAGAGCTTCCTCCCCAGAGCAACTCTATCAGAATGCCTGCAATTGCAAGAGGTTTTACCTGAGCAGACAGCAGACTTTCTTCTCCTAGGTCTTGAGCTTTTCTTTGAAATCAGCAACAGAAACAGGGACATGGGAGACTATATTTAATGGGGGCAGTGTGTAAGATGGAATGGGCATGGGGTTTGAAGTCATAGAGACTCAGGTTCGAATTCTGGTGTTTCAATGTTTCAGCTGTGTCCGTGAGCAAATTACTTGACTGGCCCATCCCATTGCATAAAATACAAAATGTAATGCTCATTTCAAAATCTTGAGAATTAGAGATAATATGGTTAATGAGCTTAGCCTGCAGCAGTTACCGAATGCCCAAGAGAATGGTGGTGGTGGGGGCAGGGGGCAGGGGGGCAGGGGGATTCTTTTTAATAAGAAACTATTAGGTTTCCTCTCTAGATTCTCACTAAAGAAGGCTTGGTTTGGGCTAATCGGGGTGAATTTAGGCTTCTGAGCCAGGAGACATTTAATCAATTGTTTCAAAGCAGTTCTGTCTTGTTTACTTTTAATAATGGGTTTGTTTGCTTTTAATAATAAGAACCAGACCCAGCCCTCCTATTTTCTGAAGGTTGTGAGCAGTTGGAGACTCGTGACCTGGAGTTCAGTAGTAATCTTTCCAGCCACAAGTGGCCAGCGGCCACAGGCAACAAGTGAAAACAGGTTGTGTACAGGCAACCATTTCATTTGCAGGGGGTAATGCTATTTACCTGGGATCCTATCCAGCAGCTTCAAAGGTGGTGGCAACCATTACCCGACTAATGAGCACAACACCCCCTGGCTCCCTGTCTTCAAGGCAGGAAGATGCTGTGATGCACATCAGGAGATGGAGGGAAAAGAAATGACTTGCCCACCTGAGTGGCAGGTGAGTCACATAGCCTCTCTGTGCCTCGCTTTCCTCATTTGTAAAATGAGAGGGTTGGTCCCTTCCAGGTGATGTCTTCCATATGAGTCTGGCTGACCTGCAGGCCTGATTTTAAGCTCTCTGTGGGTTCTTTGTCTGTTTTAGATATCTAAGCATATATGTCTATCTCTGTGTGTATGTGCATGTTTATGTGTTGCAGAAACAGCTGGGGAAAGAGATTAAGGAAGGGATGGTGCTGTTGGCACCAGGCAGTGACTCAAGGAAGCGTTCATGGTGAAAGAAGAAAGGCCTTTCTCAGGTGATGCTTCATCTTCCCCCATGTGCTCTGATACCCTGTCCCTGCCTTGATGTGTCTATAAATACAAACAGCAGGAGACCCGCATCAATAGACAAACCGGGTGGCCGCAACACATTCTTCTTCCCAATGGCCACTGGGACAGCTCCTTTCCCCCAGAACTTGTTGTTTATATTTATTTTACACTAAAGCTATTTTAACATAAACCTGTTGAAGTAGGAGAGGGCTTCCCACCTCACACCTCCACAGACGTGTATTTTCTAGAACAAATTCAAGACTAATCATAAAATGAAAACAGATTTCCACAAAGTTGTTCTTTATAATCTAAATTTTTTTCTGACAGGCAGCTTAATACTTCAAAGGGCAACCCATTCCTTTATTGGTTATAACTAATTGTTTGAGACTTTCTTTAGCATGAGTTGAAATTTTTCTTCCTTTGTCAAAGTGAAGGAAGGGACTTGTATACAAGGAAGGTCCTTGTATAAAGGACCTATCATCAAGGTACCATCTCTCTTTAAACTTTAACTCTCAGAGGAGAAATACCTATAGCCACACAATTCATGCACTTTTTAGTCATTGGATCTCTATGACTATTATCATTATAGAAACTATTTTAATATAATAATAATTTGAAAACTGGATTTTAAGAATTCAAATTTAGAAATAGCAGTTCTCTCAAGAGACTCATTTATGACTATGGAAAGCTCTTTTATCAAGTAATTCCCCCCGGGGGTCCTTTAAATAGCAATCTCCTTCATTTTGATTCAATTTGTAGAAATCCCATTTAGATGCATTACTGGACCACCGCATTGTGTAAAGGAAGGTAAATTATGTGTTGGGTAACCATTTGGCTCTCTCTTTCTTCCCAACTTGTGACTAATTGATTTTGCCATTAATTGGGATTTCCCCTGGAGGCCATTTGATCTGTTTGCAGGATGAGCAGGGAGTTAGGGCAGCTCCTCCAGATGGGACGGCTTTCAATAAGCAGACAGTCCAAAGGGGCATCAGACTGATACAGAAACGATTAATGAATAACTCACTTGAAAATCATGTGCTGCTTTAAAGACCTAAAAGCTAAGTAAATACCTAAGTAAAGGCCATACTGATCAAGTAAGACTCCTTATTGTAGCCTGGCTGAGAATGCCAGGAAAAAAAAATTTAAGAGCATCCCATTAATGGATTCTTTAAAATACTGGAAGCGTGATTCCAGGCAATAACATACTGTAATCCCCATAATACTCACATTTGCATAACTCTACATAATTTATGAAGCATTTTCACAGATATTGTGCAGGTCTCACACTGACACGGGGGTGGGTTGGCTGTGAAAGGGCTAAACTGGATTTACAGTCCAGGAGCAGAAACAGGCTTGGAGCTGTGGACTTCTCAAGGGCACACAACTAGTAAGTGGCAGAAATATCACCAGAATCCAAAATTTCTAATTCTAAATTTCTTAACAACACACAGCACCATCTCCCCAGTGCATCACAGCTAAAACCACCTTGATGGACTCTGTTTTACCCTGGAGAAGAATGCATACTGACTGAGGACTCTGCTCCATGCCTGGCAAAATATCTGACATTTGAGGACACAGAGGTCCAAGCAAGATTGCTACCTGCCCAAAGCGTCTAAGTCCCGGGATACATGCCTGCATCATTTTCTGATATTTTAAAGCAGTGGATTCCTTTCTATGGGCTGTGAAGAGAGGGTCCTCCATGGAATGTGCTGAAGGGGTTCATACATCCTTATGAACCACCAAGCCTTGCGTACTGAGAGACTGAATATACAAATGGATAACGGCCAGACCATATATAAAAGTAGAACTTGAACCCAAAACCTGCAGCAGCCTGGCCAGGAAACCAACCCGCTTATCTACAATAATCAGCCTGGAAAGCCAGCTTACTATAAGTCAGACTTGCAGGAAGCCAGAATTGCTATCCCTAGTAACAAACCATGAAGCTAAACGATAACTTCTGTAACAATTGACCCAAAATGGCTAGGATTTGATTAATAGCCGACAGCCTTCCTGATTTTCGTCCCTGCTTCCAATTTAGGACCAACCAGAGAAAGCGAGATATGCACCCTAGTCAATCACATAGGATGCCCCACTTCTCATTAGCCGCCTCCAGCTTCTCCAGGACAACAGCTTCCAATCAGGGCACACTGAAGCCTTCCCTTTTTCCCATCTGATAAGTTTTCCCACTCCTCTTCCTGCTTTTGAGTCTCTTTCAGAACAAGGAGTTGGTGGTTGACTCCCTTGCTATAGCAAGCTCAGAATAAATAGCTTTTGCTTTTCTCGTTTGGTTTGTCTTTCTTCATTTCCACAGTATAAATCCAAGAAATAATATGTCTCATTCATACATATACCCTTCTCTTCAAATATTTGTAGCTACTGTTGTGAAGTGCGAAACACAAATTCAGTTAGAATGTACAATGCCTATTCTGTGGACTCACTAACACTTTATTGTACAATGCATCAACCCCTTGCATTAAAAAGAAAAAAGTGCATTTGTAAGTACTAGTTTTTAAAAATACAAGTATAAAAGCAAGTTGCAAACCAGCATTTATATTATTATCTCAAATTGTAGACACAATAACAAATATCACGGTGGCAAAGAAAGCAAGTTCTGGAGCTCAGTTGCTGAAATTTAAACCCTGCTCCACCCCTTGCTTAATTGGACCATGTGCAAGTTTATTTACTGCTCTGTGAGCCTCAGTTTTCTCTTTTGTAAAATGAGATCTAATAATCCTATATCAGGAATGTGATGTGAGGATTAAAAATAATATAGGCAAAATGTAAAGTGCGTGGCAAGTGCTTTGCTCATTGCAATATTAGCTACTAATACTACTGTTATTATATAATATGCAGAAAATGATCCAGAAAATACACAAAAGCAGTTGTCAGTGACAGTTATCTCAATGGATGTCATAATGAGAGACTCCAACATTCTACGTAATACATTTCTGTATTATTTGTATTATTTTTACAAGTATGTTTTAGTTTTATACAGATAAATACAATTTTAAATGGTTAAAGATGGCCTCATATTTAAAAAGCACATTGGGAGCCACTGTGTTAGATTATGCAGTGCAGACACAGAGAACCAAAAGGCTATGCATGGTGAGAATAGTGAGGCAGAACAAGAACTTTCTAGAAAAGGAGAGAAAGGAGAGATCCTGTGGAGCCGAGCTGGGAACAAGGCTGGAGAGGAGAGGGAATAGCTGTACAGGAGCAGCTGTACATGTAAACGAGACATGAGGCTCTATTGTATCGAGAATTTTCCTTCTCTTATCTCTGCATGCCCTCTCCCACTACCATCTAGCAGTCAGCTTTAACCCCTGAGAGGACTTGGGAAAATGGAAGGAGGAGAGGTGCTGACTTTGTCTACCTCATAAGAGGAGGACAAGGAAGCCATTATCCTGACCTTTCTATCTCCCCGGGAAATGGGTATCTACCTCTTCGCATATGTTTACTAAGAAGTGCTATTCAAGTGATTTTTCCTAGAATAATGAAAGATGTTTCTAGAAGGTTTGCTTTCTCCCCGACACAAAGAAGCAGCCAGGAATTCCTAAATATCAAGCTTTTTAAAAAAAATTCCATTTCACCAGACAATCCACTATGCATGTGAGAATAGCACCTACTTCATATGTTTGTTGTAAGATGTAATCAAGACCACGCACCTAAGCTGTTTACACAGGGGCAGGCACAAGTTAAGCATACCATGAATATTTGTGTCTTAGTCTGTTTTCTGCTGCTATGACAGAATACCTGAGATGGATTAATTTATAAACAATAGAAGTTTATTTGGCTTACTGTTCAGGTGACTGGAAAGTCTAAGAGCATGGTGCCTGCATCTGGTAAAGGCCTTCATGTTGTGTCATCTCATGGCAGAAGGTGGAAAGCAAGAAAGGGCAACAGTGAGCAAGCAAGAGGAGGCCGGACTCGCTTTTATAACAAAGGTACTCTGGAGATAAATTACCCACTCCTGTGATAACAACATTAATCCATTCATGAGGGCAGAGCCCTCTGACCTAATCACCTTTTATTAGGCCCCACCTCCCAAAAACTGTTGCATGGGATTAAGTTTCCAACACATGAACTTTGGGGGACACATGCAAACAATAGCAATTTATAAATAAGGATCAAAATTTGTTGAGGACTTAACAGGTGAACCCAAGAGCTACAATGGGGCTCCAGGCACAATCTTTGCCTTCAAGGGGTATATTAGTCTGTTCTCATGCTGCTAATAAAGACATACCCAAGACTGAGTAATTTATAAAGAAAAAGAGATTTAATGGACTCACAGTTCCACATGGCTGGGGAGGCCTCACAATCATGGTGGAAGGTGGAGTAGCAAAGACATGTTTTACATGGTGGCAGGCAATAGAACGTGTGCAGGGGAACTGCCCTTTATCAAACCATCAGCTCTCATGAGACTTATTCACTATCATGAGAACAGCATGGGAAAAACCTGTCCCTGTGATTCAATTACCTTCCACCAGGTCCCTTCCACGACACATGGGGATTATGGGAGCTACAATTCAAGATGAGATTTGGGTGGGGACACAGCCAAACTATATCAAGGGCATACAGATTGAAGGTGGGAAACTCAGGATAAGGCAATGACAGTATAATAAGGAAGACAGAAATGCTCATCAAAACCCTACTGGCTTGGAATCTACCATCCTAATAATGAAGCTAATGTTCTTCATTTTGCGGCTACTTCTACTCTTCTCTCTTTATTCTATTTTGCCTTTGTTTAAGCAATGAAGCTTGGAAGGCAGGGTTCATACATGGGTCAGACTCTTAGGTAATTTTTCCATGTACAACAACACAGGAAACCAAAGCAGGACCTTGGAATCCATTCAGGATTGTGATGATTAACTTTATGTGTCAACTTAGAGGGTGTTTCTGGATGAGATTAACATTTAAGTTGGTGAACTTTGAGTAAAGGAGATTTATCTTCATAATATAGGTGGGCCTCATCCAAAGAGTTGAAGATCTGAATAGAAAAAAAGACCAACTTCCCTGAGCAGGAAGGAATTCTCCAGTAGACTGCCTTTGAACTTCATTGGCACCACTGGCTCTCCTGAATCTCCAGCCTGTGGGCCCATGCTGCAGAATCGGACTTGCTAGCCTCTAGCCTCCATAATCACATGAGCTAATTTTTTATAATGAATCTCTATATTTATTTATTACTAGAATAGATCTCTATATGTTTATGTAAATCTCTCTCTCTCTATATATATATATATACACACACATATATGTATATATTTACAGAGGTCAATAACTGTGGCCCACAGGCCAAATCTGGCCTACTGCATGCTTTTGTAAATAAAGTTTTATTGGTAGGGTACACAACAAAGCACATTTATTTACATATTTTCTGTGAATATTTTTGAGTTATAACAACAGCTGAGTGTTTGTGATATATGGCCTGCAAAGCCCTAGCAAGCCTAAAATACCTATATGTGTGTGTGTGTATATATATAAAATATAGATGTATATATGAAATAATGTCTACATATATTTATGCATTGTGTGTTGAATAATAGCCTAAAATACTCATGTGTGTATATATATATAACATATATGTATGTATGAAATAATGTATAAATATATTTATACATTGTGTGTATATATATACATGAAAGAGAAAGAGAGAGGGATTTACATATATATTTATGTGCATGTATGTATATATGTATGTGTATATACATAGCCGTTATTAGTTTTCTTTCTCTGGAGAGCCCTGATGAATACAGGTATTTTTCTGTCTGCCCTCTTCAGCCATCACATTGTCATCTGGAAAAGACTGCCAAATAGGCAACTTTCTCCTTCACTTCCAACTTGCTAAAAAGTCAGTATTGAAAAATCACGTGCACACTATCTAATGGTTTAGTCCCTTACACTGCATCCAATAAATGAACTATTAGGCAGCCAATACAATAATAATTATGAAGGCTGTGTGGAAACATAAGGATATTTTAAAGTTTAGTGTGAGGTGAAAGAAAGCAGGAAGAATTGCAAATATAGGCATAACTGTGTGAAATGTATATTGTGTAGATAGATTAGACAGGAATAAAACAAAATGGAAATAGTCCCACTGAGATGACTTATTTATTTAACAAGTATATGTTGAGTGTTGTCTGCTACATGCCAGGCACAGTTCTAAGCCTTCAACTTTCTGTCTCTATGGATTTGCCTACTCCTGACATTGCATAGAAATAGAATAATAAAAGCCGGGAGCAGTGGCTCCCAGCACTTTGGGAGGCCGAGTGAAATATGTGAAGAAACAATTGTAAGATTTTTTTCTCTTTAGAAACTTGCCTAATAACAGCTAGGATAGTCATAATCTTAAAAATGGACAATTACAAGTTCTAATGAGAATGTAGAGAAATTGGAACTCTCAGACATTACTGGTAGGAATAAAAATGGTACAGTCTCTTTGGAAAATAACTTAGCAGCTCCTCAAAGAGTTAAGAATAGAGTTACTATATGATCCAGCAATTCCAATTCCAGGTATATACCCGAGAAAATTTAAAACATATGTCCACACTAAAACTTATACACAAATGGTCATAGCAGTAGTATTTATAATAGCCAAACATATCCATCAACTGATGAATGAATAAACAAAGTGTTATACCATACAATGGAATATTATTCAACCATAAAATGGAATAAAGTACTAACCCAGGCTACAACATGGATAAACCTTGAAAACATTATGCTAAGTGAAAGGAAAAGACCAAATATTCCCTTCCTTCCTTCCTTCCCTCCCCCACTTCCTTCCTTCCTTCTCTCTCTCTCTTTCTTTCTCTTTCTTTCTTCTTTCTCTCTTTCTTTCTTTCTCTTTCCTTCCTTCCTTCCTTCTTCCCTCCCTCCCTTTTCTTCCTTCCTTTCTCCCTCCCTTTTCTTCCTTTCTTCCTTCCTTCCTTCCTTCCTTTCTCTCTTTCTTTCTTTCTTTCTCTTTTCTTTCTTTCTCTCTCTCTCTTTCTTTCTTTCTTTTTCACTCTTTTTCTCTCTCCTCTCTCTCTCTCTTTCTTCTTTCTTCTTTCACAGGGTCTCACTCCCCCAGGCTAGAGTGCAGTGGTGTGGTCTCAGCACACTGCAGCCTTGACCTCCCAGGCTCAAGTGATCCTCCCACCTCAGCCTCCCAAGTAGCTGGGACCACAGGTGTGCACCACCACACCTGGCTAATTTTTTGAATTTTTTGTAGAGCTTGGGTTTTGCCATGTTGCCCAAGCTGGTCTTGAACTCCTAAGCTCAAGTAATCCACCTGCCTTAGATTCCCAAAGTGCTGGGAACCACTGCTCCCGGCCTCTATTATTCTATTTCTATGCAATGTCCAGAGTAGGAGTCATAGTTGCCAGGAGCTGGGGAAGGGGGGAGGAGAGACTAGGGAGTGCCTGCTAAAGGGCATGGGGTTCTTCTTGGAGGTGATGAAAATATTCTGGAATTAGTGGTGATACTTGTACAACTCTGTGGCTAATTGTACACTGTGAAAGGGTGAATTTTATGGTGGTGAATCATATGACAATAAAGCTGTTATTAAAAATGGCCTAATGGTGTTGTTATGTTGCTTTTACAAATAAAATGTGTAATTAATGTTTTTTTTTTGAAATAGCCTGCCTGTTTGTTAAGAAGTTTATGTCTGGTTCTTTAATAACAGTGACATGGCCTCAACTTACTTCAGCCAAATTCTAAGGAAACCGTCCAGGCAGGTTCCTGGTGTGGGCCAGGAACAATCAAAAGAAGGGGGACAACAGCTTTATTAGTTTGTTCTTGCACCGTTATAAACACCCGAGGCTGGGTAATTCATAAGGAAAAGAGGTTTCATTAGTTCACAGTTCTGTGGGCTGTACAGGAAGCATGGCGGCATCTAATTCTGAGGAGGCCTCAGGGAGCTTCCAATCACGGCAGAAGGCAAAGGGGAAGCCAGCACCTCACATGGCGAGAGCAGGAGGAAGGTGGGTGGGAGGTACCACACACTTTTAAACAACCAGATCTCTTGAGAACTCACTCACTATCATGAGAACAGCACCAAGGGGGAGATCCGCCCCCATGATCCAATCACCTCCCACCAGGCCCCACCTCCATCCAACATTGGGGATTCCAATTCAAAATGAGTTTTGGGGAGGAACACAGATCCAAACCACAGCACTAGCTATCACTCCCAAGCCAGGATTTCAGAATCATGTAAACCTTTGAGTACTTAGGTCAACCCTGAACAGCTTCACACAGAGGGCACAAGTTTAGGAACTGAATGATTAATACACTCTCACAGTAAACTGGGCCTGAGATTTAACAATAAAAACAACAACAACAAAGGCTGCTAGTTTTAGAATATTTGGTCATCACAGTAACCCTGTAAGATAGGTTCTATCATTAGCCTCACTTAACAGGGAGAGGAACTGAGGCCAGGAAAAAGCCAAGTAATTTGCTTAAGGTAGCAAAACTAGCAAGGGGTAGAATTAAGGTGTGTCCCGATCCATTCCACTAGAGCTTGACTTTTTAACCTGGTTGCCACCTGCCTCTGTAAACCCTTGTTCTGCTCGGCCATGATACAGGTGATACTAACATGTGTGTTACAGTGGCTCGTTGGTTTTCTATTTTACTCTGTGGGCCATAGTCCCATGCAGTTAGTTGTGTTTTGAGTAGGTCTCCAGCAGCCTGAGGAAAGAGGCTAGGTCACAACCCAGGAGGCTGGGTCCCAGCCCAGATTCTGCCGTCAAATGCACATCTAGCTCTCAGATGAGCTCCTCTTAAGTGTTGCCATAATACACAGCTCTGCTCATTCTCAGCGCATTTGTCATTACTTGCTCCAGGCTGGCCTTCTCAGCCCCTCTGGCCTGTGCTGATAATAATGACAACAGCCACCACAACTGGAACTCACAGAATGGCACTCTGTTCTGAGTGTTTCATGTGCATTATCTCATGCAAGCCTCACTCTGACCCCACAAGGGGGATGCTATTAGTATTCGTTTTTTTGCAGGTAGTGAAACTGAGGTATGACAGGTTTAAGTAATTTGGCCAACATCATCATGCAGATGGTATGATGGAACCAGGATTCTACAGAGGCAATTTGATGCCATGTCCAGAATGTGGAGGCTCATGGCTATCACTCTACCTCCTGCAATGTCAACTGTATATGGGCAGAGGTATGGCTGCCTGGTCACCACTGAATCCCCAGCAATTACCTACCTCAAGGCCTACTACATGACACAGGCCTAACAGGTATTATGGAATGACTGAATGAATGAATGAATGAATGGCTTCTATCTAATCTGCACAGGGTCTGACATAACCTCCCATACACACTGGAAGTTAATACTATTTAGCCTCCCTGGTTCATTTACTCTGTTTTCTCCCTAGGCCATGGTTATTGTCAACAACCAAAGAGAAAGGCTTCACTATACACAAACAGTCACTCATTTACTCTGCCCCATCAGGCTTTTGTTCGTATATTCCTGATACCTAATTGTTTCTCTTGTGAGGTTTGGATGCCCTGTTGAATGAAAAGAAGCATTTACACAGGGTACGGTGGCTCATATCTGTAATCCCAGCACTTTGGGAGGCCGAGGTGGGAGGATCGCTAGAGCCCTGGTGTTCAAGACCAGCCTGGGCAACGTGGTGAAAACCCTGTCTCTACAAAATATAGAAAAAGTTAGCTGGACATGGTGACACTTGCCTGGAGTCCCAGCTACATAGGAGGCTAAGGTGGGAGGATCACTTGAGCCCATGAAGTCAAGGCTGCAGTGACCCATAATTGTGCCATCACACACCAGCCTGATGACAGAGCAAGCCCTTGTCAAAAAAAAAAGAAAAAGTGAAACATTTACTTCACCAGATGCTAGGGAAAAAGAGGGATCATTTGCTTGTTGGCCACCAGATCTATGTCACAATCTGCTCTTCTTTCCCTTTGAGGGGGTTGTTTTTTATTGATATATTCAATCAGTGGCCCTGCCACAAATGCTTCCAAAGAGCCATCACCTGAAGGTCCCCTTCACTTGCCCTCTCTCTGGAGCTTGCCCACTTCTCCTTGACACCATTTACGGGAAGCAGTGCTGCGTTTACAGCCGTGAGGACCGCGGCTCTACGGAACCCAGCTCCCACACTGGATGCCGTGGGGTCCTGTTCGTTGCTGGCAGGTTTTTTTGGGTTGTTCATTTCCACTGCATAGCACTAATAGCTTTTTCAGACCTCTCCTGGGATGTGGACTATTTTGTATTTGTAAGACACCTTTATGGAATGGCCTCCAGGTTTAAAGTGTCATGTGACCACTTGTTCAATTGGAGATGACTGTGCCAAGGCCTCATTCATCGGAAAGTGAAAGTGCGTGGCCAGTAAGTGTGACATTGAGAATGTCCTTGTGGCACTGGATGTCTCTGCAGGACTCAAGTGAGGCTGGTTGTATGAAATAATGTCAGGGAAAAAAATAGGGTTTTTTTTTTACTGATTCTAATGATTGTTCTGCTAGCACTTTAAAATCAAGTGAAAGAATACAAAGGAAGTTCAATTGTGTGGGGACAGGCTAAGAAAAGAGGAAAGGAAGGAAGTGTTAAGTTTGAAAGCTGGGAGGTTTTGCCCTTCCAAAGCAGTGGCCATGGGATCCACCCAAATGCCAAGTTCTCATCCTCATTGTCAGGGTAGCAGGCAGAGAGGGGTTTCCAGAACCATCATTTGAACCCTCACTCTGTGCCGGCCACCCTTTCACTGTCTAATTCTTGTAATAGTGCTATGAGAAAGTGATGATCGACTTATTTTGTAGTTTGAAAAACTGACTCTCTTGGCCGGGCACAGTGGCTCACACCTGTAATCCCAGCACTTTGGGAGGCCAAGGTGGGTGGATCACGAGGTCAGGAGATCGAGACCACCATCCTGGCTAACACGGTGAAACCCCGTCTCTATTAAAAATACAAAAAATTAGCCGGGCGTGGTGGCGGGCACCTGTAGTCCCAGCTACTCCAGAGGCTGAGGCAGGAGAATGGCGTGAACTCAGGGGGCGGAGCTTGCAGTGAGCCGAGATCGCACCACTGCACCCAGCCTGGGCGACAGATCGAGACTCCGTCTCAAAAACAAAAAAAAAGAAAAAAGAAAAACTGACTCTCAGGGAAATGACATGACTTGGCCAATGCCACATTGCCCAGAGACTGAGTCATTATTTAAACTTAGGGTTGTCTGACGCTAGAGCCAGGCTTTCCCCTTTCTGCCACCCACATGCTGGCAACAGAAGGCAATCATATCAGTGACCATGGCAAGAAGGACCTGTTCCGTGTCCTCACTCTGGTAAGCGCTGCTCTTTTGTCACTTGGGAGATTCTCCCAGCTGCTCTTCCTTGGTGTCCAGTAAGTAAAACTGACAAGAAACAGAACAATCTCTTGTAGCAAACTGAATTCTCTATGACACACAAACTTGAAGAAGGATGCCTCCAAAGATAGAGTAGCTGATGGAAGACACTATAAAAAGAAAGTCCCCTGTAGGGAGGAAGAAAGAGGCCGGAAGGAACTGGCCAGAGACATGAATCACCCTGGGTGCTTAACCACGAAAAGCCTGAGGAAGCCCCTGTGTTTGTTTCCATGGTTCCCTACCCACCCGGCAGAACTCATTTCCTCTGTGGCTCCCCCTGATGCTTTGAGCGTTCCTCTCACTGCTCTGATATTTGTTGAGTGTTTCCACGCGATGGTATATAGTTAAGATTACGTTCTCATGCCAATAATAACACAAACATATGCAGTGGCTTAAACAAGACAGGGTTCATTTTTCTCTCATGTAAAGTCTACAGGTTGGCCATTCAGGAAAAGCATGGCGGCTCCTTGGTGTTGTCAGGGACTCTGGCTCCTACTTTCTGCTCTCCTTTCCTTGCTTGCGGTTTCTTTATTCAAAGTTGCCTTACGGCCTGAGATGGTTCCTGGAGCCCTTCATAGGTTGGAAGAAGGAGGAAAAACAGAAGGGAGGAAAGGGGCCTTTCCCAAATGAATCACCTGCTTTTAAACAGCCTTCCAAGGAGTCCCAAATAATGCTTCTCCCTGTTTCTCATTGGCTAGAATTTATTCACGTGTCCATATTTGGCTGGAAAATATAACTGTATTTTGGAGGTTGTTGGGCAGCAATGTGCACATCTAAAATTTTATGGGGACATACTGATGGAAGAATGGTTATTTTAATAGACAAAAGTCAGCAAACCGGCCCACAGGCCAAATCTGGCCCATCGCCTGCTTTTGTAAATAAAGTTTTATTGGTACACAGTCAAGCTCATCATTTTCATATTTTCTATGGATATTTTTGTGTTACAACAACAATTAAGTATTTATGATAATAGATGGCTTTCAAAGCCTAAAATATTTATTATCTAACACTTCACAGCAAAAGTTTGCTGACTCCTAGAATAGACAAACAGCAAATAGTAATTTGTAGCAAATACCCCACCACCAGGCACTGGGCTGGGCACAAAGGTTCATGGCCGTGGGTTCCATTCTTAGGTGGCTGACAGCCCAGGGGATGAGACAGCCAAGTCAAATTCTAACTACAATATTGAATGACGAGTGGAACTGCTCCATTCTGTTTAGTGTGTTATGGGACCACAGAGGACACCTAAAACAGACCGTAGAGAGGGAGGGTAGGCAAGCTTTCTAGATGAGCTTAAAGGATGAGAAGCTAGAAAAGAGAAGAGCAAAAAGAATTCCAAGCAGAGGAGAAAGCACGTACCAAGATTGGAGGTGTGAAATGGCAGTCATTATGTGTTCACCCCACTGTGTGTCATAACAGCCCATGAGTCTGTCTCCTCGAGAGACCACACATCTTTGCCTCCCCCAGGCCTGGCACCAATGTGTGCAGGGCCTCTTCCTTGCAGGCACTCCAAACACTTGTCAGCTGCTTACACTGACATCATCTGCAATCCTGTTACAGTAACGCCTATGGGTACCAATCCACTGACCCAGAATTTAGAGTGGGTGAGGATAGAGTGGAGGGACACTGAGTTCCAATTCCAAGCTTAATTATCAACAGATAAAAGCAAGGGCTTTGGATGAAAATCTCAACCACTACTACTTCGTACCTTGCATAAGCTTGGACAAGTTGCTTAACTTTTCTAAGCTTCATTTTTCTTCATCTATAGAAGTGAAGATAGTGTCACGAGCACGTATAAGTTTTCTCAATCTCCACGCTATCGGCATTGGGGGCTGGATAATTCTTTGCTGTGGAGGGCTGTCCTGTGCATTGCAGGATGTTCAGCAGCATTCAAAGCCTCTACTCACTAGATACCAGTAGCAGCCCTGGAGCTATGACAATCAAAACTGTCTCCAGACATTGCCAAATGTCCTTGGGGGAGCAAAATCACCCCGGCTTGAGAACTGATCAGCTAGTAGTAGCATTAAATGAGATAATGTGTTATATGTGTGTTTAGCAAGTGTGAAAACTATTTTTATTGTCTTCATTAATACTCAGAAAATATTTGAAAAGACAAATGAACTCGTGGAAGAAGAATGAAAACCTCACAGAAACTATTTCTGGTTTAGACTGGCAAACACAGGAAAGGAATGCTTAGCTGTGATAAACAAAATTTGCTGTTAAACCCACCTGTTGCAAATCCACATTATGTTAGGAATGTTGGCTGAATTACTTTCAAATGAGCTGCAGGGGACATCTGTTATATTTTTATTTTATTTTTTTTTTGAGATGGAGTTTTCCTCTTGTTGCCCAGGCTGGAGAGCAATGGCACAATCTCGGCTCACCGCAACCTCCACCTCCCGAGTTCAAGCGATTCTCCTACCTCAGCCTCCTTGAGTAGCTGGAACTACAGGTGTGTGCCACCACACCGGGCTAACTTTTGCATTTTTAGTAGAGATGGGGTTTCTCCATGTTGGTCCGGCTGGTCTCGAACTCCCGACCTCAGGTGATCTGCCTGCCTCGGCCTCCCAAAGTGCTGGGATTACAGGTGTGAGCCACCATGCCCGGCTGGACATCTGTTATTTTGTTGCCTATTTCTACCTTGCTTGATTTAGGTTTGGGGAAAACACCTATGCCCACTTTCAGCCACGTGCTTTGCATGAAGCTGACCTCTACGTTGGTTCCAGTGGTGAATCACTGGAGTACAGTCCAAGTCACCCGGGGAAGTCCTTTCTCCGGCTCACAGTGGTTAGTCCGAGAGAGGGAACAGGCTTGAGTCAAGGCCCAGTCAGAAAACCCGAGGGGGTTTTCTTGGTTAACATGAAAATGGAGCTACTCTTTCCCACTGGACTTGAACGTGAGAGGTCTTAAGATCTAGACTGCACCTGGAAAGTGAGGTCACGTCTGAGAATAAGGCCAACACATGAAGGAGGACAGAATTGAGCAGAGACATAGAAAAAAACTGAATTCTGGTGATTTTGTCTGCATTCTTGCAGTCAACTATGCCTGAAGCCCACCTTATTCCCTAACTATTCATGTTCTTCAGCTGATACGTTTTATTTTCGCTTAAGTTAGTTTGGGCTGGTTTTTCTGTCTCTTGAAACCAGAAGACCACGATACTTGATCCTGATGACATCAAGAGTAAAATACTTTATGGCTATCTTCACACATTTCTAAAAATAGACTTTGGATCAGTTGGGATGCTTTGGGTGACAAATAATGGAAAAACCTAACTCCAAATGGCTAAAGCAATAAATGAATTCATTAGCTCATTCTTGAAAAAGTCCAAAGTAGTGTAGGCCTCAGGCCTGGGTTCCAGATCTATTCCAGATCAAAGTAGTGTAGGCCTGGGGCCTGGGTTCCAGATCTATTCCAGATCAAAGTAGCATAGGCCTTGGGTCTGGGTTCCATATCTGTTTCTCTGTAGCTCTTTTGGCCAAACTGTTCTCACTGTTTTGGCTTTGCCTTTAGCCTGGCTTCCCTGGTAGCACGAATGTGGTAGCGGTTCCAGACCACATGGGAATGTGCCACCCGGGAAAGGAAGAGGAAGAAGACTCTTCTTAACTGAAAACCATCAAGCAGACGTCCCGGCCTTCACTTTGATTAGAAGAGCTTAGATCGCATGTCCTCCTTACACCAAGGCAAGCAGGAGGGGGTCTCCCTGGTTTGTAGCCAGGGCCGGAAGCTGGACCTGGGGATTGGATCTGTGCCAACCCAAGCTGGGAGCTGCATCACAGTGGGGAAGGGCGTGGGCACTGGGAAGCACGCTCACTGCTCACTTTAAAACAAGAAAATTAGAGTAAATGTCAACTGAAATGTCACCTTTAGTGACATCTTTCAGTTTCTTCCATTGCGTATCAGCACTCCTTCTTCTGGGCTGGTTCAGGATTTGCTTGTTTATATAATAGCAATTATATCACAATTGCTAGAGTTATATTTTTGTTTAACATCTATTCTCTTTATTAGACAATCTGGGCAGAGCCCAAGTCCAACATCTTTTATTCCCTTTAGTATAGCCTCGTACTCAGTAGGGGCTCACTCTTTCTCTCCATTTTTTTATCCAATAAACTTTGTTCCCCCACAAAGCAAGGACAGAGTTTCAAGCCCAGCTGACCGAAAGAGTCTAAATAGAGTGTCTGAACTGTATTTTCCGGACCAAAGCTTGACTCTCTCCTCCAAACTTACTGGCTGTGTGATCCAGGACAAATTACTTACCTCTCTAAACCTCAGTTTCCTCAAATATAGAATGGGGATAACAGTACTATTCACCTTATAGAGTTTTTCAGAAAAGTACGTGAAATAATGTCCATAAAAGTGCTTAGCACAGGGCTAACTCGTGGGAAGTGCTCAGCAACGTTAGCAATGGCTCTTTTTTTGGTCATCGGGTGTGTGTTTGGGCACGTTGGACGAATCTACCAAGGCTGCCATTTCTTTATCTGTGAATGGCGGAAAAAAAATTTCTACTTTATGAGGCTGATGTGAAGAACAAAAAGGAAGATCTTGGCATACAGTAGGTGTCGACTAAATGCTAACTCCAAGTCACTTTCCCCATGCCCATCCCAGCATGGAATAAGAGGGAGACATGCCTTTCATTCCTTCTGTCCCTCCCACAGATGGAAAAGGAGTTTGAGAACCTAAAAGTTTGTTTTATAAATAAGGAAGAAAGATTCCTTATTCGAAATGCTTGGGACCAAAAGTGTTTCGGATTTTGGATTTTAGAATATTTGCATATACATAATGAGATATCTTGGGGATGGGACCCAAGTCTAAACATGAAATTCATTTCTATTTCATATATACCTTATACACATAGCCTGAAGGTAAATTTATACAATACTTTAATAATTCCGCGCATGAAACAAAGTTTGTGTACACAGAACCGTCAGAAAGCAAAGATGTCATTATCTCAGCCACCCACGTGGACAATCTGTGGTTGTTTGGCATCACCACCATTCCTGACTCTGAATTTATATGCTACTGAGAAACAATCATTTTCTCATATTTACACACACATGAGGACCTAGCAGTACAAATGGACATACCATTAATACAGTAAAAAATCGTGTGTTCAGGGTAAAAACCAGCACAATGCATCACCAAAATACCTGGATCAGCTGCTAAACAACAGCAGCAACAAACAGCGGCTGGCTTTTAGTCTCCACTTGCGATGCTGTGTTTTGACTAAGAGGTTACTGTACACTGTATTTTATTTTATTTTTTTGCAGTGAGAAGAAACATCAGAAGCACTTGAGGGACCAAAAGTGGGTCCTCCAGGGAGGAGGAGGCATTCCGTTGGATGTTTTAAAAAATCTTTCCTCCAGAGTCATATGCCTCATCAACAAAAGTTTTGTCTTAGAAGTCTTCTTTGCATCGTGGGGAACCTGCCACTGGCGGGTCCAGCCTCCACACATAGCATTTATTACCCTTTGTGGGTATGCTCGGAAAAGATACATCACAGCTGGGAGGGTCTCTTTTCCCTTGGGGATGCTGAATAAACTGTCATGCGTCTGTTTTAACTGTGACCATCACATGAGGTCAGGTGTAAAATTTTCTCTGTGGCGTCATGTCCAAAAGGAGACTCAAACAGTTTCAGATTTTGGATTTCAGATTTTGCATTAGGAATGCTCAAACTGTATTTAGAAATCAGGGGCAAAGAAACCCTTCCCTAGGCTTAGAGTGACATTGTGGTTGAGATCTGATAGTTGCAGACCATGGGATCCAGCTCTGTGGTTCTTTTTCCGACCACTGCCAACCACACTGGGCTTTCAGACAAACCTGCAGACAGTGAGGTTGAAACTTGGGTTGGAACGGAAGAGTGATATTTACGTGAGCAGCTGCAAAATGTTCTCACTTACGTCTGTGAAAGACAACGCTGGCCAAGGCAGGGGAACTCTGGCATTTTTGTTAAGTTACTGACTTTTTTCCCCGTTTGGATGTTTCCAGTTACCTTAGTGGACTTGTTTGTCTTGAGTCCCAGGACATTGTTTAAAATGCCAATTGGCTCAGGTGGAAGCTACTAGACTAAAACAGCATTACAGCATGAAAAATCTTTTGGATTTCAGACAGTGATTTGTGCATTAGTGGCTGTGATGGGGGGCAGGAGGAGTTCAGCTATCTCTATCCCATTATTCATTTCTGTATCGAAATCCCTCTCACATTACCTGATGTAGTGTCAGGGCTTAGCACATAGTTGAGGAGTGCATGAAGGGAGGAGGAATCACCACTAAATAGGCCACAGCACAAATTCCAACCAGTAATGTTTACAGCTTATTGATGGCAGAATTTCCAGGCTGGCCAGAGGCTTGTTTTGACATTTACTGACTTGTACTTTTAGAAAGATCAAGAGGAGCCAAGCGTAGTGGCTCACGCCTGTAATCCCAGCACTTTGGGAGGCCGAGGTGGGTGGATCACCTTAGATCAGGAGTTCCAGCCCAGCCTGGTCAACATGTTGAAACCCCATCCCTACTAAAAATACAAAAATTAGCTGGGCGGGGTAGAAGTTGCCTCTAATCCCGGCAACTTGGGAGGCCGAGGCAAGAGAATGGCTTGAGCCCGAGAAGCGCTGGTTGCAGTAGGCCAAGATCACACCAGTATACTCCAGCCTGCGTGACAGAGCCTCCATCTCAAAAAAACAAAGAAAGACCAAGGGAGAATCTGTTAGGGCCAGTTGGCCCTGATTTTCAGTTAGGATAACGAGTGGTGTGAGCCCAGGCAAAGAGACCATATCCCTGAGTGTGTAATTGGTGAGTGTCCAGGGCCTGCCAGTTCAGCTTGGGGATGGGGGGCAAAAAGTTCCTGCTGCTAAGCCCCTCTGGAAGGTCGTTACGTTCAGGTTAGGGATCATGATGTTATTCTCTATTTTTCCTCTCACCTCACTCTTGTCAAGACTTCTGTGTGCGGTAACACAGGCTTAGAGAAGTTGGATCTGGAAGGGGCCCGTGTTTATCCATTGGGCCTGCCAACCATAGGCATCAGAATTATCTGATATACTGGCTCAAAATACAGATTCTTGATTCCAACTCTTGACCTGCTCAGTTGGCTTCTCTGAACCAAGTTATTCTTCAAGTTATTCTTACGTACACTAAAATTCGATATCCACTCTTTTCATCCAGCTTATTTATTTTATATAGGAAGAAAATGAAACCCAGAGAGGTAAAGTGACATCCCTAACATCACACAGCTAGTGTGCAAGAGGAGATGATTCCACTGTGCTATCAATAGTGCGGAATTCTCTTTTATGTGTTGTTGTAAAGTGTTTTCATCTGTATTCTCCCATTTGGTTTTCTCAACCACTCTCTACATGAGAAAATATATTATTTGTTTTCATGTCATGAAGAAAAGCAGTTTTTATTTCTATTTCTGTGTTAGCAGCCAGACATGACCTTCTCAAGAAAGTTACCACTGGCCCATCTAGCACCTTTGTGCAAATTAGTAGAAGGCACTTTTTCTTCCAGGAAAATAAAAGTCTGTCCCATGTGACCAGCATGCAGGCTGGATGTCAGCCCCACCTCTCATTCCTGGTTGAATGAGCTTGGGCAGTTTCCAACCTGTACAACTATGCATGACAACCTTGCTCTTAAGGATGAAGATCATGTCTTGTACTTTGGTTTTTATTTCCCAGTGCCTAGCCCAGAGCTAGACTTATACATATTCAAGAAAGGTGGTTGAAATAAACTGCCCAAGGCTACCTGATTTATCAGTAGCAGGACCGGAACCTCTGATTCTAAGGCATGGCTCCCAGACACCTTACATAGGAGACAGCAAACTGAAATCTGGAATGGTGTCTATACTCCATCTATTGGGAAATTGACGAGTATAATTTATTTTTATTTATTTATTTATTTATTTATTTATTTATTTATTTATTTATTTATTCATTCATTTATTTAGAGACAGGGTCTCACACCATCACCCAGGCTGGAGGGCAGTGGCATGATCTCGACTCACTGCAATCTCTGCCTGCTAGGTTCGAGCCATTCTCTTGCCTCAGCCTCCTGAGTAGCTGGGATTACAGGCACCTGCCACCATGCCCAGCTGATTTTTGTATATTTAGTAGAGATGGGGTTTCACCATGTTGGCCAGGCTGATCTAGAACTCCTGACCTCAGGCGATCCACCAGCCTTGGCCTCCCAAAGTGCTGGGATTACAGGTGTGAGCCACCATGTCCAGCCAAGACCAGTATAATTTAGTTCTCCAGAAATAAATTACATTAGAGTGACCCCTGAAAACCAATCTTCAAAGTCAAGGCTGGATTTGTGGAAATTCCCAGCCCCGATGTCAGCACCAAGAAGTGTAGCTGAGAATAGCCTGATTCCCCCAACCCCCTTCAACAATTCAAATTTTATCCTCTGTGTTTGGCAGAAGTTAAATAACAGTTTTCAGTTGCAGAGCAAAAAGTTCACTATCAACTCATTTCTGCAACCCCTTGAAAGGTATAAACACCTGAACACTGGCAGTCCCACCTGGCCCATAATCATGGTAGTAGCACTTTGGCCTAGTAGTAAACATCCAACTCTTAGCCTTTTTATTACACTGCTTTTTCAAAGAAGCATTTAGCTAATGTTATCAGAGAGAGGGGACTGTTTCTCCTCAGAATGCCTCTTTTTATTGCCCAGGGGTGGAACATTCTCAGCTTCAGCTGTAAATAATAGAGTTGCCAACTTTTATTGAGCTCTTTGTAGAGACCAGGCCATGGGCTCAGGGCTCAGGGCTTTCCTGATTCTCTCATTTCATCCCCACAGTCACCCTATGAGGTAGGTGTTATTATTCTCATTTTACAGATAAGGAAACTGAGTCAGAGCTGTTAAGTAACTTGCCCAAGATTACACAACTAGTAAGTGGCAAAGCCAGGACTCGAACTCACACCCCAGGGTATCTGACTACTAACCTGTTGTATTAGTCCATTCTCATGCAACTAATGAAGACATATTCAAGACCGGGTAATGTATAAAGGAGAGAGGTTTAATTGACTTACAGTTCCACATGGCTGGGGAGGCCTCACAATCATGGTGGAAGGTGAAATGAACGTCTTACATGGCGGCAGGCAAGAGGGCATGTGTAGGGGAACTCCCCTTTATAAAACCATCAGATCTCTTGAGACTTATTCACTATCATGTGAACAGCATGGGAAGAACCCGCCTCCATGATTCTATTACCTCCTGCCTGGTCCCTCCCACAACACGTGGGGATTATACAATTCAAGGTGAGATTTGGGTGGGGACAGAGAGCCAAACCATAACACCCGTGTTGCCAACTCTCACACCATACTCCCTTAGCCTTGTGTGATGAGCTCTGGACTAGGTGCTGGGCACAAAGACTTGGGGACCGAGCCTCGTCTTTTTTGTGGGTGTTTATGCTTTTCTATGTTCACCGAGTGCTTACTGTGTACTCGACACCATGCCCAACATTTTTCATTGATTTATATGCATTTTCTAATTTAATCCTTAAAGCAAACCTATGAGGAAGTCCTATTGCCCCCACTGTCTTTGTGAGAAGGTCAAGCTACTCACTCAAGGAGAAGGTAGGATTCCAAGTGCAGGTTTGCATGACTCTGAAGCTTGTTCTCACCCAATGGACCACCCTTACTGGAATCTAGCAGTGCAGACAGAAATGCAGATTCCTGGGTCAAACGCTGGACCTACTGAATCACAGTCTCTGGCAGTGGGGCCAGGAAATCTGCTTTTCTGCCAAATATCCCAGATGGGCACAGTGTGCCTTATGTTTAGAACTCACTTCTCTATCTTGATGCTGGCAATGTAGACATTCCATGTTTTGAAACTTCCTGGATTATACGTTTCTGATTTACGTGCTTTCCTTTATCAATCTTATATCTTAAAAAGTTTGCTTAAAAAGTCCCCTCCCATGTAGGACACAGTCTCTTCACTACGCACACTTTGCTTCTTTGCTAGTCTGTCTCACACATCATCACACTGTTAAATTTCCAACTGTAATTCGCATGGGACACCACGGCGCACCGGGCCTGAAAAACCAGGCTATGAGAATGTCCTGGAATCACCTCCTTCCTGCCTTAACGCAATCACACAAAGGTTACCAGCAGTTCTCATTTTCTTTTCTCCAGATAATTCCTCCAAAATAGATTACCCAAGTGCCTCACTCTGAAAACTTCCATCGTGTTCTCTCAACCCTGAAACCCAAATCAGTACAAAACGGTCCCTTGGGGCCATCCCTCTTGACTAATTCTCAAAGTTTCCACCACCAAGTTGTGGGGTGGTACCGGGAACTTCTCCTTTTGGGCTTATTTGGCCCATGAATCACTCTTTGACTAACCTCGTCAGCTGTTGTTTTCCCCTCAACACTCGGTGAGGGTTTTTCCTCCTCTTCCACCTTCCTTGTCTTCTTTCGGAACCTCTGTAGAACCTTACAACAGAAATATCTCTTACTCTTCAACCTCTATTGATTCGTCCACTCATTTATTCTTTCACTTTACTTATTTACAGGCACTTATTAGCATCCACATGTACCAGGAACTCTGCTAGGGGCAAGAATTTAGAAAATAAACAAGAATGTGGGCCCTTTCCTTATGGAACACAAAGTGTTTCCAAGTCACTTTTGACAAATACTTCTGGAGCTGATTCTTTTAATAATAACGATCTTGCTGTTGATGATATTTTTGAGCCTTTTCTTCATGGTAGAACCTCTAATAGTTATTTTAGATGTATTGCTTAATATCCTCAACAACTTCATGAGGTAGGTACCACTGTTGTCTCCAAATAATACAGATGAGGGAATCGAGGCCCAGAGAAGTCATATCATTTTCCCAAGATCACACAGTTCATAAGGGCTGAATTCTAGAGCTAATCTGGAGTCTGACCCCAGAGACAGGACTTTTTAATTACCACAGGCTCTCTGAGCCCTACAAACCGTCCAGTGAGAAGTGTCAGAAGTGCAAGGAAAACAGACAAAAGAGGGAGGAAGAAAGATGTTAAACAAGACTCTGGTGAGAACATAATTTTACCCTGGTTGACTCTGGATATAAGGGCATCTGAAAAGTACATTGGCTATAAAAGTGTGTTTCCAGCTGTCCTGGAGCCATCCTTTCTTGAAGATAACATGTTCCCCAAACCAGAGAACCATAAAATCTCAGTGTTGGGCAGGATCTTGATGTGGTATAATCCAAATCCCACTAAATGCTGAATCTCTCTACAATCTCATCATCAAATGTGAAACCTGTCAGCCTATGGCTTCCATTCATCTGCGTAAGTTTTGAGTTGTGGGAAAGTAATGGCAAAAACTGCAATTACTTTTGCACCAACCTAATAGCTTGATAGTAGTAATCATTTCCCAATGTATATGTGGGATATGATGAGGTTTCTCTTCAAAAAATCTAATCAATCTTTTATTCTTGAATTCATAATAACCCCCCCTTTTTTCCTTTTTCTCCTTTTTTTCTTTTTGCCTTTGTTAGATGCCCAGACATGCCACAGTACCAGGCGTTATCAGTACCAGCTCACATTCCTTTCCTTATTTAAAAAGAAGACTACTTTCTAGCTCATTACAGACACCCCTTCCCCTTCCTCTCCACTTTCTTTTATGTACCCACCTTATCTAAAAAAATTCAAATGTTGGCCGGGCACAGTGGCTCACACCTGTAATCCCAGCATTTTGGGAGGCCGAGGCGGGTGGATCACAAGGTCAGGAGATCGAGACCATCCTGGCTAACATGGTGAAACCCCATCTCTACTAAAAATACAAAAAATTAGCTGGACATGGTGGCAGGTGCCTGTAGTCCCCAGCTACTTGGGAGGCTGAGGCAGGAGAATGATGTGAACCCGTGAGGTGGAGCTTGCAGTGAGCCAAGATCACGCCACTGCTCTCCAGCCTGGGCAACAGAGCGAGATGTTGTCTCAAAAAAAAAAAAAAAATTCAAATGTTTAGCCAACCAGGATTAGTTTAAATTACACAACCCGACCCCGGCCAATAGGGAAAGGGTACAGGGGCAAGACTTGCATCAAAAGTAAAGGCTCTCGTGCCCTTTGTTCAGGTGTGCTGTCATGGCGACTAGCCAAGGAGGCACCCCGCTGCCCAAAAATAAAATTGCTTTGCTAAAAATTCTTTGTTCAAGTGTTCAATTTCCTTAAAATTTTTAGTGTTATTCCTAACACATACATATTTCAAAAATCACATTCTACAACTTGAATATGTACAGTTTTTGCTGTTTAGATTTCAGTAAAGCTAGGAATAAATGTTATGCTCTTTGGGAGTTCTCACGTTCTTTGATTCATATGTCCATACCTGAGTCAAATTCACTTGTTTATCAGTTAAATCACAAAATACTATGTCATGGATCTTCCAGGTCCTCAGAAATACCACAAGTGGCAGGGGCTTCAATTCACACAGGCCAACAGTTGTCTCCTTCAAAGATCTCAGGCGCAAATGTCTTTGGGATCAGTCGTTACATGAATGAGTGAAGTAGGCAGGGGGTAAGAACCGTGATGAACCAAACAGCACACCTTCTGGACAATGATTGCCATGTGGTACTGTAGGCTCTGTATTGCCAGATCTTTCAATTTGTCAAGAGAAGCCAGAAATCTAATTTTTTTTTAAATGTAAACTTTTCTAATTTTTAAATGTTGAAAACCAATTCCAATTTTTTCTTTCTTTCTTTTTTTTTTGAGATGAAGTCTTGCTCTGTTGCTCAGGCTGGAGTACAGTGGCGCAATCTCGACTCACTGCAACCTCCGCCTCCAGGGTTCAAGAAATTCTCCTGCCTCAGCCTCCCAAGTACTTGGGATTACAGGTGCCTGCCACCATGCCCAGCTAATTTTTCAATTCCAAATTTTAAAATCTGGTATAGGCCACCATGACGTGGGCCACATTTGATCCCCAGTTGGCCAGTGTGTGACCTCTCGTCTGTGGCACTTGGCTGATGTGAAGCCTTGGGAAGGGGCAGTTGGAGGAAAACATGCAGAAGTGAGAATTGATGCTGAAGTGGCAAGCAAGAAGCAGAGTCGGGATTGACAGTTAGGGGAAGTATCCTGGAAGGAGGAAAGCCAGAGGGAAGAAGGGAGTTTCCGGGATCCTTGAATTACGTGGAATCATTACACAGAAGTGTTCAGACACTCTGAATTATGTTCCAAGTTTGCAGAAGTCTCAGAGATAGAAGGAGACCACCACCAGGAAAGAATTTAGATTCCCCCTTCTTAACTTCTTTGATTACATGACAATATTGCTCATTTGTGCCATATATAATATAGTGTGTATATATAGATATATACACACACATGGTAGTGAATATATATGTATATAAACTCAAGTTTGTAGCCATTAAATAAACCTTAGAGGAATATGAAATAAATTTCATGAAAAAAATGGCTCCTACACAGCAGTTATTTTCTTTGTATACCCTACTGATAATTGTTTTTTCTTTTTTTAAAAACAGGGTCTCACTCTGTCACCCAGGCTGGGGTGCAGTGGCACGATCATAGCTCACTGCAACCTCAAACTCTTAGGCTCAAGCCACCCTCTTGCCTTGGCCTCCCTGGAATTACAAGCATGAGCAAGGACATGGGGCCCCTATCCATAATTTTATTCTCAGCTGTAGTCTAATTGTGCATGCAATGGTAAGTGTACCTTTAGGGTTGTTGCAGAAAGGCTGGAGTCTGTTTTCAGTAGGCCCGGGTTTTATACTCAGCTCTGTCACTTTTAAGCTGTGTGATCTTGAGAAGTTACTTAACTTTTGCGGGCCTCGCTTAGTATTTCTCATTTATAAAATGAGAGCGTCTGGAAGATTCTATCAGGAATGAACAGAGAATATCTCTTTAAGCCCAAGGCTTCATTACTCTCAGGGCTACAGTTAAGAATGGGCTGTTGCCCAAGGGAGTCATTCTGGTCCTGTTGTTTAAGGGCCCATGGAATAGTTAATACTCTGGATTGGATAATGGCTTCAACATGTCCTGAGAAAGGAGAACAAAACATAAAAGTATTTTTCCTTAAAAATTTGCTTTTATTTAGATGGGATTTAGAGACATGACCTGTCAAACCTTCCTCAGAAACATTCCTCAAATACTCTTCACCTCCATCCCCATAGCTCAACCTAAGCCTTCTCTCTGATCTTCTTGCCTTTAGTCTCTCCTTTCTTGGCAGAACTTTCTTCCTAAAAAAAATTCAACATCCCATTCTCCTAATGCAAAACCAGCGGATGACCTGGTGCCTGTGGGATCAGGTCAAACTCCTTGGCCTGGCATTCATCCAGGGCGCCTCTACCTTACCCTCAGCTCCTGTCTTTCCTCAGCCTCCCAGTCCCTTTAGTGTCTGTGTTCCCATCAAAGTGAACTTCTCACCATCATACAGGCAAACCATACCCTTTCACGACACCATGCATTTTGTTTGTTTGTTTGTTTGTTTTTGAGATGGAGTCTTGCTCTGTCGCCTAGGCTGGAGTGCAGTGGTGTGATCTCGGCTCACTGCAAGCTCCGCCTCCCGGGTTTGCGCCATTCTCCTGCCTCAGCCTCCCTAGTAGCTGGGACTACAGGTACCCACCACCACACCCAGCTAATTTTTTTTATTTTTTTTTATTTTTATTTTATTTTTAGTAGAGATGGAGTTTCACCATGTTAGCCAGGATGGTCTCTATCTCTTGACCTTGTGATCTGCCCACCTCGGTCTCCCAAAGTGCTGGGATTACAGGCATGGGCACTGCGCCTGGCGACACCATGCATTTTTAAATCCTGCTCCCTCTGCCTGGATTGTTTATTTGCTTCTTGACAAACCCCTAATTCTCTTTCTAGGTATTGGGGATTCTGCAGGATATATGTGGTGATGTTATTCCTTTCCACACACAGCTGCACTGTGCCTGACCCAGGATAGTAAGAAGGTACTCAATGAACGCTATTTTGATGAGTGAATGAATGGAGGGATGAATCTTTGAATAAGTGAGTGAACCAGTGAGCAAATGAATGATGAATGGATCAGTCAATGGAGAGTTGGAAGGATGAATGAAAGAGTGAATGGACAAATGAAGAAGTGAATCGTGGAATAAATAAGGAGACACATGAATGCAGGCAATTAATTCATCGTTTTTAAAAAGCCAGACTACGTGGCCAGAAAGGAAAACAGAAATGGCAGAAGAGAGACAAATGAAAGCCCCCTTTTGTTTCTCTGCAGCTACCAGCAGAAGGGCTAGTTCTGCTCTCTCTTCTTTCTGGCTCCAACCTCGACTGTTCTTTTGCCCTGGGTTACCTTGACCTTGGCATTTCCAAGGAGAAGTTGACTTCTTGCCTGGACACAGTCTGCTCTCTCTTCCCCTGTGTTTTCAGAACAGGCCGCTCACTCTGCACAATTAGAGAGCGTGCACCTGAGAAGTCTTGCAAGCTGTGACTCTTGGGGAGAGAGCAAGGAGGAGGATGCTGGGAAGGTGGATTCTGTGGTCTCACACTGGTGAAAAAAAGAAAAACAGACAAGGCCGGGCGCGGTGGCTGACGCCTGTAATCCCAGCACTCTGGGAGGCTGAGGTGGGTGAATCACAAGGTCAGGAGATCGAGACCGTCCTGGCTAACACGGTGAAACCTTGTCTCTACTAAAAATACGAAAAATTAGCCGGGCATGGTGGCGGATGCCTGTAGTCCCAGCTACTTGGGAGGCTGAGGCAAGAGAATAGTGTAAACCTGGGAGGCGGAGCTTGCAGTGAGCCGAGATCACACCACTGCACTCCAGCCTGGGTGAAAGAGTGAGACTCCATCTCAAAAAAATAAAAAATAAAAATAAAGAGACAAATGGTTTTCTTTCCTGTTATTTGGGATACCATCCTGCTGGGTCCCTGGAAGGGTTTTCTTCATTAATAGCTTAGTCCTCACCACAGGAGGCACCAGGGTACCTGTGTCTTCACACTTCCCTGCTTCTGTAGCTTAACTTGTCCCCATTCCCCCCTCTGCAATTAGGATACCTGTAAGAGCTGCCATTGATTGAGTACTTAGCATTTCCCATGCATGATCTTATTCCATCTTTATAACACTTATGCAGTAGGTATTCTTATCCTCATTATATAAATGTGGAAATTGTGTCTCAGTGAGGTTAGGTAAGTGGCCCTCGTCCATATAGGGATCTGTATGTAGTGAAACTGGGATTCAAATACAGAGTCGTTTGACTCCAAAGTCCATATTAATAAACAGTACAGGGTATAGCTATTAGGATTTCTCTAAGAGCGTATCCTAGGATCCCCACAGGAGACAGATGGCCCATTCTAAAGGCATTATTGTGGGGAGTTTAATAAGGGATCAGTTCAAATGTGTGGGAGGTTTTCAGGTAAACTGAGGAAGGCTGGTGAAGCCCCGGGGGCTAGCAACAGCAGGGAGCTGCTTCCACCCTTAGGTCGGAAGACATCAGGGTAAGCAGCGCTTTCCTGAACTGGAGAGAAGGAGCCAGTTGACAAGAATTGTGCCCTTGGCAGAGGACTCCAGACAATGGCCATTCTCTCCCCAGGTGTTAACATAGAGCTTGGCACTTTGTGGGCCTTCAGAATGATTGGTTAAATTTGCTGAGTGCTAGTATCACACAAGGGTAGTTTGTTCAAGTGTTGTTTATTGTGCCAAGTTAATGGGTTTGTAGTCCATGCTTCCTGCTTTTGTAAATTTTTAAAGCATGCAAGCCAGATCTAATAGTTCTAATTACTTAACCAGAGGCCTCAGTTCTTTTTAGAATTCTATGGGGCCTCTATCTCTGAGTTTCCATACTCCTTGTTTACTTATTAATGTCAGATTTTGGACTACCTTCATACTTGTTATGTACTTTGATTCTTCCTCAACAAAACTAGAAACATCAGGGAATAGATTGTACACAAAGTGATATGATAGTTGGAGTATCAGAGGAAGTGTCAGAATACTCTTCCACTGCCTACTGTTTGGCAAGTGGCCAAACCTCTTTGAACCTCAGTTTTCTTATCTGCAAAATAGGGATAACAAGTAAGAACACGCATGTGAGGGTTCTGAAGCCAATACATGCAAAAGTGTTTGATTTTAACAGTGGAGCAAGATAGTGGATTTTAGTGACTCTCAGACAATTCTTCCATTGTGATTTTTAGAGCTATCACCGTAAAAGGCTACAAAGAAAGTCAGAGGGCCTTGGGGGTAGAATATCAGAGAGCAAATGTAGATTGCAATTGTCTCCTAGTGAATATCTTAATCCTGAGTATTTGGGGGTTATAAATAGATTAATCTAAAGTGAAACAAATGAAATTAAAAGTATTAATGCAAAAAGTTGGCATAAAGAGCTTCAAAAATAGAAACTAGGCTGGAAGTTTGGGAGTAAAATTCCATCATGTTCTAGAACAGAGCAGGCAAAGTTTTTCTATAAAGGGCCAGATAGTGAATATTTTAGGCTTTATGAACTGGTCTCTGCCCTGTCTTACACAAAAGTAGCCATACACAAACCATAAATGGATGGATGTAGCTGTGTTCCAATGAAGATTAATTGCAAAAGTTGGTAGCAGTCTAGATTTTGTCTGTCGCCATAATTTAACTCCTCTTTTAAATGAGCTCAGCTTTTCTATGCCAATACAAGCTAGAGAAATTGCCCACTGTCTCCTTTATTGTTATGTTAGATGATAAGAGAGGGGATTGATATTTATTGCTTACTTGACATCAGTCACTACACAAAGCATATTACACAGATAATCTCATTTAATCCCACGAAGGCAGTGCTAGTATTACCTGCATCTCCACTGTACATTTGTAAGTGATTGAGCTGGGATCCAAATATGGTCCTGTCTTACTCTAAAGCTCAGACTCAGTCCACTTCACATTACTTACAGGTATGTCAAGCCTTTTAGCATTATGTTTAATCCACTAATGTTTGATGTAATTATCTATACATCAAATTTGAAATGAGGCCTACTCTTGATATTTGTTTTCTGTTTTTCTCATCTGTTTTTAATTTTTATGTTCCACCTTCCTGCCGTCTCTTGCTTTAAATTCAATGTTTCTTAATCTTTTTCATTATCACCTCCTGATGAGCCATTTAGACATTTTTTCCTAATCACATCCGCCTGAATTTTAATACCACGAATATACTGTATATCTGTGTATATGCTCTATGTATATCAGTGCTTTATATGTTAAAAATAGGTAAGATTATTTTATTTCCAAGAACCAGTTTTCAACTCCTTTGGTGCAATATTGCCCTGTTTGAGAATGCATGGCTTAGTTGAATAATTCACGGAACTTCATTTCAACTTATATATTGGCTTCTTAGCTATGCTTTTTTGTATTTTTTTACTGGTTGCTCTAAAGATTAAAATAAACATCTTTAACTTTTCCCAGTGTATTTAGAGTTAATGTTGTACCATTCATGTAAAATGTAAGAACTTTATAATACAAGTCCATTTCACCCACCCACTTCCATTCTTTGTGCCAAGTTGTCATAGGTGTTACATCTATTTAAGCTATAAACCTCTAAGACAATGCTTTAATTTTTGTTTACACAAGTATATGGATTTTAAATAAATAAAAAATAATTTTCATATTTATCCACAAATTTACTTTTTCTGATACACTTTTTTCTTTCCTAAAGATACGTTTCCATTTTGTATAATTTCCATTTGGCTCTAATAACCTTCTTTACTGTTTCTTTTTTTTTTTTTTTTTTTTGAGACAGAGTCTCACTCTGTCACCGAGGCTGGAGTGCAGTAGTGTGATCTTGGCTCACTGCAACCTCTGCCTCCCAGGTTCAAGCAATTCTTGTGCCTCAGCCTCCCAAGTAGCTGGGACTATAGGCACAGGCCACCATGCCCGGCTAATTTTTAGTAGAGACGGGGTTTCACCAGGTTGGCAGGCTGGTCTTCAACTCCTGACCTCAGGTGATCCACCTGCCTCAGCCTCCCACAGTACTGGGATTCCAGGTGTGAGCCAGCGTGCCTGGCCACTGCTTCTTTACAATGCTGATCTTCTGGCAGCAAATTCACTCAGTTGCATTAAAGGATATTTTCATTCAATACAGAATTCTGGATTGACAGATTTTTTCCTTCAGCAGTTTCAAGATTATATTCTGCTGTCTTCTCTATAATTTCTAATGAAAAGTTAGGAATTATTCAAATTATTATTACTGAGTTATTAGTTTTCTCTGCATTCAAGATTTTTTTCTGTCTTTGGTTTTTAGCAGTTTGACTATGATTTCACTAGATGAAGTTTTCTTCAGTGGTATTCACTGAGTTCCTTGAATCTGTAAGTTTACATCTTCCACCAAATTTGGGAACACTTGGTCATTATTTCATATTCAAATATTTTTTCTGCTCCACTTCCTCTCCCTCAGGGTTGTCAATTACATGTATATTAGACTGTTTGGTATTTTCCCACAGGTCTTTAAAACTGTGTTCATTTCTTTCAAGCTTTTCTCTTTCTCTCCTTCAGATTGGATAATTTTATTGATCTATCTTCAAATTTACTGGCTCTTTCTCCTGTGAATTCTCATTCTGCTATTAAGCCATTCAGTGACTTTAAAATTTCAGATATTGTATTTTTTGTCAGTTTTAGGATTTCCATTTGGGTTGTTTTTTTTTGTTGTTGTTGCTATTTTTATTTTTCTTCTGAGATTTCCTATCATTTCATTCATTACAAGTATATTTCCTTTATATCCTTGAACATAGTTATGATAGTTTCCTTAAAATTCTTGTCTGTTAAATTTGAACATATGGGCTATCTCTGCCATTTTTCTCTTTAAACAATTTTTAGACATAGTAAAGTTTTCCTGTTGATTTGTATGTAAATTAATTTTGGATAGTATACTGAACATTGTGAGTGATCTGTTGTAGAAACTCTGTATTCTGTTGTGTTACTACAGGCAATGCTAATTTCTCAAAGTAGGCCATTAACTTGACTGAACTTGAAATGCAAACTCTGTCTTCCCTGTGGTTTGCAGCAGCTTAAATATCTTTTAACGTTAGCTGTGCTGTTTGGCATTCTTGTTTTACATCAGCTATGATTACCCTGAACTCTATTCTCTGATTATTCAAGTCAAAAACACTGCAGGTTATCTCTTGGAGATTTAACTGCTGTGTATGGCACAGACTAGGACCTATCCTCAGACAAAAAGCCATAAAATATGAAATTTATCCTGTACTGCTTCTTTCTTCCAAATGTTATATGTCTTCCAGGAATTACTTATTTTTGTTCACTCTGCAGTGTCTCCAGGTAGTGTGTGTAGTTATATATGCTTTTACCATTCTTTCAGTGGTTACACTTGAGATTTTTATGTGCTTCCTTGATATCTTATTGTTAATGGAGAGTACTTTTACTACTTCCCAGAAAATGCAAGGACCTACGAGAGTACTTGAACTCCATTCACCTCTCCTGCTTTTTGTGTTCATGACACATTACATGTATATTATACATACATATTTCAGAGGGAGTATATACCACAATGTTAAGATTATTACTTCTGGATGGTGGGGGTGGGGGTGATGTATTTTTATCCGTACATTTGGCTTTTTCAACAATAAGCATGTGCTTTGCCAAAACAAATTTTAAAGAAGACAAAAGGGAGAAGAACGCTTGCCATGCAGACTCTTTAAGCCAGAGCACTTCCTCCCTGCTCAGCTGCTCTGCACAGACAGACTCTTGTCTCCCCACTGGACAACAAGGGTGAATCAGAATGTGGGCCAGGCTGTGAGTGAGCAGGAAACCCTTCAGGCCAGTGAGGGATGCAGAGTCACAGTTCAAGCAGAATGAGGAGACATACAGCCCAGTTGCTGCTTGCTTACCAGCTCTTCTGTCCCAAGAGCCAAAGGCCACTCTATTCAGGATGATCAGCAATATCTGGTTGTGGACGTGTTTGAGCCCAGAGCAGCTGAGAACAGGATGTTGTGCAATGCCTGGGTAAATCCAGAGCCTTCCTTTCGCAGAGCCAGTGGATGCTGCCAGCAGGCCTAAACCCATACAAAAGATAATTGGGCACAAATTCACAGTAGCCTTTTATTCCCCACACTGCCTTCTCAGGCGTGGCTTTTGTCCAAATTATGGGGCAGGTCAAGCTCAATGCTTTATCCCTTCTCTGCCTGCCTCTGACTTCCTGAGTCTAGGCTTATCAAAACCCAACTGTCCTGGGGTCTCATTTCTGCAAAACTCTACTCTCTGCTAGGTGATAAGGAGGTGATTAAGTGAAAATACTGCTCTGTATTTCTCTAATGCTTTTAAACTATTTCTGTCTAGATTTTTTTTTCTGAGTCCTACAACAAGAGAATACAGAAACCACCAAAGTGAAGTTTTCTACCAGTTTTCTTTTTTTTTTTTCATTTTTTAAAAATTATACTTTAAGTTCTAGGGTACATGTGCCTAGAACAAACGTGCAGGTTTGTTACATATGTATACATGTGCCATGTTGGTGTGCTGCACCCATTAACTCATCATTTACATTAGGTATATCTCCTAATGCTATCCCTCCCCCTCCCCCCACCCCACGACAGGCCCTGGTGTGTGATGTTCCCCTTTCTACCATCGAACTTATCAAAGGATGACACTAGGTATGTGTCAATTCTCTTCTGTTTTTCTCTTGTTTTACAGTTTCAGTACAAAAAGGAGTAATTTGGTAGGAAACTTTTTTTTTTTTTTTTTTTTTTGAGACGGAGTCTCGCTCTGTCGCCCAGGCTGGAGTGCAGTGGCGCAATCTCGGCTCACTGCAAGCTCCGCCTCCCGGGTTCACGCCATTCTCCTGCCTCAGCCTCTCCGAGTAGCTGGGACTACAGGCGCCCGCCACCACGCCCGGCTAATTTTTTGTATTTTTAGTAGAGACGGGGTTTCACCGTGGTCTCGATCTCCTGACCTCGTGATTCACCCGCCTCGGCCTTCCAAAGTGCTGGGATTACAAGCGTGAGCCACCGCGCCCGGCCTGGTAGGAACCTTTTTAATGTATTGCCGTTGTACTTTGAGAGCACCAAATCCTGACCACTAGACCACTAGGGATGCTCCTTGACTTTGAGTATGTTTTGTCAAGTGCTTGGCGTATGGTAGGTATTCAATAAATGAATGACGACAATAAAATTGCAGCACGGTCTCGCCATCCTAGTGGCTAGATACAGACTTTCCACAGAACTTAAGATGATGGTGTGATGGCATTCTTAGCAATTCCAGACAACTCATATTAATTAAAACATTTCTCTCCATGTTTATAAAATATTTCTCTTTATAAAAACATTAAACAAGTAAACATTAAACAAATGCTATACTTAAAGAACATATTTAGGGACTTCAAAAAAATTAATTAGATTTATATTTCAGTCTCTTCTCAATAACTTTAATTCTCTTGATACTTCATCTTGGGCTTCTTTATAATCCCCATAGAAATAACACTAGTTTGGATTTGATTGAGTGCTACCTAGGTACCCGGTGCTGTCCACTCAAAGTATGATCTCATTTACTTTTCCCCGGGAACTCTATGAGGTAAGTTCTATTAATATCTCCCTTCAAAGACACAGGAACTAAGGCTTTTTTATAAAGTAAATGTCTTTTCCGGCGTCTCACAGCCAGAGAATGTAAAATCCAGTCTTGGAGCCCCAGGTCATGCTTTATCATTTCTCTCTGCTTCCTAGGTTAGTTTATTACAGAAACTGTACATTTATTTCGGTTACTAAATTTTAGTTAAAAGTAAATTCTTACTGATTTTCCTTACTGTTACCCAAACTCAACACATACTTATTGCATGTTTACTGTGTGCAAGGCATTGTGCTAGCGATAGCGTGGAGGACATTTAAATGTGCAAGAACTGGGAACTTCCTGCCAGGATTTTCTGCTCTAGAAATGAGCTGGGGATGGTAGAAACATTATTTACCTCACTGTAATACAAGACAAGACCAACTAAGGTGAAAGCAAACATTCGTTGATATTCTATTATGGGTCAGGAACCTTGGATACTTTATGTACATGATCTCAGTTGATTTTCTGGTTTTATGGAGAAGGCATCAGAGGCCCAGTTTTCTTAATAATTTGCTCAAGGTACACATGTAGGAAATGGGAGAATCCTACTGTATTAGTCAGGGTTCTCTAGAGAAATAGAACCAATAGACGATGTAGAGATATATAGAAAGAGATTTATCATGAGGGATTGACTCACATGATTATGGAGTCTGAGAAGTCCCCTAATTTGCCATTTTAAAGCTGAAGGCACGGGACAGTTGATGGTATAGTTCCAGTCCAGGCCTGAAGGCCTAAGTACTGCAGAAGCCAATAGTCTAAGTCCCAGTCTGAGTCCAAAGGTCTGAGAACCAGGAGGACTGATGTCTGAGTGCAGAAGATGGATATCCCAGCTCAAGCAGAAAAAAATGTGTCCTTCCTCCATCTTTTGGCTCCATTCGGGTGCTCAATGAATTGGCTGATGCCTGCACACACTGGTGAAAGTGAATCTTCTTCACTCCGTCTCCGGATTCAAATGCTAATCTCTTCCAGAAATACCCTCATGGACGCACCCCAAAATAGTGTATTACCAGCTATCCGGGCATCCCTTAGCCCAGTCAAGTTGACACATAAAATTAACCACCATACCAACACATCAGGATTTGAACCTTGGCCTTTAACGCCTACCTCAGAGACAAATACAAGTTCAGAGGGATGAAACATCACTTGAGTTTTAGGGGATGAGCAAAAGCATGATTGAAGGAGAGATGGCATTTGGAATCATTGAAAGATGGAAAGACTGAGTCAGGGATCAAGTAGAGAGGGCATTCCAGTGGAGGAATAACAATGTGAACAAAGGGTAGAAGCTGCAATTGAGCTGTGTGTTGGAAGAAGGGTAAAGAGTGTATCGAATGGAGGATAGGACGTATGCGAAATTTGCAGGAAATATGCTTGGGGGGTGGCAGTTGGGCTTCCACCAAGGAAGACTTTCTCTTGATAGGTGATGGGAAGATATTAAAGGTGTGGGGCAGGCCAGTGATGTAACTAGGGCTGCTTCTTAGGAAAATTAACTTTGTGAGCTTCAGGCTGACTCATAACAGATGTCACTCCTGCTGTCCTGGACTCCAAGCTGTCCTTTTTTTTTTTTTTTTTGAGATGGAGTCTTGCTGTCGCCCAGGTTGGAGTGCAGTGGCATGATCTCGGCTCACTGCAAGCTCTGCCTCCCGGGTTCATGCCATTCTCCCTCCTCAGCCTCCCAAGTAGCTGGGACTACAGACACCTGCCACCACACCCGGCTAATTTTTTTTTTTTTTTTTAGTAGAGACGAGGTTTCGCCATAATGGCCAGGCTAATCTCGAACCCCTTACTTCAGATGATCCGTCTGCCTCAGCCTCCCAAAGTGCTGGGATTACAGGCATGAACCACTACACCTGGTCCCCAAGCTGCCTTTTCTTGGCTTCTCCTTCTTCCAAACAGTGAAGAAACCTCCAAGGACAAAAACAATCAACCAAGCAAATAAAACCACAGCTCAGTGTGTATCCTCATTCCTCCCCACCTTCAAGAGTTTCTGTCTTGCTTCTTCTCTTAAACTCAGTGAGGCAACATCCTTCCTCAGGGAAAACTGTATTAAAAAGCTGTAGATTCACTAGTAATAGAGAAGTACCAGTTAAAATTAAATGAATCAGCACCAAATTAGTAATGATTTTTTAAAATGATAGTACTCAGTGCTTGTGAGGATGTGTTGACAAACACACTAGTGTGCATTGCTCAGAGGAATCAAAATTGATGAACACTGTCCAAGAATTCTGCTTGCAGGAATCCATTCAAAGGAAATCATCTAAGATTAAGACCGAAATTTACACCTAGAGGAGCTCACCACAAAATTATTTGAAACAGTTCTGTTGTCTGACCTTAGAATGAAGGTTAAGTAAAATAGGATGCAGTCATATGATAAAATGTCAAACAATATGATGATGAGTATGATCAAGTTTAATTCTTAAAAGGAATTTTGATTACATGCATTATACTTAAAAACTTGAATTTCCTTCTCTCTTTTCAAACTGAGCATTGTGGATAAAGCTAATTTTCTGATTTTTTTTTCTTTAACATCAGTCTCTTTTTGAAGATCTCTGTCTTCCTGGAGATATTCCACTATGTTGGGTTTGAAATGTGTCCATTCAGAGATCCACACAAATACTTTCCATGTGTGCATAGAAAATACACATTATTATTTTGGATTGTATTTTTTAAAATTATGCGAGAAAATATTTATGGCATACCAAGTAAGAAAAGCAAGAGATGTGTGATACAAACAGCATCATCTCAAATATGTACAACTAAACTCATGCTTAGAAAAGAAACTAGGCCAGGTGTGGTGGCTCATGCCTGTAATCCCTGCACTTTGGGAGGCTGAGGTGGGTGGATCACTGGAGGTCAGGAGTTCGAGACCAACCTAGCCAACATGATGAAACCCCTCTCTACTAAAAATACAAAAAATTAGCCAGGCTTGGTGTTGCGCACCTGCAATCCCAGCTACTCAGGAGGCTGAGCCAGGAGAATTGCTTGAACCCGGGAGGCAGAGGTTGCAGTGAGCCAAGATGGCACCACTGTATTCCAGCCTGGGCAACAAAAGCAAAACTCTGTCTCAAAAAAAAAAAAAAAAAAAGAAGAAAAGAAACTAAAAGAGACTATCTCCCAAATATTAATGGTTTATTATCTTATGTGGGGAGGATTTAGAGAGATTGCCTTTTTCTTCTGCATATATTTTCTAGATATAGCACATATTAATTTTATAATCAGAATAAAATTATGAAAAAATACATATAATGAATGAAAATGTCCTGTTTCTGTGACACCCCTCTCCTCCACCCCCAGAGAAGTCTTTTTACACTGTATTCTCCAGAGGAGAAGAGACCCTGCCTTCCCCACATCTCTTTCCATGTGTCTCACAGCTGGTGATAGCGATATGTCAGCTTTTTACCTGGAACAGCTTGAGCATCTCACTGCAAGAATTTCAAATAACCATGTTCTTCCACATCAAATAGAACCTCTCGAACTAGAAATCATCACACTTAATGCTACTATATAAATATTGTGGGCCAGTGCAGTGGCTCATGCCTGTAATCCCTGCACTTTGGGAGTCCGAGGCGGGTGGATCACCAGAGGTCAGGAGTTCGAGACCAGCCTGGCCAAAATGGTCAAACCCTGCCTCTACTAAAAGAAAAAAAGATTAGATGGGTGTAGTGGTGGGCACCTGTAGTCCCAGCTACTTGGGAGGCTGAGGCAGGAGAATTGCTTGAACCTGGGAGGCGGAGGCTTCAGTGAGCCAAGATCATGCCTCTGCACTCCAGCCTGGGCGACAAAGCAAGACTCTGTCTGGAAAAAAATAAATAAATAATAAATAAATAAATATTGCTTAGCATTTAATCAACCTCCTAAATAGTTTCATAAAACATGCAGTCACTTGGTCCCCAGTAAAGGCAGATGAGGTTTATCATGAGGAAGCCCATTTGCCCACATTCACCTGCTCTCGCCTTCTTTCTAATGTTCCTCTGTCAGCAGCCTCATCGAGATCCCACACCCAAGTCATGTTTGTATCCACAGTGTCCAGGACAATGTGCAGCCCCTAGTAGACACTCAGTGAATGTTTGCACAGACATGGAAAAAAGGAAGACAACAAAAGAAGCTGGCAGAAGAGAAAGAGAGAAAGATCTAGAAGTTGCTACCATCCCCAAGAGGCCCCTAGGAAAGGATACATCTTGAGTTTAATATGTTCGTTGTAAGACAGGCAAAAGCAAGGCCTTGAGGGCAGAATATTGGCTTTTGAAAGGAGCAAGCATTCATTCATTCATTCATTCATTCATTCACCCATCACTTTAGCTGTATAGTAAGTAGCTATAGAGGGCCTATTCTGTGCCTCAGGCTGTGCCAGGGCTGTGAGCAGGGAGGCAGATTCTCTGCGCTATTATGGAGCAGGTGAGGGAAGAGGGCAAGTTTAGGGAGATAGAGAATAAGCAACTAAACAAGTTAGTAACATTTCAGTCAGTGATAAAGTCTGTGGGGAAAACCCAAACAGAGTGATGTGATACTGTCTGGGAGCAGCGCACCCCGAGGGTAGTTTATTTTTATTTTTATTTACTCATTTGGAGCAGGGCCTCGCTCTGTCACCTAGGCTGAAGTGGAGTGGCATGTTAAGAACTCACTGCAGCCTTCACCTCCCTAAGCTTAGGTGATCCTCCCACCTCAGCCTCCCAAAGTAGCTAGGACTACAGGCATGTGCCACCATGCTCTGCTAAGAATTTTTTTTTTTAAGGAATGTGGTCTCACATGTTTTCCAGGCTGGTCTCAAACTCCTGCACTCAAGTGATCCTCCCACCTCAGCCTCCCAAAGTGCTGGGATTACAGGAGCGAGCCACCATGCCCAGCTAGCTGAGGGTGGTTTCGACTAGGAGGTCAGCCACTCAGCTTTGTCTCACAACAAATCACTGAATCCCCATATCCTTCCTGCCTCTGTTGGCCTCCATCAGCCTGAGTTGTATTGCCCCAGCTTATCTCATCTATTCATTCATTCCAGTGTTTATTGAACTCCACGTGCTGTCAGACATTGTGCTCGGTGCTGAGACTACAGGAATGATATGCCACAGCCTCCCCCCTCCTGAGCTCACAGAGGAGCAGGGTGACACTTGATGGCAAAGTGATGATGAGATCAGTGCTGGAAAGAGCCCAGCAAAGTGCTGTGGAGACCGGGGCCCCGGGAAGTCTACAGGGAAGAATTTCATGGCAGGAAATGTAGGCCTTAGCATAAGAGTTCAGTTTTCCATAAGAAAAAAAAACGGAGTGTCCAAGATTTACACCCTTTCTTGAAAGAACTAGAAAGGGATGCAGTGGCCCAGAGAGGAGGCAGTCTTCCCTTCGTAACTCTCTGCAGGCTGAGGATAGCTGCTGCGGTGGCCTTGATTCTAACAGATGCCAGCTAAGGACAGTACCAAAGTGAAGCAGTCACTCAGGGCCACACTGGGCCACAGGCCAAGGGGTCCCTACTAGGAGAGGAAGGGAAGGGTCCCAGCCAATTGCCCTTGGCAAAAGGCAGGGGTCAGTCATGTTGGCAGCACATCAGAAATTCATTAAAATAGTTAAATGGACATAAGCATTCGCAGTCTCTTGGCAACAAGTCCTTCCTTCTTCCAGTTCTGGTCTGTGCCCAGAGCTGGGTTGGATGGATGTGTGTGACGTGGGTCGGGAGGTGGGGTGGTGGATGTACCTGTCTTTTGGCCTGGTTTCGGTAGAAATTCAGTGGCTGGGGTGGGGAAAAGGCTTATCTCCTGCTGGCAGCGAGTTGGGTGACCGCTCCTCTCTGTTGGATTCCTATTCTCCTTGCTGCCTGGGGTACCACTCCGGGTCTTCAGACGGGTCCTGCAGCTCTCACTCGGCAGACAGACTCTGTGTGCCTCCTGCGCTCTGAAGACAGAGGACAGCCCTCCACAGTGACTTCTGACAGACATTTCTGTTTTGGAGCTACTTTCTTTGGCTTTTGACAAAGTCAGCAGATGAACGCTGTTTTCATGGGTCCAAGGAATTTTGGCTCCCAAGGGGATTTTATAACAGTCCACTATCTTTTGCTTGTTTTCCTTATTTTTAAGAATAATATGGGCCGGGCACGGTGGCTCACACCTGTGATCCCAGCACTTTGGGAGGCCAAGGCGGGCGGATCATGGGGTCAAGAGTTCGAGATCAGCCTGGCCAACGTGGTGAAACCCCGTCTCTACTAAAAATACAAAAATTAGTCGGGCGTGGTGCTGTGTGCCTGTAATCCCAGTTACTCGGGAGGCTGAGGCAGGAGAATTGCTTGAACCCAGGAGGCGGAGGTTGCAGTGAGCCGAGATCACACCACTGCACTCCAGCCTGGGTGACAGAGCAAGACTCTGTCTAGGAAAAAAAAAAATAATAATATAAAAATGATTTTAATTTTTTCTCACTATAAGGGCATGCATACTTGATTTTTTTTTTTAATAGAAGATACAGATAACTGAAAAGAAGAAAAGTAAAACCCGGATAGGTGCCCAGGTCTTGGCTTGGAAATGCCATTATCCACTAAAAGCAACCAGGTTCCTTGGAGAAATGGCTGATTTCAAGGCTTAGAAAGTATGGGATAAGTCTGGAACATCATGTTGTGTCAGAAAGACAGGGAGTGCTCAAAATATATTATGGAGCCTGTTAAAAAGGTACAGGAGCCAACTTGAAGGGCTCCTACTGGCCAAATTGAGGACAATTTGGAGCATCAAAATAAATATGGACAGTAAAGGATTATAATCCATTGACGAAAATAAGACTATGAGCCCATTTTGATAATAAATAAATGATAATTAATTCCTCATAATTAATCAACATAGAATGATTACATTAAAAATCATTTGGCAAGTTTCATCAATGAATTCTGAATCAAAGATGGGGAAGAAGTCTGATAAGGGATTGAAAATGTACAATAGTCCCAAAGTATCTTCCCTCAAATTATCTATTAGGTACGTAAGGAGAAATAGAAGGCATACTATGGAAAAAGCACAAATGTTAGCTAGATGATAAAAGTTAATATCACTCCTAAGGGACAAAAAGACATCACGTGTCTCTACATGTGATACCTTCAGAAGGATACAACAGCATTTATGTAATATTTCAGACAAAAATGCATAATGTGATTCCAATTATGAGGAAGTGTCAGACAATCTAAATTGTCGATAAAATAATAGTCCTGTGTTTTTAAAAACTGTTGCTGTCATAAATGACTAAGAAAAACCAATGGACTCTTGCAGATTGAGAAGACAAAAAGATGTGACGACTAAATGGGATGTGCCGTGCTGAACTGGATTCTGGACAAGAAAAAAATAAATTCCTATAGAGGACAAATGGGGACAATTGATTAAGTTGGAATATAGACTGTAGCTTAGATAAAAGCATTGTATCAATATTGTATTTCTGGAATTTGCTAATGGTTCCGTAGTTATGTGAGGGAGCATCTTTGTTCTTAAGAAACACATATTGAAATATTAAGAGATAAAAGGCATGATATTTGTAACCTACTCTCAAATGTTTCATAAAAAAAGACTTATACAAGCATAAATGTAGATAGAACGTAGAGCCTGTGCTAGACAGAAATAATAACAAATAAAACAGTGTGTTAACAATTGGTGGGTCGGGGGGAAGGGGATGCAGAGTTGTTTGTAGTATTGTACTACTCTTGAAGCTTTTCAGTAGGTTAGAAATTATTCCAAAATAATACATTCTAAAAAGAACAAAAACAACTCTTTTTTTTGTGATGAATGTTGTGTCCCAGGCTGGATGGTGTGACTCACTCACTGCAACTCCCCTGTTCAACAATACCATGGTGGTGCTCAATCCAGAATTGCTTTTCAAACAAAACTGGAATTAGAATGATGCCAAAGTTTTGTTAGTAAAGCAAAGTATTGCCCATGGCTTTTCTCTGTACACACACATACATACACGTGGTTTATAATTCATCATAATTATTAACAGTAAGACCAGGCGCAGTGGCTCACGCCTATAATCCTACCACCTTGGGAAGCCGAGGCTGGTGGATCACTTGCAGCTCAGGAGTTGGAGATCAGCCTGGGCAACACGGTGAAACCTAGTCTCTACTAAAAATACAAAAATGAGCCATGCCTGTGGTTCCAGCTGCTCAGGAGCCTGAGGCAAGAGAATCGCTTGAGCCGGGAAGTAGAGGTTTCTGTGAGCTGAGATCGCACCACTGTACTCCAGCCTGGGCAAAAGAGTGAGACTCTGTCTCAAAAAAAAAAACAACAACAAAAAAACAGTATCTATCATTATTTGTATTATTCAATTATATTGAATTGCCTTTATTTATCTAATCAATAGTTGCCAAATGTAGGTTTTTTTAAATCCCAGTTTTCTCCCCCCCCCCCCCCCCCCCTTTTTTTTTTGAGACAGGGTCTTGCTCTGTCACCCAGGCTGGAGAGCAGTAGAGATCACGGCCCACAGCAGCCTCAACCTCCTGGGCTCAGGTGATCCTCTCATCTCAGCCTCTAAAGTAGCTGGGACCACAGACACATACCACCATGCCCAGCTAATTTTTTAAAATTTGTTTTTGGCGAGATGGGGTCTCCCTATGTTGCCCAGGGCTGCTCTCAAACTCCTGGGCTAAAGTGGTCCTCCTGCCTCAGCCTCCCATAGTGTTGAGATTACAGATATGAGCCACTACACCTGGCCTTTTGTCACTATTAACAAGGCTTCTGAGAAGATGCTTGTAAATAAATCTCTGAGCACAGAAATGAACTTGTCCTTAGGATAAATTGCTAGACATGAAATACCTAGGTCAAAGGGCTAACATATTTTTAAAGCTTTTGACATGAGTAAAAAATTTTCAAACTTCCTCCCCAAAAGTTTATACCAATGCATTGCCTCACCAGTTTTTTATGAGATTATCTATTTTCAATTCCCTTACCTCCAATTGTATTGATTTTTCACCTTTCATCTTTGCCAAATGCAGTGAAGGGAATGGTCTCCACTTTGTGGTTCTAATCTGTAGTTCTTTGATTATTCCTGACAGTGAACTTGAGCACTTGTGTTTCTTCTTTTTCCAATGATAGCTAATAATGTATTTCATCAAATCGAAGGACACACTGGTTGTAAGATATGTCACCATTATTTTATGTGCCATTAAAGAAAGAACAGTGCATCCCAATTTCTGAAATGTTGAAACATGTGCACTTAGAATTTGTGAAATAAGTACTTTAAAAAGTACCTCTGAGATCTGTGGTCTGACAGCTCAGATTCAGGTCAAGAAATGAGGCTGCCTGGGGCCCTGTGCGATTGGGCAAGTTGCTTAACCTTCAGGAGGATTCGCAAAGTCCTTTGGGATTTTTCAGAACCTAAGAGGCATTATTAAAACAAAGATAATAATACCTTTCCCGACCAACTTGTTTTTCACTTTTCCTAATGTTTACTAAACACTGATGTTCTGTGTCATTCCCAGTGTCTGCACATGAGGAGTTTGCGATTTAATGGGGAGACAAACAGATAATTGTTCTGCCTGGGGAAGTCATGTAAGGCTACGAGAAGGAGGTAAAGAGACAGAGGGAGAGCTTGATCTTGTGGGATTTATTCATTAGGCAAATATTTATTCATCCTCTACCATATGCCCAGGACTATGCTAGGTGCTGAGGTTGAGTGAGTATTTTTTTTTTTTTTTTTTTTTGCCTTGAGAGCAAGTCTCACTCTGTCACCCAGGCTGGAGTGCAGTGGCACGATCTCGGCTCACTGCAACCTCCACCTCCCAGGTTCAAGAGATTCTCCTGCCTCAGCCTCCTGAGTAGCTGGGATAACAGGCATGCGACCCCAAGCCTGGCAAATGTTCGTATTTTTAGTAGAGATGGTGTTTCACCATGTTGGCCAGGCTGGTCTCGAACTCCTGACCTCATGTGATCCACCAGCCTTGGCCTCCCAAAGTGCAGGGATTACAGATGTGAGCCACTGCACCCGGTCCAAGTGGGTATTTTTAAGACATGAATAGGGGATGGGCATTCGGGGCAGAGGGAACAGTAGGGACAGTGAGGTAAAGGAAGCTTAAGTGTTTCCTGGGAAACAGGGAGTGGTTCCCAGGAGGTGGGAGGCTGGAGAAGATGGGGCAAAAGATGGGATGGGGTATTATCAACCCCATTTGGTTGATGTAGAAACTGAGGCTCAGACAGACAAGGTATGCAATGTTCTAGGGCCCCATAGAAAAGGAGTACTGCATGGTGTTGGATTTATCTGTTTGGGCATCCGGCTCTCCACTCCTGCCCAATGATGAGCTCTTTAAGAGAAGAAGGCACCATCTTTTATTCTAAGTACCTTGCACAGTCAGGTCCCATTATGGATGTTGCCATACCTACTTGTTGAATGAATGAATGAGTCAACTATTACAGAAGTGACGGACGTCAAGTCCCCTTCCTGCAGCCCACAGGTCTGAATGAGTTCAGGGTCAAAGAACTGTTTATATCATTTCTGTCCAGGTATTTCCTAGAGGCCTACACTGCCCAGTCCCTGGTCCTATCTTGCCTGGATTGTGCAAGGAAGTGGCTTCACTGGTTTAACCACTCTAAATTGAAACCCTGCTCAGCCTCCGAGAAGGCAACCTGAGTTGGAAGGACAGGCAGTACCTTTTAGGGCCTCAGGGTGAGCACAGGGAGGCCTGTTCCTAGAACCGCCTCTTCCTGCTGAGACTCCCCTAGAACAGTGACTCAAGGCATTTAGGCAAATCTTGTTTCCAAGGTAATTTTCCTAATGAGAAGGATGAGTAAGGGCTTTATGAACTGTAAAAGGCTGTGCAAATAGGAGAGATTACCATTTGGTATTGCTACTAATCTCGTGGAAAGAGAATTCTAACAGGGACCTTAGTAATCACTTTGTCTGCTCTCTATCTCCATTTTGCAGAGGAGGACAGTGAAGCCAAAGAGGAGAAGGGGCTTGGCTAAAGTTATCCAACAGGCAAGGAGACTTAGGAAACAGAGCACACTGGTAAAAAGCTGGTGCACCTGGGTAGAAAAATGGGTCACATCTCAGCTTCACCCGTTATTAGCTGCGGGGAGCTTGGGAAGGTGAATAAGTTCTCTAAGCATCAGCTTCTTCATTTATAAAATGGAATAATGATAATTAATTTAGGTGTTATTGTAAGGATTGAATAAGGTAACAAATGAATGGAAAGACCTTTATATGTACCTGGAATGTAGAAGGTGATGAATAAATGTTAGGTGTTATGACTTTGCTACTATTATTATTTATTATTATATATTGGCAGAGGTGGGCTAGGATACATGATCTCCTGACTCCCATTCTGTTTTCTGCAGTCACCAGACTCCTGGAGTTCAGCATATCAGACTAAGTTTACTACGGCTTCATTCATTCATCACATATTTAATGAGTTCCCTTTATGTATTAAGCAAAATGCTAGTTACTGTGTGTGTTGGGGTGGTGACGGGGAGTGGGCAGGTGATAAGCAAGAGGTATAAAAATGAAACAAATATGGTCCATGCTGTCAAGATGAGTATAGCCTGGAGGGATTAGAAGTGGAAGGGAAAGGAGGAGCTACCCCTATGTACAAGAGGCAAATCACCTTACAAGGTAAAATTGATTCTGGAAGTCATTTTGGGAGATCAAGGAGCCATTCAGAAACCTGAGTAGGTCCAAGCCAGTTCAACATCTTCTGGGATCAAAACAAAACCCCCCACACAGGACAAAACCTCCACACACAACACTCCTGGTTCTGATGGCAGATGCTCATTCCCCAACCCAGAGGCTAGAGGACCTAAATGGCCCTGTCTGGGGGATTGAAGGAAACCAAGACTCTCCCCTTTGGGGAAACCAGCTCTACACTGTCACCAGGTCTCCTTTTTGAAACAGAAATGTGCCTCTCTGTGCAGAGCAGCAGGCATCCATGGAAGAATCAGATAGGGACAACATCTGTCTCTGCCCTTGGGAGAGGTGAGATCATGTTTGTGTGATGATTGGAGATAAGGCTTTAAGCAAGGGGCCTGGGGCAGCTGTCCATCAGCCACCACTTCAAGGTCAGACAGCATCAAAGTCAGGGAGCCATCTAGAAATGAACATGCAGCAGGTTCTCTAAAAGCAGCAATGAAAACGACTCAAAATCAAGAGAGGAAAGAGGGGGAAAAAAAACAGGCTATGAGCCAAACACTTTCATAGATGCCATCTAATTTAGTCTTTACCACAATCACCTTTTACAGATGAAGACACCAAAACTTAGAAAGAGTAAGAAACCTGCCCCAGCTAACTGATGGTGAAACCCAAACTTAAACCAATACCTTGAAATTAACACCTGAGAAAAGAGCAAGGGATCTCTGGACTGGTTCTCATGCCCCACCAAACCAGAATAATGAGAAGCAAAAAGCATACTGTCCAGTGGAACACGATTTCTTCTTCCAAATCCAGCTTAAATAGCACTTCTACTGCCTAATCACTCTCATCAGAACAACCACTCCCTATTCCGAATTTCTTTAATCAAGTTTTTTTTATTAAATATTTTTACTATGTTTATGGCACCTACATCCAGACCTAACTGCTTGCCTTTTTAGCAAGGGTTCTCAGACAGGAGAAGGGCTATGAGGAAGTGGACGTGTTCCTAAAGTGGAAGGACAGTGCATCCTGCTAGAAAGAGCAAGAGATAGCAATTCAGAAAGACATGCATGCAAATCCCAGCTCCACCACTTGCCAGCTGTATGATGCTGTGCCCTTATTAACTCTTCTCAGGTTCCTCATCTTTGTTTTACTTTAAATTTTTAATTTTTGTGGGTACATAGTAGGTATATATATTTATGACATAGATGGGATATTTTGATGCAGGCATGCAATGTGCAATAATCCCATCGGAGTTAATGGGATATCCATCCCCTCAAGCATTTATCCTTTGTGTTACAAACAATCCAATTATACTATTTCAGTTATTTTTAAATGTATAATTAAATTATTATTGACTATAGTCACCCTGTTGTGCTATCAAATACTAGGTCTCTTGCGTCCTTCCTTCCTCCCTCCCTCCTATTCCCCACACCCCCTTTCTCTCTTTCTTTCTTGACAGGGTCTTGCTCTGTCAACCAGGCTGGAGTGCAGTGGCACAAACTCAGCTCACTGTAACCTCTGCCTTCCAGGCTCAAATGATCCTCCCACCTCAGCTTCCCGAGTAGCTGAGACTGTAGGTGCACACCATTATAACTTCCTTTTTTTTTTGTAGAGATGAAGTCTCACTATGTTGCCCAGGGTGGTCTCAAACTCTTGGGCTCAAGCGATCCTCCTGCCTTGGCCTCCTAAAGTGTTGGGATTACAGGTGTGAGCCATTGCGTCTGGCCCTTATTCAGGTTTTCTAGCTATTTTTCTGCACCTAGTAACCATCTCCACTTCCCGCTAGCATTTCCCCCTCTACTCTTCTCAGCCTCTGGTAGCCACCCTTCTACTCTCTATCTCCATAAGTTCAAATGTTATAATTTTTAGCTCTCACAAACAAGTGAGAACAAGTGAAGTTTGTCTTTCTGTGCCTGACTTATCTCCCTTTAACAACTTCCAGTTCCATCCATGTTGTTGCAAATTACAGGATCTTGTTAGTTTCTTCATCTTAAAATGGAGATCTGAATATCCTCTTTACAGGTTGTTCTGAAGTATTTTAGAGATAAAACACTTAACACTCCTAGGACAGTACCTCTTATGTGGAACCTCCTTTCCCCTTGCTGTGTGTTTCCATGTGGGGGGACATCAAAGAATGTAACACTCCTGGCTTCTTTCTGGTCCTGTGCTCAGGATTCCACAAGGAGGAACTACCTTCTTGGCAAATTTGGGGTAAGAAATGGGCATATGTACACCTGCCCCCTATCTACTTTTCCTTTGGAATTCAGCCGCCACCAGAAGCACATATTCTGCCCTGCTCCTCCATACGTTATGTGTTTCTGGGGAGGCACACTACATGGGGAGGTCAGCATTTTTCCACCACTGCCCAGGACCAGGTGCGAGTCAGGCTGATTCTGGTCAGCAGAAGCCTGTTGTTGCCTTAAACCTAAGCTGAGCTCTCCAATACTGTCTCTCCCATTTTGTTCTCCACCTGCCAGACTCCTCTCTTATTTTAAATGGTTCAGAACAGGGTGGGGACTACAAGAAGGTGGTGATGGGTATCCTTTAGAAACCTGCTCTAATCTCAACATGTTCCACATCAGGCTTTCAATAAACAGGAGCTGTCATTTGCACCAAAAGTAAACTTCTTGTATTTGTAGTGCTGACTCTGCCCCTTCTATGTCCTCTCTTAGGCAACTCCCTCAGTGCTCCCCACCCCGAGCTGATGTTCTTTCCCACCACTCCCAAGACACTTCCTAGCAGTGTTGACCTGAGCTCAGTCATCAGCAAGTGTCTTGCTGGGACACTTCCTTAAGCCCTGCCCCAGAAAAGTAAACTTCCCTTTCCAAGAAGCAAGATACGTATTCCTTTTGATGGAAGTTTTTTATGGTAGGTTCTTAGCTCCTTGTTCTTTGTAGATGTAGACTCTCTGGTGCATCTATAAGGCGCTCTGCTTGCTTTCCTGTTAATATGAAAACATGGAGGTGATAGAAGCGTTAATTTTCAGAACTCAAAGGGGCTTCCCTGCTAATCTCCACTGTTTGTAAAAATGTGAGATTTAGCCAAAGCAGTAGTGCTAATAGTTAATTAACTAGCAGGAGAACCATGGAGCAGTGGGATTTAAATACCCATGTGCACACCTGCACTCCCCTTTTAAATTCCCCAAGATCCTGCGTTTGGAAAATGACATGAAGGAAACCCATAGCAACCTCTGTGTGGGTTGAGGGATTATACGTGATTTTGAACTTCTTCAGATATCTCAATGTTTTAAAATAAATTTTCTACAATGAGTATGTTTTAATTTCAAAATCAAAAGAAAAAGGGATTAAACATAAAACTCACCTGAAAAAAACATATGACTTGGAGAGATGCAAAATAATTCCTAGAGCCTTTAATAATGCTTATGGGGTACCTACTATGTACGAGGCACTGTGCCATTTGCTGTGGAGAATGCAAAGTGTGTAAAACACGGTGCTTGCCCTGAAAGGGATGAGGCAACATGAACAACTACTTCCTGAATTTGTAAGTTGCAGAGATTGAGCTAGGGTGATCTGCAAGGATGCAGGTGTGACTTATAGGTAGTGTCTGTTTAGCTCAACAAATTTTTACGGAGGATCTACGTGGCAAGTCCTGTCTTAGATGCTGAGATATGTTAATCCATAGAAACAGAAAGAAAATTGGTGGTTACCAGGAGCTGGGGGGAGGGGGAAATGGAGACTGACTGCTTAATGGATATGGAGGTTATTTGGGTGGGGGGTGATGGAAAGAGGTGGTGGTTGCACAACACTGTGAATGTACTAAACGCCACTGAATTGAACACTTTACAATGGTTAATTTGATGTGTTTTGTATCAATAAAGAAGGGGAGAAACTTGATCCTATGTGAACCCCTCCTACTTATCCTCTATCTCTCTCCTGAATGACCCACGTATCCTGAATGTCAGTCCATATTCGCTGTTTGTGCTCCTTTGCTCCTGTTAACTCTGAACCTACAGTAATCTGGCTTCTTTGTCCCCATCATTTCCCTGAAGCCACTACTAACTGCATAATTATCAAATCCAATGACCATTTAAAAATTCTTTTAATAGTCCTTATCGGACCAATACACCCAACTATGCTTTGGGCATCTCCACTTAGATGTCCAATTCCAGAGGCCTCACTTTTTCATCTGTAAAATAAAAAAGGACCCGTCTCATAGGGCTGTTGTGAGGATTGAGCACAGTGGTATGCTGGTCAATGTTTAACAACCAGCTCTGAGGACAGAGGACTCCTGATTCATAGCATTTGATGATTTCTGTGGTGCAAATACTCCCACTAAGGCTGGTTTCAAGGAACCAATGTAACATTATTGCATGTGGAATTAGATATGGGAGCCATTATATCTTACTTGCACCGTGCAGATACAGTGGACATTATCTGAGTCTGGATAACAGTGAAAGGTAGTAAAATAATTAGGAACTGCTGGGCGCAGTGGCTCATGCCTGTTGTCCCAGCACTTTGGGAAGCTGAGGCGGGCGGATCACCTGAGGTCAGAAGTTCGAGACCAGCCTGACCAGCGTGGAGAAAGCCCATCTCTACTAAAAATACAAAATTAGCCAGGCGTGGTGACGCACACCTGTAATCCCAGCTACTCAGGAGGCAGGAGAATCACTTGAACCCGGGAGGTGGAGATTGCGGTGAGCTGAGATTGCACCATTGCACTCCAGCCTGGTCAACAAGAGCGAAATTGTGTCTCAAAAAAAATAATAAAAATAATAATTAGGAACTGATGAGTTTCTATTATATTTGTTTACAATCCAATGTATTTAATTTTTAAATTGTGAGTATATGTAATTTGATTTTTAATAATTGCTGTGTTTAGTGATTTTTAATAATTGCTGTGTTTAGTGACTGGCTTGCAAATTCTTGAAAATTTAATAATCAGCTCTTGCAAGCCAGTCCAAGCTGGTTCCAGGTACTGTTGAATGAACTACAGCTTGTACCGGCTTAGGAGAGAACTCAGCATATGTAAAGTGCTCTCTAAATGGTAGCCAATGTGATTCTTGTCATTTATTTTGTTACACACTTTGTGATTGTAGTAGAAAAGTCAGGAAAGACACATTTTAAATGCACCTTTGTATGATTTTAAGGTCGCATTATTTAACCGAGGAACATGGACTTGAGGGATGCCCGTGCAACATGGTTTACTCACAAAATTACTGTGTTTGGCATAAATTCAGAACTGAGACCTGGAAAAGAACTAAAAAACTTTGAGTTAAAAAGTATAAAAATTTCGACTTACTGTAGTATTGCAGGTGAGAGCAGGAAGCTGGAGGCAGCTCTTCACCAGGGGCTGGAGAAGCAACAGGAAGGATCACGGTGGGCGGTGCCGTGCGGCGGTCAGAAGCAGCAACCTGGAGTGCTGTCATGCACTGCAAAACGATGTGCTGGGTCAACAATGGACCCGTGTGCCACGGTGGTCCCATTAGATTACTATGGAGCTGAAAAAGTCCACGTAGTGATGTTGTAGCCACAGTACAGAGTGCAAGACGTTACTTGTGCTTACAATGACACCAAAACAATCCTGTACAGTACAGAATGCGTGATCACGATGGTAAACAACTATGTTACTGGTTCGTGTATTTACTATACTTATTATTGTTATTTTAGAGAGCACTCCTTCTACTTATACAAAAAAGGTAATGGTAAAGCATCTTCAGACGGGTTCTTCAGGAGGTATCCAGAAGAAGGTGTTGTTATTATGGATGACAGCTCCATGCGTGTTATTGTCCCCGAAGCCCTTCCAGTGGGACAAGTTGTGGGGGCAGAAGACAGTGATATAGATGGTTCTGACCCCATGTAGGTCTAGGCTAACATGTGTGTTTGTCTCTTAGTCTTTAACAAAAAGTTTTAAAAAGCAAAACAATTTTTAGAAGTAGGGAAAATCTTATAAAATAAAAATATAAAGAAAGGAAATATTTTTGTACAGCTGTTCAATGTGTTTGTGTTTTAAGCTAAGTGTTAATACAAGAGTCAGAAAGTCTACAGTAGTGGACAGTAATGTCCTAGACCTTCACATTCATTCACCACTCACTTGCTGACTCACCCAGAGCAGCTTCCAGTCCTGCCTGCTCCATTCATGGTAAGTGCCCTATGTAGGTGTACCCTTTTTTTTAATTTTTATACTATATTTTTACTGTAGCTTTTCTGTGGTTAGATACACACATAGTTACCATTGTGTTACAATTGTCTGTGATATTCAGTATAGTAAACTGCTGTACAGATTTGTAGCCTGGGACCAATAGGCTAGACTATATGGCCTAGGTGTATAGTAGGCTAGACTATCTAGGTTTGTGTAAGTACACACTATGGTGTTCACACAAGGATGAAATTGCCTAATGATGTATTTCTCAGAACAGATTCCCGTTGTTAAGCAACACTTGACTATATGTATATTCCCGTATTAGTCTGTTCTCACACAGCTAATAAAGACATACTCAAGACTGGGTAATTTATAAAGGAGAGAGGTTTAATGGACTCACAGTTCCACATGGCTGGGGAGGGCTCACAATCATGGCGGAAGGAAAGGGAAAGCAAGACATGCCTTTCATGGTGGCAGGCAAGAGGGCGTGTGCAGGGAAACTCCCCTTTATAAAACTACCAGATCTCCTGAGACTTATTCACTATCCCAAGAACAGCATGGGAAAAACCTGCCCCCATGATTCAATTACCTCCCACCAGGTCCCTCCCACAACACGTAGGAATCATGGGAGCTGCAATTCAAGATGAGATTTGGGTTGGGACATAGCCAAACCGTGTCAGTACCCTTGTAAGGTATAGAATATTCTGTCATGTGTATGTGTGTGTATGCATGTATTTAACGAATAGAATATTACTGTCCTCCAGATCTCATCCTGTTTCTTTTTCATTTCCCATAGTGCTGTTTCTGTGATCTGCATTACTACACGTATGTATTTGTATCTGTCGTGGTCCAGGCAGGGAAAAGATGGACACACACATGTTGCATAGTTGGAGAATTAGTGAAAGGACTATTTACAGAAGTGTGGGCAGGGTTAGGAAAAGCACCCGATGACAGTGAGGTGCCCTGGAGCTAGGAACAGCCATGGGACCTAACCGTGTCCTGGACTGTAAAAGCCAACTCCATTGAGAGAGCCACCTGGAAAGGGCCACCTCACAGGAGCTGTGGGGATACAGCCATCAGCTGCCTCCAGGGGAGGACCTTGCTCCCTGGCAGGGAGGGAGGGAGGGGTGTAAATACTCTGGCTTCCCTTTCCTGCCACCTTCTGGATCTCCTGGCGGTGCTTCCCATTGCCCAAACACAACCAGAAGGCAAGGAGCTAACAAGCGCATTGATGCACACCCTGCAGATGAGCCTCCAGGGACCAGACCTGGGCTGAGATAAACAGAGAGCCCATCTAGAGGTGCAAATGGAAGCCATCCAGCACAATATTGCAGGACATAAATCAACCATATTAGGATAAATGTTAACAGGGCGGGGGTGGGGGAGTGGAAAGGGAGTGAGAACTTGGAATGTAAAGGAGCATACAAAAACAAGAAGCTGTTTGCACGAATGTTGAGGATAATCATGTCTTAAATGGAGGAGTCTAATTAATTCAACTCTCAACTCTGAGGTCGAAAAGAGAAAGCAAATCTGACGTTTGATAGAAAGGCAGCAACCATACTAAAGAAGTCTTTGGAAAACATACTTTTCCCCCATACTGTTTGTGTTGCAACTCAGACCGTCCCATCTGAACCCAGGGCTGGAGAGAGAATTGAGTCCTTGTGTGAAAGAATGGGTTGGCCACAGGAAGGGGCCCAGGGTGAGGTCCGTTAGATGAAAAACAAAAGCAGAAATGTGTGTGTGGGCAGGAGAATGGGTCTCAGGAGTGTATTTAAAAATCTGTATTTATCAAGAAAGAGGAAGAGAAGGCATGTAGGCAATTAGGAAGGGATGATGCTTTTCTTGTAAAAATGAAGGGGTGTGTGTGTGTGTGTGTGTGTGTGTGTGTGTATACTTATGCAAAGAAAAATGTCTGGCAGGCAAAACACCAAAATATGAATGGTGGTTGTCTTTGGATGTGGATTATGAAGAGTTGTGTTTATTTAATTTATCTGCTTTCCTGCATTTTCTACTTTTTATAAAGTAAACCTGAGTTATTTATGCAATAAGAAAGGATTTAAGCAAAAAAGGTAGTCATATCTATCCAAAACACTCATAGCCAAGAAGACCGATGGTGTCTGAAAGCTGTGCCACATTTCTTCCCTCTGCTCACCTTTTCCTCCTCATCTCTCCTTCCTCTTCTGCCTCCAGGTTCTGTACATGACTTGTTAGCTCACAGTGAGCTGATTGACTGAGTCATTTGCAGTGGAAAGTCACAGACATGACTTGGGCTCAGCTGAAAACAAGAAGGTCATCAAAATGATTTAATTGTAACCGCCGCTTGGGAACATTCTCTACTTTCCACCAACAGGCTGAATGAGGGTTGAAAAGTAATCCTTCCTGGAATTTGGTACTTATATCAGTTTCTCAGGGCTGCCATAACAAATTACCACAAACTGAGTGGCTTGAAACAACAAATATTTATTGTCTCAGAGTTCAGGAGTCAGAAATCAAGGCGTTGTCAGAGTTCGCTTCTTCTGGAGGTGCTGAGGAAGGATCTGTTCCATGCCATTCTCCCAGCTTCTGGTGGCTGTGGCCAATTCTTGGCATCCTTGGCTTGTAGCTGCATCACTCTAACCCAGGCGTCCCCAACCTCTAGGCCACGGAGGGCCCATGGCCTGTTAGGAATCAGGCTACACAGCAGGAGGTGAGCGGCCGGTCAGTGAGCATTACCAGCTGAGTTCTGCCTCCTGTCAGATCAGTCGCAGCATAAGATCCTCATAGGAGCTCGAATCCTATTGTGAACTGCATCTGTGATGGACTAGGTTGTGTGCTTCTTATGAGAATCTAATGCCTGATGATCTGTCTCTGTCTCCCATCACCCCCAGATGGGACCATCTAGTTGCAGGAAAGAAAACAAGCTCAGGGCTCCCACTGCTTCTACATTACCATGAGTTGTATAATTATTTTACTATATATTATTACATTATTATTTCTGGTCCATGGAAAAATTGTCTGCCATGAAACTGGTCCCTGGTGATGAAAAGGTTGGGCACTGCTGCCCTAATGTCTGTCCGTCTGTGTCATATGGCCTTCTTCCCTGTGTGTCTGTGTGCCTCCAAACCTCCCTCTCTGTATAAGGACACTAGTCATTGGATTTAGGGCCCATTCCAATCCAGTATGACCTTATTTAATTTGATTACATCTGCAAAGGCCATATGCCCAAATAAAGTCGTATTTGTAGGTAATGAGGAGTAGGGCTTTGACATCTCTCACTGGGGGACACAACTCAACCCACAACAGTGCTATTTGCTAAAAACTTAGAATTTTTTAACATTAACATAGAGAAAATACATGCTGAGAAATATTTATGAAATAATCATTAATATTTTAAAAATTCTTATTGAAATATAACATCACACAAGGAAGTACAAACTCGTAAGCGTTCATCTCCATGAATTGTTACAAAGTGACGCAGCCATGTCGTCAGCACCTGGACTGAGAATCAGAACATTACCTTTCCTGCAGAGGCCTTCCTCTGTCCCTCCCCGGTCCTCACCCTTAACATCATAGGTGCGGTTTGTCTACTGCTGAACTTTGTACATATGGAATAATACAGAATCCACCTTTTGTGGCTGGTTTCTTTTGCTCAACATTACGTTTTTGAGATTCATTCATGTTGTGTGGAGCTACAGTTTGTTTACTTTTAATTGCCATGCAGATTTCATTCTATGACTATTCCACCATTACTCTACTGTTGATGGATATTTGGGTTGTTTCTGTTTTGTTTTTTGCAACTACAAATAGTGCTGCTGTTAATATTTTTGTACATGTCTTTTGATGGATATATTTACATATTTATGTTGAGTATATATCCAGGAGTAGAACTGTTGAATCACAGGGTAAGTGTATGCTCAGCTGTAGTAGATATTGCCAAGGAGTTTTTGAGAGTAGTTGTATCAATTTATACTTTCACCACCAGTGCACAAGTGTTCCAGTTGCTCTATATCATCAGCAATCCTTTGTAATGTCTTTTTTAGTATAACCATTCTAGTGGATGGATATCTTTGCAAACAAGGTATTCAATTCACCATTGTTCATAACAGCAAACAAAATGAAACAAACCTGGAAGTGTTTAATGACATGAAAAGATGCTTATGACATATTAAGTTAAAATAAATGTGTAAAACTCTATAAACCCATTTAAAAAAAAGCAACAGAAAGAAATGTATACATCACTCTCTTCTTTACTTTCTATCTTTATATATCCTTAGCATCTCTGTTTCCTCTGCTTGAAATGCTTCTCCCCCAGTTATTTTCATAGATGCTCATTCCTATATTTCAGGTCTGGTGTATCATATATCTGTTGACCATTTGTATGTCTTCTTTTGAGAAATGTCTATTCAGATGTTTTACCCATTTTTGGATCTGATTATTTGGGGTTTTTGCTATTGAGTTGTTTGAACTCCTTATATATTCTGATTGTTAATCCTTTGTCAGATGGGTGGTGTGCAAATATTTTCTTCCATTCTGTAGGTCATCTCTTAACTTTGTTTTGCTGTGCAGAAGGTTTTAGCTTGATGTAATTCCACTTGTCTGTTTTTGCTTTGGTTGCCTGTGCTTTTGAGGTCTTACACAAAAAAGTCCCAGACCAGGCCAGGCACAGTGGCTCTCGCCTGTAATCCCATCACTTAAGGAAGCCAAGGTTGGCCATTCACTTGAGATCAGGAGTTCAAGATCAGCCTGGCCAACATGGTGAAACTCTGTCTCTAATAAAAATACAAAAATTAGCCGGGCATGGTGGTGGGTGCCTGTAATCCTAGCTACTTGAGAGGCTGAGGCAGGAGAATCGCTTGAACTCAGGAGGCAGAGGTTGCAGTGAGCTGAGATTGTGCCACTGCACTCCAGCCTGGGGGAGAGAGTAAGACTTTGTCACAAAAAAAAAAAAAAAGAAAAAAAGAACCAAGACCAACATCCTGGAGCATTTCTTCACTATTTCCTTCTAGTAGTTTTATAGTTTCAGGTATTAGACTGAAGTCTTTAATCCATTTTGATTTTATTTTTGTATATGATGAGAGATGGGGGTCTAGCATCATTCTTCTGCATATGGATATCCAGTTTTCTCAGCAATATTTATTGAAGAGACTGTCCTTTCCCCATTATATGTCTTTGACGTCTTTGTTGAAGATGAATTGGCTGTAAATGCATGGATTTATATCTGGGTTCTCTATTCTGTTCCATTGATCTATATGTCTGTTTTTATGCCAGTACCATGCTGATTTGGTTACTATAGCTTTGTAGTAAACTTTGAAGTCAGGTAGTATGATGCCCCCACTTTGTTCATTTTGCTCAGGATTGCTTTGGCTATTTGGAGTCTTTTGTGGTTCCATATAAATTTTAGGATTTTTTTCTATTTCTGTGACGATTGTCATTGGTATTTTGATATGGATTGCATTGAATCTGTAAATTGTTTTGTGTAATATTGTCATTTTAACAATATTAATTCTTCCAATCCATGAGCATGGAATATCTTTCCATTTTTTTGTATTCTCTTCAATTTCTTTAATCAGCATTTTTATAGTTTTCTTTGTATAGATGTTTCACTTTTTTGGTTACATTGATTCCTAGATATTTTATATTCTTTGTAGCTATTGTAAATGGAATTGATTTCTTTTTCAGATTGTTCACTGTTTGTGTATATAAGTGCTACTGATTTTTGTATGTTGATTTTGTATCCTACAACTTTACTGAATTTGCTTATCAGTTCTAACAATTTTTTGGTGGAGTCTTTAGATTTTTCTAAGTATGAGATCATGTCATCTATAAATAAGGCTAATTTGACTTATTTCTTTCCAGTTTGGATGCCCTCTCTTTCTTTCTTTTGCCTAATTGCTTTGGCCAGGATTTCTAGGACTATATTGAATAAAAGTGGTGAAAATGTACATCCTTGTCTTGTTCTAGATCTTAGAGGACAATCTTTAATTTTTCCCTATTCAGTGTGATGTTAGCTGTGGATTTGTTGTACATGGCCTTTATTATTTTGAGATATGTTCCTTCTATACTCAGTTTGATGAGGGTTTTTACCATAAAGGGATGTTGAATTTTATCAAATGCTTTTTTGGCATCTACTGAAATAATCATACGGTTTTTGTTCTTGGTTCTGTTAATGTGTTGCATCACATTTATTGATTTATGTATGTTGAATCATCCTTGAATCCCTGGGATAAATCTCACTTGATCATGGTGAATGATCTTTTTAATATGTTGTTGAATTTGGTCTGCTAGTATTTCATTGAGAATTTTTGCATCTATATTCATCAATAATAATGGCCTGTATTTTTCTTTTTTGTTGTGCCTTTATTTGGTTTTGGTATCAGGGAGATGCTGGCTTTATAGGATGAGTTTAGAAATATTCTTTCCTTTTCAATTTTTTTGAAGCATTTGAATAGAATTGGCATTAGATCTTCTTTAAATGTAAGGTTGAATTCAGTAGTGAAGCCATCAGATCCTGGGCTTTTCTTCGATGGGAAACTTTTTATTATGGCTTCAGTCTCATTACTCATTATTGGTTTATTGAGGTTTCCTATTTCTTTTCTCTTTTTTTGAGACATGGTCTCACTCCGTCACCCAGGCTACAGTGTAGTGGCGCAATCTCGGCTCTCTGCAACTTCCACCTCCCAGGTTCAAGCGATTCTCCTGCCTCCGCCTCCCGATTAGCTAGGATTGCAGGCACCCGCTGCCACAACTAGACAATTTTTCTATTTTTTCAGTAGAGACAAGGTTTCACCATATTGGTTAGGCTGGTCTCAAACTCCTGACCTCAAGTGATCGGCCCACCTTGGCCTCCCAAAGTGCTGGGATTTTCTTTTTCTTCATGGTTCAATCTTGGTAGGTTGTATGCATGTCCAGGAATTTATCCGTTTCTTCTAGGTTTTCGAATTTGTTGGTGTATAGTTGTTTATTTTTAAATATTTATTTATTTATTTATTTATTTTTGAGATGGAGTTTCACTCTTGTTGCCCAGGCTGGAGTGCAGTGGTGCAATCTCGGCTCACTGCAACCTCTGCCTCCCAGGTTCAAGTGATTCTCCTGCCTCAGCCTCCTGAGTACCTGGGATTACAGGTGCCTGCCACCACACCCAGCTAATTTTTTGTGTTTTCAGTAGAGATGGGGTTTCATCATGTTGGTCAGGCTGGTCTCCAACTCCTGACCTCAGGTGATCCACCCACCTCAGCCTCCTGGTGGTTTATAATAGTCTCTAATAATTCTTTGTATTTCTATGGTCTCAGTTGTAAAATAATATATATAGCTTTAGGCTTCGCCTTTAAGCTCTTTTTGTTTCTCTCATCTGTTAAATGGGAAAATTGCAAAATAAGGAGAACAATATTAGCCTAACAATGTTATTGTGAAGATAGAATGAAATACCGAACGTGAAAGTACAGTGTTTTGAAAACTGTGGCTCACCATACAAACGTGAGTTAGGGTTCTTGTGAGCAGATGACAGAGAATCCACCAGACTCCAGCTCTCTGAGACACCTGGCACATTGTCCCCTGAAATTTTACTTGCAAAATCAATTCAAATTGGCTTCAATACAGACTCTTCCTCATGAACTGAAAGTCAGCCAAAAGACACCGAACAAAGAGCCGCAGTGATTATTACCATCTCAAACAACAAGCCATGTTTACCAGAGATGCTGGCTTTAGGATCAACCTTCTTGAAGGAGGTCTTTATGTATTGATTGCGAGGTTTTACCAGGCAGAATATTAATAACATTTCCCAGGGAAACGAAATTGAAGGGCTTTGCCAACATCCATTACAACCAGAAATTTACAAATGGACTTAAAGGGCTGAAGTCTGTTAATCTGATTTCCCCTTCCAGTCCTACCTGTGGGGAGGCTGCACAGTCAGAGGTGGGCGGTGGAGGTCTGCACAGACATTTGGTAGCTTTTACTCTCTGAGCGGGCATCACCTTCATGCTCATCATCACCATTATCAGAGCAGCATCAACTTACTCAAATCTAGGTACTTCCTTTGGGCTAGATGCTTTACAGATAGTATCTGGTTTACTTTTCATCACTATCCCAATGACACAGGGTCATTTTACAAAAAATAGAAATGAAGTCTCAGAGCAGTTATGTCTTGCCCATGTGCCTACAACCGGGAAATGGCAGAGTAGGGATTTATGCTCAGGGCTTTGTGTTCCAAAGCCTGAATGCCTAACCACTCATCTATATCACCTCCCAGGAGGAGGTTGGTTGAGCTCCTTAAGGCTGCAAGGGGCAGATATCTGCAGGCAATGTTCAGTTACAGCAGTTGTTGCAACACTGCCTCTCGGCTGACTCTTCTCAGGGGGATAGTGATTCCGAGTCCTCTGGCTTCACGCACACACACACACGCACACACACACACACACACACACCTCATTGTTTAAGACTTGGCTTGGCCTTGTTGGGTCTCAAGCTTGAGCTTGAGCATCCTTTTCTCTGCACAAGCACCCAAAAGTCCTGCTTCCCAAAGTAATGTCCCAACCGAAGGCTTGGTGGCCGTCCAGTGCAGAGCATTTGATTGGGCAGAGAGTATTCCCTAGCAAGTCGTAGAATCACCTAGCACAACACTCTTGGGGCCATTTCTTGAGAGGAAGTCTCTGAATGAAGCTGGTACTTAGAACTTTATGGACCGCTCTCCAGTACAGAATCATGGAACCAAAATCTTCAGACAGACCTGTATTCAAATGGTGCCTCTGTCACTTATAACCATGTGATCTTGGGCAATGGTGACAAGACTATCACCATTTTTCAGGTACCCATGCAGTTTTTCAACTCTTGCCCCTCTTTTTCCCCAACCACACCCTGGCTCTTGTATTTCCAGTGTCTATTGATCCAATTTTTGTGTCCATGTGTACTCGATGTTTAGCTCCCACTTATAAGTGAGAACATGCTGTATTTGTTCCTGTATTAGTTCACTTAGGATAATGGCCTCCATCTGCATCCATGTTGCTGCAAAGGACATGATCTCATTCTTTACATGGCTGCATAGTATTCCATGGTGTATATGTACCACATTTTCTTTATCCAACCCACTGCTGATGGGCACCTGGGTTGATTCCATGCCTTAGCTACTGGAAATTAGCTCCACACTTTTAATACATAATCCTAATTATAACCCTAATTGTATTTTTTGTGATTATTTAGTATTTGTTTTCTCCCACCATCCCATAAGCTTACCGAGGGAAAAGTAAGTTTATTTGGTTCACTGCTGTGTTCTCTGCATATACAACCATATCTAGAACATGGGAAATGCTCAATAATTGCTCACTGGAGTGAATTACTGAAAGAAGGGGGTCTGAGGTCAGGTTTTCTAGAAGTAGAGCCTAATATGTGGACCCTTGCACAAGAAACTTATCAAAGACGGGCTTTCAGAAGAAAGAGAGTGAGAGCAAGTCCTAAGGAAGGATGTGGTCTCAGTCAGAGGCCAGTCTCAGCCTTACCCCCAGGGGGCTCCGGGGTGGGGATTCTCTACAGGCTCGCTGCCTCCTTGAGGCCTCTCTGTTACTCATTGGCTGCAAGTGGTTGGGACGGACGGGAGTGTGTAACCTCCCAGGAGGATGTCTCCTGATGACTGAGGGCAATTCTCCAGAGAAAGGGGCAGCTGTGAGCATCATTCACAGCATTCAGGCGTGGGTGCACCCATCTGCACAGGAGATCTGGATGGTGTACCAACAGCATGCATGACAAATAGAGATGTACTTGGTGTGCGGGAGTTATAACCAAACGCTGCCAATGCCCCTTCCATTGGAAAGTTCTGTGATCTTAGGATGTCTATAGGAAACAAGTCCAAGAAGGAGCACAATTCTTTCATCTTGTGGGATTTTTATTAGACATCACAGGAGCTGGAAAGTTAATAGCCCGCATCTCTGAGTAGCCTGGGCCTTGGCATGTCTTCTCAAGCCTGAAGCGCCTGCTGGTGTGGCCTTAGCACCCTCGGGGCCCCCAAACAGCAGATTCCACCCTCCAGGCTCCCTCTTCTCTGGAAGAAAGATAGACCTCTCACTCTCTTTCCCTCCCTGTCCTGCAGGTGCCTCTCTCAGCGGTGGCCTGGCAGCCTCCACCAAAGAATGTCACTCTGGCCTGAGGCCCGGCCTCAGACAAAAGCCCTTTGGAGCTAAGCCTACATCCTCTGTCTGACAGGACCCTGCCCGCCTCCCCCACCACCAACTAGGGAGGGCAGCTAAATTCATCCCCCTCGAAAGGATGGATTCCACAGAGCAAGGCCGCCTCCCTACTCAGGAAGTAAAACCACTCTGAACCCTTGATCTCTGCCCTTGGCTCCTAGACAAATAACTGACTGTCCTCACACAGAGGGCCCCATGGCCCCGAGAGCAGAGGCAGAGAGGCCTGCAGACACGTGTGCACTGGGGGCTGCAAGGAGGGAGCCCAATGCCAAAAATAAAACACAAAGCCCTGAGCCCTAAACAAATCTTCACACCCAACTTGACTCTGATCAGGGCTGGGAATGAAACTGACTTGAGTTTGAATTCCTGGCTCTGCTATTTACTAACAGTGCACCCCCACGCCAATCATTCCCTAAAACTCAGTTTTCACAACTTTCAAATAGAGAGAATAGTATTTACTCTATAATTACATGTTTTGAGGATTAAATGAGATAACATAAAATCTTGGTACAAAGGCTGGCACTTTTTCAGCAAACCGGTCTTCTAATACCAGCCTATTCCTTTCAGCGCCTAAAGCCCCTAGATGGGAGATCCAACATTTAACCTGCTTGGAATCTTGCAGATGTGTCCACATGCCCTCCTTACTCAAGCTCACTGATGCTGTTCATTCTTACCCTTCCTCCTCAGGTCGTCTCAATCTCTTTGTGATTCTAACTGTTCCTTCTGGAGCTCTGCATGGCTGGCTTCTGGAAGGCCATCAGCTGTGATCTCACCTGGACCCAAAACTACAGCTCCCACTCACTGCCCATCATATGAGCCACTGAAAGTCCTGGCGTGGTGTTGGAGGAGCTGTTTCCTGATTGCAGAGTATCTAGAATGGGAGGCCTGTCATGATGGGATTTTGTTGGCAGGTTGTCTTCCAGATGGCTATAAAGTCAATTTTGCTTTATGCTGCCCAATTCTGCTTGCTTCCTCCCCTAGGAAATGAGAGCCTTCATGGCGGACATGGCCTTAAAGATCAACACTGTTGTTTTATGGCTAAAAAGATGGACATACAGAGTGGTGAAATGCCTACAACACTAGAATGCCACCCAGGCTCAGAGGCAGCTATTTGAACATAACCATGGAGAGGTTCCCCTTCCTGGAGCACCCACTTCCCTTCCCTTCCCTTCCCAGCACCCTCCTTCCCTGCTTCTCCATCTGTTGTCACCTTTTCCCTCTGTACTGGATTGAACAGTGTGCCCCAAAAATTCATGTTCACCTGGAACCTCAGCATTTGACCTATCTGGAAATAGGATCTCTGCAGATGTAACTCAGTTAACGTGAGGTCATACTGGATTAGATGAACCATAATTCAGGCCGGGTGCAGTGGCTTATGCCTGTAATCCCAGCACTTTGGGAGGCTGAGGCAGGAGGATCACCTGAGGTTGGGAGTTTGAGACCAGCCTGACCAACATGGAGAAACCCTGTCTCTACTGAAAATACAAAATTAGCCAGGTGTGGTGGTGCATGCCAGTAATCCCAGCTACTTGGGAGGCTGAGGCAGGAGAATCACTTGAACTCGGGAGGCGGAGGTTGCGGTGAGCCAAGATCATGCCATTGTGCTCCAGCCTGGGCAACAAGAGCAAAACTCTGTCTGAAAAAAAAAGATGAACCATAATCCAATAACTGGCATCTTTATAAGAAGAGAGAAATTTAGACACAAACACACAGCGGAAAGGTGGTCACATAAAGACAGAGGCAGAGATTAGAGTTCTATGCCACAAACCAAGGAACGCCAAACGTTGACATCAACCATTAAAGGCAAAGAAGAGACAAGGAAAAATTCTTCTCTAGAGCCTTTGGAGAGAGCATGGCCCTGCTGAAACCTTGATTGCAGACCCCAACCTCCAGAACAGTGAGAGAATACATTTCTGTCATTTTAAGCCGTTCAGTTAGTGGGGCTTTGTTACAACAGCCACAGGAAACCTGCACCCTCTTGTCTGGTGCTCTCCTCCATCCCTCCCTTGGTGGAGGAAGAATAGACTCCTAAGACACACAAATTTACACAAACACGTTAGGATCGAGGGCCCACAGCTTCAGTATTTGCATTTTATAGGATGACTTCCACTAAAGGTAATGAAGTGGAAGCAGGACTGGGAATTCTCACAAATGGAGGCCTAGTTACAGCTCTGCAACTCGCCCTTACAAAAAAATGTGTCATCACCTCCATTTGATAGATGCAAAAGCCAGGGCTCAAAGAGGCATGAGCGAGGGGGCTAGGGTTGTGTGGTGGCTAAGAGTGTAGCCTGTGGCCTCATAGTCAGCCTGTGTCCAGATCCTGGGTACTCTACTTCATAACTGGCCATATGAACTTAGGCAAGTCAGTTTAACTTCTCTGGGCCTTGGTTGCCCCATCTGTAGGATGAGGATGATAATAATAAAATCTATCTCTAAGATAGATGGGTACAGTGGGTACCATGCTCACTACCTGAATGAAAGGATTAATGGTACCCCCAAACCTCAGTATCACACAATATATCATTTTAACAAACCTGCACCTATACCCCCAAATCTAAAATAAAAACTGAAAAGAAGTTTTAAAAAAGTAAGAACAGAAAAAAAATGGAGCTATGTGTATTACTGGAAGGTTCTGGTAATTTACCTATTGTGGCTCAGCTGCACATCTCTTTGCTCTTTAAACCCTGCAACACCTCTGTAACCACCCCCCTGTATTAAATTCCTTCTGGCTGAAATACCTAGTGTAGTTTCTACAGTCCTGCCTGGAGCCTGACCCATCCATGGGGTATTCAACCTGGACCAGCAGGTCAGCAAAGGCATCTCTGAAGAAATACATTTAAGAGCTCAGACTTGAAAGATCAGTAAGAGTTATTCAGGGAATACAACTCTGTCTGTTTGGAAGACAGGAAATAAAGGAACTTATAAATACAAAGTCTCTGAAGCAGAAACAGAGAAGTCGTATATGGCAAAAGTAAGTGCTCTAGAAGAATGGAGGGGGGTAAGTGAGGGTCAGTCATGCAGGACCTTGGAAAGACACAAAGCATTAAAGAACACTAGGTTAGAGAATGACACAAATAACTGTATTATAATAAGGATAAGAGGCGGTTATCTTCCCATGTCTATAAAATCTTTCTGGGGTTGAACCATTCTCATCGTATATGGCAGTTCACTCCATGGCTGGAATTCTTTCTAGCAGGAGTGTAAACCCAGAGACAGTTATCTAACATGGGGTTTTGTGTAAATAATAATAACAAAAAAAGGTGCTTTTTCAAGGTAGATGTAACCCCACTGCATGGTTTGGCTAAAGGAAAGCATCTTTCTAAAAAGAATAAATTATGCTTCCTTCTGGCAAAAACAGCCCAAATGTCTTTGTGCAATGCATAAAATGCACAGCCACAGTGGCAGCCTTTGGAGTCAGGCAGACTCAAATTTAAATGTCATCTCTACTTGCCATCTTGAGCATTCACCCTAACGTCTTCAAGTTTCTACTGCCTCATCTGAAAATTGAGGCCTAACAATGTGTGTCTTATACAGCTCTGGCAAGAGTTAAATTACGTGATGCTTGCAAAACATCCAGTTCAGTTCCTGGTGCCTAATAGGTTTTTAAAAGTGATCATTTTAATTGCTAGCAAGTCTTGTTATTCTGAGTCAAAATCAACCTCCTTGTAACTTCCACTTCAGCAGAGCTGCCCCCAAATTACTTGAGTTCCTCTTCCACATGAGAATATTTCTGCCATTTGAACATAGCTCTCATACCCTTTCTTTGGGATGATTTTATGCTCTTGTTGGTGCCCGGATCAATTCCTAAGGTGTCCTCCCCATCCTGCCCACCAAGGCTCAAGCCTCAACTTTTCTCCTAGCCAGGTCCTCTCTTTGATTCACCAACAATCAAACTAATTGGCTCTCTGGGTTTGTCACATTGACTACACTGGTTTCAAATGTTAATATTTATTATCTTATCTCCTTGATGGTTTTCCTGACATGGCAGGTGCTTCAGATGGAAGTTCAATGTGGTTGTCAGGCTTGAAAGAGCATGTGTTTCCAAGAGTTGGCTTGAACAGGGACACAGGAAGCAAATTTCCATGTTTTGTCATTTTCTGTCATCCTGTGATTACTCACCAGGGCCTCTTCCCTTCTCCACCTCCTCTGGAACCACACAACACATGAGGAGAGAAATGGACAGTGACTTAGATCATAAACAGCATTCTCCAGCTCCCGGCTGGGCTGAGCAATGGAAGTTAGCTGCCAACCATTTGTTGAATTTGCATGTTTTGTGATGTACAGCCCATGACCCTCCTGGTCATCACCCATTCAGGTCATCCTTTTGCTTATTCATTCATTTATTCATTCAACATTTACCTATTTTGTGCCAATCCTGTGCTGAGCACTATGCACATATGATCTTGTGCTCTCTGAACATCCATGAGGTGGGTGCTATGACTATCTCCATTGCCGTAAATGAGTGATTAGGGGTATAGCTTACTTAAAGATCTTGTCTGTTTTTGCACAAGCAGAGTCGAGATTCGAAACCAAAGGTCTGACTTCCAAACCAGTGTTTTTAACCACAATGCCACATGGCTCTTCTTTTTCTACAAAAGAGTGTGTATTGGAGAGTGGTTCCCACCTGTTTGTTGCTTCTTTCCCACCAGCAATTTTTATGTGTGCTTGGCAGTAGAGAGGATTAAGTGTGAAGTGGATGTAGGTAGATGGTAAGAAACTTGCCTGCAGTCACACAGCTATGAAGAGCCAAGGCTCAGCCCAGGGTGGAGCTCATTATAAAGAACCTAAAGCTGGCTGGGCAGTGTGGCTCATGCCTGTAGTCCCAGCACTTTGGGAGGCTGAGGTGGGCAGATCACCTCAGGTCGGGAGTTCGAGACCAGTCTGACCAACATGGAGAAACCCTGTCTCTACTAAAAATACAAAATTAGCCGGGCATGGTGGCACATGCCTGTAATCCCAGCTACTCGGGAGGCTGAAGCAGGAGAATTGCTTGAATCCGGGAGGCAGAGGATGCAGTGAGCCAAGATTGTGCAATTGCACTCCAGCCTGGGCAACAAGAGTGAAACTCTGTCTCGTGGGAAAAAAAAAAAAACAAAAAACTAAAGCCTGTGCCTTTTCTTCACTGCATCATGCTGTACCATTCAGCCTGCAGATGTACTCATCGAAGCAACTGATCTTTTAAGACAGTCGCTATATACCAGGCATTGTGTGGGAGAACAAAAGTCCATCTCCTTTGCCTCAAGGCTGTTAGATCTAGCGCTGCAAATTTATGTTCTGGAACTCCTTGGGGGATGAAGTGGAACTCTTTAGAGAGAGGATGCTCCAGATTCAGGATTGAGCATGTTGAAGACCACACAGCTCTGGACTGTCCATTTTGCAGGGTGTGTGAACAGCATCCATGTAACTGAAAATGGCAGCCCTATATGTCTTCTTTACAGAAACATTGAGGCAGGAAAAGCATTGCTTAGTCAGTCATTCATCCACCAAAATGTGTGTTTTGAGAGTCTGGACCTAGGTACTGTGGGGTTAGGGTTGGGGTTAAGGTAAGGGTGAGGGTTAGGCTTGTCTCCACTCTCAAGGAGGCTTGCATCTCACTTATAAGGGGAATCAGGTGAAAAGAGAGTTAATGAAACAAGACAGGACAGAAGAGCGAGAAGTTGGGCATGTGAGAAAGGGCACTGAGGCTGGGCGTGGTGGCTCATGCCTGTAATCCCAGCACTTTGGGAGGCCAAGGCAGGCGGATCTCTTGAGGTCTGGGGTTCAAGACCAGCCTGGCCAACATGGTGAAAACCCATCTCTACTAAAAATACAAAAATTATCCAGGCATGGGGGCAGGCACCTTTAGTCCTAGCTACTCGGGAGGCTGAGGTTGGAGGATTGCTTGAAGCCAGGAAGTGAAGGTTGCAGTGAACTGAGGTTGCATCACTGTGCTCCAGCCGGGGTGACAGAGCAAGACTCTGTCTCAAAAAAAAAAAAAGAAAAAAGAAAAAGGCCATTGAACTTGGAGTAAGAAGACTAGGCTTCCAGGCCAGCTCTGCCATTAAGTAGACTTCTCAATTTGAGTTGAAGCCTAAGGCTTTCCTTGGCTCCTGCCCGTATGCCTCAGGTCCCTGGTCTCAGAATGGTTTTCCTCTCTCAGCATACATTGTAGACTGAACTCCAGGTGATGAGGTTCTCCAGCTTGACCCCAGGCCCCTCCTCTGGGCAGCCATTTTGGATCTGGCATAGGCAACTTCTCTGGCTCTGGCTCTAATAGCAAGTATCTAAAAAATGGGTAGTGTAGGGAGGATATTTTAAAATCTTAAGGTCTCACTGATGCTCTTGAAATTAAGCCATGTCTTCTGGGTTTGGTGTGTGGACATGCACAGGCCACATTTCACTCATGGTCCTGTGGGGAAAAAGAAATGTTTTAGGCCAGTTTTTTCCCAGAAGCCGGCCCTGAGCGGAGGATTCAAATGTACCCTTCCGGAAGTGCTCCCAGGAGAAGCGTGTAAGGAAGTGGAGGAAGCAGGAGAGGGAAGGGGAAGGTGGGAGGCAAGGGTGTGATTCCAGCTGACGCCCACCCCTCATCCTGATCCCCATGGGGACAGTGAGTATAAATTGCACCTCCAAGCTTGTCCCACCTGGAGTCAAAAGAACCGTGACCCCACACAGTTTGTACCCTATACCTGCCTATTCTGGAGGGCAACACTGTGAAGAAAAGTAGCAGCACCATCTTTAGAAGTAGGGGACAGGGACAGTCAGATAGCTGGTCAAAAGGTGGTCCTGAGTGGGGAGACCAACAGGGGCCCCCACAGAGTTTCTACTCTGTTAATCTTCTTTATTACAAGAAGTGATCACCAAGAAGTTTTCCAAAAGTAGAAGAGGGGAGACTTTAGTTCACTACTGTGTCTGTGGTCAAATCCAAATTGTTGACCTCCTGTCTTCCTTCTGAATTCCAGCTTCTCGCCAGCCCAGATGGCGTCCTTTTCCACTTCAATATCAGCCCAAACAAGACCCACTTAGATCAATCTCCAGCAAAAACAAAGCAACACAAAAACACAGCCACATTCAAATGAATTTTGCAGAATCTGTTTTTTTTCCCCCTTAGATATGAGCACATCTGCTTCTCTTCAGACCTTGGCAATCAGTGTTGATTCTATGGCAGTGCCTTCGATGGGTCCTTGTGGCATATTCTGAAAGGGGCTCCTCATTTCCTCCTCACAGAGATAGCTTCCCTCCACTTACTGTCGTTGGCTGATGTAAGATGCTCGTGTCCGGATAATAAACAAGCCACAGCAGTTGAGGAACAGACACCTTTTAAGTTAAAAAATTAAAAATGCCATATACATAGCCCATTGGAATTTAACTTTTAAATATGAAAGTATAATACATAATTTTTTTATCAAATATAAGTAAAACAACCAAACATTAATGTGCTAAATTATATACCAACAGTTGTCAACTAGGGACAATTTTCCAGCCCCTGCCCCAGGGGGCATTTGGCAATTTCACAACATCTGGAGAACTTTTTGGTTGCCATAAGAGGGGAGAAGGATGTGCTACTGGCATACAATGGGTAGGGGCCAAGGGCACTGCTAAACATCCTACAACGCATAGGACAATTAGCACAACAGAGAATTACCTGGCCCAAAATGTCAACAGTGGTGAGGCTGAGAAACCCTGATCTAGACTGTTTTATTTTGGTGCAAATTTTGCATTGGTTCTCTATATTAAGACCTATTTTCAACAGTTTTGAACTTTCGAAATTCCAGTGTCGAAATATTTTTGAACACCAATTTGGAGTCAGATGCTGTTGGAGGTGCTCTAGTATTAACCCTTTGGTATGTCTCAATCAGTAACCCCATGGTTCACTCAGCAGTGAATTTCCTCCATCTGAGTTTTCTGAATTCCAGCATCCGGGTGGGTTACCAAGGTGGGACACAGGGCCCTGCACTCAGAAGGAGGCCCCAGGCTTGGGGTTTAAGGCTGTGCAATGGCCATTCTGAAGTTCATAGTCTTTGAATTTGTGTTTTGATAGTGAAGTTTGAGGAGACAGTGAAGTATGCAGCATGCTTGATGCCTCGACTCACGTGGAGTTCCACTTCCTGCTGCCTCCCCGCCTGGCTGGAGTGGGTTCTTGGCTGCTGGAGGTGGTTCTCCACACCCAGTGACTGCGGCTTCCCTCTGCCCCTGGCCAGGTCTGAGAGCAGGTTTGGGGAGGGTTGAGTAGGGTATGTGCACCCCATGGACCAAGTCACGGGACAGGCCCCAGGTGCCTGTGAGGGGCTGCCCTCACCCCAGTAGCATTCCTATGCCTGAGGGAGAATGATGTTAGTGAACAAAAAACACTATGATGGGTTGAGAGAGAGATGATGGAAGAAAAGAAAAAGGGTTTTTTCTTCCTCTGGTTTTTGAACAAGAGGCCTCATGTTTCATTTAGCAGTAGGTCCCACACATCATGTGGCTTGCCCTGTCAAGAATCGATAGCTACTGCTCATCAACACTCTTTTTTTCTAAGCAAAACCTTCCTGGTGGAGTTTTGGGGTTGCCTTTTATTTGGGAGTCATGAAGTCTTCCACAGCAGTGTACAACAAAACCTTTTTGGAGAAGGCTTTAGACCCAACCAGTGATACATCTAACATATTGCTAGAGACCGAACGTATGTGTCTCTCCACATTGAAAGGTGGGGCCTTTGGGAGGTGATCAGGTTATGAAGGTGAAGCCCTCATGAGTGGAATGAATGCCTTTATAAAAGAAACTCCAGAGAACCCCTTCACCCCTTCCACCGTGTGAGGACCCATTGACAAGGTGGCCATCTGTGAGCCAGGAAACGGGCCCTCCCCAGACACCAAATCTGCTGACCACTTGATCTTGGACTTCCAGCCAACAGAAGGGTGAGAAATAAAATTCTGTGGTTTGTAAGCCACAAGTCTATGGGATTCTGTGACTGCCGCCTGAATGGACTAAGACAACGATCATTGAATTACTAAATACCACCGTTACCAGAGAAAAATGAAAAGCTATAGCAAGAACAATAGATTCTCTTTTACCTAGTTGTGTATAACCAGGCCACTCATTTTAAGCCTACTAGGATTCTGGCTCTCTTTCTTTCATTGCCTTTTGCACATCTGGACCAGATTTTATGTGCTTTGGGAAGGACTTTCTTAGAAGGCACTTGGTGGCATGCCTAAGGATCGACAGCAGAGACTTCGCCACGCGTAGAGAACAGCTGTGTTTTGTGCCTGTCTACTAATTATGTTTGTAAATGGGAGAATGTCGTCTCGTATGTGGTTTCATTACGACATTCCTCCTGGTGGTGAGGTTGTGGGAGGAAAGACAACTCTTCTGTAGTCACCGGAGGCCACTAACGTTTGCCAGCGTTCCTGACAAGTGCTGAATGGCTGCTTGGCTTTGATCATGCCTCACTGACAGGCCGTAGTATTCTATAGATTAAGTTCCAGAGCCTTGGTAAAAGGTTAGGAAGTTTACTGCTGGTCACACGACCAGGAAATAGAAGAGCCAAAACTTGAACTCCGTCCAGACTGACTCCAGAACATGAATTCTTGCCTCTATGCTCCTGCACTCCTACCAGCATTCCCCATCGGCCTCCAGTGCTCCTGTGTGCACTGTCAGTGACCAGGAGAACCTCAAACGGTAATCCCAGCTCCTCTCCCTCAGTTTCTATGAGGCCACCAAGCCAAGCAGACAGGGGAGACTGAAATCCATCCTGTCCTCTGCTCCTCAAGCCTTGATCTGACTTCTCCACCCAGAGGAATGGATGCCTTTATCAAATTCATCTGTCCACAAGGATCACTTTTTTTTGAATTCACACAAAGGCACTGAATAGATAAGCAGCTGTCAAGGGTACATAAGAGCTGTTTCTTCATTTCATCTTCTTTGTCTTCCTACTGGTTATTGTCTACCCTTGGGTGCTCAGGACCGTGAGCACCGGCAGGACATTCCTACAAAGTGGCCACACCCTTGATCCTTAGGCCAACAGACTAAGGGTTTCTTAAAGAGTGTGGCCCAAGAATCATGTCAGAATAATTTGGGTGGTGGTTAAAAATGCAGAATTTTATACTCCTTTCAGATTGCCGTATGCAGGCTTTCTGGGGTTTGGGGGTGATAATCTGCATTTTATCAAGTTCAAGTTCTTATGCCCTCTAAAGTTTTAGCAAATCTCCTCTGTTTTTGCTGACCACTTTGTTTCAGCTTTGAATCCACCTCTGTCCAATCCTAAACAAACTCTTGACTCTGTGACTGACCCTCCTGTGTCCCTCTTCAATCCACCATGCTCTGTGGGTGTTCAGTCTGCCAGTATCTGCTTTTCCCTCTGGACTCTCCAGGCAGCTGGCACCTTTGCAACTCTGTGCTGCTTCAGGTAGGGACCCTCATTCTGGGGACATTCTGATTCCTGTGCACCTCAGGCCTTGTCTGCTCTGAACCCTTGCACTTGCTTGCCTAACCCTCGGATCTTGCTAACTCCTCTGAAACTTCACTTCCCAGTCTCCTCTGGCCTAGCAGATCAAAGTCCTTGTCACAGAGACTCATTCTCATGGTACTTCATGGTACCACTGTGGTCCTGAGCAGAGGTCCCTGACACAAGGCAGAAGGGCCCAGCCCTGTCTGGAGGCCTCTGCTCTCTGCCTAGTAGATTCCTTTGCTGTGTCTGGCTCAGGTCTGCCCACAGCCTGTGGTTGAGGAAACATGGAAGGCTCTGAGTTTCTGGTTTATAGATTTTAGGAACTACGGGGAAAACCTCAGTTCTCATATATGAGTCATTCAGAGTAAATATTAGAGCTGGAAGCACCTTTTTAAAAGAGTAAATTAAAGAAGCCAGCAGTAAAAGGATGGATGTTCATATTTTAGTGTTAAATACGTCATTTGGTAGCACCCACAGAAGCCTCCTGGTTGAGCTGCTCTTCTCTAGGGGAAATGATTTAATTATAATGATACTAAATCATCATGGTACTAACTCACGTGGTATTTTATAGATTTCCTATATTGTATTTTATTTGATCCTCATAAGATACTAATGGCTAATAGTGACTCTGCTATTAGGCACTGCTCTAAGACTTTTATATATGTTAATTTCTTACTCTCACAGAGAAGCTAAGTAACTTGCTCACAGTACACAGCTGTGAGAAGTTTAGCTAGGATCTGTACTCAGACAGTTTAGCTTCAAAATATGTGTGTTTAAGATAAAGTTATGGCCGGGCACGGTGGCTCACACCTCAGCACTTTCAGAGGCTGAGGCGGGTGGATCACGAGGTCAGCAGTTAAAGACCAGCCTGGCCAAGATGGTGAAACCCCGTCTCTACTGAAAATACAAAACTTAGCTGGGTGTAGTGGCAGACACCTGTAATCCCAGCTATTTGGGAGCCCGAGGCAGGAGAATCACTTGAACCTGGGAGGCAGAGGTTGCAGTGAGCCGAGATTGTGCCATTGCACTCCAGCTTGGGCAACAAGAGCGAAACACCAGCTCAAAAAAAAAAAAAAAAAAGATATAACTGACTCACATACTCCCATTTCACATATGAGAAACATGAAGATGAAATAGGTGAAATGGGAGAATCACTGCCGACTTTTAAAGGTGGTGGGATACATAGGCACATTACTTGATTTTAGCAGTCATGTTTTTAAGGCCAGTAGGAGAACACCTAAGAGGTGGAAGAGGATCACAAAAGTAGGTCTGGCAATCCTGGTAGTAACTTCTATGGTTAGAAAAAAAAAACAACATTTATTGATTTGGTTGATATTTTGATACTTTTTTGAGCATCTTTTAAGAACTAACTGGGTTCACATTAATGCATATGTTTATTTAGCATTTAATTCTTACACCATCATCTGCGCCTCTCCACATCATCCTCTTAATATTGTTATAGCACTATTGTTGGCTATATAAATAGTGTTCTTTGAAGTGTTTAAATGCTCCACCAGTAAGCAATCTTCTTATTTTCTTCTTCTCCCCTGGGCAGTTATCATATCAGAAATACTTGCCATGCTTTCCCCTTTATTTGTTCCCTGGATACCTCCCTCAGAGACATTTTCATACTTATTCTCAAGTACGTATATGGCAGTTGATCTCCAGACCTGAACCAGGGCTGTCATCCTGGAAATTCTCTTTGTCACACTCTTGGGTTGAAAACACTCTTTCATGGATCCCGGGTTACCTCTTATTTTGCTGGAGCACATCTTCGAATAACTTCCTAAGGAAGCATGACAGATGTAAATTTTCTGAAAAAAAATTTTTAAAACTTTCAGTTTCAGGAGTATATGTGCAGGTTTGTTAAATAGGTAAATTGCATGTCATGGGGGGTTTCATGTACAGAGTATTTCATCATGCAGGCAATAAGCATAGTACCTGATAGGTAGTTTTTCAATCCTCACCCTCCTCCCACTCTCCAGCCTCAAGTTGGCCCCAGTGTCCATTGTTCCCTTCTTTGTGTCCATGCATACTCAATGTTTAGCCCCTACTTATCCAGTATTTGGTTTTCTGTTCTTGTGTTAGTTTGCTTAGGATAATGGCCTCCAGCTCCATCCATGTTGCTGCAAAGGACATGATTTTATTGCTTTTATAGCTGCATAGTATTCCATGGCATATATGTATGTTTTCCTTATCCAGTCTACAGTTGATGGGCATTTAGATGGATTCCATGTCTTTGCTATTGTGAATGGTGCTGCAGTAAACATGTGTGTGCATGCATCTTTATGGTAGAATGATTTATATTCCTTTGGGCATATACCCAATAATGGGATTGCTGGGTCAAATGGTAGCTCTGTTTTAAGTTCTTTGAGAAATCATCAAACTGCTTTCCACAGTGGCTGAACTAATTGCCATTCCCACCAGCAGTGTATAAGCATTCCCTTTTCTCCAGCAAGATCACCAGCATGTTACTTTTTGGCTTTTTAATAGTAGCCATTCTAACTTACACACTGATGGTATCTCACTGTGGTTTTGATTTGCATTTCTGTAATGACTAGTAATGTGTGCATTTTTTCATATGCTTCTTGGCTGTGCATATGTTTTCTTTTGAAAAATGTCTGTTCATGTCCTTTGCCCCCTTTTTAATGAAGTTGTTTTCTTTTGTTTGTTGATTTGCTTAAGAAAACGAATTTTTTTTGAGATGGGGTCTCGCTATGTTGCACAGGATGGAGTGCAGTGGCTATTCACAAATGTGATTAAAGCACACTGTAGCTTTGAACTCCTGGGCTTAATCCTCTTGCCTCCAAGGCGGCCTCCTGAGTAGCTGGGACTATAACTGTGACCCACTGCACTCAGCTGAACAGTGAACTATATTTTTGAAGAAAATAAAGTCAACCAAAAATCCATATCTACCTAAATTATTTTTCAAAAATAAAGGTGAAATAAACAATTTTTAGATAAACAGAAGGTAATAGAATTCATCACCAGGTTACCCACAGAAAAATGAATATTAAAGAAGTCTTTGGGCTGAAAGAAAATGATAAGTTGAAACTGGTTATACAAAGCAATAAAGAGCTTTACAGATGGTATATATGTGAGTAAACATAGACAAATTTTCTTATTTTTAATTTTTAAAAAAGAGAATTGACTGTGTAAGGCAAAAAAAGTAGTGTAGATTTTATAATATATGTTCAAGTATAACAACAATAAAATCACCAAAAACAGAAGGAAAAGAAATTAAATATACTCATAAGCTCTTTACATTATATATTGTTTTATAAGATGATGAAAGATGGAATGTATTGATTCAAAGATGCATAATAAAAACCTACGGCAATCACTAAAATATACTCAATAATCCAAAAGAAGGCAAGAAAAGGAAAAAAAGGAACAATGTTAAGTGGAATAAATTAAATACAAATAACAAGATGGTTGACTTAAACCCAGCTATATCAATAATTACATAAATGTAAATGGTCTATACAGTCCAATTAAAAGTCAGATGTTGTCAGACATAGTTTTTAAAATCCAGCAAAATGGCTTACAGTTTTAAAAACTGACAATCCCAAATTTTGGCAAAAATGTGGCACAACTAGAACTCTCATATATTATTAGTGGGAATGTAAAGTGGTATAATCACTTTGGAAAACTATTTGGCAATCCATCCATATTAAAGTTTTGTGTGTGTGTGTATATATGTATATATATATATATATGCTCTAGCAATTCTACTCAACAGAAATGCATACATACATTCACAAATGGAACGCATAAGCATGTTCATAGCAGCACTTTTATAATAGCTAAAACCTGGAAACCACTCATATTTTCACCAACACTAGAGTAGATAAATAAATTGTGGTATATTTATACAATGGAATATTATAAGACAACAAAAGAAATAAACCACTGCCATAAGCCATAGCATGGGTGAATTCTACAAAATAATATTTAGTGAAAGAAGCCAGATAAGAAAGCATATACTGTATGATGTTATTTAAATAAAGTCCAAAATCAGGCAAATCTAATCAATTTGGAATTAAGTCAGAACATTGGCTACTTTTTAGGGGGTGATGTCTAGGAGAAAGCAGAAGGAAAAGTTCTGGAGTGCTGGTAATTTTCAAGTCTTTGATTTGTATGGTGGTTACTTGAATGTGTCATTTTTTGTAAAATTACGTCAAGCTGTACAAGTAGGACTTATACACTTTGCTCTGTCTATGTTATATGTCACTAAAATGTTTGTTTGTTTGTTTTTTAAATAGAGATGAATGGCATTCCAGGCAGGGAGCTAGCATAAGTAAAGACATGGAGAGGGAAATAATATGATATGTGGAAAATGACAAGTAGCTCAATGTTGCTGGAATATAAAACCAGGAGTGGGTTATAGAAGGGCTAAGGCTGAGGCCAGGCGCGGTGGCTCACTCCTGTAATCCCAGCACTTTGGGAGCCGAGGCGGGCAGATCACGAGGTCAGGAGATCGAGGCCATCTTGGCTAACACGGTGAAACCCCATCTCTACTACAAATACAAAAAATTAGCCGGACGTGGTGGCTGGCTCCTGTAGTCCCAGCTACTCGGGAGGCTGAGGCAGGAGAATGGCGTGAACCCGGAAGGCGGAGCTTGCAGTGAGCCGAGATAGCGCCACTGCAGTCCGGCCTGGGCGAAAAAGCGAGACTCCATCTCAAAAAAAAAAAAAAAAAAAAAAAAAAGAAGGGCTAAGGCTGAAGAGGTGTCAGTTACAGGTAATGGAGGTGTCACACTAAACAGCCTGGACTGTCTGCTGAGGGCGATTAGGAAACACCAGAGGAGCCCAAGCAAGAGCTACATAATAAGATTTAAAATTAGAAAAAAAAAATTGTGTCAATCTTGGTGACGGGGATCCAAAATAGACACAGGGAGATTGGTCTAGATGCTCTTGCAAAAATCCAGATGAGAGACGATGAAACATTGAGTCAGGGCAGTGGTTGTGGGGCTATTAAAAGAGCATGATTTGAGAAATAGGAGACAATATTAGTAAGACTTTATTGGATGTGGGAGGTGAAGAAAGCAGAGGTGGGATGATTCTTAAATTTGTAACACAAATGACTGCATGACTGGTCGTTGAGGCAGTGAAATCCAGGTGGAGTTCAGGAAAGGCGCAAAAGACAAGTTCAGTTTAGATAGTTTGGACAGGTTTACCAGATAAGGCAGCACTCAAGTCAAGGGGGATTCTTTGGGAGCTATTTTGGGGTCTCCTGTTTCCTGGAATCAATGACCAATTTAAATGCCAGGTCTCTGATGTTCTCTACAATTACTGTTTGGTTTTCTTGCCTTTCCTGGTCACAGTGCACATTCAAGACACAAAGCCACGGTTGTCAGCAGCAGATCCAGCAGCACCATGGTCCTGGGGTCTGAAAGACTTCATCTTGCTTTCCTCTGCTGCTCCAGACAAAGGCTGTCTTGTACGCTATCTATTTCAGTCATTTTTATGAGCGCTGTGGAATACTTTCAAGCTATCCCTTTTAGCATTATCTCTTGGCAGTTAAGAAAATAGATCCATCGCAAGCACTGGAGTTTCTGAAAAGGAGTTTAAAAATAGCTCCGGGTGCTAGACAGCTGCAGCTATTGGGAAACTGAACTCTTGGCTTGCACTTTTGCTGGTTTTCATTTCAACCTTGCAGCTGGAATCAGCACCTCTCCCCCTGTTAGGAATAGATGCAAAAGGAAGAAGGCACGAATCAGGACCCTCTTTTGATTTGGGGTCACACTTGGCAATCTGAATGCTGAGAGGCACCAGGGCAATGGAGAGTGAGCATGTAAAACTCTTGAGTTTGAAACAGCCTATCCAATATTATCTTTATATTTGGAAATGAAAATAAAGCTTGTTGGTTTTGTCATGCAAATTATAGGAAGCAAATCAGATAAAATCCTCTTGGCTGATAAGAATAGGCAGAAAACACATCAACTGATAACAACACAATGCTTTACATGCATTCTTTGACAATGGTATGAAGTGACTGCTATTGCCATTTCCATCTTACGAGTGAATGAGAAAGGAAATTGTGGAAGAAAGTGCCTGGCCACAGAGCCAGGGAGTGGGGGAGGTGGGGTTGCCACACAGTCAGGATCCAAAGCCCCTGCTCCCAGCCATTGCACTTTACCACCTTTCAACTGGGGATGCACGCAAGGTTCATGTTTCTCAAAAGGGAGCATGGGTGTTTAAAAGTAGAAAACTCCAGGAATAGACATGAACAAATCTCTATTTTAAACCTAGCTATACCATGATGCCACTCAATACATTTTTGCTGAGTAAATGAAGGACTGCATTTTAAATAAATAAAGGAGGACGCTTAGCCCTTTTGTGTTGGTTTTTGTGATTTTTTTTTTTGAGACGGGGTCTTGCACTCCAAGCTGGAGTGCAGTGGTGCAAACACGGCTTACTACAGCCTCGACCTCCCAGGCTCGAGTGATCCTCCCACCTCAGCCCCCCAAGTAGCTGGGACTATAGGCGTGCGCTACCACACCTGGCTAATTTTTGTATTTTTTGTGAAGATGAGGTTTCATCATGTTGCCAAGGCTGGTCTCGAACTCCTGAGCTCAAATGATCTACCTGCCTTGGCCTCCCAAAGTGCTGGGATTACAGGCATGAGCCACTGGATCTGGCCGCCTTAGTCTCTTTGAGATTCCATTTCTTTATCTGTAAAATGAATATAATGATATATTTTGGTAGCCTTCACAAAACTTCCAAGGATCAAATAAGATAATGAGCTTTTTACGGTAGTGAAATAGCCTGGAAATTCATTGCTAGTTAATTCAACCAGTGGTTATTGAACACCTAGTATGTACTCGGAGCTGCATATATATGTCAGTGAATTAAGAAAATAGAGTCCCTGCTTATGTTCTATCAGGAGGAGATAAAAAATAAACAGACCTACTAAGTAGGTAAAAATTCTAAAGTGTGTTATGATGTATCCCTTAAATGATGAGGGAATATGGAAAAAAAAAAGTAAAGTGGTGTAAGCATGATTGACATGGGGATGGGCTGGAATCTAAAACCAGGCGCTCGGAATAGGCCTCACAGAAAAGGTGACATTGCATTGACATTTTAAGGTGAAGGAGTTAGCTCTGCGGACATCTGTGAAGAGTGCGACAGATAATAAGGTGGAAAGATGCCTGCTATCTAAGGGGAAGTCATTGAGGAGGAGTTCAGGGCTTTGTATGGACTTGAACTCTGATCAGAAAGAGACAAGGCCCACCAGAGGGCTTGGCATGACCTGGCACTTTTTTTTTTTTTTTTTGAGACGGAGTCTTGCTCTGTTGCCCAGGCTAGAGTGCAGTGGCGTGATCTTGGCTCACTGCCAGCTCTGCCTCCCAGGTTCACGCCATTCTCCTGCCTCAGCCTCCCAAGTAGCTGGGACTACAGGTGCCTGCCACCATGCCTGGCTAATTTTCTTTTGTATTTTTAGTACAGATGGGGTTTCACCGTATTAGCCAGGATGGTCTCGATCTCCCGACCTCGTGATCCGCCTGCCTCGGCCTCCCAAAGTGCTGGGATTACAGGCGTGAGCCACGACGCCCGGCCGACCTGGCACGTTTTAAGAGGATCATGCCAGCTGCTGTGTTGAGAATGGATGTAGGTGGTAATGGCAGGAACAGGGGATGAGACCAGTTCCAGAAGAGAGGTAGGAAGTGTCACCTTCTATATACATTTTGAAGAAAGAGCCAGTGGATTATGATGAAACTGGAGGAAAAGCTAGAGAATGAGCTCCAGAATCCAAGGAAGGAAGTGGACCAGGGCAGAGGGCGCATTAGATCATATTGACAGGTCTGGCCAATGAGGGCTGGGGCTACCTGGGAGATTTGATGTGGTCACTGTTGACCTTGACAAGAGCCATCTTGCTCGGGGGCGGGCATGGACACTGACTGGAGTGGGTTGAAGGAAGAATGGAAGGAGAGAAACTGGAGGTAGAGAAAAACAGGATTGTGTTTTTTAAATTTTTGTTTTTAATTGTGGTAAAATACACATGAAAGTGACCATTTTAACCATTTTTTAAGCATACAATTCAGTGGTGTTAAATACATTCACATTGTCGTGCGACCACCCTCCAGAACTTTTTCGTCTCTTGAAAAATGGAAATTCTACACTCACCAAACAAGAACCCCCATTTCCCACCAGCCCTGGGCAAAACATCATCCTACTTTCTTTTGCTGTGAATTTGACTACTCTAGGTACCTCTTGTAAGTGGAATAGTATATATATGTCCTTTTGTTTTTGGCTTATTTCACTCAGCATAATATGTTCAAGGTTCAACCATGTGTTAGAATTTCCTTCCTTTTCAAGGCTGAATGATATTCCACTGTATGGATTATACTGCATCTTATTTATCCATTCATCTATTGATGGGTGACACTTGGGTTGCTTCTGCCTTTTGGCTATTGTGAACAATGCTGCTATGAACATGGGTGCACAAATATCTCTTTGAGACCCTGCTTTCAATTCTCTTGGGTATATACCCAGGAGTGGAATTGCTGGATGAGGCAGAGAAAAGTTTTACTGCCAAGGGAAGAAATAAAATGGGGTGTAGTCTGCAGAGGAAGGGGGAGACACAAGAGGACTTCTGTTTTTTTCTTTTAAAAGATGTGAAAATTGGAGAAATGGCCTCTTTTCATTTGATAAGGCTGATCTGGGCCAGACGTGGTGGCTCACACCTATAATCCCAATACTTTGGGAGGCCAAGGCGGGTGTATCACCTGAGGTCAGGAGTTCGAGGCCAGCCTGGCCAACATGGCGAAACCCCATCTCTACTGAAAATACAAAAATTAGCCTGGCATGTCCTCGCAGTAAAGCTAGAAGAAAGTGAATTTCTCCTTTCCAAAGGTCTGTTCCAGTGATTGGTTATCTGTGACCTCAACTACCAGTATCTGTGATACTTGGTCCAAGTCTTCCTCCATGAAGCCAGGGGCGGAGGCAGCCCTACCCAAACCTTATAACTAAGAACAGAGGAGGGATAGTTCCCCAAGGAAGTTAGAGTTTGTTACAGAAGAATGGAAAATGAATGTGGACAGACAAAAAAAATAGAAGATGGTTATTAGTTTTTTATCTTTGTTATAATAATGAAGATAGAGACTCAGAGAAGTTACTCAGCTTATAACTAGAGTGGTAGAGCTGGGTTTTGAATTCAATGGCTAGATTTTTTTAAACTTTTTATTTTGAAATAACTATAGATTGACAAGAAGTTGCAAATATATATGTGTGTGTGTGTGTGAGAGAGTGTGTGTGTGTGTGTGAGAGAGAGTGTGTGTGTGTATGTGTGGGTGTGTATATGTATATACGAGGAGGGTCTATGTACCCTTCACCCAGTTTCCCACTGAGTATCCGAATGTGTGATTATAGTACAACATCAAAACCAGAAAATTAACATTGGTGCAATCCACAGAGTTTATTCAGATTTCACAGGTTTTACATGTGCTTATTGTATGTGTGTTTGCCCATGTGTGTGTATAGTTATATGAAATTTTGTCATGTGTGCATTACCGTAATGAAGATAGAGAACTGTTTCATCACAACAAGGCTCCCTTGTTCTACCTCTTACAGACTTATCTCCTCTCCTTCCTCATCCCTAGCCCTGGAAACCACTGATCAATTATTCTCTATCTCTATAATATTGTCATTTCAAGAATACAATAAAAACTCAAAAGATTACAATATGTAACTTTTGAGATTGGCTTTTTTCACCCAGTGTAATTCTCTTGAGATTCATCCATGTTGGCTGTATTAAGAGTTTATTCCTGTTTATTGCTGCATAGTATTCCATGGTATGGATGTTTAACCATTTACCCATTGAAAGACATCTGGGTTTTTTCTAGGTCTTAGATATCTCCAATAAAGCTTCTATGAACACTCATGTTTTCATGTGAACTTAAGTTTTCATTTCTCTGAGATAAATGCACAAATGTGCAAATGGTAAGTGCATGCTTAGTTTTATAAGAAACTGGCAAGCTATTTTCCAGGGTGATGCTACCATTTGACATTTCCACCAGCAGTGTGTAAGTGATCCAGTTTCTTTACATCCTCAGTAGCATTTGGTGTTATTGCTATTTTTTTATTTTAGCCATTCTAATAGTTACATTGTAACAACTCATTGTAATTTTAATTTGAATTTTTCTAATGGCTAATGATGTTGAACATATTTTCATATGCTTATTTGCCATCTGTACATTTTCTTCTATGAACCGTTTATTTGTGGTTTTTGGCCCATTTTGTAATTGGATTGTTTTGTCTTCTACTGTTATGTTTTGAGAGTTCTTTATATAGTCTAGATACAAGTCTGTTAGATGAATATGTGGTTTGCCAATATTTTCTCCCAGTCTCTGGTTTATTTCTCCATTCTCTTTTTTTTTTTTTTTTTTTTTGAGATGGAGTTTCACTGTTGTTGCCCAGGCTGGAGTGCAATGGCACCATCTCGGCTCACTGCAACCTCCACCTCCTGGGTTCAGGCAATTCTCCTGCCTCAGCCTCCTGAGTAGCTGGGATTACAGGCATCTGCCACCAAGCCTGGCTAATTTTTTGTATTTTAGTAGAGACAGGGTTTCTCCATGTTGGTCAGGCTGGTCTTGAACTCCCGACCTCTTGTGATCCTCCCAAAGTGCTGGGATTACAGGTGTGAGCCATTGCGCCCGGCCTTTTCATTCTCTTAATAGGGTGTTTTTCAGAGCAAACATTTTTAATTTTGATGAAGTAGCAAGATGCCTCAATTTTTTCTTTTATAAATTGTGCTTTTGATTTTAAGTCTAAGACCTCTTTTACTTAGCCATATGTGCTAAAGATTTTCTCCCATATTTTTCTCTAAAAGTGTTGAAGTTTTATGTTTACATCTAAGTCTGTGATCTATGTTAATTTTTGTATAAAGTTATAAAGTATGAGACTTAAGTTAAAAACGAGATTTTGTTTTGTTTTGTTTTTTGCTCCAACACCACTTGTTGAAAAGAGTTTCCTTCCCTCATTCACTTGCTTTCACACTTTTGGTATTTTTGGTAAAAAATCAGTTGAGTATATTTGTGTGGGTCTGTTTCTGAGTCCTCTATTCTGTTTCATCGATTTGTGGTTTTATCTCTCCACCAATATCATACTACCTTGGCAACTGTAGCTATATAGTGAGACTTAACACAAGGTAGAGTGCTTCCTCCTACTTTTTAAAAAAGTTATCACAGCTATTTTATTTTCAATATTTTTGCCTCCCATACAAATTTTAGAATAAGCTTGGCTTTGTCTACAAAATCTTTTTGGGATTTTGATAAGAATTGTGTTAAACTATTGATAATTTGGGAAGAATTGACTTCTGCACTATGATGAGTCTTCCAGTCCGTGAACATGGTATTTCTCTTCATTTATGTAGAACTTTAATTTTTCATCAGCATTTTGTAATTTTCATCAGAGACATAGTATATATATTTATACCTAAGTATTTTATTTTCTTTGAAGTGATTGTAAATGGTATTGTTTTTAATTTCAGTTTCCCCATGTTCATTGTCAGAATAAACAAATGCATTTGATTTTTGAGTGTTGATCAGGTATTCTGTGACCTTACTTAATTCACTTATTAATTCTAGAAGGTTTATTTTAGTTTATGTTTTTTAGATTCTTTAGGATTGTATAAATAGACAATCATGTTATCTGCAAATAGAGATGATTTTATTTATTTCTTTTCAATCTGTATGTCTTGTATTTCTTTTTCTTGCTGTATTGCACTGGCTAGAACTTCTATTACCCTGTTGAAGAAGATGTTGAAAGCAGACATCTTTGTCTTATTCCCAATCTCAGTGGGAAAATGTTCAGTTGGCACCATTAAGTATGATGTTAGATGTTTTTCTTTTGTAAATGCTTTTTCACAAAGTTGAGATATTTTTGCTCTGTTCCTACTTCAGTGAGTTTTTTTGAAAAATAGGGATCATACTTTGCTTTCATAGGATTGCTGTGATGATTCTAGGTGAAACATAGGTAAAAGTTTATGGTTGTTGTAGGCCCTCAAATAAGGTTTAGAAAAGGAAACTTTGGACAACATTAAGATGAGTCATTACAACTTAAAGTGAAACCTTCTGTAGATAAATGATCTCACATTTTCACTTCTAGACATCTCTTCTGAAGAAACATTGGCTCATGTCCCAGAGATTTATATACAAGGAAGTTTACTGCAACCATGGCTGCAACAGAAAAAGCCATTGTGTACCACAGTGTCTATTTAGCCAATTGTCCATCTTTAGATATTCTGAATGCCTAAAGATAGACAATTGGCTAAATAGAAATTGTGGTACATCCATACAATGGAATACCATGAAGCCATTGACAAAACATCAAGATTCTACGGACCAACATGGAAAGAGTGCCAAGGATGGGCACGGTGGCTCACACCTGTAATCCCAGCACTTTGGGAGGCCGAGGCGGTTATATCACCTGAGGTCAGGAGTTCGAGACTAGCCTGGCCAACATGACAAAATGCTGTCTCTACTAAAAATACAAAAATTAGTTGGGCATGGAGGCAGGCACCTGTAATCCCAGCTACTCAGGAGGCTGAGGCAGGAGAATCGCTTGAATCTGGGAGGTGGAGGTTGCAGTGAGCTGAGATTGTGCCATTGCACTCCAGCCCAGGCAACAAGAGCAAATTCTGTCTCGAAAAAAAAAAAAAAAAAAAAGAAAGAGTGCCAAGACACAAGGTTAGGTGAACAAAGGAAGTCTCAAAAAAGAACAATTTGATTTTATATTTATAAATGGCATAATATATAAATAGGGCTTATAAATTTATACTTATATTTACATACATATAATATATAAGTATATATTTTAAAAACCCAGTCATATATTGTAAACACATTCCTAAGTGCATAGAAAAAGGCCTAGAAGGACTTGACACTCATTGGTTAACATCGGATATCCTTTGGGAAATGAATGGGATTGGGTAGAGTACAAAGAGGTACAAAAGATCACTTTAAAAAACGTTATAAATATATTTGGTCTTTAAAACATTTTTTTACAATGATAATGTTTATATTTACTATCTGTTTACCTAAATAAGACTCAGGTAGTGTGGGGCGGGGAGTAGCAATTTCTAATGGTGAAATTTCAGACAATTGTTGCCCATAGTCACTGGGACCCAGAATTCCTGAGCTCTTTTTGTTCTATTGCTGGCTGTGATATTAGTTGTATGATTTTGGACAAGTCACTTTCTCTCTCTGGGCCTCGGATTCCTCTTGTAATGAGGAGATTAAACTAGAGTACCGCTGGATAAGCATTTTTATTATTCACATTTAAGCATCTGACCTCTCTTTGCAAATAGGTTTTTGTATGTGGAAGCTTTATGTATAAAACAGAAGAAAGCATGTCAACAACCCAACCATTTGTGCCCCGGATCCATTTCAGCACTAACGTTTTCTGACTGCAGTTGAAGACAGTGAACCCAAAGCCACTCGTCAGAACTATACTGCCCCTCAGCTGAGTGAAAAATAACTGGGTGATTTCAAGTGACCCACAGAAGCTCAGGAGTGACAGCTGCTCTCATAAAATGTGACCCTGAGCATTAAGCCCTGGTGTTGGCAGGGTCTGATAGCTCAGGGACTGTTTGAGCTCCAAGGAGATCATTTCTGTTTCTAGAGAGTTCTATGAGGACCCTGGGTCTTTGGAAGAACTATCCATTTGTGGTTTTTAGGAGAATCAGGTCCCAGATCACTGAAGCCACAGCCCATGGCCCAGAGCTGTAGCTTTACTGCTTTGGGGCCCCAGCAGGGAGGCGAGGCCACCTGGGGAAGCTGAGGGCAAGAGTAGAGGTCAAGTGCAACACACAGCATGCTGTGAAATATGAGAAAGGCTCATAGTGTCTTTTCTTTGAAATGAAAAGCGCCATCTCAACTTCTGTGGAATTGGGTCCAGCCTTCCTTGGCTATAACAGGCATGATAAGGATCATTTTGCCTCCTTTAGGAGCAGGGCTAGATGTCCTACAATTCTCTGCATTAGTTGAGTCCGTGGACGGTAACAGCCATGGTCTGAGTTATAAAAAAAAAAACAAAAAAAAAACAGCACTTCGCCCAGAAAAAAGCCTGGGCCCTGTGCTTTTGGGATTCTATTCGCATGTGGTTCACACTGGCAAGACTCAAACTCAGAAAGAGGGGAGTCCCTGAAAGGGGAAAGGCGGATGTGCAGGGTCACTTTGGCCCAAGTCTTCTCTGTGGATTGAAGCAAAAGGTAGGAAGCCAGTGTTCAATACCTCCCTGCCTTTCCCTGCCCATTTGTGGGATGGAGAGCTGGTGGCCTGGGTGAACGACCTGTTGTAGTCCAGGTCCACACTCCTACCAAGGCACACCAGCCTGGAGGGCGGGAGACCTGGGCTCAAGCCCCAGTTGGGCTAGTTTCTCATCGAGGCTACTCACATGCCTTTGCGGGTTCTCAGCTCCATTGTTTTTAAAAAGACCATTAGATTAGATACCTTTAAAGGTCCCTGCCAGTAACACTCAGCGATTCTAGAACTAGACTGTAAGAGCCTGGCAGGGTTCCACTTATTTGGTAAGAGGAAAGGAGTCAGCTATAATGGTTAAGTGTGTGGAAGCTGGAATTAGATTTCCTGAGTTCAACTCCTGACTCTCCTTTAGTTGCTGTGACTTTTGGAGAAGGTTTTTAATCTCTCTGAGCCTCAGTTTCTACACCGGCAAAATGAAAATAAGAGCTGTAGTTGATGTTGTTGTTTTAAGGGATGCACGTGATAATCTGCATGAAGCTTCAGGATCCAACAGAGTAAATGTTCAATAAGCCTTATCTTATTGTTTTGTATTTCCCCAGTTTAAGATCATAACAGGAACCGGCTAAAATTACTTCTTGATAAAACAATACCCCTTACCATAGATTCAATTATCCTACAGGCCAAATCATGTGCCCCATGAGGTTAATTTGTTTATTCAATACTAATTAACCAATATTTATTGAACATCTTGAGTGTGGCAGACACTGTGACAGGACTGAGGATGCAAAAGCATCAAGATCTTATTATAGGGCTGGGCGCGGTGGCTCACCCCTGTAATCCCAGCACTTTGGGAGGCCGAGGCAGGTGGATCACTTGAGGTCAGGAGTTCAAGACCAGCCCGGCCAACATGGTCTTGTTGGCCATGACCAGCCTGGCCAATATGGCCAACATAGAAACCTCGTCTCTACTAAAAATACAAAAAAAAAAAAATATTGGCTAGGTATGGTGGTGTATGCCTATAGTCCCAGCTACTTGGAAGGCTGAGGCAGGAGAATCACTTGAACCCAGGAAGTGGAGGTTGCAGTGAGCTGAGATTGAGCCACTGCACTCCAGCCTGGGTGACAGAGTGAGACTCTGTCTCTCAAAAAAAAAAAAAAAGCTCTTATTATAGAACTTACTCTAATAAATACTCTAATAAAATCCTAATTTGGAGCATACCTTACTAAGAAACATTTATTAAGCATTTATGGAGTTCAGAGAACTGTCCTGGTGTTTTTGGAGATTCAGTATGATGAATCATTTCCTCCACAAAGATTTTAGAGTTTCGAAGGGGAAACAAACACGTGCTTATGAAGCAACTTAACATGAATTTCACGGCCTTCTCTTATGATCTCCAGTGGTGACTAATTTGGACATTTGTGATATGCTGAGCATTTGTGTCATGAGCATCTCACTGAACCTCCTGTGGTAGTCAATAGTGTTAACTCCACTGCAGCCTGGGTAACATGGCAAAACCCTGTCTCTACAAAACAAAACAAAACAAAACAAACAAACAAACAAACAAAAAACCCCACAAAATTAGCCAGACATGGTGGTGCCTGCTGTAGCCTCAGCTACTCGGGAGGCTGAGGTGGGACGATCGCTTGAGCCCAGGAGCTTGAGGTTGCAGTGAGCTGTCATCACGCCACTGCACTCCAGCTTGGGTGACAGAGTGAGAGCCTGTCTTGAAAATAAAAGCAAAAACTCCATTGCCCAGAAAAAAGGAATTCACCTCTGAGAGTGTAGGTAACTTGTCAAAGGTCACACGGTTGGCAAGAAGGAGAGGGTTGTCCTCTCTTTAGTATACCCCGCTGTATTAGTTAACTTGAGCTGCCGTAAGCAAGCACCACAAACTGGGTAACTTAAACAACAGAAATGTGTTGTCCTTTCTAGTTCTGGAGGCTAGAAGTCCAGATCAAGGTGTCAGTAGGGTTGTTTCCTTCTGAGGGCTGCAAAAGAGAATCCGTCCCATGCCTCTCTCCTAGCCCCTGGTGGTTTGCTGGCAATCTTTGGTGGTGTTAGGCTTGTAGATGCATCACACTGATCTCTGCTTTCACCTTCATGTGGCATTCTCCCCGTGTACATGTCTGTCTGTGTCCAAATTTCCCCTTTTTATATGGACACAGTCATACTGGTATAGAGATCACCCTTATGGCCTCATCTTAACTTGATCATCTGCAAAGGCACTATTTTCAAATAGGGTCACATGCGCAGGTATCTCGGATTAGGACTTGAACATTTTTTGGTGGACAGACACAATTTAACCCATTCGAGGCTTTGGTGTCTCTCACTTGCAGGTCTTTCACTTCCTCCCTGAGACAGCTTCAGGCAGCTTTGAGTTGGATCTCCTCCTTGACATTCTAATCAGCTGACAGCCAACTGCTTGTCAGGGGTCCTATGCTTGCTGATGAAGTTCCCGGTGGTGCCAGGCACTCTCCCCATTGAAACAGGCTAGCTGGCATAATGAGAGGGCAGGTAAAGAAGGCACGTCACCTTCTACAAACCAAAGCGTAACAGCAATAAGATTAATATAGCAATGACTATTTATTGGTCAGTTATTATCTGCTAGGCACTGAGTTAAGTATTTTTCATGCACAATCTATTTATTCCACACAGCAATCCTAAAAGATAGGAATCACTATCTCATTTCACATATGAGAAAAACCTGAAGCTCATAGAGATTAGGTCCAAAGCCATTGACTGTTTGTGGCCAGGAGTTCAAGACCAGCCTAGGCAAAATAGGAAGATCCCGTCTTTACATAAACATTTAAAAAATATTAACTGAGTATGATGGTGCATGCCTGTAGTCCCAGCTACTTAGGTGGCTGAAGCAAGAGGATCGCTTGAGCCCAGGAGGTCAAGGCTGCAGTGAGCTATGATCACACCACTGTATTCCAATCTGGGCGACAGAGTGAGATCCTGTCTCTAAGTAACTGATGATAATAATAATAATAATAATAATAATAATAACAGATGTTAGCAAATACTGCTTTACTATGTTGTCTCCTTTCCATGGAGCTTTTGGGTTAAATAACACCCTTTCCCCCTCCCCCTAGTATGGTTGATTTGAGACTCTGCCCAAGCCTTGTTAGTTCATACCCTGGGGCTGTGGATGAAGTCAGTGAGTTCTAAGAGTGGTTAGTGCAGTAGCCACAGGCAATGTGACCTTGAAACAAAGATGGGCAAGGCCCGGAAGAGGACGCCTGTCACTAAGGGTCTGCCCAGTGCCATTTTCCCTGAGCTGTGGCAGCTTCACACCGTCGCTCCCTTGTGCAGGGACTGAAGTAAGCCCATGGTTTATTCTGGAAGTTGCTCTTGACGTGGCTGTAGAAAATACCATTGTTTCCATCGTTCGAGAAAGTGGGCTGGGTCAGGCACAGTGGCTCATGCCTGTAATCCCAGCACTTTGGGAGGCCGAGGTGGGTGGATCTCCTGAGGTCAGGAGTTCGAGACCAGCCTGACCAACATGGAGGAACCCTGTCTCTACTAAAAATACAAAATTAGCCGGGCGTGGTGGCCCATGCCTGTAGTCCCAGCTACTCAGGAGGCTGAGGCAGAAGAATCGCTTGAACCCAGGAGGCAGAGGTTGTGGTGAGCTGAGATCACACCTTTGCACTCCAGCCTGGGCAACGAGAGTGAAACTCTGTCTCAAAAAAAAAGAAAAGGAAAGAAAAGAGAGGAGGGGAGGGGAGGGGAGGGGAGAGGAGAGGAAAGAAGTGGGCTAGGGCAGCCTTTTCCAGGGAGTGAGGCCTTGGGCGGTGACTGAGCATAAGCCAGGAGTGGGGAAAACAGAAGCAGGGCTGCTGAGACTCAAACCAAGACCTTGTGCTGTCTCTATCATGTATTTCTCTGATTATAAAAGTAATCACTGATTATTTATTTAAAAACACTAAAGTGTTTCTTCCTTTTACAATCTTAACCATGTTGGTGCATAGAATTCCATACTGCTTCCATTCACATATAAAAATTATTAATCATAGATCAAAAAGATCATATGACTTTTCATCTGCTTTGGTCACTTAATGATATGGAGTATCGTGTCCTGTCTCTGCAGAAAGCCCTCCCTCATTCTTTTGAATGGTTGTACAGGATTTGATTGTTTCATTGCGTGGATAAAGCATAAATTGTTTAGGGTGTTAATGATAGACATATTATTTCCTACTTTTTGTTCTTAGAAACAAGGTTTTTTTTTTTTTTTTTTTTTAGAGACAGGGTCTCACTCTATCACCCAGGCTGGAATGCAATGGTGCAATCATAGCTCACTGCAACCTCAACCTCCCAGGCTCAAGGGATCCTCTCACCCTAGCCTCCCAAGTAGCTGGAATTACAGGCATGTGCCATTGTCACACTTGGTTGATTTTTTAGTTTTTGTAGAGATAGGTGGGGGAGTCTCACTATGTTGCCCAGGCTGGTCTCAAACTCCTGACCTCAAGACTCCACCCTCCTCAGCCTCCCAAAGTGTGGGGATTACAGATATGAGCCACTACACTCAGCCAAAATTCTTGTACATACATCTTTGTCTTCTTGCCCAATTATTTCTTTAGGATTTATTGTTAAAGTGAAATTGCTAGGTCGAAAGGCACACCTATTTGCAAGTTAAAAATTTGAAAGTTCATTTCCAGGTTGACTTCCACAAATGTTAGATATGGTAATGTTCCCACCAATAGTACTGGGGACTACCTGTTTCCCCTCCTCTGCCAATTAAGCATTACACATGTAACAAAAGAACAAAACCATGTCTCATTTTAAATTATGTTTTAAAAACTATAAGTGAAAGTGACTGTATGTTTATATTTGTTTGGACATCTATATGTCCTCTTCTGTGGCTACTGTTTATGTTGTTTCTCGACTGGGACGTCCTCATGGAATCTCCAGAAAGTTGCAACCTTAGTGTGTATCTGGACTTTCTTTACCACGACAGGGACCCGTGCATGGTTGGCTTTCAATTATCTGGGGAAAAAGGAACCAGTGACCCTGAGACTCCAAGGTCAGCTTTAATCATTCCTTCACGAATTCAGGCCAATTCATTCATTTACTCTTGCAGTCACTAGGAAATTATTCCTGTAGTAATCCATTGCTCTAGTTTACTCATTAATCATTTTTCAAGTCATTACTGAGCATCTGCTGCCTAGGAAATGCCAGGTCCCAGGGGCGGGGGTGGAGACTGGAAGGGAAACCCTCTGTGGTGATTACTCTCCCTGCCTAAAGGTAGAGATCAGTCCCATAAATGGTGGCATTCCGAGCCACTGGGTAGGAGGAACGGAGGGAAAGGCTGTGACCAGGGAAGGCTTCTTGGAGGTCACCTGTGAGAGGATCAGTAGGATTTGGGTATAAAAAGATGGAGAAGGGTCCCAGCAGAAAAGCAGATCCAGGGAAGAATCCCCTTTACAGGTGGAGGAGAAAAAAGTATAAACAAAGGCAAAGGTGAGAGCTGTTATGTAGCAGGGAACCCAGCTCTGTGGCATGGGTTTGCCAGGCATGGGGTGGCTGGAGCAAAGGCTCTTCTCTTTTTTTTTTTTTTTGGAGGCGGAGTCTTGCTCTGTCGCCCAGGCTGGAGCGCAGTGAGGTGAGCTCGGCTTACTGCAACCTCCGCCTCCCAGGTTCAAGAGATTCTCATGCCTTAGCCTCCCGAGAAGCTGGAATTAACAGGCTCGTGCCACCATGCCCAGCTAATTTTTGTATTTTTAGTAGAGATGAGGTTTCATTCACCATGTTGGCCAGGCTGGTCTTGAATGCCTGACCTCAGATGATCCACCCACCTCGGCCTCCCAAAGTGCTGGGATTACAGGCATGAGCCACCGTGCCCTGCCAAAGGCTCTTCTTAAAAGGGGTTAATGGAAGATAATGTGAGATTGGCTAGTGGTGTGGGACTTCCTTTGTCACCGCCCAGAAACTAGACTAAGGCAGAGCTGTGCTTTAAGAGATATTCTGGCAACAATGTAGAGGACAGACTGGCAGAAAGGCACCTTAGCTAAGGCTGTGGCAATAGCCAAGGACAGTGATGAGGAGACCCTGAGTCTGGACACTCATGGGAAAGGCTTGAGGGCTTGGGGAAGTGCGAGAGCCCTGGGCTAAGAAGTGGGAGGCCTGGGTTCCACTGCCATGCTGCCACTGCCTGTCTGTAAAGGGAGGTGGTTTCAGGAGGGTCAGAAGATCAGCTGTTACGTAGCAGGGAGCCCAGCTCTGTGGCATTCCACTACTCACCAGCTCCTGTGGACCCTCCACTGGTTTCAAGATGCTCCTCTAGGTGTGGGGCCAAATACAGTGAGAAGACATGGTGACAGGCAACAAGGAAGGCAACCGAGGTAAGGCAGGACTATACATGAAACCACTGGAGGAGAAGAAAGAGCCGTTGACATATTCCCTTTTTCTACTTCATTTTTTTGAAAACCGCAAAACAATTTCATCTTATGGATGCTCCATAATTCATTTCCCAATTTCCCGATGGGTGAAAATTGACAAATTTTTGCTAAAAACATTGTTGTCATGGAACTCTTTGTGCACTGAATTTTGATCATAGGCTAGAGTTATTTCTGTAGGGCGGTTTCTTTGTGGTGGAAGAGTGTGTGTATTTTATTTATTTATTTATTTATTTATTTATTTTTGAGACAGAGTCTCGCTCTGTTGCCCAGGCTGGAGTGCAGTGGCGTGGCTCACTGCAACCTCCGCTTCCCAGGTTCAAGTGATTCTCCTGCCTCAGCCTCCCGAGTAGCTGGGACTACAGATGAGCGCCACCACGCCCGGCTGATTTTTTTGTATTTTTAGTAGAGATGGAGTTTCACCATGTTGGCCAGGTTGGTCTCAAACTCCTGATACCAGGTGATCCGCCTGCCTTGGCCTCCCAAACTGCTAGGATTACAGGAGTGAGCCGCTGCGACTGGCCGAGTGTGCGCATTTTAGATTTTGAGAGCTTTTTCTGAATCACCCTCTGTAAAGGATTATCTTTATTATTTGGATGACTAAACTGAGGCTCCGGGAAGTTGTGTCATTTGACCTCGGCCATATAAATGATATAATTTTATCACAGTTTGAGTCTAGGTGGGCCTATCTTCAAACCCCTATTCTCCCCATTACTCCACTCTATCAGGCTATCAGTTCTTAAAGTTCTTTCCATTATCTATTATATTGTCCTTCCCCACCCTGTAACAATCACCAAGAAAAACTCTACAGTGACAGAGGCCCAGGTATAGGCCTCTTTCTTTTCTGGGAGACAGAAAAGAAGTGGGGAGGGGAGGCTAGATTCCACTCCACAGGTAGCTCTGGGATGGGGAAAGAGAGGCTCCCCAAGATGAGAGCCAGTGGTGGCAGCTTTAAAGTGGTAAAGAAACAAGCTGAGTTTCCGTGTGGAGGAAACAGCTCAGCCCGAGAGGGAGCCCTGGGGGCTTCCTTGGAGAAAAACTGGTAGTTTCCCAGACAGCCTGCAACCTTAATCCAGAAAAATATTTGATAAGGAGTTGTCAGCTTCCGATGCTTCCCATCAGCCAAATTGCCTTGGATTCTTGGGACACAGCTGCCCAAAGGGCTGAGTGCTGATGTCAAAAGCCCTGTTCCTGGGATTCATTACAATTCTGTGCTTCTCTCCCTTTCCGCTTCTGCTCATCCTCCAGCTTCTCCATACCATCCTCAGGGAGGCTTGAAGTGACAATTCACAAAGCTGGGAGCTTCCCACAATAAATTCCAGCCTGTTCTTGGTGCCTGTTGTACATGGGACAGAATTGGATGGTGGGTTGGAGTCAGGCCGGGGCTCAAATCCTGGACGTTTCTCTCTGGAACCCAAAGCAAGTGACTCAACCTCTCAGGATTTGTAAAAAGATACTAGTGTGCCCAGTCATAGAGTTTCTGGGAGGATTAAGGGCAATCATCACTATTTTTCATTTTCCAGACTCCCCAGGTTGCAGAGGTGACAGCTTCTGACGTTTGACACAGAGGCCAGTGAAGACAAAAATAATGACAGCATTTATGGGAGGCTGAGGCGGGCAGAACACGAGGTCAGGAGACCAAGACCATCCTGGTCAACATGGTGAAACCCTGTCTCTACTAAAAATACAAAAACTTAGCTGGGCGTGGCAGCGCATGCCTGTAGTCCCAGCTACTCGGGAGGCTGAGGCAGAATTGCTTGAACCTGGGAGGCAGAAGCTGCAGCAAGCCGAGATCATGCCACTGCACTCCAGCCTGGGTGACAGAGCAAGACTCTGTCATAAAATAATAAAATAAAATTAAATTAAATTAAAAAGACAACATTTAAGGACTGCTGACCCTGAGCTAGGCAGTGTTCTAAGTCTTTACGTGTGTTATATATTTGTTATCTATTGCTCCATAACAAATTCTCCCAAAATGTAAGCAACAAATGTTAAAATGTATTTTATTTTATTATCTCACAACGTTTTTGTGGATCAGGTGTCTGGGAGCAGCTTGGCTGGGTGGTGCTGGCCCAGGGTCCCTCATGAGGTTGCAGCCAAGATGTCAGCTAGAGCTGCATCATCTGAAGGCTCAACTGAGGCTGCAGGATCCCTTTCCAAGATGATGTCTTGCACGCCTGGCTCCTTTGTGCTGGGGGTTGGCAGGAGGCCTCAGTTCTTTGCCATGTAGATCTCTCCAGAGCGTTGCTTAAGTGTTCCTATGACATGGCAGCTGGTTTTCCCTACAAGTGCTCCAAGAGCGCAAGGCAGAAGTTGCAATGTCTTATATGACTTAGTGTTGAAGTCACACTATGTCATTTCTGCAACATCCTGTTGGTTACACAGGTCAGCCCTATCCATTGTGGGAGGGGCCTATACAAGGACACAATACCAGGAGGTGAGAATTACTGGAGCCATGTTGGAGGCTGACTATACATCTATTAACTCATTTAAACCCTGAAATGCACCCACGGAGGCTTAGAAGAGACCAAGGTGAAGCAGGAGGTACTGAGTGTGGGAGACCAAGAGGAGCAGAGGCAGAGGTTCTAGCAACAGTGCTACACCAGCATCAGCAAGGTGTGCAGGTTCCTTCTTGTCTAATGGCAGTGGTGTCTCCAGTGGAGAAGCCGAGTCAGGAGTGGTTGGTGAGTTGTTCCTGGGTGTGTCTCTTCCAAGCCTGACTCTTCAGCCCTGCTTGAGATTCTGTGAGCCACCAAATACATAAAAGGCTTGACTGCTTAAACTAGTTGAAGAAGGTTCTATTACCTGCAATGAAGATCTGCAGTGACTGCTATGAGCTGTTCAGAGCACAAAGGCTCTCATTATTCTTGTAGATTAAAGATCATAAATGTGAGAGAGCCATCAGCATAATGTGAATGGTCCAAGGGCCACATCATCTTAGGTGTTATTAGCAAAAACATAGTCCCTAGAATAAAGGAGGTGAGAGTGCTTTCCTATTCTTTGCTGGTCAGAAGACAGCTGGAATAAGTCTGCAAGCTATTTATTTAAGAGAGGCAGTAACAAATTAGAGCCTGTCAAGATGATAGGAGCCAGGATGGTGGCAGAACACAAAACGAAACCCTGAGGCCTAGGAGATGTTTTCTGTGGGGAAGAGAAGACACTGAGGGGGCCGTGGAGCTGTTTTCACATATATGAAGTGTTCCCTTATGGCATCATGGTGCAGAAGGCTGGAAAGACTCAGGCTCAAATCCTGGTCACTTCCTCTGTGTGGCCCTGGACAGGCCCTGCTATGGTTTGGATATTTGACCCCTCCAACCCTCATGTTCAAATGTGATCCCCAATACTGGAGGTGGGGCCTAATGGGAGGTGTTTGTGTCATGGTGGCTGTTCCCTCATGAATTGCTTGGTGCCATTCTTGCATTGTAATAAATGAGCTCTCACTCTATTAGTTTTCATGAGAGCTGGCTGCTAAAAATCCTGGCACCTCTGCACCACCCCCTCCCCATTCCTCTCTTGGCATGTGATCTCTGCACACTAGCTCCCCTTCCCCCTTCCATGAATGGAAGCTTCCTGAGGCCCTCACCAGACCAGACGCTGGCTCCATGCTTCTTGTACAGCCCGCAGAACCATGAGCCAAATAAACCTCTTGTCTTTATAAATTACCCAGCCTCGGGTATTCCTTTATAGCAACACAAATAGACTAAGGCAAGCCCTTAAGTTCTGTGAGTAATTTATGGCAACAGTAACATGTAGGAAATGTTTAATGTATATAGGCCCTCTCCCCTTTACCCTCAGCACCCATGAGGGTATAAGAGACAGATTTGAACTTGGTCTGAAAATGGAATGCAAGCAGTGATCACCTGCCCTTGGAGGAAATCAAGTACAGGCTGGGTGACCTACTGGACTGTCTACCCTTATTGAGCGCTTCTGGAGGCTGTGTCCATGTTAAGCATGATACATGCATTTTCTCACTTATTCCTACTGACAACCTTATGAGTAGGTGCTATTATGTCCATTTTGCAGGTGGAGAAACTGAAGCCCACAGAGATGAAATATCTTGTGAGTGGCATTGTCAGCATTTGAACTCAGCCCTCTCTGACTCCAAAGCCTGTGTTTGTAACCATTCTTGGCTGCTGAAGGCAGGGGAGTGGGGAGTGGTGGGCAGAGAAGGTGGGAGGTGGGACGAGTATTAGGAAGAGCTGGCATGGATGCTCTCTAAGACTCTTTCTAATTCAGAGCTTCAAGATGCTTTGGTTTCCTCGAGGCTGTGAAACAAAGCTCCTGGCACAGGCTGTGCCTCAGCCCAGCCTCCCAACCCCCTGCAGAATGTCTGGCACAGCAGCCTGACTTTCCGCTTCTGCACGCCTGGAAGGAACGAGACAGAGAAGGGGCCTCACTGCTCCCCGAATGCCACGGCAGGCCCTCGCAGTGGGGCCCCAGGCGGCCAGCATTGTGCAACCCGGAGAAGCAGGCCCTGGAATCCTTTCTTTTCCAGAGAATTTACACGCAGGACAAAGAGAGCCATTATCCCCTTGGCTGCCGCGGCTGCTGCCCAGGCCTGTGGCCCAGGTGTCACATGCTGCAGCCATCTCTCAGCCTGCTTTCTCTCTTTGTCTGAGGGAACACAGAGCTTGGCCTCTGATTCCTTCCCTGACACCTCCCCAGCCCCCTCCAGGCTTTGGTTTCTGGCCACTGCTTTTCTGAAATGAACTCGAATCCTGGTAGACTTGGACAAACCAGAGGCAGTTTTGAGGGTGATGGACCAGGCTGGGGCTTTGGGATGCTGCCGCTGTATCCCTGTGACCACATGTGGGCGCCAGCACTGTCAGTGGGGGCTCTGGCACCCTGCATAGTTTACACTGGGCTCCATCAGGGCTTTCCATTGCCTACAAAATAAAGCAGATTTCCTTCGCTGGGCCTTGCACCCTGCACCCCCTCTCATTTCCACATTCCGATTACACAGCAACATGGAAGCAGCTTCGGGAGCTTCCTGTCACTCTGCATGAACCTCCCACCTTGGTACATTTGCTTATGCTTTCCTCTTCACTTAGGTGTCTCTTCCCACCTTCTTCACTGGCTAAGTCTTCCTCATCCTTCAAACCCAAGCTCAGGTGTCATCTCTAAGGCCTCAGCTCCCCTCCACTGGGCTCCCTTAGAACCTTCAGTTGTTACCTGCCATGGGCCAAGTGGTGTGCTGGTTATGGGAGGGGCCTCTTGAGCGAGACTGCCTGGGTTCAAGTCCTGAGCCTGCCATCTACCCACCGTGTAACCCTGGGCTTCGACTTTTTTGCCTATAAAATGGAGATGATTGGGTGCTTGTCAGGATTATGTGAAATCACACCTGTGGTTAGTAAAGCCCCTGGCACAGAGTGAGTGCTCAACAAAGTGGCGTTATCATCATTTAACAAAGCATTTATCAAATGCCCTTGGTGTGTCGTATCTCAACAAGGCTGGGAAACACAAAGAACAAGATCGATGCAGCCTTGCTGCTCAGGGAAGCATGCAAACAGAAGCCCAAGAGACCTCACAGCCCCTGGGATACAGGTTATGGAAAGGATGCATCAAGGGGCTACAGAATCAAACCCGGAGAGGGGAGTGGCTCCAGGTGGGATTCCTGTGTCCCCACTGTTTGGGACAGATCCTCATCTTCCATGGAAGGCTGGGCTGAGGCATTAGTCTTCTGCCTATCTTCCACCTGTGTTCCTGGCTGCAGAGCACTCATGGGTGGGGTAGAGGACTTCCAGAGGGATCGAAGACTGTCTTGCTCATCACATTTGTGCCTCTCTCCTGGGTCATCCCTACCAGCATACAAGCATGCAGCACTGTCTCCCCTCTTAAGAAATAAGAGCAGATTCCCTTGAGCCCACACCCTCTTCTGCTCCTCCCCTCCACATACACACTTCTTGGCTTTCTTTCCTAACAAATTTCCTCTAAGGATGGGCCTATTCCCAGACTTTACTCCTCACCCTCTCAGGTTCTCCTCAGTCTACTCCAATCTGCTTTCATCTTCATTGAACCACTATTTAATACCATGAAGGTCTCCAAGGATCTCCATCCTGCCCAAACCACTGGAGAATTTTCATTCTCCTTTTGCTGGGATTGGATGGTGATTTGACCAGCTCATCATTGCCTTGTTGTATTGGTTTTCCATTCCGGCAGCAGCAGATTGCTACAAAGTTAATGGCTTAAAACAACACACATTTGGCCGGGTGCGGTGGCTCACACCTAGCACCTTGGGAGGCCGAGGTAATCCCAGCACTTTGTGAGGCCGAGGCGGGTGGATCACCTGCAGTCAGGAGTTTGAGACTAGCCTGACCAACATGGAGAAACCCTGTCTCTACTAAAAATACAAAATTAGCTGGGCGTGGTGGCACACGCCTGTAATCCCAGCTACTTGGGAGGCTGAGGCAGGAGAATCGCTTGAACCTGGGAGGAGGAGGTTGCAGTGAGCCGAGATCATGCCATTGCACTCCAGCCTGGACAACAAGAGCAAAACTCCATCTCAAAAACAACAACAACAACAACAAAACCCACACACATTTATCATTTTACAGTTCTGTGGGTGAAGTCGGAGATGGGTCACACTGGGCTAAAATGCAGGCAGGGCTGTATTCCTCTCTGGAGGCTCTAGAGAAGAATCTGTTTCCTTGCCTTTTCCAGATTCTAGAGACTTCTAGAGGCTGCTCATATCTCTTGGTTTGTAGCTCTCTTCTTCCATCTTCAAAGCCAGAAACACCAAATATCTCTGTCCATTCTTCAGTAGTCATCTCTCTGACCTTAACCAGGCAATATTCTCTGCTTTTAAGTCCTACCCAAATAATGCAGGGCAGTCTCCCCATTCCAAGGTCCCTAACCGTAATCACATCTGCAATGCCTCTTTGCCATGTAAGGTCACATATTCACAGGGTCAGAGAATTAGGACCTGACATCTTTCAGGGGTCATTACTCTGCCTACTCCACTGATTCTATAAAAACTTTCTTTCCTTTGTTTCTGGAATGCCATTCTTTCATTGCTTTCCTCCTGCTGAACTTGTTTTAGACTTCTTTACTGGTCTTCCTTCTCATTGTAATTTATAAATGCCAGAGGGCCTTAGAGCTCAGTCCTCAAGGGTTCTATATTCACCATGTAGGAATCGCACTCAGGCCGTTGGACCTATACATATTCTTTGCTCCTTATCTTCAGTCTCAATCTCTCCCCTAGTTCCAGATTCAAAGACTATCAAAACATCTACTTGACATTTTCTTTAGGAGACACCTCAAAATGTGCATTTTCTCATTTAACACCTCAAATTTAACATGTCCAAAGATGAACTCTGTATTGTTTCCAAATATTTTCTTCTTCCTTCTCTTCCTCATCTCAGGAAAAAGCACCACCATCTGGCTGGGACCAAAAGTCTAGGAGTCATTCTTTTTTCTTTCTTTCTTTCTTTCTTTCTTTCTTTCTTTCTTTTTTTTTTTTTTTTTAAAAAAGGAGTTTCGTAATCCCAGCACTTTGAGAGGCCAAGGCGGGTGGATCACGAGGTCAAGAGGTCGAGACCATCCTGGCCAACATGGTGAAACCCCGTCTCTCCTAAAAATACAAAAATTAGCCGGGTATGGTAACAGGTGCCCATAATCCCAGCTACTCAGGAGGCTGAGGCAGGAGAACCACTTGAACCCAGGGGGTGGAGGTTGCAGTGAACCGAGATTGCACCACTGCACTCCAGCCTGGCGACAGAGCGAGATTCTGTCAAAACAAAACAAAACAAAACAAAACAAAACAAAACAAAACAAAAAAAGGAGTCTCACTCTGTCATCCAGGCTGCAGGGGCACAATCTCGGCTCACTGCAACCTCCGCCCCCTGGGTTCAAGCGATTCTCCTGCCTCACCCTCCCGAGTGGCTGGGATTACAGTTGCCTGCAACCATGCCCAGCAAATTTTTGTATTTTTAGTAGAGACAGGGTTTCACCATGTTGGCCAGGCTGGTCTCGAACTCCTGACCTCAGGTAATCCGCCAGCCTCGGCCTCCCAAAGGGCTGATTACAGTCATGAGCCACAGCGGCTGGCCTGGGGGTCATTCTTGACAACATTTTCTTGCACTCCACTTCCTGGTGAGCAGCGTGTTGACTGTACCTTCAAAGTTGGTCTTGAGTCCACCCATTTGTCATCACTGGCCATGGGCATCTTCGTCCAAGCCACCACCTCATCTCACCAGGATTACTACAACAATCTTCTAAGATCCCGGCTTCCACCTGTTCTGGGCATGGTGGTGCATGCCTGTAGTCCCAGCTACTTGAGAGGCTGAGGTGGGAGGACTGCTTGAGCCTGGGGGGTCAAGGCTGCAGTGAGCCGTGATTGCACTACTGCACTCCAGGCCGGGTGACAAAGCGAGATCTTGTCTCAAATTTTAAAAAAAGAAAAAAGAAAAGAAGATGGGAAGCGAAGCCTCTGAGGGAAACTGTCTCCATGGCAACCGAGGCCCAGTGGCTGCTCTTGAGGGAAGGCCAGAGGGGGCGGTGGGCTGATGGAGCCTGTGGGGACACCATGGGAAGCAGCAAGTCAGTGCCCAGCCTGGCACACAGCTCAGACCCCAAGACTCCCTCTCTGACTTCCATCTCATCGCTCTGGCCTTGGCAGACCCAGCAGATGGGCTCTCAGCAGAGCCCTGGAACTCAGCCGAGCCGGGCTCTGCTGGCACAGGACAGCTCTCCACTCTTGAGCCCGACAAAGCTCCCCAGACCAGGAAATTCTGGATCATGAAGCTCAAAGGAACCTTACCGGGTAAAGAGCTATCCTGCAGCAGGACTGCAGATGAGAGCCCCAGGATGGTGCTGCCTAGTGCAGTAAGAATACTACAACCCTAGCAGCCAGACTGCCTCTCCCTGGGCACCTGGAGCATGCCTCACCTTCCCCCTCTGCACCCTCATAGTAACTATGGGAACTGGGCTATTTATCCCCATTTCAAAAATGTGACCTGAAGGCCAGACAGGGTAAGGGTCTTGTTCAAAGTCACACAGCCAAGAAGCACTGGATCTGGGGCTGGGAACGGTGGCTCATGCCTGTAATCCCAACACTTTGGCAGGTCGAGGTGGAGAGATCACCTGAGATCACGAGTTCAAGACCAGCCTGGCCAACATGGTGAAACCCTGTCTCTACTAAAAATACAAAATTTGCCAGGTGTGGTGGCTCATGCCTGTAATCCCAGCTATTCAGGAGACTGAGGCAGGAGAATTGCTTGAACCTAGGAGGTGGAGTTTGCAGTGAGCCAAGATCGTGCCATTGCACTCCAGCCAGGGCAAAAGAGTGAGACTTTGTCAAAAAAAAAAAAAGAAAGAAGTGCTGGATCTGGGACTGGGACTCCATAGCCCCCTTCTCTGTTTCTGCTTTATGTCCCGTGCATTAACCCCTCCTGGGTATTGGGCTCAGGCCCACCTGCACCTCCTCGTTAGGCTGCTTGTCACAGAAACCTTTCTTTTGCAGCATGCTACATGGTGCGTCTTGCCCTTTGTGTGCTGTTGATTTTGGGCCATTTTGGAATCACATTTTATCCTACTATTTTGGTAATGAATACACATCACTAACTCTTCTGCCAAATGTCCACTGCGCCCGTGCTCTGTGCCAGGTGGGCCATGATGAGCAATAACAACGCTAACGCTTACTGAGAAGCGTTTTCATTGTGCCAGGCTCTGTCCCACGTGCTTCGCGTGGATAGACGCTTTCAGCTTTCACAGCAACCCTGTAGGGTAGGATATTTTGCTGTTCCCATTTTTCAGGTGAGGAGACTGGCTTGGCTTCTAGCTTTTGGGCAAGAAAGGAAGAAACACGCATTTGTTGAGCACCTGTGAAGTGCCAGGCCCGCACGGGAGGGAGCATCCCCTCCATTTTTCAGGCGAGCAAGCTCAGGTGCAAACAGGAAGTGCATGGGAGAGGCAGAGGCTGCCACTCTCTGCCCCTCACACTCACTTCCCTCCCCCTGACTTTCAAGGCCATTTCCTCCCCCTTTTTCCACCATAAGTCCTCTGGAGCTGTGTCCACCTTTTAGGTGATAGCAGCAAAGACAGCAAAAGGGTGTCCTGTGACATCATTTCCTCTTTGCCCAGCGCACTTCCTCTCTTCCCCTCCTGAAGTTCACTGTGGCATCTTCCCTGTCTGGGACAGTGCTGTAAGCCCCGGCCTGACTCTCCTCAGTCCCTGCCCCCTGACTCAGCACACCCCATATCCCCCATGACCCACCGAGGCCCTGCTCTGAATGAATGAATGAAAGAGGAGGCTGCCCTCGGGGAGGAGTGACTACCCAGTCCCCTCCCTTTCAGAGCCCTGTGAGAGATACAACTTTGAAGGGAAGAAGCATCCTTTTTTGTTAATTTTTAATTTTTATGGGTACACAGTAAGGTATATATATATTATGGGGTGCGTTTTAAACCTAAAAATTTACTTTATTATTCCTTTTTCTACTACAGAAGTACTCCATGTTCATTGTTGAAAAAATGAGAAGATTTGGAAAAGCTGTGACTAGGGTGAATCTCTTCAGTTCTGAGCCTTAGTTTCTAAAAAAATATCTAGGAGGAAACAAAAATAAGTATCCTAAGCATACAAAGGCTTTGTACTTACAGATCTGCTCATCGCAGTATCGTCTGTGCCCTTGAGAAATTAGAAACTTGCTGGAGATCCATCAATAAGGGATCAGTTAAAAAACTATGACACATTTGATTGGGCACTGGGGCTCAAGCTTGTAATCCCAGCACTTTGGGAGGCAGAGGTGGGCGGATCACTTGAGGTCAGGAGTTCGAAACGAGCCTGGCCAACATGGTGAAACCCCGCCTCTATTAAATACACACACACACACACACACACACACGCACACAAATTAGCCAGGTGTGGTGGTGGGCACCTGTAATCCCAGGTACTTGGGAGGCTGAGGCAGGAGACTCCCTTGAGCTGGGAGGCAGAGGTTGCAGTAAGCCGAGATCATGCCACTGCACTCCAGCCTGGGCCGCACAGTGAGACTCCGTCTCAAAAAGATAAACAAAAACAAAAAAAGATGGCACACTCATATAAGGTCCACAAAAAAGTATGATATGAATCCATATTCATTGAGTTAGAAACTTCTCCTGGACTTTCCATTGAATGATAAAAGCAGCATTACAGTGGATGTCATGGGTATTTTCTATTTGTCTCTCCTATCCACTCTATGTACTGTTGCCAATGGGCTTCCATACCCTCTAACTCTGGTTGGGTTGGTCAGTGGGAGACATCAGCTTGTTAGAGGTTGAGAGAAGAGTGAGGCTAGAGTGTTTATTCCTCTGACTCCATCTCTGCTGGTTTTCTAGGGCTGGTTGTGACTGCACTGAAGGCTACACTTTCTGACAGGCTCTAATTTGCAGTAACTACTCCTTCTAATTGCCTTTCAGCCCTAAGGGTGTTAATGGTTCTCTCCCATTGCTAGCCCTGATGTACTACGCTATTCCTTGCTGGTTTTCCTAACCTCTGCCCACATCTATGTAAATAGTTCCTTTATTAAAGTCTCCTCAGTTACCCAGTTGAGTATTCCATTTCTTTCTGCCAAGAGCCCAACCAATACAATAACACAGTCCCATGTAGGTAAATTCATATCCATTCATATATCCAGTAAGAGAGGTCTGGAAGGATGTTCATGAAAATATTACTGTTTCAGTGTGTTGGGATTTGGGTGGGTTTTTTTTTTCTTCTTTTTGCTTTTTCTGAAATGCCTAACCTTTTCTACAATAAGCAAGGATTATCTTTGAGTTCAGAAAACTAAACAAAACAAGCAAAACATTTGTCGTAGAGGTCAGATGAAAGCAGGACATGACAAGTGCTTTGTACATTAGGACTTGCCATTCAAACTTAAGGTCCCAGTGAGTGAGCCAGTTGGTCCAAAGATCTCTAGGATGTTTGCATTGAGATCCAATTCCTGATTTCCTCAAGATAAAGACTGATTTCCCTCCAGAGAGAATAAGTCAAATGTGAACGAACCAGTCCCACGTCCCTGGTTTTTTCATTCCAGAGCATCTCAGCAAATAGTCAAGTTCAGACCAGTTCTCCAGTAGTCTGCCCCCACCTGCCCTCCAGTTCAGTGAGCCACCTGCCATTCCCAAGCCCCTTAATGTGCAAAGGCAGAGAGGGCCTGATGAAACCTAGGGGGATGAACTTGCAGTGAAACTGCCCCTCTGGTCTCATGGGTCAGCATGACTGTGCCAAAGTGAAAGAGATGACTTCCAAAGGAATGCCTTCTTTTTCATAGAAATTGGCAATGAATTAATCATTGTTTATCGGGGCTATGTGATCCTTAGTCCCAGTAATGGTGCTAAGACATAAATCAAAGCTCTTTGCGGGTGGGGGTGAGAAGGGAGCCCAGGATAGCTCTAAAGCCCCGTTCTTCTAACATGAAAAAAAATATCCTTGTTTTCAGGCGGCTGGGAGTGGACTCTGGGCTATTTATAATCTGCTGCTGCCGAGCTAAGGCATTTCTGCAGCTGGGGCCGGGAGATAATCAGCACAGTTTTTTCTTTCTTTTTTTTTTCTCAAGCCAGGTCTGCAAAAAAAGACCCATCTCCCCTGGCAGTCCACCCCAGCTCATCCCAGCCCAGCCCAAGCGCTTTGCCCCAGGTCCTCTGAGCCTGGCCTCCCTCACTTGGCTTTAGCTTCCAAGAAAGCAAAGGGTTCATTTAACAGCAGAAAGGCCAAAATATCTCAGCTCAGAGTTGAAGGCGAGGATTGTGACCTGCTGGCAGATGGATTTGCCTAGAACTAGCCCGTGGAATGTACAAGGAACTTGGCACAAAGGGTCTTTCAGAGCTATGGGGAAGGGGCACATGCCAAGGACTCCATTCTCTTCTCTCAGAAGTTACTCTGGATAGAAAAACAGGGTCCCAGGGGAGGGCAAACACCAAAGTACTCCCGTTGTATACCTTGGCAGGAGAGCAAGCATAAAGGCAAAACTTCTGGAATAAGGCTCAGAAGACCTGAGTCTTAGCCCTGCTTCCACCATGACAGACTGGTGACACACTGGTGGTGGGGGCAGGCATCTTCAGGTCTTTGGATCTTTGTTTCCTCATCTACAAAATGGGCAGCTAGGCTCAGGGGTTTCCTCACTTTTTTCTTTTTCTTCTTTTTTTTTTTGTAGACAGTCTTTCTGTCGCTCAGGCTGGAGTGCAGTGGCCTAATCTCAGCTCGCTACAAATTCTGCCTCCCAGGCTCAAGGGATTCTCCTGCCTCAGTAGCTAGGAATACAGGCACCTGCCACCACACTGGCTAATTTTTTGTATTTTTGGTAGAGACGGGGTTTCACCATGTTGGCCAGGCTGGTCTCGAACTCCTGACTTCAGGTGATCTGCCTGCCTTGGCCTCCCAAAGTGCTGAGATTACAGGCGTGAGCCACCGTGCCCAGCCAACACTTTTAAAACCCTTTAAGGCACTTTTATAAAAACAATATTGCCTAGAAGCAGAATATATAAAACAGATACAGCAGGGTCACTGGTTGAAATGGAGTAGGGAGGGAGCTGGGGCAGCAAGCCCACCCACTTGGCCTCTTTCTCTGTCTGACCTGATAGACCAGAAGCCTAGGGTTCTGGGAAAGTTGGATCACTGCTGGTTCAAGGATCTCTAACATTCTAATGAATTTTGAAATTCACTCTTTGGTTCATCCATTTTTCCTCACCAAGTATTTACTGAGCTCCTACCATGTATCAGGTTGGCCTTGGTATTGTGGATAAAAGGATGCTAAGAAAGCCATTATTTTCATCTCATGGAGCTTGCTGTCTGGTTGGGGAAAAATATATGAATTAAATAAACACTATGTGTGCATGTCTGTGTATTACTGGATTGAATACGGTCCTCCTCCCAAATTTAGGTCCTTCTAGGAACTTCAGAATGTGATCATATTTGGAAATAGGGTCTTCACAGATGTAATTGGTTAAGATGAGGCCATACCAGAGTAGGGCGGGCCCTAAATCCAGTATGGCTGGTATCCTTACAAGAAAGGGAGAAGGGACATGAAGACAGACACACACCAGGAGAATGACAGGTGATGGCCAAGGCAGAGATGTAGCTACTGGCCAAGGAAAGCCAAGGATTGTCAGCAAACCACTAAAAACTAGGACGAAGCAAGAAAGGATTTTTCTCTAGAGCCTGTGGAGGCAGCCCGGCCCTGCTGCTAACACCTCGATATCAGACTCCTGGCCTCCAGAACTAGAAAAGAAGACATTTCTGTTGCTTTAAGCCAAGTGTGTGATTTACTACAGCAGCCCTAAGAAACTTGCAAAAATATAGATGGGCTGGGCACAGTGGCTCACACCTGTAATCCCAGCACTTTGGAATGCCGAGCTGGGCAGATCGTGAGGTCAGCAGATCGAGACCATACTGGCCAACAAGGTAAAACCCTGTCTCTACTAAAAATACAAAAATTAGCTGTGCAGTGCATGCCTGTAATCCCAGCTACCCAGGAGGCTGAGGCAGGAGAATCACTTGAACCCAGGAGGCGGAGGTTGCAGTGAGCCGAGATCGCAGCACTGAACTCCAGCCTGGCAACAGAGCTAGACTCTGTCTCAAAAAAATCAATCAATCAATCAATCAATCAATCAATCAATAAAATACAGATGGTTCTCATTTTTCACAGTAGCTATGTTTTTTTTAAATTATACTTTAAGTTCTAGGGTACATGTGCACAACGTGCAGGTTTGTTACCTATGTATACATGTGCCATGTTGGTGTGCTGCACCCATTAACTCGTCATTTACATTAGTTATATCTCCTAATGCTATCCCTCCCCCCTCCCCCCACCCCATGACAGGCCCCGGTTGTGTGATGTTCCCCTTCCTGCGTCCAAGTGTTCTCATTGTTCAATTCCCACCTATGAGTGAGAACATGCGGTGTTTGTTTTTTTTGTCCTTGCGATAGTTTGCTGAGAATGATGGTTTCCAGCTTCATCCATGTCCCTACAAAGAACATGAACTCATCCTTTTTTACCGCTACATAGTATTCCATGGTGTATATGTGCCCCATTTTCTTAATCCAGTCTTTCATTGATGGACATTTGGGTTGGTTCCAAGTCTTTGCTATTGTGAATAGTGCCGCAATGCACATACGTGTGCATGTGTCTTTATAGCAGCATGATTTATAATCCTTTGGGTATATACCCAGTAATGGGATAGCTGGGTCAAATGGTATTTCTACTTCTCACAGTAGCTATGTTTTATAAAGTCACTGCAAGCACTGAATTAGTGAATACTGAACCATTGATCCTAGGGTAAATATAGGGTGAGGTTCCTGTGAGCCTCTGGTTTCATCAATCAATCAATACGTAGCCTTATTTTATGTGTGTTTCTGTTTAAAGACACCTTACTGAATACACATTGTTGATTCATTGACAATGAATTCAAGACCAATAGCAATATAAGATGCTTGAGTGAATATGACCTAATACTCACATTTCCTCTGTGAGGCACAACACAGCCTTCTCATGCTCATGAACGCTGGGCAGCACTTAAGCACTATGCTTGGGGCCATTTGAAACAGCCAGTGACACCATCAACAAAAATCATGAAAATGTAGGCCAGGCACGGTGACTCATGCCTGTAATCCCCCAGCACTTTGGGAGGCTGAGGTGGGTGGATCCTTTGAGGTCAGGAGTTTGAGACCAGTCTGGCCAACATGGTGAAACCCCATCTCTACTAAAAATACAAAAATTAGCCAGATGTGGTGGCACGTGCCTGTGGTTCCAACTACTCGGGAGGCTGAGACAAGAGAATCTCTTGAACCCAGTAGGCGGAGGCTGCAGGGAGCTGAGAAAAAAATATTTTCTAAATGTTTTTCTCTTCTTTTTTTTTTTTTTTTTTTTTTTTTTTTTTTGAGTCTCTCTCTGTTGCCCAGGCTGGAGTGCAATGGCGTGATCTCGGCTCACTGTGACCTTCGCCTCCCAGGTTCAAACGATTCTCCTGCCTCAGCCTCCCCAGTAGGTGGGACTACAGGTGCATGCCACCACACTGGGCTAATTTTTGTATTTTTGGTAGAGACGGGTTTTCATCATGTTGGTCAGGCTGGTCTCAAACTTCTGATGTTGTGATCCACCCGCCTCGGCCTCACAAAGTGCTGGGATTACAGGCATGAGCCACCACGCCCGGCCTAAATGTTTTTCACCAAATTGTTTTCTAAATGTTTTGCACTAAACTGACCATGAAAAGGACACTTGTTTGAGTATGAGAGCATGAGAGCAGAAACAGGAAGGCAAAGTGTCTCCTTGTTGGATCTCAGCTGGGGATGGGTGCATTGGGTGACTCAAATCTGTTGTAGCTCTGCATGTGTCTGCAAATGACCTTGACAGTGGTTTAAGTGTTGATTTTGGAGTTATAAATACATTTTAGGGGTTAGACAAATTCACACATACAGAGCCTGCAAATAATGAGGATAGACTGTGCCCACATACACGCGCGTTCAAATTGTATGAAATGCTGCGGAGGAAAATAACAGCGTATTTTCAAAGACAAGAGAGAACCCCTTCCTTAGGTGGCACGGTCAGGGAGGCCACCAAAACGGTGGCATTTCAAGTCAAGGCTTAAGGGATAGAGAGGAACCAGGAGCGCAGGGGAGAGGTTTACCAGCAGAAGGGGCGCTTGTATAGTCCCAGTGGGAGGAAGGACAGCTGCACTTGCGTGGTGAAGTGGGAGTGTGAAGAACAAGACGGGAGAACAAGTATGGAATGCAAGAGGCAAGTCAGGCAAGGGCCTGAGTGGGTCAGGGAGAGCCTGGGAAGATCCTGGGTTTGGATTCCATTCAAGGTGCAATGGGAAGCTTTGGCGTGTGTTGGGCAGGAGGGTGAAATGTCCTAGGTAGAGTTAAGGTTTTCTCTAGCTGCCCCATGGCTTTGCCAGGGCAGGGTCTGTTTCCCTCAGTTGGCTCATCTGAGAAACAAATGTATGATACTCTCAAATCCTTCTTTGGATTTAGAGAGGGGTATAAGTAAATGCCAAGTCCCATGTTACGGTGTGGTAATACTTGTTTGTTCCACTCATAATGGCATTTATTTTTTAAATCAGATCTGCTAGGACTATAATGCTTCAAACCATGGGAGTAAGCCTTGCATGTGACCACTTCAGCCTCCACAGCAGGAAAAGGGAGGGAGATATTTTTAGAAGGGAGACCTCTCAGTGCCCCCTAAACCAGGCTGCAGGCACTGCCTGGCCCCAGAGGACTGTTGGCCTTGCCTATCAGCTTTCATCGTGGAGGAGGTGTGGGTGGACAGAGGTACCACAAGTTGCCAGGAATGCCTGACCTGCAACTGCTCTTGGGTGGGTCCCAGAGCTGCCTCCCCTTCACTTGACCCTAGGGCTGCTGGCTTCCTGGCCTTGTGAAATCTTCTAGAGGCAGGAAGAAGCCTGAGCGCTCCCTGACGCCACTTGAGTTTGACTTCATGGGTTTGTCGTGTGCCCCTGAACAAACCAGTTATCCTCTCCATGCCTTATTTCGGTATGCCCATCTAACACTAATTACCACCCCTCCCTGACGGCCCCCAAACCTTACCAGAAGAAATGGCATGAAGTTACGGAGACACTTTGAACTCATTGGCAAATTGTGCACGGTGAGGGGAAAGTACTGTGGCGGCCATTTCCTTTTCTTCCTTAAGAAAGTCCCTTGCTATCATTGGGACTGGCTGAGTAAGCTTGTTCCTTTACATTTGATGAGTAAGAAAGCCCCTCATGCTACCTCATCATATGTTCTTCCTCTTTTTCATGGCTTATCAACACTCCCTTCTGTAGGACATGCTGAGGAATTAGTAAGAGTCAAAAGGAAGTATGACAAACAGGTGGTATTTCTGGTCTGGAGTTTGGAGGGCAAGTTCAGTCCAAAAGTTAGCTGCTTCAACCATCATGAAAGGTACAGAAACTCTAGGATGAATACACTTAGTATTTTTATTATTTATTATTATTTTTTAAACAGTCTCACTCTGTCTGTCACCCAGGCTGGAGTGCAGTGGTGCAATCTCGGCTCACTGCAACCTCCGCCTCCCAGGTTGAAGCAATTCTGCTTCAGCCTCTCAAGCAGCTGGGATTACAGTACACTTGGTACTTAAATATGCAAACTGCCTACCTGCTCCAGAGAAGCAGCCTTTGTTCCTCAGTTTATTGCAACACTCAGCCTGTCAGTCAGGTTGTGGGATCCCTCCTATCCAGGAACTGTATGCTGTTGTCCCGGTTCTGACACTTTCCCTCTGAGTCCTTGGACACCTTACCTAACCTCTTGGAAGCCCCTGTCTGTGAAGGGTGTGCACAGAGAGCTTCGGTAGCCTGCGAAGCAGCCGTCTTTACTTCCACGGAGCAGGTATTTTATTGCATTATTTCGAGCTCAAGGACTCCAGAATTAGATCCCCAAAATATGCCTGAGAAACATTTACTCCCCAGGAGCTCAAACCAAGTAATGAAAACCATTGAAAACAACCAGGCAGCCCATGTCCTGAAGTCACCTTTTCCTGGGAGGTCCAGGAGAGTTTTTCCTGCTTTCCCTGAGTTATCCCTCCCTTTCCTTCGCTTCCCTTTCTTCCCCAGAGGGCGATGCGTGTTAATCAAGGAGCCTGCGTTTGCGCAGGTATAGACAATTACACATTTACTAGGTGAATTGCACCTAGGAGGGGACGCCAATCTGTAAAGCAGAACCAAACCTCTTGCCTTCAGTCCTCAGAAGATCTTCTGGTTAAAATCATCTAAAAAGTTGTTTCAGGTCTCCAGAACAGCTGAGATCAGCAAAAATAAATGAAGCTTCTTCTGTGTGGGTGCAGGTGCTGCCCTGGGTGCTGGAATGTGGAAATGAGGAAGATCCTGCCTGAGGATTTCATGACAGGTGAGGGGGAGAGAGGCCTGAAGAAGTTACCCCCGGGGAAGGTGACAAGTGCAGCGATAGGATAAATATGAAGTGCAAAGAGAAGACAGACAAGAAGTTCAGCTAGCTAAGAAATGTGGCTAATAACACCTTGATCAATCATTCCTCCACCTTTTTTTTTCTTTTGAGAGTCTCATCCTGTCACCCCACCCAGAGTGCAGTCACCCCACCCAGAGGCAGGAACACAGCTCATTGCCGCTTTAACTTTCCGGGCTCAAGCGATCCTCCTGCCTCAGCCTCCTGTGTAGCTGGGGCCACGTGTATTGCACCACCAAGCCTGGCTTATTTTTTGTTTTTTTTTTGTAAAGACGGGGTCTCACTATGTTGCCCAGACTGGTTTCAAACCCTTGGACTTAAGCAATCCTCTCATCTTTGCCTCCCAAAGTGCTGCGATTGCAGACATGAGCCACTGTGCCCAGCCTCACTTTAAAAAAAAAATAAAAGGTTATGAAGCATCTCAACACAAGATCTCTTTTGCTCATCACAACCACCCAGTGAAGCAGGCAAGACAACAGAAACTCCCCACCTGTGATAGATGCGAGGCCTGAAGTCTCCCAGGTACCCATGGCAGATGCAACGCACAGCAGTGACCAATGGTAGGGATAACAAGTATTGCTTCTGCCCATTCAGTACTTCTTGCGTGGCAGGCCTCTGCTAAGTGCTAGGTGAACACAGTCTGTTTTCATTCTCATAGCTCTTTAAAACAGATATTTTCTTTAAAAAAATTGTTTTGTTAAATATAAATATCATGTACCTTATATATATATTATATATAAAAATACCTGTAATTTACCATTTTAACCATTTCAAAATGTCCAGTTCAGGAGCATTAAGTACAGTCACATTGTTGTGCTACTGTCACTACACCATCCACAGAATTCTTCCTCTTTCCAAACTGAAATCCTACGCACTTTAAACAATAACGCCCTATTCCCCCCTCCCTCCAGCCTCTGGCACCCACCATTTTGCTTTCTGTCTTTGTGAAGTTGACCACTCCAGCTATATCATATAGTATTTGTCTTTTTGTGACTGCTTTATTTCAATTAGCATAATATCCTCAGGGTTCATCTATGTTGCAGCATATACAGGAATTTCCTTGTGTGTGTGTGTGTATGAACCTCTATAAAGGATCCTTCCTTTTTAAGGTTGAACAATATTCCATGTATGTATACATCCGGTTTTGCTTATCTGTTCGTCTGTCAATGAACACTTGGGTTGTTGCCACATTTTAGTTATTGAGAATAATCTTGGCTATTGTGAATAATCTGTACACATGAGTGTACAGATATTTCTTTGATAAAATAGGTAAATAAAATTGCTTTATAAAGAAAAGCAATTTATTTCTCACAGTTCTGGAAGCTGGGAAGTCTAAGATCAAGGTGCTGGTGTCTGGCGAGGGCCTTCATGCTGCATTATTCCATGGTGGAAGGCAGAGGATTACAAGAGCGAGCAAGAGAGGACTGGCCTCACCTTTATAACAACTCACTCTTGCAATAACCCATTCCTTCTACAACAACAATATTAATCTCCTTTTTACAGTGAGGGAAACTGAAGTGCAGACGTATTAATTTCTCCCAGTTTGTCAAATAATTCATGGGAGAACCAGTCTCTGTGACTCCAAAAATAGGGTTCCCAACCATTGCACTATCCTGCCGCTAAAAACCATGGGTTTTAACATCAAAAATATCTGAGTTCAAGTTTCCAGCTCTGCCACTAACTGACTGTGACACTGAGCAAGTCACTTAATCTCTCTGAGCTGAAGGCTATTGTGAGAATTAAGTGAAGCAATGTGCTTAATTATAGTGCCTGGCACATAATAAGTGTTGAATACATATTGGCCTTTGTTATGATTGTATTAAGTGGTAGCAAGTGTGTAGGAGAACTGACCTGAGAAGCCAGGGTCTTTGATTCCTTGGCTGGAACTTGCCAGGTGGGCTACAGGGCTCCTGGCGAGACACTGGTTCTTACTAGCTGTGTTGTGAGCTGTGCCTATGCTACCTTTGTTTGTATCTCATTGGACAGGCAGGTCTGAAGCCTGGACCTGCCATCTACACTTCTGTACCAACCCAGGGCTACAAATGTCACAGGCATTGTGTGACTGCAAGGTGTAAAGAAAAAAGCACTGTCAGGGAGTCAAGAGTAGGGCATCCTAACCCAGCGTAGCCACTAAACAGGCCCCTTCTCCTCTCCTCTGGGTCTCAGTTTCCCCACCTGTAGATGAAGGGTTTTACAGGTGCTGATTACCAAGATCTGCATGTTCTGGAAACTCCTAAGCTATGATCTCCATTTAGTGTTGCCCAAGGCTTGGATTGTGCAGTCAGACTGCCTGGGCTCAAACTCTGGGACTGAGGCCTGCTTGCTGTGTAACCTTGAGCCAAGGGCTTGTTATCTCTGCAGCCTTTGGTTTTTTTCATGATCAAAAATGGAGGATAATAACAGAGCTTGTGTTATGGGGCTTGTCTTAGTCTGTTGTGTGTTGCTGTAACAGAACACCACAGGCTGGGTAATTTATAAAGAAACGCAGTTTATTTCTCATAGTTCTGGAAGCTGGGAAGTCCAAGATCAAGGTGCTGGCATCTGGTGAGGGCCTTCATGCTGCATTATTCCACGATGGAAGGCAGAGGATTACAAGAGTGAGCAAGAGAGGACTGGCCTCACCTTCATAACAACTCACTCTTGCAATAACCCACTCCTTCTACAACAACACTAACCCATTCACAAGGACACACCCCTCATGGCCTAATCACTTCTTAAAGGTTCCACATCCAAGTACAATCATAATGGCAATTAAATTTCAACATAAGTTTTGGAGGAGACATTCAAACCATAGCAGGTCTACTGTAGGGATTAAGCAAGATAATGTACCTGACGTAATTCAGTGCTCGGTAAATGCTGGCTGTTAGTATTCTTCTTGTGATGGTCATAGTGGATACTTGTTGACTTATTGACTTCTAGACAAGAGACCAAGAGTAGTACAAAAGGGTATAGTAGAGTCAAATATTATTTACTATCAATGATTCTTGGATTGCCCCCCTGATAATGACAAAAATAACCTACCTGGAAAGTTGTGGTGGAGATTAAGATAAAAATGTAACACCACCACTGTGCTAGCTTAATACATGAAAATTGGTAGTAGAATAATTTCTTTTTCTTTTTTGTTTTTTGAGATGGGGTCTTGCTCTGTCACCCAAGCTGGAATGTAGTAGAGCAATCATAGTTCACTGCAGCCTCGACCTCCCAGGCTCAAGCAATCCTCCCACCTCAGCCTCCCGAGTAGCTGGCACTACAGGTGAGTGCTACGTGCTCGCTAATTTTTTAATTTTTTTGTATAGACATGGATCTTGCTAGGTTGCCCGGGCTGGTCTGGAACTCCTGGTTTCAAGTGATTCTCCTTCCTTGGGCTCCCTAAGTGCTGGGGTTATAGGCATGAGCCACTGCACCTAGCCGAATTATTTCTATTTTAACGTTTTAGAAATTTGTTTTTTTTATACATTATTGGTGAAAGTGTATGTTGGTGCAATTCTATGACAGGCAGTTTGGCAATAGTTGTCAAAACTGTAAACACATCTGCACTTAGACCCAACAATTCCACTTCTAATTATAGATATACAGTTGAAAAGTTATTTGTTGCAACATTCATTATAGATGTCCAGGAGTTCAGGACTGATTAAATGAGTTATGAATTAGAAAACTACACAGTTATAGGCCAGGCGCAGTGGCTCACGCCTGTAATTCTAGCACTTTGGGAAGCTGAGGTGGGAGGATCACTTGAGGTCAGTAATTTGAGACCAGCCTGGCCAACATGGTGAAACCCCATATCTACTAAAAATACAAAAATTAACCAGGTGTGGTGGCATGCGCCTGTAAGCCCAGCTCCTCAGGAGGCTGAGGCAGGAAAATTGCTTGAACCCAGGCAGTGGAGGTTGCAGTGAGCCGAAATCACGCCACTGTACTCCAGCCTGGGTGACAGAGTGAGACTCTGTCTCAAAAAGAAAACTACACAGTTCTAAAAAAAGATAGAGAAAGCTCTTCATAGTCTCATATAGAAACATCTCTAAGATATATCATTTCCTGAGAAAATTAAGAAGCAGAACACTATGTATCACTCTACAAATATTTACCTTTGTTTAAAAAGGACTCCACAAGTCAGGGATATATAATCCTATCAGCATGTAAATATGTTTGTAGGCACAGTTTTTAAAAATCTCTGCAAGGATACACAGTGGGCACCGACCGAGGTTTCTAGGTGGCAATCAAAAGAGGGAGACTTTCCACTTTGTCTTTTCATAATTATTTCTTGCAACCTTGAGAAGATATTACCTATTCAAAAAATTAAATAAAGTTAAGTTTTATTAAGAAATAAAAAGGAAGGCAGGAAAGCAGGAAGGAAGGAAGGAAAAATGGAAGGAAGGAAAGGAAGGAGGGAGGGAGAGAGGGAAGAAAATGACAGAAGAGGGATCTGTTTCTAGCAGTCCTTCTGGACAGAGTAAGGGTGATCTGATGTGTCTGAAGGACAGCAGGCCTGTCCTGGCTGAGGAGGTGAGAGGCGTGTGAAGCATCACTGTGCACTGGATTTGGCTGGCCTTGAGTGTTTGTTATGATAAGGAAGGAGACACTTACCAGACAGAATTTCACACCAGGAGAAGTGGCAGCTCTACCTGGCAGGCTGACTTTTGACAGGGGTGTGACAGTGAGCTTGGGCTGCCCTCATGATCAGCAGCCACCCCTACTCTCATCAACCCCTCCTCAGGTACCCCACCCTCCCAGCAGGGAGGACACAGGTTTAGCCTGTTGACACTGCCTGTCCTGAGAAAAGAGAATAAACATAAAGGGAAGGGCCTATGGCATTTATTTCCTTCCATCGGCTGATTTTTTAGGTGAATTTATTATGGCAAATGTAAGAACCAATGGTCCAAAGTTCTCATCACATGAAAGGCAGAGATGGTGATATTCATTCCCTAGGCCAGCACCCCTACCTTACTGGACAAATAATTTACAGAACTGTCATCTTTGACCTAGGAGTTTGAATAAGTTCCTGTCATTCATGATATGAATTTAGAGATGAATAAACAGTTATATAGAGAGATGTGTATTTCTGATCATTATCTCAACATTTAACTTTGAACAAATCTCTCTTCCCAGACTTTGGCACATACTACTATTATAATAATATTATTAATACATATGATAATGTTCATTTGTATAACATAAAAATATACATGGAAAACCGTATAAATGTAATAGCAATTTACAGTTTGTTTTCACATTTATTATCTTGTTTAATCTTCAAACACCCCTCCAAGGTGGGTGTTTATTCAACAAATATTTAGTGAGTGCTCATCATGTCCAAGATACCGTGGTAGGTCCTGGAGTTTCGGAGATGCAATAACATGGCCATGGTGTGCAAGGTCTAATCTAGTCACAGTGATCCACACACAAACCAGTACAGGCTGAGTACTCCTTATCTGAAATACTTGGGACCAGAGGTGTTTCAGATTTTAGATGATTTAAAATTTTTGAATATTTGCATATACATAATGAGATATCTTAGGGAGGGGACCTAAGTTTAAACACGAAATTTACTTGTGTTTGGTATATATCTTGTCACATAGTCTGTAGGTAATTTTACACAACATTTTTATAATTTTGTGCATGAAACAAAATTTTGACTGCCTTTTGCCTACAGCTCATCCCATGAGGTCAGGTGTGGAATTTTTCCCTTATGGCATCAGGTTGGCACTCAGAAAGTCTTGGATTTTGGGGCATTTCAAATTTCGGATTTTCGGATCGGAGATGCTCAACCTGTAATGCAACTACAGAGAAATTTGAGGTGATGAAGGAGGGCAGAGAGAAGGGCACCAACCTAATTAAGCAGTGGGGAAAAGATCAAAAAGGCTTCCCAGGGAAGATGTGGCCTGAGTTGAGCCTTCGAAGATGAATAGGATGTGACCAGGCAAAATGAGTGAGTGAGTTGAGATTGGACAGTCAAAAGGACTCCTCACGCTCTGAGATAGGGGAGGGAGGGCTTGGGAAAGATGAAGGAGGTGCTAAAGGAAAAGATGAATGGAAATGGAGAGAAGCTTTGGAAGGTGGCAAAAAGCTGAGGGACGGAGAGAGAGGCTCACTTCATAGAGGAGGAGACTGAGGCTCACGGAGATGGATCCTGACCACTCTTTAGATCTCAGGCCAAGTTGCCCCTCCCCTCCCCTTCCTTTTTGTGTTGTAAGAAGGTCAGGTCAATGTAAATAGACAACCTACAGAAGGAGAGAAAATTTTTGCAAACTGTGCATCTGACAAAGGTCTAATATCCAGCATCTATAAGGAACTTAAACAAATTTTCAAGAGAAAAACAAACAATCCCCTTAAAAAGTGGGCAAAGGACATGAACAAACACTTTTCAAAAGAAGACATACACACAGCCAAGAAGCATATGAAAAAAATCTCAATATCACTGGTCATTAGAGAAATGCAAATCAAACCACAAGGAGATACCATCTCACCCCAGTCAGAATGGCTATGATTGAAAAGAGAAGAGATGCTGGCAATCTGTTATTTTTCTATTGCGGAGAAAAGGGAACACTTATGCACTGTCAATAGGAGTGTAAATTAGTTCATCCATTGTGGAAAGCAGTATGGCAATTTATCAAAGAGCTAAAAGCAGAACTACCATTTGACTTAGCAATCACATTACTGGGTCTATACCCAGAGGAATAGAAATCATTCTACCATAAAGACATGCACACAAATGTTTGTTGCAGCATTATTCACGATAGCAAAGACATAGAATCAACCTAAATGCCCATCAATTACAGACTAGATGAAGAAAATGTGGTACACACACACCGTGGAATACTATGCAGCCATAAAAAAGAATGAGATCATGTCTTTTGTGGGAACATGGATGGAGCTGAAGGCTGTTATCCTTAGCAAACTGATGCAGGAAGAGAAAACCAAATACCACATATTCTCACTTAGAAGCAGGAGATAAATGATGAGAATTTATGAACACAAAGAAGGAAACAATAGACAACGGGGTCTACTTGAGGGTGGAGGGTGGGAGAAGGGAGAGGAGCAGAAAAGATAATTATGGGCTACTGGGTTTAATATCTGGGTGATGAAATAATCCATACAATCAACCCTGATGAAACGAATTTACCTATGTAACAAACCTTCACATGTACCCCTGAACCTAAAATAAAAGTTAAAAAAAAAAGAGTGGAAGTGGCAAACAGTGAATCCTGAGTCTTGAGTCCACATAGACCCAGTTAGGGGAATCGTTGAGTCAGCATCTAAAAGGGATCACTGGGTTTAGCATCTTTCTCCAGTGAGCTGCAGCCAAATGATGGGAGAAATTGGACTCGATGCACCTTAGGTGGCTGTTTCTCACTCCGTATTACTCATTCCTTGGGAAACTTGTTAGTCCGAGACCTATTCTTTTGTGCAGAGCCTTTATTTATTGGTTTGGCCTGCTTCCCTGAAGAGTGGTCTGTCTGGTTCTCTCACCCCAGACACACCAGGGCTGATCCCTCACACATCTGGCTCAACATCACCCACAAGTCTCAACAGGGCCCTGAAAACCGCCTCTGACTCCACAACCCACTGTCCCACGCCCTGGGAGGTAGGCTGTGTCTGGGCTTGCTCACGTCTGGGAACAACAAAGTCTGGCCCAAGCCTGTTCAGCCTGTACCCTGCTTGGAGGTTGGCACTTGCGTCAGATGTTGGGCTCTGGCTGGGAGCATGGCCCCAGGAATTTGTAGAAGGGAAGTCCAGTGGAGCATCCAGGCAGTGGGAGAGGGTTGGGGGTGGCAACTGGCCTCTGCTCCCTGTGGGGGTGTGGAGCAGCTCACAGAACATAAGGCTATGAGCACAGGATGGTGGTTAAGAGGCCAAGGGGTGTCCTGTGTTGGGATCCCCAAAGCAAACACAGTGAAAAGGACAGATGACTCACTTATTAAGGAGGTGCTCCCAGGAAAGCCCAAGATAGGAGTGGGAGACATGGGACAGGGAAGAGGAAGAAGCTAAACAAAGGAGCAGCCTGACCTTGAACCATAAAAAGGACTCTTCATCCTTTGGCTGATGAGTGATTCTCGCAATGTCCCAGCAGCAGCCTGACCCTGCAGCAGAAGTTGTGCCTTCACCAGGAGAAGGGCTCTCACACTCCCACCGGCTCAGGGCTGCCTCGGGCTCTAAGCTCTCAAACACTTCCTGCTCTGAGTGGGCACAGCAGCTCCAGTTGCTCAAGGGCAGGTCTTGGAAGAAAGCCTTGGGTACAGGCCATTAGCACAAAAAGGTAGAAGCTAGAGCTGGGTGCTCAGAAATCGTAAAAGGGAGCCAAGGGGATCTGGGACAGGTGGCATCGGACAAAGCTATGTTCCTGTCCCAGCTGTTTCTACCTCTGCAAACAAGGGTAAATTATTTAATCTTACTGCCAAATTGTCTCAACTATAAAGTGGGGACACTCTTTTCACAGAATTGTTGTGCAAGGTAAACAAGAGCATATAAGCAACGTGCTTAGCATAGGGCCTGGCACATATTGGGAATTATTTATGATGTCGAGTCTGGCAAATGCTCTTCCAAGTGGACTTAACCTTGGGAATACTGATGACGGTGAAGCTGAGCTCCAATGCCTTGTTCTGTTCCTTACATTTCTTTCTCTCTGCTGGTAGTTTTCTTCTTTCCCTTATCAGACATCCAGCCTCATTTGCTCCTTGGCATCAGGTTAAATCTCAGGACCTCATGCTCCATGCCACCCACCTGCCCTGTGGCACCTTCACCCTGGGCTTAATCTCCTGATGCATCACAGAGCAGAGTGTCCAAGGGCCCAGGCTTTGGAGCCAGACAATCTGGGTTTGAATCCTTGCTCTTACTCTTACAGTTGTGTGACCTCCTTGGCAAAGGGCTTGGTCTTTCTGTACCTCAGTTTCCTTATCTGCCTAATGGGGATAATAAGTGTTCTACCTCTTAGAGCTGTCGTGAGGTTAGTGAATTAATTTATGCAAAGTGCTTAGGACAGGACATAGTGCTCAGTGACTGTTGTTGGGTATGATGATCAGTATAAAATGATCCTGGGTCAGATCCCCACTTTGTTTACTGCCCCAATTCTTGGGTTTATAATTTTCTGATCAGCCCTTGCTGCTTTCACCCTCCAGCCCTGGCTGGGATCCCACCCTTGTCCTCCTTTCAGTCCCTGGAGCTGCAATATCCCTACCTGTTGGAGCGCCAGATGCTCAGCATGGGAGCAATCACGAGCATGCGCACAGCTCTTTCGGGTTTTCTATGCGGCACATGTCTACCTTGATCTGTGCCTCCTTTATCACATGAGGAAATTGAGGCCCAAAGCAACTGAGCAACTTGCTCGAGTTCACCCTGCTCCCAAGCAATGAGCCCCTATTACCACCTCCCCATCGACTCCAAATTCAGTGCTCCCACACACTCCCCACTAGAGACCCAGGCCTGTGACCACAGCACCATTCACCACTTCCTCTGCATCACCTCTGCACAGATTGGCCCTTGTGACTGTGTCTCTCCCACCACAGAGTTTACCGGTTTGTCTTTCCTACTGGACTAGGAGCCTCTGGATTCAGGGGCTGTGTCTTATGCATCTCTCTGTCCCCAGCCCCTGTCACAGGGCCTGGCATGCGGTAGATGCCAAATATGTGTTTGTTAAATGGATGAATGAATGAGTGATTTGTCCTTAGCGTATACCCAGGAGTCAGAGTGGTAGAATATGTGGACATTCAATTTTACAAGATAATAACAGGTGATTTTTCTTAGTGGTTGTACCAGTTCACACTCCCACCAGCAATGTGTAAGGGATGGAGTTGATCCCCATCCTCTCCAGCACTTGGGCACCGTCAGACAATACATCACAAATGTCAAAAGACAAAATTACACACATGATCTAACTGGCTTTTATTTGCAACTTATGAATCAGGACAGTGTCTCTTCTACAAATTTAGAAAAGGCACTCTGATGAGCTAAGCAGAGGCTATATAGGCAGAAAATGGCTAAAGAAGGCAGAAACCAGGAAAAAAAAAGCAAATTGGTCATTTCAAAGTTAATTTTCTTATAGGGTTAAAGCAGAGAGGACTTCCTTAGGATGGTAGCTAAAACTGGCCTGTTTGGGGATTTGGCTATTCTCTTTCTCTTCTGATTTTTCATAAGGTCAGATAAACAGCTTAGTTTCAGTTGGGTGACATGGAATTTTAGTATTTGTGACTTTATTTTGGTTTGGTCTGTTGGGCCTAGTGTAGGAGCTCATTCCAAATCAATGGCCTCCTATAAACTTTCTTTAACACAGGAGACTGGGCATTTATATATCAGGAGTCACCTCTTCTGAGAAGCCTTCTCTGACCCTCTATGTCTGGATTAGCTGTTCTTCTCCCGGAATTCTATATTTCCCCATCATAACACTTATCGTACTCTATTGCAATTGTCCAATTCTCCTTTCTCTCCTCCTTGAGACTGTGAGCTCCACAAGGTCAGGGTGTCCATTCTCTTAACAAATCTTCACCAATATGTACTATTGTCAGGCTCTGTGCTAGATCCTACCATGATTTAAAAAGAACAAAAAACCCCATAAAATCCATAAACTAGAGCTGGGTGCGGTGGCTCACGCCTGTAATGCCACACTTTGGGAGGCTGAGGCAGGCGGAGCACCTGAGGTCAGGAGTTCAAGACTAGTCTGGCCAACATAGTGAAACCCTGTCTCTACTAAAAATACAAAAATTAGCTGGGTGTGGTGGTGGGTGCCTGTAATCCCAGCTACTCGGGAGGCTGAGGCAGGAGAATTGCTTGAACCCAGGAGGTGGAGGTAGCAGTGACGCGAGATTGCTCCACTGTGTGCCAGTCCAGGGAATGGTGAAACTGTCTCAAAAAAAAAAAAAAAAAAAAAAAAATCCATGAACTAGAAGAAACTCCCAGTCAAGAAGGGATGGGGAAGAGTCCTTCTTTCAAGTAAGTGATTGCATTAGGATGTGGTAAGTCCTAAAACTGAGCTGTATCATTAGTACAAAGCCCCATGGGAAAATGAAGAGATAATTTCAAGCAGCTGAAAGGCCTGGGAAGACTTAGCAAAAACATCTTGGCCTTGACAGAGGAAGCAAGAGTGCATTACAGGTGGCAGGATTAGGATGTGGAAAGGCATGGAGATGTGGAAGGCATTGAAGGTGTGTAAATAAGTGACACTGCTGTCATGTAGCATAGAGTACCGAATAGAACAAGTACTTGGAAATGTGTCTTAAATGAATCTATAAATGAATGAATGACCTCTATGGCAGGAAAAATATTGTCAGATCTTACCCCAAAAGATCAAGACTAACTACATGCAGGTCTCATGAGCAGGATGTTAGTGACGTTAATGCTTGAGTCTCCCCCTTTGCTGACTGCCTCAGTGATTCCAATATGGTGCTTCACTGATGCAATCATGATGTAAGTTTCTGCCATTATGTCAAGCTGTTACTGAAAACATTATAGGGCTCTCTCAATGCTATTACAGGGCATTGGCATAATCTTGTCTGGAGATGGGTCACTAACTAGATGACAAGTCAAGGACATTGATTCCTCCATAGTCAGAGACTAAGTCCACTCTACATTTCTCTATACAAGTTAAGCCACACATGCAGATTGTTCTCAGTTCTAGGTCCCCAGTTTTAAGATGGACTATTTAACCAACATCGTGGTTACCTTCTGTTATGGGTTGAATTGTGTCCTCCATGAAAAAGATGTGTTGGAGTCCTAACCCCCAGTAGCTCAGAATGTGCCTTTATTTGGAAACAGGGTTGTTGCAAATGTGATAAGATGGGGTCATGGTGGAAAAAGGTTGGCCCTTGATCCACTGTGGCTGATATCCTTATAAAATAAAGCCATATGAGAGAAAGAGACACACACAGAGGGAAGATGATGTGAAGAGACACAGGCAGAAGATGGAGATGGCCACTGGTAAGCTAAGCAGGAAGGACTGGAACAGATCCTTTCCTCCTAGTCCTCAGGAGAAACCAATCCTGCTGACACCTTGACCTTGGGTTTTTGGCCTCCAAAACTGGGAGATAACACATGTCTGTTCTTTAAACCACCCATTCTGTGGTACCTTATTTCAGCAGCCCTAGCAAATGAATCCACCTCCCAATGTCCCTTCTACCCCTTTGCTGTGGTCATGCAGTAGGACAGAGTGGACAATTTGGCCATGTGACCTAAGAGATACCAAACAGGGAGAAGCCCAGGATTGTTTTGTTCCTTGGTTAAAGAAGAAATACCCTCTCCTCCTGAGAGGAGAATGAGAAACAAGAAGACCAAAAAGCTCTGGCTGCCATCTTGCTACCTAAAGGAAAGTCATTCTGAAGATGAAGCCAAGAAAAAGTCTGAGAAAATTACAGAGAAATGGAAACACATCCCTAATACCATCATGGACCTCTGGATCAAAGGCCTTGCTTGAAGCCAACCAACACCAATAAACCTTATTTACTGGTTAAGCCATTTTGAGTAAATTTCCTGTGATAGGCAACTTGAAAGTATTATAAATGGTACAGATGTTGTCAGTTGAAACACATTTCTTCAGGGAAGGATAATCAGGATGATAAAGGCATATTAGGAAAAACTAGATAAAAGAAAAATTTAGAGGTGGGCCACATGGGCCGCTTTCAACATAGAAAGAGCTATCATGAGGAAGGACTTATACTGTGTGGCCCGAGAAGACGGATTAGGACCATCGAGTCCTGCTGGGAGAATTCCTCCCCAGCACAGGCAATGAGGCAGTGTATTGTCAGTGGAGAATTTGAAAACAGTGATAAAACTCACAAAAAGTCTATGTTCTTTTATTAGCATTGCATACTGGAAATTCTAAAAAACTTTAGTGATAAAATGTTCCCTCCTGCTGGAACAGACAGCTCCCACTGCCCGTCCACCGCTTGTTACACCACCACCAATGAGGAAAAATTATAGGGAGTTAAGTTTTAGCTTCGGTAAAGAAAGATCTTTCCAACAGGAAATAATGGAATGTACTATCTTGAGGTTGATGAATTATCCATCACTGGCAGTGTTCAAATAGAGGCTGGAAAGCCACTCTATTTGAATGTTATTCAGTAGATTACTGAATTCAATGGGGGAATTACCTTAAATGACCTTGAGACACCAGATGATTTCATGAGCCTCTACAAAGAATGGCAAGTAAACAATTGAGACAAATCTGTTCAAGTTAGAAAAGAATCTTTGAGTGAAAGGAGGGTATTTGGGTCTTCCCCATTAGGATGTGAGTAGCAATAAAATAAATAGAAATATTCCAAGGTTACCTGCTTGAGTGCAAATGCCTTCGTGGGCATTGGTAATCAAACTACATGGAGGAAAGTAAGAGGTAAAGTCTGTATTTATTAATGGTTAGAGAGATGTGGTCATTTGGGATCCAGAGGATGAGCTAAGGTATTTATCCAGAATCTAGAAGGTCATAAAGAAAAAGACCCAAATACTAGTAACGAGATGCCAAAATGAACATGACCCCATCACACAAACCTAGGGCAGATCATTTAACCCCTCTGCATAGCTCCAACCTTGTTGTGTTGTAGAAACATTAAATGTGTTAATATGCACAAAGTCTTTATCTGTAAAGTCAGCCTGGCATAATGTAAGTGCTACATGAATATTAGTCATTATTGTCTTAAAGCTGCTACTTTAGTGAGCTGTAAGTCTCTTCTGCTCTTCCACATTTCTTCAAACTTTCTTGCTCAGAATGTCAGGACAAAGTTATTTCCCATTCAGATCCCATGCCAGCCACTTAGTTACTATTATACTAATTGGTATGTTGGAGGCTAAAAGTTTTAATTTGGTGTCATTAGAATGTGTTTAATATGACAAGTTATGTATTTGTTCATTTACTTATTTATTAATTTAAATACTTACTGGGTGCCTACTTTGTTTTAGAAACTGTTTGAGATCCAAGAGTTAGAACCATCAGTAAAAATAGACCCAATCTTTGTCCTGAGAAGGCTGATTGTAAGGGGACAGTGGGAAGTGGGTATAAGACAGACATAAATTAAAAATCACATGAATGATGGTAACATCACAGCTCTGGTGGTGCTATCATGACGGTAAGCAGCACTACTAAGACTATGAAATTAGGCAATACTCTAATTTCAGGGCATTGCCCTAAAGTCTGGGATGGGGGCTTCTCTGAGCAACTGGTGCTTAAACCAGGATCTAAAATGCACGTGAGTTAACTAGGCAGTTAGGAAAATTCCAAGCAAAAGCAACAGTGCATTCAAATGCCCTAACACCTATCAACCACCATTTACAAAGTGCCTACTTTGCATCAGATGCTCCTATGAGAACTTTATATTCATTACTTGATCTAAACATCACATCAACCCTTTGAGGTAGAAATAAATGGCCCATTTTACAAATAAGGAATTGGGACTCAGAGTGGCCAATAATTGATACAATATCACACATCTTGTAAACAGGTTCTATCTTGGCTCAGTCTAACTCCAACACTGTGCTCTTAACTCTGAGAACAGAACTGTCATATTTGTCTTTCTAACTAAAGACTAGAACAGTGTCTAGCATGTAGTAGATGTTCAATTAACCCTGTTGTATAGACATTGAGCATAATAAAATTGTACTGAGGGGGAAGAAAACCACTGTGTGTAGGGATGAAGGATGACTAGACTGTGTACGGAAGGATAGAAAAGGTAACATTTCGAGAAGAAGGAACTTCCATGGCAAAGCCTGCATGTGGAAAAACACATGGCCTGAGTGACGACACTGCTTGAAAGAACACTCTCCTTTGATAGATGGTGAAATATCTTTGTCATTTGAAATATTTAATACAGTCAGGAAGACCACTTTGGCCAGCCCTGAAAATGTCATAGATCTAAATTATCTTTCAGACATCTTCCAACCTGGGACTAAACTAACACAAAGTGTCCTTGCAAACAAGTTCCAGAAATTTACCAGTTTCCAAAGCCATTACCTAAGTGGGGACCTAAGTAGAGCGAGGACAGATGAAGTGAGCTGGCAGTCACTGAAGGAAGCCAGGCAGCATGACAGACATTAGGAAAGATGGAACAACACCTGGGTATCAGATGACTTTCAAAGCACAGCCTTAGACAAAAGAGATGCATGTGAGCCCCCAACACAGTGCTTGGTGTATAGGTGGTAGTGTTTCTTGTAATTAAGCACCCAATTTAAAAAATCGTTTTTGCCAAATCACTGCCTTTGTTTTATAAAACAGGTCTTTTGTTCAAACTGCTATCCAAGGGGTTGAGGAATAAGATTATTTTCCTTTCGTACCAAGAGACTGTCCTTGGGCTCTTGCAGGATTGGATCTGGGCAAGCACCGTGATTTCATTCCATCTCTCTCATGAAGGCAAGAGAAAGTATTGCCCGAGGTCTAGATATCAGAACTTCTGTGCACTGCAGAATCTGGAGATGTGTGGTTTCTGGGAATGGATGCCTAAGACTTCATTTCCCTTCTCTGCAATGTGCCTATTGCTGACGCCTTAGGATTCAAAAGGTAAAAAAAAAATGTAAAAGTCACATTTGTAAATTTCGGTCTTCAAAGCACAGAACTGTATACCCTTGTACATTGTAGGCAATATATTATTATATGCACAATATTGCATAAGGGGGTACTATTGTATCCCCATCTTACAGATGAGTCAACTATAGGTTAATTTTGCCCTAGGTTATACAGCTAGAAAGTGGTAGAGTCTATAGTTTCCTTTTCCTCATAAGGAAGCATAATCTATCAATTAAGAGCATAGCTCTCCGGGCCATTAGGAACTGGACTCAAATTCTAGTTCTACCACATTTTAATTGTGTGACTGTGGGCAAATATTTCATCTTACTAAGTTTCTCCCTCTGGAAAAAGTGTCTGTCTTAGTTCTTGGGATACTGTGTCCCGTGTTCTCCCTTCTGAGTATGCAACTGTTTGTTTTCTTTCTTCTTCTTCTCCTTCTTCTTCTCCTCCTCCTCCTCCTCCTTCTTCTTCTTCTTCTTCTTCTTCTTCTTCTTCTTCTTCTTCTTCTTCTTCTTCTTCTTCTTCTTCTTTCTTCTTCCTCTTCCTCTTCTCCTTCTCCTCCTCCTCCTCCTCCTCCTTCTCCTTCTCCTTCTTCTCCTCCTTCTCCTTCTCCTTCCTGCCTCAGCCTCCTGAGTAGCTGGGATTACAGGTGCCCACCACTTCGCCTGGCTAATTTTTGTGTTTTTAGTAAAGACGGGGTTTCACCATGTTGGTCAGGCTGATCTCAAATTCCTGATGTCGTGATCTACCCACCTCAGCCTCCCAAAGTGCTGGGATTACAGGCGTGAGCCACTGTGCCCAGCCCTGTTCTTTTTTTTTTTTTTTTTTGTCAGCTTCTCTTTCTGCCATAAATCAGATGTTGCCAAATCATCTGTTCTCCTTTGTCTTTTCTTCCCTCATTTCTCTATATTCTCTTCTTTTTCGCAGTCTCAGGCAAGTAGCAGGAGGAAGAGTAAATGGAGAATTGCATACTGGCTCTTTAATCCTTCATTTGGAAATAAGACCTTTTGCTGGACAGAAAAAAATCACATTCCTGCCTCTAAGTTCAAGATGGCATGTGCTCTTGAATGTGGAGAGCATCAGGCATCTCTTTCAGAGCCATCTCACACACATCAGCATCCTCAACTCTTGCCTCGTCTGGAAGACTTCCAAAAATGTATTTCTCATCCATTAGAAATCTCACAACTGATCATGATTCCCTGTTTGCTTTGGCTGCTAGGAAACCCAAAGCCAAACTTGCTATCCACCTCTAGCATTTTACAGGACCTGTGGAATGAGGATTATGTGTTAACTTTATGGATTAAATCTAATTCAATTCTCCTTCATTTTTCCTTTATCTAGTTTCTCTGTGTTTAAAATTCTGTTGTGCGTATTTGTATATGCCACTCAAATAATTTTTTAATGCATCATGTAAATAAGTGCATGCATATATATATGTACCAAACATCCATACAATATATTTTGCCCTTAAATTTCATAATAAATACACATGAGAATTTGTCACTGCCCACTGGGAATCTCCACTGGGTTGTCCTACAGTTGCCTCAAATGCAATATGTTCCAAACAAAACTTATCTTTCCCTTGAGTGGTCTTCTTTACTTAAACTCCTCTTTCCACTAATAGCTTAGACATGTGAGGAAGATGGCAAAAAAAGATCCTCCACCCCTCCCTGTATCCACATCTCATTGGTTTATCTTTTGCAATTTCCTAACATCCAGTCAAATGAGTCACTGCATGGTTTTCAAATATGTCATGTGCTTCCCCATTACTTCCCCATGAGCATAACTTTGCTCATGCTATTTTCTCTGTCTGGAATATCCCCTACCAACTCTCTACCTGTAAGAATCCTTCTCATTCTTGAAAACCTATCTCAACTGTTTTCTTGTATAATACCCAGCCTCATTAGCCAACCAATAGGAGCATTGTTTCCTTCCAATTTTACTTATTTCGTTTGACTTAGTTGACTTTACACTATACATTTCTCATATACTTTTCTTAGCTTCCTAACATTTAGGGAGCTCCTTGAGGGCAAGGATCGTGCCTTACTTTGCTTTGTATTTGCAGCACCCTGCTTTTTCTGGCATAATTTTGAATTGCCTTGAGCCTAAAGTTCATTACAGGTGAACTTTAATACCTATCAAATGGGAACATGTGTATGCCTGACTCTCCCTCTCCTTCTCCCTCATCCATTGCATCTTTGAGCTCTTTAAGCATGTCCCCCTAAAATATTTTAAATCTATCTTCTCTTCACGATTTCTACTTTCTTGGTTCAGACCCCCATCATCTCTCACATAGATAATTTCAAAATCTCCCTAACCCCTCTTCCTGCCTTCAAAGCTGGTGACTGTAAAATGCATATCTCTCCTCTGCTTAAAAACTTTTCAATGGCTTATCAAGGGCAATGAAATGAAGTCCCAGTTTATTTTATGGCATAAGAGGCTCTACATAATCTAGCTCGGCTCGTTTTTCCTGTCTTAATCTCTCTCAGAATCGACACTTTTTCTGGTCATGCATTCCTTCCCAACCCTAACCAAGAAAATTAGGATTGGCCATGTGTTGGGCATTTATTGTTTTTGTCTGCTTATTCCTCCTCTTCTTCTAGAATCCTGCACTTCTAACAACATAGTTGACCAGTTAGCATACTTCATTTCTGGCCGGGCACAGTGGCTCATGCCTGTAATCCCAGCACTTTGGGAGGCTAAGGCAGGCGGATCACCTGAGGTCAGGAGTTCAAGACCAGCCTGGCCAACATGGTGAAACCCTGTCTCTAATAAAAATACAAAAATTAGCTAGGTGTGGTGGTGGGTGCCTCAGGAGGCTAAGGCAGGAGAATCACTTCAGGCTGGGAGGTGGAGGTTGCAGTGAGCCAAGACCGTGCCTCCGCACTCCAGCCTGGCGACAGAGCGAGACTCCGTCTCAAAAACAAACAAAAAAAAGAATACTTCATTTTCTTCCCCAGGACATGGTCCAAGCAGACCCTTTCCTGAGACTTTCTAAATGGAACTGTGTGAGAAGAGTTCCTTTCTGTTTTGACTCTGGAGCTGAAGGTTGAGAACTCAGAGCTGCCCATGTTCTACCCTGTGAAAATAAAGGCAATCAATTCAGGGAGACAAGCAGAAACAAGGCGTCCAGAGCAAGTCCTTCACATCACCCTGGACACCCTGGCCCTGATTTCCACTCCCTGCCAGGCTTGTTTGTCCAATTCTTCTTTTTGTTCCAAGCACCATCCCAGCAGGCTTAGTTGCCTGTAAGCATTTGGTTAATCTCTCTTCTCAGCTAGACCGTAGGCTCCCCGAGTGCAGAAACTATGTTTATTTTGTTCTCTGCTGGATCTCCAGCACCTAAATAAATGTTTATGGTTGACTGCAAGGCAGATCTGTGCGAGGAATGAAGAAGAGTATTAAAACCTCCCAGAGGGGCTGCTGGAGGCCTGTCCAAGGTGGAACTTTGCATGGTGAGAAATGCAATTCAGTAGGAAAACAAAGAACTCCTTCATCCTCCTCTAGACTCTGCAGGCAAGTGATCAACTGAAGGTAAGATTTTCTTTCCATTAAGGCCCTGGAACTTCATACTTCCATAATAACGGGCGGACATTATTTTGGATATACTTTCTGATGAGACAATATCATATTATTTATGAGACCTCAGTTTAGTTCCTCAGAATCCTTCTTCCCCAACTAGATACAAACTTCTTGAGAGTGGGTATACGCCCAAGAAAATTGAAAACATGGCCACACAGAAACTTGCACACAAATATTCATGGCACCTCCATTCATAATACTTAAAAGGTAAAGCAACTAAAATGTCCATCAACTGATGAATAGATAAATAAAATGTGGTGTATCTGTATCATGAAATATTATTTGGCCATAAAAAGGAATGAAGCTTTGATGAATGCTACAACATGGATGAGCCTTGAAAACATTATGCTAAGTGAAAGAAACTGGTTACGAGGGACTACATATTGTATGATTCCATTTTTATAAAATGTCCATCTCTGGTTTCCCTTCAGAATGAATAAATCTTTTGCCTTTTACTAAAATGTCCAGAATAGGCAAATCCACAGAGGCAGAATATAGATTACTAGTTACTAAGGGCTAAGAGGAAGGGGATGGGGAGAGACTGATAATGGGTATGTAGTTTCTTTTTGGGTATGAAAATGTTCTGCAATTGGATAGTGGTGATGATTGCACAAGCTTGTAAATATACTAACACTTACTGAATTATACACTTTCAAAGGGTGAAGTTTATGGCATGTGAATTATACCTCTATTAAAAAAAAGTCTTAAGTGTAAAAAAACCAGACCTTCTATATTTTGTATCTAAACAAACTCTCATATTTCCTATTTTTATTTTGTTGTCTTTATTTTTATTTTTTTTTACTCTGCTCTTGTGACAGATTACATTTCCTGTGTTGACCAGAGCTTTTATTTTTGTTCAAGATATTCTGCTGCAGCCTTGCCAAAGTGAAGATGTGTTAGGACTGGGGAAATTATTTTGGAGGAGAAAACTGGAATGGGGGCTGACTGAGTAACCCATAAGCAAGAATAATCAGACACCTTCATTGGAAGGCGTGAAAAGGAGACCCAGAACACCCATTCTCTCCTTCCCTGGCAAAACTCACAGCCTCAACTCTACTCTCTGTCTTGGGATCATCAGGCCTTGCTCTTTATCCCTGTCTTTCTGACAGCTTCTACAAGAAGGTCCCAACTCCCAAGCTCCATAATTAGTTGATTTTGCCTCATCTCCCATCTTCTCATTTGCCAGTGTGTCTTCCAAAATCCATTGATCACTATCAGCAAAATCCTATATAAGGTCAAAACCTTTTCTCTAGTTTCTCTAGTTTCCTTCACCCTCTTGCTCTAACCAAGACATGGCACTATTGAGGGCCACCAGCATTGAAGGTCATGTGACAGATGATACCACCTATTACCTTTTCTGTTTCCAGTCTTTACCAGACCCCTGAGTGACTTCCTATTATGTCCTACAGATTCTAGGTCTTGGCCCACTTCCACTCTCTCCATCACTACTCCTGAACTAGTTCCTGATGATTTCAATGTCCACATAGGTAAACTTTGCAGTGTCCTTGCTTCTCAGTTCCTTGATCTCCTCACCTCCAAGGATCTTATATCTCGGCTACCCACCACCATGGTTATACCCTAGGTCTTATTATTCTCAATATCTGCACCACCTTCTATAATCTTAATTTTATCCATCTCTCTTTCCCTGATCACCATCTTCTTTTTCACTCCTTCTGGTGTTCAATGTCAAAGATTCTCTAGCTCCATCAGGATCCTCAACCCATTGATCTTACCAGCTTCCAACAATAGGGACTGGTCAAGTAAACCATGGTCTATCCAGGAACATATAACACTTGCAAATATTGACTCTGGAGTCAAACAGCTTGGGCTCTCCCACGACTCCCTCTGTGACCTTGGGCAAACTATTTAACCTTGCTGGGGTATTTGACCATTATTATATGAGATACTGCAAGGTAATGAGCATGGTGCCAGATCTATTTGGGACTCTTTTTTTTTTTGAGACAGAGTCTTGCTCAGCTGCCTAGGCTGGAGTGCAGTGGTGCAATGTTAGCTCACTGCAACTACCGTCTCCCAGGTTCAAGTGATTCTTCTGCCTCAGCCTCCCAAGTAGCTGGGATTAGAGGCACCCGCCATCATGCCCGGCTAATTTTTATATTTTAGTAGAGATGGGGTTTCATCATGTTGGCCAGGCTGGTCTTGAACTCCTGACCTCAGCTGATCCACCCACCTCAGCCTCCCAAAGTGCCAGGATTACAGGTGTGAGCCACCATGCCTGGCCTATTTGGGATTCTTAATAAAGGAGAATGATTAGTATATTTAATAAACACTGTATGTTTTGCTCAGTCTCACAACTGTCTGTTTCCTTCCAGTAATAGCACCCCAACTTTACTGGAGAAACACCTATTTTCCTGGTGCAGGAAAGGGCTAATCTCCAACCCAGTCCCATGAAATGGCAGGTGAACCCCAGCCTGGTCGGTGCAAGCATTCTAACCCTTGGAAATAGTGACCGATTCAAGCTAAGCCAAGCCAATGGAAATCTACACAGGCACTTTGTGTTAGAACAACTGGGACAGAGGGGTTCTCTACTAGATGTGGGGCTGGTAGGACCTAAGCATGCAGGAAAGTAAGCCCACTTGAGAGCAGCCAACACCAAGAAAAAGGAAGGAAAGAGTGAAAGGGAGGCTGGTTCTCAGGGGGTTGTCTGAGTCCTTGGGTCCAGCCATGCTTAAAGTCTACCTCTAGACTTTTTAGCTTCATGGGCCAATATATTTCCTCAATGGTGCTTGAACCAGTTTGAGTTGGGCTCCTATCTCCCTCAGAGTTCCCACTATTCCATTATTATACAGTTGAATATCCTTTATTTGAGCTTATTTGAGCTGTCTGGGATCAGAAGTGTTGTAGATTTCAGATTTTTAAAAAGATTTTTAGAATATTTGCATATATATAACGAGATATCTCGGGTATGAGACCCAAGTCCAAATACAAAATTTATCTATGTTTCATATACACCTTATATGCATAGCCTGCAGGTAATTTTGTACAATATTGTATTTAGTTATTTATTTATTTTGAGACAGGGTCTCGCCCTATCACTCAGGCTGGAGTGCAGTGACATGATCACAGCTCACTGCAGCCTTGACTTCCCAGGCTCAAGCAATCCTCATGCCTCAGCCTCCTGAGTAGCTAGGTCCATAGGTGCATGCCACCTCACCTGGCTAATATTTTAAAAAATTTTTTGTAGTGATGGGGTCTCACTATGTTGCCCAGGCTAGTCTTAAACTCCTGGGCTCAAGCAATCCTCCCATCTCAGCCTCCCAAAGTGCTGGGATTACAGGTGTGAGTCACTGCACCTGGCCATACAATATTTTACATAATTTTGTGCACAAAACAAAGTTTGCGTATATTGACCCCGGGCGCCTCCCAGGTTCAAGTGATTCTCCTGCCTCGGCCTCCCAAGTAGCTGGGATTATAGGTGCCCACCACCATGCCTGGCTAATTTTTGTATTTTTAGTAGAGGGGGGGTTTCACCATGTTGGCCAGGCTGGTCTTGAACTCCTGACCTCAAATGATCCGCCTGCCTCAGCCTCCCAAAGTGCGGGGATTACAGGCATGAGCCACTGTGCCTGGCCATTTGCACAATTTTGTAAAAAGAAGTTTCCCACATGAGAAAATGCAGTCATTCCTTGCCACACCTGTGATCAGAGCATGAAATTCCACCTGTCTCAGTTGCCCCTCTCATGATCCTGCAGAGTGTCTGGGACTGGGTGAACCTGTTCTCCATCTGTTCTGTGGGTTTGTGGCTCCTTGGTGTGCCAGACCTTACAACCCTGCACCAGTTCAAATCACAGAACCACCATTTACAAGTTTAAACAGTCCTAGGGCAATTGAGAAGTTCAGAATGGATTAACCATGCCCTCTTGGGAGAGGGGCAGGGAGAGTGATATGTGTACAGAGCTTTCAGAAGGGATTAATCACAGCTGTGGGAATTGTGTGGTGGTGGGAAGGGCTATGGGAATATTTACATGCGGTATTATTTTCCAGCTTGTACACAGCACCCTCTTTATTGCTAAGTGTTTTATGTCATCAATTTCCTAGCAGAGAAAGGTGCTTTTGCCCACATTGTGAGGGTGGAGAAGCTAGGGATCCGGAAATCTTAAGTGACTCACTGAGGGGTGCACAGCAAGCACTGAGTAGCAATCTAGGGTTCTTGATTCTGTGCCCTGTCTTCATGCCAACTTTTTCTATGAGGGCTGCTGCAGACATGTGCAGGCTGCCTGGAAGAGAGCAAAGCCTCCCTCTCCTTCTATGAGTGCGTTGTAAAAATTTATGTCAAAATTATTTTCTCCAGATTTTTACTTTTAGAAGCACTCAGCTGTCTCCTACCATCTATTACCACCTATTTGGTGGTAGGAGCCAGATCCATGGTGTGCCTGGCTACCGTCTCTGGCTCCAGATAGGAGTTACTGCTTAGGAAACTTGCTATTTTACATACATGGGACCATTTGCATTTTGGGATGGCTTAGCTTATCTCCATTGTAGACATCCTCCTCAATCCCCATCTTGTGTACGTGCAATGCTGCAGCCTCCTGGGCAGTGATCTGGCCTCCATTTGCCATGCAAACCTCCTAGCTTTGAGCTGTGGTCTCATGGCTGGAACACCTTTCTGCACCTTTCTCTGCCTGTTAATCCTACACTTGTGATTGATAGTTTATCAGTCACTTATGGGTGCTCACTCGGTGTCAGGTTGCTGTTCTAAGAATTTACAAATAATAACTCATCTCATCTCACAAGACCCTAATTAGGAAGCTACCATGATTATTACCCCTTTTACAGGTAGAGAAACAGAGGAACAGACACTTGCTCAAGATCCCAGAGCTAGCAACCACTGAAGGCAGGATTCAAATCCAGACAGCTGGCTCCAAAATCCATACTCTCTTCTTTTTTTTTTTTTTTTTTTTTGTAAGATTCAAGGGGTACATGTGCAGGTTTGTTACATGAGTATATTGTGTGATGCTGGGATTTGGGCTTCTAATGGTCCTGGCATCCAAATAGTGAACATAGTACCCATTATGTAGTTTTTCAACACTTGTCCCCCTACATTTGGACACCCCAGTGTCTACTGTTGCCATCTTTATGTCAATGAGTACACAATGTTTAGCCCCACTTATAAATGAGAACATGTGGTATTTGGTTTTTTGTTTCTGCATTAATTCACCTAGGATAATGGTCTCCAGCTGCATCCATGTTGCACAAGGACAAGATTTTGTTCTTTTTTATGGCTGCATAGTTATTCCACGGTGTACATGTACCATGTTTTCTTTATTTTGTCCAATCCTCTGTTGATGGGCACCTGGGCTGATTCCATGGAGTCTCGCCCTGTCGCACAGGCTGGAGTGCAGTGACACGATATCACTGCAACCTCCACCTCCCGTGTTCAAGCAGTTCTCTGCCTCAGCCTCCCGAGTAGCTGGGATTACAGGTGCCCACCACCACGGCTAGCTAATTTTTGTATTTTTAGTAGAGATGGGGTTTCACCATCTTGGCCAGACTTGTCTTGAACTCCTGACCTCATGATCCACCCACCTTGGCCTCCCAAAGTGCTGGGATTACAGGTGTGAGCCACCACACCCGCCCACCACTTTTTAATAGGTTTTTTTTTTTTCTTGTTAAGTTCCTTCTAGATTCTGGATTAGTCCTTTGTCAGATGCATACTTTGCAAATATTTTTTCCCATTCTGTAGGTTGTCTGTTTACTCTATTTGTGGTTTCTTTTTCCATGCAGAAGTGCTTTAGTTTAATTAGGTCCAAATCATCAATTTCTGTTTTTGTGCCATTTGCTTTTGAGTACTTAGTCATACATCTTTCACCTACGCCAATGTCCAGGAGAGTATTTCCTAGGTTTTCTTCTAGGATTTTTATAGTTTGAGGTCTTACATTTAAATCTTTAATCCATCTTGAGTCAATATTTGTATATGGTGAGAGGTAGGGATCCAGTTTCATTCTTCTGCATATGGTTAGCCAGCTTTCCCAGCACCATCTATTGAATAGGGTATCCTTTCCTCTTTGTCTATTTTTGTTGACTTTGTTGAAGACCAGTTAGTTGCATGTGTGCAGCTTTATTTCTGGGCTCTCTATTCTTTTGCATTGGTCTATGTGTGTATTTTTGTACTAATACCATGTTGTTTTGGTTACTGTAGCCTTGTAGTATAGTTTGAAGTCAGGTAGTGTGATGCCTCCAGCTTTATTCTTTTTTCTTAGGATTGTCTTGACTATTTAAGCTCTTTTTTGTTTCCATATGAATTTTTGAATAGTTTTTCTAATTTTGTGAAAAATGACATTGGTAATTTGTTAGGAATAGTGTTGACTGTAGATTGCTTTGAGCAATGTGGACATTTTAAAGATATTGATTCTTTTAACTCATGAGCGTGGAATGCTTTTCCATTTGTTTGTGTCATCTATGATTTCTTTCGGCAGTGTTTTGTAGTTATCCTTGTTAAGATCTTTCATCTCCTGGGTTAGGTGTATTCCTAGGTGTTTTTTTTTGCAGTTATTATAAATGGGATTGCATTCTTGGTTTGGTTCTTGGCTTGAACCTTATTGGGGTATAGAAATGCAACTGATAATTAACTTTACATTGATTTTGTATTCTGAAACTTTGCTTAGGTACTTTATCAGGTCTAGGAGTCTTTTGGCAGAACCTTTAGGGTTTTCTAGGTATAGAATCATATTGTCAGTAAACAGAGATAATTTGACTTCCTCTTTTTTATTTGGATGCCTTTTATTTCTTTCTCTTGTCTGATTGCTCTGGCTAGGACTTCCAGTACTATGTTGAATAGAAGTGGTGAGATTGAACATCTTTGTTTCATTCCAGTTCTTAGGGGGAATGCTTTCAACTTTTGCCCATTCAGTATGATGTTGTCTCTGGGTTTGTCCTACATGGCTCTTATTATTTTGAGATATGTTCTTTTGATGTTATTTTGATAGTTTGCTGAGGATTTTCATCATGAAAGGATGTTGGATTTTATCAAATGCTTCTTCTATGTCTATTAAGATAATCACATGGTTTTGTTTTTAATTATGTTCATGTAGTGAATCACATTTATTGATTTGCTTATGTTGAACTATCCTTGTATCCCTGGAATAAAGCCCACTTGATTGTGGTGAATTAATTTTTTGATGTGTTGCTAGATTTGGTTTGCTAGTATTTTGCTAAAGACAAAATCCACGTTCTTCAACACCACCCTGCTTTGCTCCTCCCCTACTCATCCTTTTTGTCTCTTGCCCTGTGAGGATGCTCCCCTATACATATTTTGGAAGTCATCCTGTTTCTGCGGTGTGCTCTCAGAGCACAGTGCTGGCCCCACTAGGATTTCTTTGTCTAGCGGTGGGATATGAATAGCCTTGGCCCCCCACCATGCGGGAGTTCTGTACAGACTGGTATTTAAAGCGTTCATCTTTATGTCCACAGCATTCTCACTTCTGGATCCTCGTCTGGTGTTATAAACACTGGGGATGTGAAATCTATGTCAGCAAAAATGAACTGAAATCATTTCAATGATTTTCTTTTTCAATGATTAGAGAATTTACAGGAATGTAGAAAAGGGGATAGATCAAAGGAAAGTTTTATATGGGCAGTAAGATATGAGCTGGGCCTTAAAGCAGGAGTATGCCACTTAGAGCTCTTGGTGGCAAGCAACAGAAAACTTCCCTCTGGCTAGTTTAAACAAAAAAGGGGAATGTGGGGGAAGGGGATCAGAATTGCCAGAAGGCAGAAATGACCAGATTTGGAAAATGGGCAGAACAAAGAGCCATGGAAAATGAATACAAATCCAAGCAGAGAGAGGCAGGAAGAAGAGGCTTATTCATCCTCACTGCTGCCTAAATGTCCTTGTATCACTCTCTAAAAACCAAAGTCCTGCAACAGAGTGAATGACAGGCTGAGCAAAGTCAGACAACCAGATGCTGGGTGAGCCAGGGTGGGGATAGACGGATCTTGCCTTTGACTTCTTTAGAGAACTCAGGATGGGCCACTTTTCTTAGTCCATTGGGGCTGCTATAACTAAATACTATAAACTGGGAAGCTTATAAAAAAAAAGAGAAATTTAATTTTCATTGTTCTGAAGGCTGGGCAGTCCTAGATCAAGGCAGCAGTATAGTAGATTTGATGTCTGGTGAGGGCATCCTTTCTGGTTCATAGATGATGATTTCTCAATGTGTCCTTACATGGCGGAAGAAGCAAGGAGCCTCTCTAGGGCCTCTCTGATGAGAGCACTAGTCCTGTTCATGAGGGTTCCGCCCTTGTAAACTAACCATTTACCAGAGGCTCCACCTCCTTATACCATCACATTGGGGGTTAGGATTTCAACACGTGAATTTGGGGGGAGATGCAAGCATTCAGACTGCATCACTCCTTTCTATCAGAATCAAAGACATGGGGAATTCCCTGAGGGGAGATCAGCATTCTAATAGAAAGGAAATGATGTTGGGTACCAGACAGCAAAAAAAGAGACAAAGGTCCTTCAGAGGTAGGTAGGACCTCAATAGTAGGCAGCTGGAAGGAAAAGCATGCCAGGATGGAACAGAATCTGTAAAGGTGGAGGAGAAGAAAAGTTTGGGGTTGTAGCCAGAATGGTGGTGTAATGCAGAGAGAGTGCTATTGAAAAACAGACGTAGGCAGGCTGGGCCCAGATCACAGAGGGTCTTATAAAGGCCACAGTAAGAAGTCTACGCCCTAGTCTATAGCCAAGACCAGCCAGGAAGTTCTTTAAGAAAGTACATAGTCAGGCCTGCGAGGGAAAACTAGACTCTGGAGCTGTGTTTCGAACCTGTTTTCTCCGCATGCTCACAAGGGTGCTGGCTGAACAGTAACAATAGCAGTGAAAATTTCAGGGGTAGCACTTTGAAGAAAGTGAAGCAGCTCTGTCCGTGGAAGACATTTCATTGCCCCTGTAAGATTGGCTTCAGCACCACAGCCTGAGTCTGAGGGCCCTGCAGGAGCCCAGGGTCAGAGGCCGGGACTCCGAGCAGGACTGGAACTCATGAGATCAGCTTCACAGGGAAGAAAATATCTTAAATTGCTTCATTTGCCACTGGATTCACATTTCCTTATTAGTCAAGATGCAATGAGACTGAGTAACTGCCCAGGTCTCCCTTGGATAAAATCTGGGATAGTGTTTCACCTGCCCAGTATCCATTTGTGGTAACAGCCCCTCAATATTTTTATTTTGAAGCTTGTCTACCCACTGGGTCATGAGTCTATGAATTTTTAGAAAGTGTTGACCCTATATTCTGGCTTCTGGAAAAGTGGGGAGATGACCTGTACGTAGGTTTGGCCAATATGAGAACTCCATCCTCTACCTACCATAGTGATGGGTTCAGAAATGGACAGGTGGCCCCAGGCAGTCCAGAATGTCAGCTCTGGGACTCTGCTGGGGTCATTGGGAAGTGTTCGGGGGAGTGCTTCTGCATGGTTGCCAAGTGGGTACAAGGTAAAACAGGAGCTGTACTGGCCACCCTGGCCACCTAACTGGGAGACCCGGCCTCATAATGAAGCCAGTGCAGAGAAACGTGGTGCTGAGAGAGGGAGAGACACACAGAGTCCTGGGTCCAGCCCCATCTGGCCTAGATTTCCTAGGGGTCCGTGTTTAGTTTCTAGAGCCAATACATTCTCTCTCTCTCCCCTTCTCACTCTCACTCTTGCTCTGTTTTGCTTAGGCCACTTTGAGTTGTTTTTGTTACTCACAACTAAAGGTATCCTAATTCACAAAATCCAGTGGGGTCCAGTGCAGCGAAGGAGAGGGGCTTGAGGCCTGGGCAGGCTCAGTGTGGTGTCTGCTAAGGGAAGTCCGAGGCACCGGGGCCAACGACAGAATCTGGTTCTATTGGGCTCCCGATTCCAACTGATTTAGATGGTTTTGACCGTGTCTCCATTTGACTGGAGGGTTTGGAGTGTCTGATCACTTTTTTCTTAATATGTTGATGGATTTTGGTGGGTTATCTCTCCCTGCCATGTTTTCTTTATGAACATGGAGAACTCAACTTTTTAACTCAGAGGACAAATTAAAAAGAGTGGAGAGTCAGGCCACACAGGGGAAGATATTGTGGGGAATGAGGCTACTTTCCCAATGCTCCTCAATTCATAGCACTTGGGAGATCACCGTCTTAATTTTCATTCTGGTCGGAAGTTCAGAATGGTGGCTCAGGGACCAGAACTGGACTCCAGGTGTATTCTGTTTAGCTTGCAGAGTATTGCCATTTTTTTAAGTCACTAATATTTAAAAATCAAGAGATTTCATCTATATTTCTGAGTTGTTCTGAAAAAAAAAAAAAAGGAAGTTCTGTCTACATGGAAGCCATTTTCCTACTGGTAGCTCTAGCTTGAGTTGGGCAGCAGCTGCCCCTGTTAGTTAGACAGGTGTAAGTGCCCCCACCCGCCACAGATGTGAGCACTCTCGCCTGCTTCATTCATGTAGGTCATCTTCACGACACGTAAGCATATGATTCACTGGAAGTGTCTCAAATCCCTCTGGACATGTAGACGTGGCTGAACAGTTGTTTGTGGGTTTATGCCACTGCTATGGATAAAATAATTCCCTGGTGCTATGAATAGAAAATTCAAAATCCCTTGGGGTTCATCTTATAACATACACACTAATAAACCCCATTGGGTTGGAAGAAAAGTGGTTAGGTCCATGAGGAGAAGAACTAGGAGCAGACTTGGTGCTCTTTCCTCCTTTGGTTGATTTAATCCTACACCAAAAGAGTATAGACCCCGGATCCATAGTGCCTGAGTTAGCAACCCACCTCTGCCAGTCATTGCCTATGTGCTCTTGGTCAAGTTCATTAAATTTACTGTGACTCAGTGTTCTTATCTGTACAAAGCACTATATTCTCTACATCTGTAAAATGTAGTAAATTCTCATCTTGTAGGATTATTGTGAGGATTAAGTTAGTTAATACAAATTAGCAAAGTGTGGTAGCACATGCCTGGGAAGCTGAGGCAGGAGGATTCCTTGAGCCCAGTAGGTCGAGGCTGCAGTGAGCCATGATTGTGCCACTGCTCTCCAGCCTGTGTGATGGAGCGAGACATCGTCTCTAAGAAAAGGAAAAAAATCAGTCAATACACTTATAACAGTGCCTTGCACACAGTAAATAATAAGTGTTAAACTCTATGTATATACTATGTAATGTTTACATATTTATATGTAAGTTACATATACATTTATAATGCCATATTTATAGAAATATTATGGGCTGGGTATGGTGGCTTAAGCTTGTAATCCCAGCACTTTGGGAGGCCGAGGTGGGTGGATCACGAGGTCAGGAGATTGAGACCATCCTGGCTAACACAGTGAAACCCCATCTCTACTAAAAATACAAAAAATTAGCTGGGCGAGGTCGCAGGCGCCTGTAGTCCCAGCTACTCAGGAGGCTGAGGCAGGAGAATGGTGTGAACCCCAGAGGCAGAGCCTGCAGTGAGCCGAGATCGCGCCACTGCACTCCAGCCTGGGCGACAGTGTGAGACTCCGTCTCAAAAAAAAGAAAGAAATATCATGTATCAGGCAAAACTTACATGTTCCACATTTGTACAAAGTACATTTGTAGAAAGCAAATCCATTAAGTTTTTATCAGCTTCCATTATAAACAACATGGTGTGTGTTTTTAAGATGTAAATAATCTGGCAGAAAACTTTTGCTTAGAAAGCAAATAAACAATGACAAATCTCATGTGGCTCTGATCGTCGCTATTCTATTTATATATTTTTTCCTTTAATAATTATAATTATCATAAACACATAACTTTTGATGAGTGTGTAAACTGCTACAAACTTTTTTAGAAACCCGAACATTTTTATTTAAACTGTCAGTTGCTTGCTAATAGCTTCTGAGCACTGTATTTTCACCATATAGGGAGTTATTGAGAGAAGACATGTCAAAGCCCAACACAGTTGTCACTTTACAAAGCTAGAGTTCAAGCAGTTGAAACAGATTTATAGAAATATCCTTTATTCTACTGATTTATTATGTCCCAGCAAATACAAGTGCAAAGTAAATTTCCCAAGCAACTCATCTTTTGCTATTAATGGCTTTCAATAAAAATAAGGTATGTGTTCTCAGGGTATGAATAATTCAGGTAGAGGATTTTTGCTTGGAATGGAATGAGATAAGGCAATGCTTAGTTTCCAGATATCCCAGTATTTTTCTGTAAGAAGGCAGGAGAACATGATCAGGCTTCAGAAATCAGACATCTTGGGTTTAAACCCAGCTTCACCATTTATTGGTTGTATGAGCTTCAACAAATGGCTTAACCTTGCTAAGCCTCAATTTCCTCATCATCTACAAAGTGACAGTGATCACCTTACCCATCTCCAAAGAGTAAGTGAGATGATATGGGAAAGAACCTTGGCCAGGGCCTAGCACCTAGTAATCGGCTTTTATCCACATAGAGCCTGCATTGCTGTAATTTTCTTCTGAAGCACTTTTACGACTCCGGGATCATATCAATCATGCGTTCCTTTCCCTGTTTTTTTTGGATGACAGAAAATCTCATGCCTGGAGACACTCTGGTGTAACAGAACTCCCTATACTCCCCCTGCCCCTACCCCTCTGACTTTTTTTTTTTTTTTTTGAGACGGAGTCTTGCTCTGTCTCCAGGGTGGAGTGCAGTGGTGTGATCTTGGTTCACTGCAACCTCCGTCTCCTGGGTTCAAGCGAATCTCCTGCCTCAGCCTCCCGAGTAGCTGGGACTACAGGTACCTGCCACCACACCTGGCTAATTTTTCTATTTTTAGTAGAGATGAGGTTTCACCATTTGGCCAGGATGGCCTCCATCTCTTGACCTCGTGATCTGCTCGCCTCAGCCTCCCAAAGTGCTGGGATTACAGGTGTGAGCCATCGCACCCAGCCTTCCCCACTTTTTCCTTTGTTTTTTTATGTGCTGGCAATGGTGGGCCATGTTACCACATGACGGCATTAAAAGCTTCTCTTTCATATATAATACATTCATATATAATGTTTGGAGTTCTGAAAATGCTGAAGTTTCAGATATTTCAAAAATAGCTCTTTTCTTAAAAAAAATTAGATATACAAAGTTGTGTGTTGGAGTTGGGTTCCATGGGAAGGTGACTCTGAGATGCAGATTTGCCCAAGGAGTACTTTGGGGATCAATGCCTGTGAGACAGCAGGAAGCAGAATTGGGCCAAAGGAGAAGCTAGGCTATGATACAGTTGCAACAAAGGCCTCAGCCCATCCATGCCAACTTTGGAGCAGGGATAGCACTAAAGAGTTGTTCTCAATTGTCAAAAAGGGTCCAGGCATTTATAGCCTGACATTAAGTGGTTGTTGGATGCAGGTTGCCAAGGGGAGCGGCTATGACCAGGTTGGCAGGTGGGGGGCAGGTGGGGTGGGGGGGCTGTGAGGAACCCTTTCAACTGAGGACAATTGTGGCAGTGGAGGGTGGGGAGTGGTATTGAAGAAAAACACAGAGCTGTTAAAGCAGTAAAAACAGATTTTACTCAAGACTACTACCAGTTCTATGGGGTCCAGAAGTAGCAGAGAGTGATTAAAAGAGGAGACAGAACAAGAAGAAACAACAACCCTCCTGCTTTCCCCACTGGGGTTAGGTCAGAGCTCACTCAATTCAAACTCGCAATTGAATGAGAAGCTGAAGTTTTGATATTATGTTACACTGGATGCTTGGATACCTGGAAATGACATTGTTAATACCTGTAATACCTGAATGTTCCTGGGGAAGCCATGGGATCTTCCCTGGATATTAACCTGGGGTAGGGAAGAAAAATATAACAGAATTTAAAGAAAACAATGGGGAAAAGGAATTTGCTTCCTTTCCTACTTTATCAAATCCAACTCATTTCATTAGCCAGTTTCTCCCAATAAACCTTCATTATTGTGCAAACTGCATCTCAGTTATATACAACCTGAGATAACTTGATTGACAGTGATTCTGTGTGACTTGATTAGAAAGCCAATGAAGATTCTTTAAAAAAAAAAAAAAAAAAGTCTATTGCAATCAGGGAAAAGAGACTAGGATGGAACTGGGGTCAATTCCAAATGCAGCCTGGGCAAGTGGGAATGTATAGCCAAGACGCAGGGTGAAGGTTGGTGGATGGGAATTACTAAGAGGAAACATCAGGAGTAAGGAGAATTCTGGCTGAACCAACTGAGCAGACACCACCCGGGAGGTGGAGAGGCTAAGGAACCTGATCAGATATCAAGGGTGGGGGGCTCTTATTAACGGACTTAGCAGGGTTCTTTCGAAAACTGGATTTTACAAGGAAGTGCACAGATGGGCCTAGGAAGGTTCAGGAGCCTGACTAAAGTTTGGACTAGGAAGGAATCTTCAGTGGGGAATCTGGCTGAGCTGTCAGTTTTCAACACTTGCAGTGGCTAGTGGAATGATGCTTGGGCCCTGAAGGAGAGGATCTGGATGGTGTACCTCAGGCTCCACTGCAGTCCACCCCTGTACCTCTTGGACTCTTTTGCTTTGTATACAGAAGTGAATGAGGTGAACTACACCTGTGCCACTGTAGCTGGTTCCAAGTAACTGATTCTGATGGCCTCCTTTCTCTGCTATTTCTTCTAGATTTCCCTTGCCCTCAGCTAACATCTCGGCTGATCTAGGTGGTTTACCTGCTGGTGTGACCAGACCCTCATCTGAGTGGTCTGAGCCCCTAGAGACGCTGCCCTTTGTCTAGTCTGTTGCCTTTGTCTATTTACCTTAAAAACTGGGCAAATGTCACTGCTGTGGAGGGTCTTAGACTCTCAGGATTTATTTCCTGCCCTCTTGAGCATGTGTGTCTTACCAAGACCTCCCCCATCCTTGCCACTTCTTGTTCATTTGGTCTGATTAATATGATGCCATCAATATAATGAACCAATGTGATGTCCTTTGGAATGTCTGGATAGTCCAGATCACTTTGACAAATATGTGCTAGCTCCTGATACTCGTCTGGCATATCATTTCATTCCTCTCTATGGGACAAGACCATAAATGTATATACTGGTATCTATTTCTAATGAATGCAAATTGCTTCTCATTCTCCTTTCCTATAGAGACCAAAAAGATGAATTTGGGCCAGGCGTGGTGGCTCACATCTGTAATCCAAGCACTTTGAGAGGCCAGGGTTGGCAGATCACTTGAGGCCAAGAGTTCGAGACCAGCCTGGCCAATATAGCAAAACCCCGTCTCTACTAAAAATACAAAAAATTAGCTGAGTGTGGTGGTACACGCCTGTAACCCCAGCTACTTGGGAGGCTGAGGCACAAGAATCACTTGAATCCAGGAGGTGGAGGTTGCAGTGAGCTGAGATCACTCCACCACACTCCAGCCTGGGTGACAGAATGAGACTTTTTCTCCAAAAAAGACCCATTTGCCAAATCAGTGGCAGCCTCCAGTGTACCTGAGACCAAGCTAGCCGGCTCTAATTAAGATCCGACTTCTGACCCAGCAGCTACAATTGAAATAATGTCTTTGCAGGAGTCCACCGTCATCCCGCAGGATGCATCTAGCCGTTGGAGGAGGCAGATGAGAGAATTAAGTGGAGTCATGGTCAAGGATCATGCTTTTAGGCCTTTAAGGGTAGCACTAGTCTCTACTGTCCCCCAAGGGATGCAATATTAATTTGGTTAACCATGTTGGCTGTGGGGATGGGGCAATTTCCAGAGCTTCCTCTTGCTCTTTCCCACTACACTCGCTCTTACTTCACAAACCAAAGAACCAACGTGGGTGCTCAGTGATTTGCCAAGTATACACACTCAAATTGCACATTTGGACTGGAGAAGCGGCCACTAGGTTCATCTGTGGACACAGTGGAAACATAGTGAGCCAGACTCGATTTATTACCTGGTACCTCAGGCCCCAAATCTACTGACAGGAACATGTCAACCCTTCAGGTCTTAAATATCAATGATATATTGGACCCTGTGTCCAATAATCCTTGAAATATTCAGCTATCTCCCTTTTCCCTGGGGGTAGTTATCTGAATAAATGGCCACAGATCGCTTTGGGAAAGGACTGGGGAAATCACTGCCAGATATGTTTGCCATGGTGTTGCAGGACCTTCCTCCTGGGTACTTGGCCTCTCTCTCCATCGATGTGTTCTGAGTTTGAATATGGGCTTAGTTCTGAAAACTGAGCAAGGGATCTTTACTTTGTATTGGGTTAGCTGCCCTTAACATCCCGATTGTGTATTGAGCAGTATCCTCCAAGTCTGTCCATCTCTCTTGCTCCTAAGTATGCCTTTTTTTTGTTTGTTTTGACACGGAATCTCGCTCTGTCATCCAGGCTGGAGTGCTGTGGTGCCACCTTGGCTCACTGCAACCTCCACCTTCTGGGTTCAATTGATTCTCCTGCCTCAGCCTCCCTAGTAGCTGGGATTACATGCGCCCGCCACCACACCCAGCTACTTTTTGCATTTTTAATAGAGAAGGGGTTTCACCATGTTGGCAAGGCTGGTCTTGAACTCCTGACCTCAGGTGATACACCCCCCCTCGGCCTCCCAAAGTGCTGGGAACATAAGTGTGAGCCATCATGCCTGACCAGTATGCCTTATTTTTTTAGCCATCCCAGCTCTAGATGGGCCACCGCTAAGATGATCATCCTGGTTTGCAGAGACTGTCCCTGTTTTAACATTGAACATTCTACGTCCCTGGAAATCCCTCAGCCCTGGGAAAACCAGAATGGTTGGTCACCCTGGGCTCCCCCAAGCCCTCCTAGGACACAATACTACTTTGCCACTAATTATAATACTTGCATGGATCTTACTTCTGTTGGTTAAGCACTATCTGGCCTTTATTCTTTTAGGATTCTTTCATTACCAGGAGCCCAGTTTGGTTACTACGTCTCCTACCATTAGCTGTGGTCTTCAGAGGAGGGCTACCACTGAGCTTCTCAGAAATACCAGCACCCTAACACCAGAGCATTTCTTAGTATTTTGCTAGATAGAGTTTCCTCTCTGCAGGAGATTTTCAGGCCTTAAAAGTATATCCATTCTAGCATGTCCTCTTCTCAGATATTTTGACTCCTTCCAAATCTGCCACCATGACCTGGCATTTCTGTCACCTGGTGTTGGCTAGGCTTTCTCGGAGCTTCCCAGGACCATTCTAGCAGTATGGCAGCACCGTCTTTCACAGTCCTTGCCGGGATGTTAAATCCCACATTATAATAGAGTGCTCCAGTGCTGATAAGCACTACCTCAGCCAGCTTGACATTCTGATCCTCTGAACCCAGCACTCTCAAGATCCAGTCCTATTTCTTCTTGCTTCTGACAGTACGTGCAGACCGTGCAGACCGTGTCCCACATCCAGCTCACTTGGTGAATAATGCTATTCCTTCCTTACTGGACCCAGGACTTCCCTGTCTGACTTACATTGTGACAAACCTAGTAGCTCCTGATCTAGTGCCAGGAGGGAGGTGGAGGAAAGTCCTGGGGAAAGAGAGTTACACGGTGGAGGCCTCTGAGTCATCTTGTGAGCGTGGGGAGGAGAGCCTGGAACAGGCAGCTGTGGGCTGCATCTGCAGGCCCTGAGGGCTCCGAGTTATCTAGAGACGTTGGCATAGATATCCCCACCGCATCTCAGGGCTCCATTTTTTCTCATTAGATCCTGACTTTGCCACAGCAGTTCTGCTCTATTTGGGAATGTAAACTTCTTGAGAATTTAGCTACTTTTATGATTAATCCTGGTCCTTATCCTCAGCTCTATCTTCTCTCCTGGCTTCAAGAGTTTCTTGTATGCTGACAAGAGGCCCTCTGGCTTTCACATTTGGCCTTTAATTGCTGATAAAACACCTTCAGCCTCTTATCATTAAGGGTCTTTTTTTTTTTTTCCTGTTCAAAAGGATCTGTTTTCTCCAACAACAGCCATCCAATTCTATTGTGTCTATACTACTCTGTCCACATGCTTAGCCTGATCTATTGCTCCCACCTGGTGTACTATCCCAGTTCACCACTGGGGACAGTGTCAGTTGCATTGGTGCACATGACAGGGACTGCTGTTGCTCCACCTGCCACCAGTGATGGAGTTCTCAGAGTCTCCTTCCTAAGGTCATTCCTGGCACCAACTGTCGCAGGCTAGGTTTCTGGGGAAGTGGACTTTGAGATGGAAACTCACTAGGGTAAGGAGGGAATCTCAAGATGAACAACCTCAGAAGGGAAAGAAGCAGGACTGGGCAGACGGAGAAGGTGGCCTGTGTTACAGTTGCAACAAAGGCTGTCAGTGGATCCCACAGGGATCTCTGGAGCTGGGATGGCCCTGCCTTGCAGCAAAGGGAAACAAGCATTTATACCCCTTCATCGACCAGTCACTGAATGCAAGGTGCCCCAGGAAGGGAGCGTAACCTTTAGCCAGGTAGCTGTCTTTGTGGGGTAGGGGTGGAGCCATGTGACACTCCCAGCATCTCTGGGCATGAGGGCCTCAGTCCCAAAGAGGAAATTTGGATAATGCATCCCAGCCTTGTGCCTACTGAATGTGCGGAACATGAGGGAAGGCAATATTGAGGACATTTCTGAATTTAGAACTGGCGAGATCTTCCATTTCATTCACTTGAACTAATGCATATTTGGTCACTGTGGATGTAATAGTGAAAAAGCCACATCTCAAGTCTAGAGGTGCTTCTGGTTTGATGGGAGAGAATGGCCATAAAAAGATCAAAAGGCCAATAATGTGGGGATTGCTGGCTCTACCCTCTCATTTTATAGAAGAGGAAACTGAGTCTCAAGGAGGCAAGATGACTTGACACAGTGTCTAAAATGATTGACAGCAGGTGTGAACCGGGACACCAGCCTCGCGATTCTCAGGCTAGGGTCTTCACCCCGGCCCCACAGTGTCCCTGTTATGCTTTAAAATTGTTCAAGGTCACTCACATTTTTAAATGCAAACAAAAGAAAATAATTAAAGCTAGAAGATGAAGAATTCCTCATTGCAATTCAGGAAAACTCACTTTATAAGCCTAGATTTTCTATTTGAGTTCTCATCATTGATTCAATTTGGATTCTCCTAACGGGGAATATAATCTAATGATCCATTTGAAGTTATTTTCTATCATGTTACTGAAAGCCGAAGAACTCTACTGGACAGGTAGATTAAAGGGGTTTAATCTGTTGACTTTCAAAACGTGTTTCATTCTGAATACTTGGGTGGGGGACTATCATTTTTGAGCATAGCCTATCTCTTGTTAGAAGAACTGGTCAGAACAATCTCTGCTTCCTGCTTTGCTGTGTGAACATTACCTGGAGCAGTTTTCCTGGTAATCTCAGCTGCCCTCTTGGAGAGGTGAGATCATGCAACAGTGGGGGTGTGAGAGAGTTTTGTGCTGTGGGCAATGACAGCTTTTCTGGATGGAGGTAGCAGAATCAGAAAAACATCCCCAGGCAAATGCTGGCAGCATCTCAGAACAGTCTGGGTGGTCAGATGGGGCCTTGGCAAGCCCCAACCCGTGAAGCAGAGGGCTGATGTGATAACTCTGCTGACATGGGCCACACCAACCTGCTGCTGAGGTTTGGTTTGGGGTGAATCACCCCTATGGCTAGAATCATCAGCTCAAGCAAGCAAATTCACCCACTCATTGTTTTGTTCTCATCTGCACGTTGCCAGCTTGGACAGAATCTAGGCTCCCTCTTTGCCAAGCTTGAGATTTCCAGAGTCAACACTGCCACTTCTGAAGGGGTTCGAAGCAGCCAGAACGTAAAAACTTTTCTTCTCGCCCAAGATACTTGAAATCCCACCATAATCAATCAATAGGCCTGGAATGTCACAAGTGATTGTCCCTTCCTTCAAGCTGTTAACTTCTTCTGCGGTATCTTTCCTTCGCCGCCCCCCAAAACTTTCTACCCTTCTCCATCATAGGTCTCATCAACATTTTAACTGAGTGCTAAGAATCTAAGAGTAAAAGCATCTCAAATTTAGGCTTTATTTTTTACTTATGGTCCAAAATGTGTATGTGTTTTTCCTGTGGTCCAAAATTTATATAATGTATTACATATTAAATTACAGTTTATATATTTATAATGATGATATAATACATAAATAATATATTTAAATTATTATAAATATATAAACTATATTTTATATTATATAGTATATAATAAATACATATTTACTATATCATTATAAATATATAAACTATATTATATAAATAGTCTACTATAAATAAATACAAATATGTATTATGTATTTATTTGGGACCTGGTGTTAGCACTCAGCTGAGCTCCCACATTAAGTCCCATCAACATGTGAACTCCTTCTGTGTAAAGATGCCCCAACTTCCTCAGCTTGAGGTGTTCTCGCCTGAGTGTAGTCATTGCATCGTGTATGCACTTTGAGTGAACACTTAACCACATTGTTTGAATTATTTCCCTTTTTTTTTTTGACACGGAGTCTCACTGTGTTGCTCTAACCACATTGTTTGAATTATTTCCCTTTTTTTTTTTTTTTGACACGGAGTCTCACTGTGTTGCCCAGGGTGGAGTGCAGCGGCGTGATCTCCACTCACTGCAAGCTCCGCCTCCCGGGTTCAAGCGATTCTCCTGCCTCAGCCTCCCGAGTAGCTGGGACTACAGGCACCCGCCACCATGCCCGGCTAATTTTTTGTATTTTTAGTAGAGGTGGGGTTTCACTGTGTTAGCCAGGATGGTCTCCATCTCCTGACCTCGTGATCCGCCCGCCTTGGCCTCCCAAAGTGCTGGGATTACAGGCGTGAGCCACCATGACCTGTCTATTTCACTCTTTTTATATCTTTCCCACTGAACTGAATTCCTTCCACTTACAATCGATCACATTACTCAGAATATTCTTATGACCTAGTCTAGTCCTCAGCACTCTAATGACACTCAATAAATGCTTGTTGAATGCATCAACTTAGAACAATGCCTGGCCCATAGAAAATGTTAAGCAAATATGTGTTGAATAAATAAGGAGGGAACAAATCAGTGAGCATACACTGGACACAAAGTGGATCAGTCCCTTCCAAAGGTTTGCAGAACTTGGATGAGAGAACAAATTAAGGCCCACTTATCATATGTCTAAATAATTAAAGCTACACAATAAGTTAACAAACAAACTGTTAAATAAAATGTTCTCTCCTCCTGCCTTGACAAAGACATCTTTGGAACCAAAAGTCAACAGACACATGAAAAGTTACATATTTTGTGTTACTAAAAGTAAGCAAAATGTCAAAGATGTCCAAGTCTAATTAATATTGCAAATGTTTATTCTGTAGATAAGCTGATGATATTGGGATAAATAATAGAGGAATATGCATAATTCATAAATTATTACATATCTAGTCCATACCATTTTTTTTGCCTTCATTTCAGCAAAAGCACTGGAAGGTTTTGGGGGGGGTTATAATTTTTTATATAATTTATTTTCTATTGATAGTAACACCAGATTGCATAACCTTTCTTGGATCACTGAAGTTTTTAGGTATTTTTATAAAGAAATTAATTTCAAACTGGAGAAGCACAAATACACAAGCTCCTGTGTACAAGAATATTAAGTGTAGCTGTTTATTGCAGGTAGTGGTTTACAGTGGCAAAAGTAGAAACAAATGGACCCATCATTATGGGAATGGCTGAATACATTTTGGCATAGTGGTACTGTATTAGTCCATTCTCACATTGCTAGAAAGAAATAGCTGAGACTGGGAAATTTATCAAGAAAAGAGGTTTAATTGGCTTACAGTTCTGCAGGCTGTACAGGAAGCACAGCAGCTTCTGCTTCTGGGGAGGCCTCAGGACACTTCCAAATGTGGTGGAAGGCACAAAAGGGAGCCAGCGTCTCACATGGCAGGAGCAGGAGGAAGACAGAGAATAGGGAGGTGCTACATGCTTTTAAACAACCAGATCTCAGGCCGGCATGGTGGCTCACGACTGTAATCCTGGCACTTTGGAAGGCCAAGGTGGGAGGATCGCTTGAGCTCAGGAGTTCAAGACCAGTCAGGGCAACACAGTGAAACTTCATCTCTACTAAAAATATAAAAATTAGCCAGGCATGGAGGCATGTGCCTGTGGTCCCAGCTACTCAGGAGGCTGAGGCAGGAGAATCACTTGAACTCGGGAGTCAGAGGTTGCAGGGAGCCGAGATCGTACCACTGCACTCCAGCCAGGGTGACAGAGTGAGACCCCATCTCAAAAAATAAAATAAAATAAATAAATAAATAAACAACCAGATCTCATAAGAACTCACTCACTATGCAGTACCAAAGGGCGATGGTGCTAAACCAGTTCATAAGAACTCCGCCCCCATGATCCAATCACCTCCTGCCAGACCCCACCTCTAGCATTGCGGATTACATTTCAACATGGGATTTGGTGGGGACACGGATCCAAAGCATATCAGGTACCATATTGCGAAGCCACTTAAAAGAATCAGTAGGAGCCAGATCAGTTGACTTGGAAGAATTTCCAGGAGGTATTCCTGAGCAAAGCCATATGTAAAGAAGCGTGTATAATCCATCACATTTCTGTAAAATAGACAATGCCTTATTCATGTGTGTGTATTTTTTACGTATTTCTATATGATTTATTTTAAAAGGGAAGAAATCACATGATTGTTCACCTGGATTTTCTGTGAGTGTGGGAATGGCTGGTGGTGGTAGTGACGCAGGTGTAAAGGAGAGGCATTTATGAAAAGAAAAAGCAAAAACTGGTGAAAAAGAGTACTGCATGTTTGATTTGATCTCAACTTTTCAATATTTATATGAAAGACAGGAAATGAGAGGGAAATTTACATCTATATTTACTGATATATAGGTATGACAATAGATATCTAATTGTCCAAACAAGTACTGTGACATTGTTTTATTTCATTCACAGTCAATCAACAAACTAAAAACCTTGTCTCTGTATGTGTGTGCTTTTAGATAGGTGATCAAGGAGAAAGATACGGAAAGGCATGTTCCAGGCCAATTAACACTAGTTCCCCCAAGGGACTGAAATAAAAGACGGAGCAAGAGAAAGACAGTTTTTCTTTATACACCTCTGTTTTGTTTTACTTGTTCCAAAATCATGGAACAAGTAATATATTGCCTTTACAATTTGAGAATAACAAATCCAGATATTTTTAAAATTGCAAGTCCATTAGAGACCTGGCCTTCTGACTTGATACTGCCACCTACTATCTCTATTTCCTTGAGCTAGTTCTGTAAACTTTTCAATTCTCAGTGTTCTCCTCTTCAAAATGGGGATCATAGTCTCTGACTCATAAATAGGAAGATAAATAAATTCATCCAAGGAAAAAAGCATGGTACCCAGCAAATAGGAAGCACTTCATTAAGTGTTCGCTATTATTATTACTTTTTTTTTTTTTTTTTGAGACAGAGTCTCTCTCTGTTGCCCAGGTTGGAGTGCAACTGTGCAATCTCGCCTCACTGTACCCTCCACCTACCAGTTTCAAGTGATTCTCCTGCCTCAGCCTCCCAAATAGCTGGGATCACAGGCACGCACCACCATGCCCAGCTAATTTTTGTATTTTTAGTAGAGACATGGTTTTTGCCATGTTGGTCAGGTTTTGCCATGTTGGTCAGGCCGGTCTCAAACTCCTGATCTCAGGTGATCCAAAGTGGATCCTCAGCCTCCCAAAGTGCTGGGATTATAGCCGTGAGCCACTGCACCCAGCCTATTATTACTATTACTATCATTATTGCTCCTCCTCCTCCTATACTACAGCAAGAGCACTTGAACCAGATGTAGGGAGATAGCAGCTGGCGAGCATAACAGAGGCACTGACGTGTGAGCAGCTAATGAGGCCTTTTACAAGACATCTGTGACCACACGGCCGGGTAGAAGAAAGCCGTTAAAAGCATCAAGGTAGTTAGGTAAAGCTGAGTCTGAAGTAAGTAAAACATTGTTACGGGATACTTGGGGTGTCGCTTTTCTGGCCAGAACCTCTGTAGCCAGTGGTGCCTTTGCCTGAGTTTTGCTCAGGCCCACTGGGCTCTTTCTGCCCACTCGGCCTGGCAACTTGTATGTATTTTGGTCTTTTGTGTGTACATTCATATCTATCTATCTATCTATCTATCTATCTATCTATCTATCTATCTATCTATCTATCTATCTATCTATCTATCTATCTATCTATCTATCTATCTATCTATCTATCATCTATCTATCTATCTATCTATCTATCTCCCACAGTGAAAATAATCTACAGGATAGGTAACTAAATTAAGGCATATTCATGCAATGGGATACAATACAGTGATGAAAATGAACTAATTATAGCTACGTGAAACTATACTCATGAACATAATTTGGGTAAAAGAAACTGGAAACAAGAATACATAGGGTTTTTGACAGCTGTACTATTTTACATTCCCAACAACAGTGCACAAGGTTTCAGTTTCTCCACGTCCTCGTCAACATTTGTTATCTTCTGGGTTTTTGATATAGCTGTGAAAGGAAAATAAACTTGGGCTGGGCGCAGCGGCTCACGCCTGTAATCCCAGCACTTTGGGAGGCCGAGGTGGGTGGATCATGAGGTCGGGAGATTGAGACCATCCTGGCTAACATGGTGAAACCACGTCTCTACTAAAAATACAAAAACAAAAAATTAGCCAGGGGTGGTGGTGGGCGCCTGTAGTTCCAGCTACTCAGGAGGCTGAGGCAGGAGAACGGCGTGAACCCGGGAGGCGGAGCTTGCAGTGAGCCAAGATCGCGCCACTGCACCCCAGCCTGGGCAAGAGAGCAAGACTCTGTCTCAATTAAACAAACAAACAAACAAACAGAAAACTTGGTACCCCAATTACCTCTGCCAAAAGGAAAAAATTAAGCTGAAAGCTGAGTCATGCAAGAAGTTGCCTTTTCTTTTGTCCCTAAGCAGAGAGCTACAGATAAAAGATCGAACATCTCCACAGCTAGCTACTCTGTGTTCACCTTTTCTTATGTAAAGTTCTGATTTTCTGAGCATGAGACATGAATACATAATGGACTATTCCCCCACTTGCTCCTTTTCTCTTGGAACATGTGGATTACCACACCCTTCCCCTTTCCCCTCCAGCCCACTTTTCTCCTTTAAATACCGAGGCCCTCAAATTCACCTTTGAAGAAAGGCACAGACCACAGACCGCTTCTGGGGTTGCCTGCTTTTTTTCTTCTGGGCATGTCCTTAACTTTGGCAAAATAAACTTCTAAATTGATTGAGACCTGTCTCAGATACTTTTTGGTTGACATAACCATCCTAATGGATGTGATGTGGTATCTCATTGTGGTTTTGATTTGCATTTCTCTAATGATTAGCGATGTTGAGCATCTTTTCATGTGCTTACTGGTCATTAGTATATCTTCTTTGGAGAAATGTCTATTCAAGTCACTTGCCCATTTTTTAATCATGCTGAGTTTTTTTAATTGTTGAATTATGGGGTTGTGTATATATTCTGGATATCAATCTCTTGTCAGATAGATGATTTACAAATATTTTCACCAATTCTGTACAAGGGTTGCCTTTTTGCCTTGTTGATATAGTGTTTTTGTTGTTGTTGTTTTCGAGACAAGTTCTCACTCTGTCACCCAGGCTGGGGTGCAGTGGCATGATTTCGGCTCACTGTAACCTCTGCCTCCCGGGTTCAAGCAATCCTCCCACCTCAGCATCTTGAGTAGTAGCTGGGATTAGAGGGAAGCGCCACCACACCTGGCTAATTTTTGTATTTTTAGTAGAGACAGCCTGGCCATGTTGGTCAGGCTGGTCTTGAACTCCTGACCTTAAGTGATCCACCCACCTTGGCCTCCCAAAGTGCTAGGATTACAGATGTGAGCCACTGGGAACGGCCAATAGTATCTTTTGATACACATTTTTTTTTCAATGTTCATGAAGTCCAATTTGTCTATTTTTTCTTTTGTTGCCTGTACCTTTGGTGTTATGGCCATAAAATCAGTGCTAAATTCAGTGTTACGAAGTTTTGTCCTATGTTTTCTTCTAAGGGTTCCCATACTTTTAGGTCTTACATTTAACTCTGATCTATTTTGAGTTCCTTTTTTTTATATGATGTTAGGTAAAAGTCTGGCTTCATTCTTTTGCATACGGATATCCAGTTTTCTCAGCACTGTTTTTTTTTTGTTGTTTAGTTTTGTTTTTATTTTTTGTAGAGATGGGGTCTTGCTTTGTTGCCCAGGCTGGTCTCAAACTCCTGGCTTTAAGTGATTATCCTGCTTCAGCCTCCCAAAGTGCTGGGATTATAGGCATAAGCCACTGTACCCGGCTTCAGCATCACTTGTTGAAAAGACTGTCTTTTTCCCATTGAATGGTTTTGGCACCCTTGTCAAAAATCATTTGGCTAAAAACATAAGGATTTTTTTTTAGACAGGGTGTCATTCTGTCACCTAAGCTGGAGTACAGTTTCGACCTCCTGGGCTCAAGGGATCCTCCTGCCTCAGCCTCCCAAGTAGCTAGAACTACAGGTGCACACCAACATGCTCAGTTAATTTTTTAAAAAAATTTTGTAGAGATGGGGTCTCACTATGTTGCCCAGGCTGGTCTCAAACTCCTGGGCTCCAGTGATACTTCAACCTTGGCCTCCCAAAGTGATGAGATTACAGGTGTGAGCCACATACCCAGCCATATGAGAGTTTATTTCTCACGAAATTAAAAATAGAAGTACTATATGATGCAGCAATGCCACTTCTCGGTATGTACCCAAAAGAACTGAAAGCAAGATCTCGAAGAGATATTTGTACATCCATGTCCATAGCAGCATTATTCACAATAACTAAAATGTATAAGCAACCCAACTGACAATTGACAGATGAATAGATAAGCAAAATATGGTACACACATACAATGGTAATATTGTTCAGTCTTAAAGAGGAAGGAAATTCCAATATCTACTACAACATTGATGAATCTTGAGGACATTGTGCTGAGTAAAATAAACCATTTACAAAAAGATGAATACATATTATTTCACTTATATAGTCAAAATTATAGAGACAGAAAGTATTAATAGAATGGCGGTTGCAAGGGGCTGGGGATGGGGTAAATGGGGAGTTGTTCGATGGGTACAGAGTTTCAGTTTTACAAGATGAAAAGAATTATGGAGGTGGATGGTGGTGATGATTGCACAACATTGTGAATGTATTTAATACAATTGAATTGTACACTTAAAAATGATTAAGATGGTAAATTTTATATTTTATCACAATCACGACAGATATTTAAAATGTTTTTAACAAAAGAATGCACACCGTGTGCTTCCATTTGTATATAATTCAAAAACAGGCAAAAACTGACCCATGGTGTTAGAAATCAGAATAGGGGCTACCCTGGGGAGGAAGACAAAGATAATGATGCGGAAGGAGCGCAGAGGGACCCACGGAGTATCACTAAGGCTCCATTTCCTGACCTGAGAGGTAGAGGTAGAGGATGTATACCACCTGCGGTGATTCGCTGAGTATTTTTGATGTATGCACTTTTCTGCAGGCATGTTATAGTCCAAGAAAAAAAATAAAAGTTTTTAAAAATAGAGAAAAATAGATTCTGAGTGAAGGCCTGAGGAGGTTTCCTTTTATAGCTCCTCCTGTTACCATTGAAGTTGAAAATTCGGAAGAGCCGAGGTCAGGTACCCAACAGAGCGGGTGTGGTGGCTACAATTAGATCTGCAGGAGAATAGGACTTGGGAGAATGGGCTGGAAGCAGGAATCTAGTCAACAGCGGGAAATGCCCATTCAAACCAGAATGGAAGGGACAGCCCAAGGTCAGAGGCTGGCAGGAAGGAAAGGCTGGGCCACCAAAAGACTATGTAGCATGTATTGACTGAACTTTCTATTGAGGAGGTGCAGGAGGTGCAGTGGTGCCTGGCAATGAGTGACACTAGGGCTTATTGCCTAGGGGCCAGAGCTTGACCAGGGGGTTGCAACCCAAGGCAGCTAGTGGGGTGTGTTCAAGCCCACGTTAGTATTTACCCAAGGGTGAGCTGGGGAAACTGAGATCTGCTGGCATATTCTGAAAGAGAGGTAGGACTTAAAAATGAGGTTAAAAACCAAAGAGTAGGTGATATGACCTGGACTGGGTGGGGGAATTAGTAGAGAATTAAAAATTTGAGGGAATTGTAGTCAATGTGTTACCGTAGGTAGCTAGTCAGACATGAGCAGGGAAGGAGACCCCCTCCCTACCCCAACTAGGAATGTCAGGTGAGCATCAGGTGATGGTCAGGCAGTTGTTAACTGTCTCTCTAAAATAATAATTGGTTGCAGCCAGCGCCAGGGAAAGGCAGTTTCCCAATAGATAGAAAAAACCCAAAGTTGGTGATCACCAGCTTCCCAATAAGATCTCAGGAGTTGGGCAAGTGGACTCAAGCATACGTGCTAAGAGGCAAAATGGCAGAGTTTAACTTGTATATGACCTTCTTCTAGGAACATTCGACTGGTAAGGGAATAATGCCTCAAGCAAGCATGTGTAAAACTCCAGTAAACACATTGCACATTCTTCCTTCTCAAGTGCGGGCAGGCCACTGCACATGTGGACAGCCCACCTCAAAGGAAGAATTGGGGGGAGAAGTAACGCAACCCTGGAAGCACGCCAGTGTGTAAGACCCCAAGTCAAAGGTCAAACCATGCACTTGATCTCTCAAGCCACCTAGTTGGCCCTCTTCTAAGTGTACTTTACTTTCTTTCATTCCTGCTCTAAAGCTTTTTAATAAACCTTCATTTCTCCTCCAAAACTTGTCGTGGTCTCTCCCTGTGCCTTATGCCCCTCGGTTGAATTCTTTCTTCTGAGAGGCAAGAATTGAGTTTCTGCAGACACCTGTGGATTCACTGCTGCTAACATACTTTGGTGCCGTGTACCTTGGATAGATTGCCCTAGTGGTAAGGCAACTCTACGCCTTGCCTTCTGCCACTGGAAGTATTCAAGCCCTGTATGCCATTTTCTTCTCCCTCTTGCTCTCCTGCTTACTAACCAATCCCCAGAATGATTCCTCTCAGCCACAGTGGCTCTGCTGCCCTTGGCTGATCTCTCCTCTCACCCTGATGTGTGGTTCACAGGGGTGAGAAGGACCTCGGAGTCTACACCAAGTAGACCTGAGACACTGTTGGCCATCCTGGACAGGAGGCTTGTGAGAGTGGTGGGGCTAAAAACCTAACACCGTGCAATGTCTGGAGTTTTCTCTGTTTTTTCAACCAAAATCGGCTATTTCCCAAAAACCCACACCATCTATTTTCCTGTTTTCTCTGTGTGTATTCTGAAATGGCCTTATACAACCACTGGATCATCCACCTCAGGGTAAGTCTGCCTCTTCTCTGTTTTCTCTTCGCATGCCATGTGACTTCCTTCTCTGCTGCTGGCTCATTGCTGGGACAGGCACTAATTGGAACCCAGGCTCTGCAAGCTCCTTATGACTTACCATATGCTTTTCATTCCTATTATGCCCCAGAGCCAAGTTTGCCAGTGGCTTTTGAAGCAGCTTGTCCACTTGTACAGAGCCTCACTCTGTGGCCCTTTAAGGACCCCATCTACTTGCTTTTTTTGAGTTAGCACCACTTTGGGAAGAGGGGAAATTCTTCCTTACCATTTATGAGTTCTTACCCCCAAGCCCTAAGTCCTCCAGAGGTTTCTCCTTTATGTCAAGAGGACAAATAAACATTGCCCTCTGGAATCCCAGGGTCTGCCATTTTTGTGAGCATATGAAGGCTTTCCACAAGTATTCCTCTCCCTTCCTCCCACTTCCTCCTGTAGCCTCCATTTCTCCTATCACTTCCACACCCCTTTCGATATGCCTCAAGACCTTCAAGATCATATTCAAAGGGAGGGAAGTCCAGCCTCCTTGCAGCAGTTAGCTGACAAACAAGCTTCTCATCTACTTAAAGAACACAGGAAATGGGAATCTGAGAAAAGAGATAATAATTTTGTTTCTAGAATGCACCAAACAAGAGTCACTATAAGGTCATAGAGACTAGGATATAGGCCAGCCTGAGGCCACAGGTGCAAAAGACCCAGAGGACAGAGATGAAGGTTGGTCGCAGGCTATCAGATTACCATTAGAACAGAAATGAAGGCAAGGTTAGGGGCACATAGGGAAAGACCAGTTTATTCCAGAACCCCAAGAATGAATGGGGATGGGGCATGTTCACTCCGGTATCTCCTTTGTTCTCAAGTGGGTAATTGTGATGAGATGGGAGGTTAAGGGTGTATGGTAAGACCAGTTCATTCCAGAACCCTAAGGATGAATGGGGAGTGCCCGATTCAGGATAACAGGAAAATAAGAAGGGATGCCTTCTTTTTCCTTTTTTTTTTTTCTCCTCTATTCTCTCTTTGCAGATGGGTAATCATATCTCCATACCACAGGATATGCCCCTCAGATGCATCCTCAAGAACTGGGAAAAGTTTGATCCCTCATGCCTTAAAATCAAAACCTGGTGATATAGGAGCTAAAAAGAAATTGTTTAGGCAGTTAGTGAGGATAAGAGAGTCCTCAGTAAGGTTTCCCTTTTAATGAAAAGCAGCCCCCAAATCATTTCTTTTCTGACAAAGAGCAGCCTGAAAAATCGAGCTGCAGACATAGATAAGCAAGTGTAAGCTTGCACAGGTAAATGCCAGCAGCTGTACAAATAGGAAAAGCCTACTTGGGGGCCACGTATGTTCAACATGAAGGTTCCCTCTTCCCTTTTCTTTGTTGCCATGTGTGCAGTAAAAAAAACAGGCAACATGGCACTAGCCAGATAGAGACCCTATCTGCATAATGAAAGATTAGGGTGGGAAGGCCAGCCTCTTTGCATGCTATATAAAGGGCCCACCTGGTCCAACCAATCTCTTGTGCCCTATGTAAATCAGTTCCTCGAGCTCATCTATAAAACCCTGTGCATTTCACCACGAAACTGGAAGACTCACTCCAGAGGCCCTCTTTCACTGCAGGAGAGAGAGCTTTTCTCTTTTCTCTCGCCTATTAAACCTCTGCTCTTAAACTCACTTCTGTTTGTTTATGTCCTAGATTTCCTTGACTTGAGACAATGAACCTTGGGTTGAAAAGAAAGAAATTCTGTGTGAATATATTAGCTAAAATTAAAGTGATATTATTCAGTTTATCCACAAATTATATATTGAAATAAAAATACACGGTTTCCTTACAGCACTGTTCTGCTCTTTTTTTTTTTTTTTTTTTTGATATGGAGTCTCACTCTGCCGCCCAGGCAGTAGATAGTGCAGGAGGGAGATCCTACTGCCTGGCATAGGGCTCAATTCATAGTCACCTCCTGGTAAATTCTTAATGGAATGAACACATTAATGAATCAATTTACAAAAACTTCTTCCAGGTACCCAGGACTAAATAGCCTGTTTGGTTTGTCTGTTTCTTTCTTAATAACATCCAAAGATGCTACCTCTCTCCTCCCTTTATCTTTACGAGGCAATCTGGTTAGATAGCAAGGAAAAGAAAACGTGGGAAGAAGGTAAGTGAATTACACCAGGATCTGAAAGGAAACAGATAATGCTAGTGATTGTTCTTGTCAGCTTGTAATAGGCAGGATATAAATACACGTTAGAGAAGAGGAAATTCAAAACAGATACAGGGAAGCAGGTTCGAAGCTTTGAAGAATAGTGTGTTCAGAACCTGCTTACTCAGGCAGTTAGACCGTGACCCTAGGCAAATCATGTTTCGTTTTGCTGTCATTGTCTTGAGATAAAATTCTGTGAGCCCGGGAGCCCCACCCCTTCCTGCTCATTTCTTTTTTTTTTTTTATTATTATTATACTTTAGGTTTTAGGGTACATGTGCACAATGTGCAGGTTTGTTACATATGTATCCATGTGCCATGTTGGTTTGCTGCACCCATTAACTCGTCATTTAGCATTAGGTATATCCCCTCCCCCCACCCCACAACTGTCCCCGGAGTGTGATGTTCCCCTTCCTGTGACCATGAGTTCTCATTGTTCAATTCCCACCTACGAGTGAGAACATGCGGTGTTTGGTTTTTTGTCCTTGTGATAGTTTACTGAGAATGATGGTTTCCAGTTTCATCCATGTCCCTACAAAGGACATGAACTCATCATTTTTTATGGCTGCATAGTATTCCATGGTATATATGTGCCACATTTTCTTAATCCAGTCTATCATTGTTGTACATTTGGGTTGGTTCCAAGTCTTTGCTATTGTGAATAGTGCTGCAATAAACATACCTGTGCATGTGTCTTTATAGCAGCATGATTTATAGTCCTTTGGGTAGATACCCAGTAATGGGATGGCTGGGTCAAATGGTATTTCTAGTTCTAGATCCCTGAGGAATCGCCACACTGACTTCCACAATGGTTGAACTAGTTTACAGTCCCACCAACAGTGTAAAAGTGTTCCTATTTCTCCACATCCTCTCCAGCACCTGTTGTTTCCTGACTTTTTAATGATGGCCATTCTAACTGGTGTGAGATGGTATCTAATTGTGGTTTTGATTTGCATTTCTCTGATGGCCAGTGATGATGAGCATTTTTTCATGTGTTTTTTGGCTGCATAAATGTCTTCTTTTGAGAAGTGTCTGTTCCTGTCCTTTGCCCACTTTTTGATGGGGTTGTTTGTTTTTTTCTTGCAAATTTGTTTGAGCTCATTGTAGATTCTGGATATTCGCCCTTTGTCGGATGAGTAGGTTGTGAAAATTTTCTCCCATTTTGTAGGTTGCCTGTTCACTCTGATGGTAGTTTCTTTTGCTGTGCAGAAGCTCTTTAGTTTAATTAGATCCCATTTGTCAATTTTGGCTTTTGTTGCCATTGCTTTTGGTGTTTTAGACATGAAGTCCTTGCCCATGCCTATGTCTTGAATGGTAATGCCTAGGTTTTCTTCTAGGGTTTTTATGGTTTTAGGTCTAACATGTAAGTCTTTAATCCATCTTGAATTAATTTTTGTATAAGGTGTAAGGAAGGGATCCAGTTTCAGCTTTCTACATATGGCTAGCCAGTTTTCCCAGCACCATTTATTAAATAGGGAATCCTTTCCCCATTTCTTGTTTTTGTCAGGTTTGTCAAAGATCAGATAGTTGTAGATATGCGGCATTATTTCTGAGGGCTCTGTTCTGTTCCATTGATCTATGTCTCTGTTGTGGTACCAGTACCATGCTGTTTTCTTTAGAGAAGAAATTATCGTTCAAGGGGTGAGGTTTGGTTTCAGAATAAGCGCTTTCCCCTTTATCATGAGCCCAAGTTGTTGGAGAGGAGTGCTACCTTTCTTCTTGGTGGTCCCCTGATCCCACCTTTTTTGCTAAACCTTAATTTTTGAAACATTCATGAAACATAAAACCCCAGATTAGGCCCCTTCTTTCTCCGCGGCCCTTCGGCATGTGAGTGACAGCGGCCCAGACGGAGGGGCGATGTCCGCGGCGTGACTGGGGCCGGTCGCGGGGCAGACTAATCCCCTGCTCCTGGCCAGGGGAGGCTGCCGAGCGGATCCTCGGGAAAGGGGCTCCAAAGGTCAAGAAATTGCCCTGCTGAGCGTCCGGGGAGTGGGAAAGTAAAGCACTTTTTGTATCCCGCCCCTCTCCCGTCACGTGACCACGCCGGGCGGAGAGAAGAAATCCGAGGACCCAGCGACGCCGCCTAGAACAGGAGCCCACGATGCTGCCCAAACCTGGGACCTATTACCTCCCCTGGGAGGTCAGTGCAGGCCAAGTTCCTGATGGGAGCACACTGAGAACATTTGGTAGGTAGGTTGTGCCTCTATGACATGATCCGGTCCAGAGTAACACTGATGGCTCAGCACGGATCCGATCAGCACCAGGTTCTTGTCTGTACCAAGTTGGTGGAGCCCTTCCACACCCAGGTGGGCTCCCTGTACATCGTCCTTGGGGAACTCTAGCATCGGCAAGATGGAAAAAGTGGCGGCAAATCTAACTAGATCCAAATCTCTTTGTGAGAAATAAAGGAGTTTTCGTGGCAACTGGAAGCCATCAGACAGCGGCATGAACAACAGATAGTAGAGCCGAAGCTGGAGAATGAACAGAAGACGCACCTATTACAGCAGCATAAAGCAGAGAAGGATAGCCTAGTCCGAGACCATGAACGGGAAATTGAAAACCTGGAAAAACACCTTCGCGCTGCCAATATGGAGCACGAAAATCAAATTCAGGAGTTCAAGAAACGATTTGCACAGGTTACTGCCGACGTGGAGGCCCAGGTTCACAAGTTGAGAAAAGAACTGATCAATGTGAATTTACAGTGGAAACAGCAGCTGGTAGAGCTTGCTCTTCTTCGTGAAGAGGAAAAGAAAAGGGCTGCAAGGGAACATGAGATTGTCGTCAACAAACTGAAGGCTGAATCAGAAAAGATGAAAATAGAGCTGAAAAAGACTCATGCTGCTGAGACAGAGATGACACTGGAAAAGGCCAACAGCAGGCTGAAGCAGATTGAGAAGGAATACACTCAGAAGCTTGCCAAATCTTCACAGATCATAGCAGAACTTCAGACAACCATTTCCTTTCTGAAAGAAGAGAACATCCAGCAGCAGCTTGCTGCAGAAAGGCGGCTCCAGGATGTTAGACAGAAGTTTCAAGAAGAGAAGAAGGAGCTGATTAGAGATAATGACCAAGCAATCAAGGAATTAATTAGTTTTTAGACAGAAGCACCCAGTTTTCACTTTTTAATGAAGGTTGCCACTTTGGAGCCCAGCTCATGACAGAAAAGACCGACAGCAGAAAGTCCTTATTTAGAAAAGAGCGGGGACGCAGAGTAAGCTGGGACCTGGATGGCCAGCGCACTTCTTAAGCTACAGAGAAACCTAGACCTCCCACTGTGACATCTAGCCTGCCACCAGTCTTACCACCAATGCTCTCTTGCCTTCATATCTTCAATTCCTCTTACATAAGAGGTTTCTATGGAAAATACCTCTAGGTTTGTGATGAAAGTATCTGACATGAGACTTCTGCACACACAGACAGGTTGGATTGGAAGAAGTTAGCACTGGTGTTAAACATACCATTTAGGGCAAGGGAAGGCCAGGAAATGAAATATTTATTGACTTTATTACTTCCTTGCTGTCTTAGACACATACAAATATCATGGGCTCATACCTCACCAAATCCCCAAAAGTATTTCAGGTGACTTAGAGAGATGCATATGGTACAACAGGATAAAAATTAATAAGAGCCGGGCACGGTGGCTCACGCCTGTAATCTCAGCACTTTGCGAGGCCGAGGCAGGCGGACCACGAGGTCAGGGGTTCGAGACCATCCTGACCAACATGGTGAAACCCTGTCTGTACTAAAAATAAAAAACTTAGCTGGGCATGGTGGCGGGTGCCTGTAATCCCAGCTACTCAGGAGGCTGAGGCAGGAGAATTGCTTGAACCTGGGAGGCGGAGGTTGCAGTGAGCTGAGATCACGCCACTGCACTCCAGTCTGGGTGACAGAGCAAGATTCTGTCTCAAAAAAAAATAAAAAATAAAAAAATAAGAAAATCACAGTAAAACAAAAAGATATGAAAATAATATGAAATCAAGAATAGAATTCATAAACAGAATGCCTGCCATGAAGTCCAATAAAGCTGCTAAAAAGAGAGTTCCATGTTTGGCCTGGGCTTCATAGCAGCTAAAGACAAGAAGAAATCGAATTTCAGTAGCCCATGTCCTTAATAGAAACCAAGTCAAGTGCTTAGGAGAAACACAGGTTTTCCTAGCACTGACATCAGAGAGGAATTTCAGCTGTAGGACCCTCATGAAAGGTGCACTGTGTGAGTGCTTCTCACACCTGAATGTGCCCGCAGGTCACCTGGGAATTTTGGTAAGATGTAGGCTCTGATGTTGTCAGTCTGGGGTAGGGCTCATGATCCTACAACGCTGCTGGCTGTCAGAGCAGACATTGAGTAGCAAGGGTACATGCCATGCTTAGGGGTCTGAAATTATTCTGCAGGTAGAGAAGAACTACTGATGATTTTTCAGCAGAGGATCTAGGTCAGGTTTGTTTTGGAAAGATCATTGGTAGCAATGTAGAAGACATTGCAGAGCAAAGAAAGATCAGTGGAAGAAAAACTGTAAGATGTAGCTGATGTTCTTAAGAATATTCTTACAGAAAAAGCAGTATCAAGTTTCTCAGAGCTATTTTGTATAATGCTGCTCACTGTGGACTGATGGCACACACCTAAAGCACATGCTTCCACCTGAGACCAGATGATGGTTTTATCCCATGAATTAAAATTTGAATATTGATATGGTTTTGCAGTGTCCCCGCCCAAATCTCATCTTGAGTTGTAGCTCCTATAATTCCCACGTGTTGTGGGAGGGACCCAGTGGGAGATAATTGAATCGTGGGGGCAGTTCCCCCATACTGTTCTCATGGTAGTGAATAAGTCTCACGAGATCTGATGGTTTTATCTGGGGAAACCCCTTTCACTTGGCTCTCATTCTCTCTCTTTCCTGCCACCATGTAAGACGTCCCTTGCTCTTCCGCCATGATTGTGAGGCTGCCCCAGCCATGTGGAACTGTGAGTCAATTAAACCTCTTTCCTTTATTAAAAAAAAAAAAACAAAAAACCCACATTATAGCTTTCACTAGACCTACCATGGACAATTTAAATTTATCTTGTTTTTGTTAATGTAGTTGTTTTCATCTAGAAAAAAAAAGTCGATAACACACAGATGGGTATTTTGAGTTCAGGAAGATGACTTCCCTTGCCCGTGGCAACTTGTAACCAAAGGACTCAAAGTCCTTTATCCTGTTATCCTGTGAACTAGAGGGTAGCTACCGTAGACGACAAGATGGAGTGTGCAAATTGTGCTTCCTGGAACTCCAGGGGTTCAGAAGCCATCACTTTGCAAGGGAAACCAACGGCCTGATGCTGATGTCTGGTTAAACTCCACACCAGAAAGACAGGGTATGCAACAGGAAATGGAGGGGCAAAAGTCAAGTGCTTGGCTATCATGCAGCTAGCAAGCTTGACAAAATGCAGAAGGACACAGAGAGAAATTCTTAAGAGCCCAGCCAGCTCCTGCAGACCTTGTGTAGCTGCCCTGCACCTCCATACATCCTGGTTGCCTGAGTGCTGTGTTCCAAATGTGGAGAATGCCAGTGCCCCCTGTCCCTAAGAACTCCCAGGAAGAACTCTGCAGGCTCAGTCTTTTTTAACTGGCATGCAGAGCACACATAATGGCTAGTTCATGATGTCACGCACGTCCATGTGAAGAGACCACCAACAGGCTTTGTGTGAGCAATAAAGCTTTTTAATCACCTGGGTGCAGGTGGGCTGAGTCCGAAAAGAGAGTCAGCAAAGGGAGATAGGGATGGGGCAGTTTTATAGGGCTGGGATAAGCAGTGGAAAGTTACAGTTAAAGGTGGTTGTCTATGATCAGCCTACGAGGGGGTCACAGGGTGCATGGTGGGGTGATCATAAGACTCATTGTCCAGAAGAAGAATGTCACGAGGTCGATCGATTGATCAGTTGGGGCGGGGAAGGAACAAGTCATAATGGAATGTCATAAGGTTGGTCAATCAGTTAAGACGGGAGCTGGCTGTTTCACTTCTTTTGCACTTTTGATTGCCTCAGGCCATCTGCATGTATATGTGCAGGCTTGGGCTCAGAGGCCTGACACATGAAGCAAAGCACTTGCTTACATCTGTTATCCTCCTCTACAGGAGAAAAACTTGCATATTTTATTTGTTTGTTTGTTTGTTTTTAGAGCTAGGGTCTTGCTCTGTTGCCCAGGCTGCAGTACAGTGGCATGACTGCAGCTCACTGCAGTCTTGAATTCCAGGGTTCAAGTGATCTCCCCAAGTAGCTACGACTACAGACATATGCCACCACTCCTAATTTTAAAAAATATATTTATATTTTTTAGAGACAGGGTCCTGCTATTTCCCAGGTTGGTCTCGAACTCCAGAACTCGGAGGCCCTAGCCATCCTCTCAAGTTGTTGAGATTACAGGTGTAAGCCACTGCACCTGGCGGTTGTGTATTAGATATTTAGATGTGTGGATACAGTTGTGTATTAGATATTTATATATCTAAATACGTGGGTTCCAAGTCCCTGATTTATTTCTAGAGCAACTGGATAAAGGGCTCAGGAAAACTTCCTCAGCTGGTTTGTGGTGCTAAAGAAAGATTTTTCTAGAATGGAGTCCAAATTAATGCTCAAATGCCTTCTATGGCCAGGCCGGGAATAAGTGAAAGAAAAAATAGGGGAGATTACAAATTCAGCTGATTGTGTTTTTGTAGAAAGTAAAATGTTTCCTCTTCAAAGTTTCACTTCTTGTTAAAGAATAAATCATAAGTGTTAAAAATAATTGTTTCTTTTAAAGACTAACTTTCTTCAAGCCTCCTTGCTTTGTGCTAATAACTCTTTGTTAAGCCCTATCCTATGTAACTGTTGGACATGCTCACGGGCACATTCCAGCTCCTAGCTTATGCCCCTTCCTTATTTGGAAATGTTATTGCTTCCTTAAACCTTTTGTAAGCAACTTCTTCTCCTTCTTTGTTCTTCCCTGCACTTACCTATTTAGGAAAGTTTTAGGCTATTAGCAAATCGGGTGTCAGTTTAATATGGTGAGGTCCCGCTCCAGCCAATGGATGCAAGACAGAGCAGTAAGGACGACCCAAATGTGTAAGGATAAATCTATCTGCTTTTCCTTTGTTCAGGTGTGCTCTCTTTGTTCAGGTGTGCTCTCTTTGTTCAGGTGTGCTCTGCGACTGAGCACCCTTTCTGCAGAAAGTAAAGATTGCCTTGCTGAGAGATCTTTTGTCTCTGTGCTAACTTTTCTTCAAGGCACCAATGATCTATTTCTAACAATTTTGGTGGCAATCGTACAGGGATACATTCTCCTTCAGGGGTGTCTCCAGTCCTCTTTCATGAGGTGGCGCCCCAGTGCCTCTTGCACTGGCCTCAGGGGTAAAGGTCCGAGACCCACCTGGTGTGATGAATAAGCAATGAGGACAGAAACTGGCCAGCAACCTGGGGTAAAGGGTCCTCACATATCACAGCGAGTACTCTCTGCACAGACCAAGGAAGGAAAAGCCGCAGGAGCTGGTAAAGTACTTCCTTGGTGGTCAAATTCTGGAGGGCTGAATGTGTGCGTGAATGATCACAGACAACCCTGCTTGCAGTGTTGTGTGGATGGTGACAAGTCCTACTGCTGGATGGAGTGAGTGGGTCCTCTCTGCAGTTCCATAACTACCTCATATGGCTTAGGGCGGATCCTGCCATGGGATTTCTACCAGCATGCCAATGCTAAGAGGGGCCTAATTCTCCCTTGGGGGAGTGGCCAGAGAGGACAACACGAATGGGAAGTGTGCAAGGGACCTTCAGGGGGGAAAGGGAGAAAACAGGTCTACCTCCCAGGGCAGGCAAGGCAAGACACCCCCTGGTTTGAAGGGTTGAGACTTCCAGGGCAAGCAAGGCAAGACACCCCTCATTTGAGGGGTTGAGCCTTCCAGGACAGGCACAGCAAGACACCCCTGGTTTCAAGGGTTGGGCCTTCTGCTAATTTCAGGGATTGAACCTCAAAAAGAGGTGAGAAATCCGCATTGGTGGGGGGTTGAACTGTTATGGGTGGGTCATTGTTCTTAGAGCTCCCAAGATTTTGGGAGCAGCCACTCCCAAGATGGCAGCAAGCCTTTTGTTCTCCGACCTGGGGTTCTTGGCCTCACGAATTCCAAGGAGTGGAATCTTGGGCCATGTGGTGAGTATTATAGCCCTATTAGAAGCCATGGGTCATGGAAAAGAACTGTGGAACCCAGCGACTAGTGTTCAGCTCGATTAGGATGAACCCGGGCACTTAGCCATGCAGGAACAATGGCTAGTCTCTAGCCTGAACGGGAGTGGCAATGGGCACCTCGCCGGATCAGAAACACAGCGAGACCCTGCCAGATCCGGAGGGGTGAAAGTCAACAGTGGGTCTGCGACTGCGGCGTTTAGCAGTGGGTGGATGGCAAGCAAAAGCTCAGCTAGAGCTGGAACAAACATGGACCAGAAGAGTGTGCAGTTGCAAGATTTAATAGAGTGAAAACAGAGCTCCCATTCAACGGGAGGGGACCCAAAGTGGGCTGCCACTGCCGGCCCAAATGCCTGTGTTTATATCCCAATCACTGTCCCTCCCCCTGTACTCTCAGGCGACAGATGATTGACTGTTTCTTTACCTCCTGCTTTTAGCCTAATTGGTAGTTTAATGAGCTCTCTTTACTACCTGATTGGTCAGATGTGAGCTGAGTTACAAGCCCCATGTTTTAAAGGTGGGTGTGGTCACTTTCCCCAGCTAGGCTTAGGAATTCTTAGTCGGTCTAGGAAATCCAGCTAGTCCTGTCTCTCAGAACCTCACACAAACCTCTGTAAGAAAAATATTCAGAAGTCCCCTTTTCCCTTCTTCTCAGGGGAAGAAAGAGGCTAAGCTCTACTCCCACTGGTCGCTCCCTTAGGGGAAGGGGAAGGGGAAGGAGAGGGGAGAACCGCAGCATAAGTGGCTAGCAGAGGCAAGGGAAAGACCGGCAGAGAGGAAAGAGAAAGTGGGAGAGGAAGTCAGAGAGAGAGAAAGAGAGAGATAGAAGTACTAAAGAGAAAACAGTGTATCCTATTCCTTTAAAAGCCAGGGTAAATTTTAAACTTATAATTGATAATTGAAGGTTTTCTCCGTGACCCTATAACACTCCAATATTGCCCATAAAGAAGCCAGAAGCCAGTTAGTGCAAGACCTTAGAGCTATTAATCAGATAGTCCAAACTACCCACCCTGTTGTTACGGTAATAGATTTAAAAGATGCCTTCTGAGCTTGTCTGTTAGCAGAGGACAGCCAGGACCTATTTGCAAGTGAGAAGACCCTCACTCCAATCGAAAGTAGTAATACCAATAGTCTTACCCCAAGGGTTTACGGAGTCTTCAAACTTATTTAGTCAAATATTCGAACAAGTCATTTAATTAGCAAAGGTAAACGGAAAATTGAGCTTGAACAGATTGAAAGCTTAATTCTTGCCTCTGCCAGAGACTAAATAAGAACTTGGAACATTTTAGAATTAGTCAGGTGGATACTGTAGTCTATGGGTAGACTCTTATGCCCTAAAAAAAAAAAAAAAAAAACCCTTATACAAAAAGCTCACACAAGACAGGCCAAATCCCCTCATTTGGCAATTACCAGAAATCCAACAGGTGGAAAGGTTAAAACATCTATAAGTAACTGCCCCTGTCCTAGCTTTACCCTCCTTAAGCAATCATTCCACCTTTTTGTCAGTGTAAACAATGGCATAGCCGGAAAGCACTGAGGCCACTGACAACACGTAGCCTTCCTAATAAAAAACCCTTAACCCAGTAACCTGCGGATGGCCCAAATGTGTTCAATTTGTAGTGGCAACTGCTTTGCTAACAGAATAAAGTAGAAAAATAACTTTTAGAGGAAACCTCATTGTGACCACACCTGACCAGGTCAAAACTATCTTAAGTCAAAAAAAAAAAAAAAAAAAAAGCAAAAAGGTAGCTTACTGACTCAAGAACCTTCAAGTTTGAGGCTATTCTGTTAGAAAAAGATGACTTAACATTAACCACTGATAATTCCCTTAACCCAGCAGGTTTTCTAACAGGGGATCTAAATCTTAATTACCATACCAAGGTCCAGACCTAGGAGGAACTCCCTTCAGGACAGGACAATGGATGGCTCCTCGGGGGTGATTGAGGGAAAAAGCTACAATGGGTATTCAGTAAGTGATAGGGACTCTTGTAGAAGTAGAGTTAGGAAAATTGCCCAATAATTGGTCTGCTCAAACGTGTAAGCTGTTTGCTTTCAGCCAAGCCTTAAAGTACTTACAGAATCAGGAAGGAGTCATCTATACCAATTCTAAGTTAATTTGGACTGAATGAGGTCTTATTAATAGTAAAGAATAATCAAAATCCCAAACTTACAAGGTTTTCAACAAAAGTAAAGTTTGCTAAAAGTTAACCGTGTAACTCGCATTATCCTAACTTCTAATCTTGTGCCCTTAGTCAGTCTAGTCCACAGACATGAAGGAAGTTCACTTTGGAAAAGAATGATTATCATCTTTGGGAAAAAAAAAAAAGGGAGAATTTATGTGAAAAGAATGTTATATGGGCCGGGCGCCGTGGCTCACACCTGTAATCCCAGCACTTTGGGAGGCCGAGGCGGGCGGATCACAAGGTCAGGATGATCGACACCATCCTGGCTAATACGGTGAAACCCCATCTCTACTAAAAATACAAAACATTAGCTGGGTGTGGTGGCGGGTGCCTGTGGTCCCAGCTACTCAGGAGGCTGAGGCAGGAGAATAGCATGAACCCGGGAGGCAGAACTTGCACTGAGCCGAGATCGTGCCACTGCACTCCAGCCTGGGCGACAGAGCGAGACTCCATCTCAAAAAAAAAAAAGAATGTTATACGGTAAATTCTTGTCCTAAAATAAATTAACTTGTTGTTTAAAGAAAGGGATGTTTACAAGTCAGAAAATTAAGGCGTGTCAAAGAATTGTCTGTGATAGTCGTGAAAAGTTATAAAAGGGAATTTATGCAAGAAATGTTGTATAATTTTAAAGTAATTAGGCCTCCTGAATGTAAAATTATTGAAGAAACAGTTTACGTGCAAGATGTGTAAGGAAAGAAGGCACTAAGGACTATAAAGTCCACTGCCGATGTCCCCATATTTAAAACAAAAGGTCAGTTCCTCAGAAATTATATATTTGATTTATCTTCCACTTTCCTTTCCCTCAAAACTGAAAGTCTTTTAGCGCAGGTACCACCCCTAGAATTTCCAGTAAACCAGCACCAGCCTGAGGATCACGTTCTCTTCAAAGGGTGGAAAGAAGGGAAGCTCAAGCCAGCCTGGGAAGGACCCTACCTTGTGCTGCTAACCACTGAGACTGCTGTTTGTACAGCAGAAAGGGGATGGACACATCACACCTGAGTCAAGCGAACGCCATTATCATCATAATCACGGGCCATTGATCCTGGATCAAGCCCTACCGAATTAAAGCTAAGAAAAGCTTAGTCTATCTGTCTTTTCCTTTCATTTCCTTACCCAGTGCTTATATCCATTACTATCCCTACCACTAGCAACTCTAACCCCACTTTAGAGTGTTTCTATGGTTTAGGAGCAGAGGCCACTGGAAAGGATCCTACAGGCTTCTTTAAGATGCACTTCGTTCTCCCTCCTCCACCTCCTACAACTGTCCCTTTCCCAAACCTATGAAATCAAAGTATGCCTCGCCTCATGCCAAATTACAAAAGAAAGGTCTCGGTAGTAGAAATAGGGCGTCTAAGGCAAACCATAGGCATTGAAACAGGGTATAAAGATGTAAATGCCTGGTTAGAATGGATTAAATATTCCGTTCGCACTTTAAACAAAGGCAACCGTTACGCTTGTGCGCATGGTAGGCCAGAGGCCCAGGTTGTCCTCTTTCCACTAGGATGGTCCTCAGATCAAGTGGACAAGGAGTGAGTGCGTGGTAGCTCTTTTTCAAGATTCCACCGCCTGGAATAACGAATTGTGCCAAGCTCTTTCTCTGCTATTTCCCCTGAAGTTCAACACCCTGTGGGTCAGCCCCCGAGGACCATCCAGCCTCCATCTTCCAAGACCAATTTTATCTCGTGTCTCCAATGACAAGGGGAAAAAATTTGGCATTCCTTGGAGACTTAACAGGATGCAGTGAAGTCAGGCACTTCCAAGAGCTGACCCATCAGTCTGCCCTTATTCATCCCTGAGTGGATGTAAGGTGGTATTATGGAGGACCTTTACTGGACACTCTGCAAAATAATTAGAGCAGTACTTATGCTCTAGTTCAATTGGCTGTGCCTTTTACTCTGGCATTTCATCAACCAGAAAAAGAAGGAAAAGAAAAAAGAAAAAAAAAGTAGCCTCAATTCTTACCTCTTTAACAACTATAATAAGTATACTCCTTCTTCTTAGGTGTTGTGTTGTACCCATACATCCAGGAGTTAATCAAAACAACTAAGCCAAGACATGTTAAGAAAGTTTGAAGAGGAAAACTATAAAGTAAAACAGGAGGGAATTGTAGAAAGTAAAAAGTTTCCTCATCAAAGTTTCCCTCCTTGTTAAAGAATAAATCATAAGTGTTAAAAATAAGTTTCTTTTAAAGACTAACTTTCTCCAAGCCCCCTTGATTTGTGCTAATAACTCTTTGTTAAGCCCTATCCTATGTAACTGTTGGACATGCTCACAGGCACGTTCCAGCTCATAGCTTATGCCCGTTCCTTATTTGGAAATGTTATTGCTTCCTTAAACCTTTTGTAAGCAACTTCCTCTACTTTGTTCTTCCCTGCACTTAACTATTTAGGAAAGTTTTAGGCTATTAGCAAATTGGATATCAGTTTAAGACTGTGAGGTCCAACTCCAGCCAATGGATGCAGGACAGAGCAGTAAGGATGACCCAAATGCATAAGGGATAAATCTATCTGCTTTTCCTTTGTTCAGGTGTGCTCTCACAATTGTTCCATCTGTGATGAGCACCCTTTCTACAGAAAGTAAAGATTGCCTTGCTGAGAAATCTTTTGTCTCCATGCTGACTTTTCTTCATGGCACTGGTTTTCTAACAATTTTGATATTTCTAACAGTTTTTTAAATCATTGGCCAATGAAATTAAACAGTGCTGTGGATGGGCCATCTTTTGTTGCTGGGTGTGATTCTGTGAAATATTATTTGTTCCCCTTTCCTGGCATACAACTCCTAAAATCCTTGGACTCTCCAAAGTATTGTCTTTTTGTATGCTAGTGTTGACTGATAGCTTTAGGATGGAGCTGGTCACAGGAAAGACCAAGGCATGATTAGAGGGTTGGGCTCTCAGTCGCACCCCCCAACCTCCTGGGAGCAGGCAGGGGCTGAAGGTCAAGTTGACCACCAATGGATAATGGTTTAATCAATCATGCCTATGTAATGAAGCCTCCCTAGAAACCCAAGAGGAACATGGAGGCTCCAGGAGGGTGGCTCCCTGGGAGGCCATGGCAGCTCTGAGCTCCTTCCCTCACACCTCGCTTTGATACAAGAGCTAAAAATAAATTATTTAGGCAGTTAGTGAGGGTAAGAGAGCCCTCCCTTGGTAAGGCTTCCCTTTTAACAAAAAGCAGCCCCCCAAATCATTTCTTTTCTAACAAAAAGCAGCCTGAAAATCAGGCTGCAGACATAGAAAAGCAAGCTAGAAGCTTGCATGGGTAAATGCCAGCAGCTGTACCAATAAGAAAAGGCTACCTGGTGGCCAGGTATGTTCAACATGGAGGCTTCATCTTCCCTTTTCTTTGTCAACCACATGTACAGTAAGGAACAGACAACATGGTGTTGACCAGGTAGAGAGCCCATTGGCATAATAAAGATTAGGGTGGGGTGGCCAGCTTCTTCATGTAAATGGCACACCTGGTCCAACCAATCTTTTGGGCCCTACATAAATCAGACACCGCCTCCTTAAGCTTATCTATAAAACCCTGTGCATTTCACCACAAAGCCAGAAGATCCACTTGGGAGCCCATCTCTCTCTGCAGGGGAGAGAGTTTTCTCTTTCTCTCTATTAAACCTTCACTCTTAAACTCACTCCTGTGTGTCCACATCCTTGATTCCCTTGGCGTGAGGCAATGAAGCTCAGGTATCACCCCAGACAATGCTGCTTCAGCCCTACACATCTCTTCATCTGCATCCGTTGTGATGTCCTTTAGAGCAAACTGGTAAACCTAAATGTTTTACTGAGTTCTGTGAGCCACTCTAGCAAATAATCAAACCCAAAGAGGGGTTGCAGGAACGCTAGCTTGAAGCCAGTCAGTCAGAAGCTGTGGAAGCTGGGACTTGTGACTGGTGTCTGAACTGGGGGCCGGGGCATTCTTGGAGACTGAGCCCTCAATTTTGGGATCTGATGCCATCTCTAGGTAAATAGTGTCAGAATTGAATCAGAGGACACCTGGCTGGTGTCTGCTGCCAAATCGATTGCTCACTTGGTGATGGGGATGACATTGGGTCACAGAAGTCCATCTGTGTTGGTGATTGTGGTGTGTGAGGGCAAGAGACACCACCAGGCCAAAAGCATGCAATCCCTGCCCATGTGGTCCCCTGGAAAGGTTGAATGTGTTGTGTTTCCCCACGTGGCCTTGGGTCAGGGATTAGGGGGTCACACAAAACTTCCCCACCCACAAGCTCCACCCCTTCAGCCCAGTTCCACCCACTTGGTGACTCTGGACAACTCTCCGGCCCTCTCTGAGTCTCAATGTCTTCATTTGTAAAATGGAGATTACACCCACTGCATAAACACAGTGTGTGAAGATGAAGTATGGACAGCATTTGCCACTGTGCCTGACATACATTAGAAATGAAAAGGAAACTGCAAGCCACTTGCATACACCAAGCCCCCAGTAAAAATAGCCCCGGGCAACCTGCCCGGTTGTGTCTGAAACCTCCTAGCTGCAGCTTCCACACTTGCCTGGCTCTGCACCTCCTGATCCACTCCTGGGTCTCTGGTTCCAGCCCCAGCTTCCCCCACTCCTTCCCAGGCCCACACTTGATCCTGGGACCCCACTGCAGATTCAGCTTCTCTGGCTTTGCCTCTGTCCTCCAGATCCATCTAGAGGTAACTGACTCATCCCTCCAATGTACTTGGAATGAGTTTCGCTGTCTCAAGTCTAGGTTCTAGGGGGCCCAGGCTGAAGAACCCATCAGTGGGGGATACGATTGTGAAATTGAAAACTGATTAAAAATTTGCTGTGGAGCTCTGCTCATAGGGCCCTTCTTGGGGTCCCACTAGTGACCAAATTCTATGGCCTCAGAATCTTCACAGACACTGTTTCCTGGCCTATTTCCTCTGACTAAATTCTACTCATCCAGTAAACTCCCACTTAAATGTCCCTTCCTCAGAGAAGCCTTCCTTGACTGATAATTAGAAACTAGTCTTCGCCTGCTATATTCTCAGGAAAACTCTATGCATGTTTCTTTCATTGCATTTATTATAATTTGTACTTAGTATACTTGAGTGATGATTTGTTCAATATTTTTCTTCCCTTATATTTATTAGGATATACATATAAGGAAAAACTCCAAAAGACAAAACAAGTTTATTTCTCTCTCACATGAAACTTAGAGTTGACTCTGCTCCACAGAGTCACTTGTTTTGCCATTCCTCATGTGTCACCTTATTTATAAGGTCTGAAAGAGCTCACCTCAATGTCCTCATTCCTGCCAGTGGAAGGGATAGGAGTGAGGGGGTACAGGGAGGTTAGTCAGACCCTTTCCCTTTAAGAGCTGGAGCCAAAAGTTGCTCTTGTCACTTTCACTCAAATCCCAGTAGTCCAAACCCAGCCACAAGACCACATCCAGCTGCAAGTTGGCTAGGAAATGTAGTCTTTATTCTGGGTATCTATTTACCCTACCACCAACCAGAGAATCTATTGCTAGAGCAGAAGGATGAGCAGATGTCAGGAGACAGCTCATGGACCTCTGCCTACTACACCCTGACTGTAAAAAACATGACTGCGGGGACCTCATTTCTTTCTGTCAAGACTTTACTTGTACTCAGTCTCAACCCCAGTGCTTCATCCAGATGAGAGATGGGGTGCCTTAGGGTAGATGATAGTGGGAATTTAGAGAAGTGGACAGGCTTAGGATCCAAGTTGGAGGTGAGGCCCATGGGACTTGCAGATAGATATAAGTGATACAGGAGATAGAAAGAAATTATTTAGACAGATAGTGAGTGTCAAAGAGTCCTTGGCAAGGTTTCCCTTTGAACAAAAGCAGCCCAAAAAATTATTTTTCTTCTAACAAAGAGCAGCCTGAAAAATTGAACTGCAAACATAGATAAGCAAGCTGGAAGCTCACATGGGTGAATGCTGGCAGCTGTGCCAACAGAAAAGGGCTACCTGGGTGCCAGGTATGTCCAATATGGAGGCTCCATCTTCCCTTTACTTTGTTACCACGTGTACAGTAAAGAAACAAGCAACACAGCACCCTCAGGCAGAGAACTCATCTGCATAATAAAAAATTAGGGTGAGGACAGCCAAAAATCCATGATCTCTGCAAATGGCACACCTACCCCTAACCAGCTCATCTATAAAACCCCCTGCATTTCACCATGGAAGTGGAAGCCTATTTGGGACTCCTCTCTCTGCAGGAGAAAGCTCTTCTGTTTCTTTTGCCTATTAAACCTCTGTTCTTAACTTCACTCCTTGTGTATCCTCATCCTTGATTTCCTTGGCCACGAGACAATGAACCTCGGGTACCACCCCAGACAATGAGGCCGCTTCATGAGCACAAGTATCTGTGGAGGACAATAGAAAGACATCCTCTTGTATTATTATTTGCCTTTTCAAGCATGTATTCCTTAATTACCCAACAAAATTCTAAGCTACTCGAGCTGGAAATCAAGGTAGAATATAAACATGGGTCCCAATCTCATTTCTACCATTTAACTAGTTGTAGGAACTTGAGCCTCAGTCTTTTTATCTGTAAATTGGGGATTAATATACCACATTGCGGGATGAGATGGGCTAATTCTGACGTAAATATAAATGCTGAGCACAGTGCCTGACATATATTAGATACTCAATACATAAATTGAAGCTCTTCTACTGCTGCATAGCCCCTCACCCATCCCAGAACCTAGTGCAGGGAGTATCAATCACTATTTGTTGATGGAGGGATATGCAGATGGGGTAATTGTTATGCCCTGAACAAAGCCATCCAACATTTTCTCCGGAAGGGTTGATGTCTGCTGGATCCCCACTGGACTTCAGGTTCTTAGTGGTGCCTTCTTCACATGCTCCTCTTTCCCAGGAAACAGCTTTTTCCTGGATTGGACCCTCTGAGTTCTGTGGAGATACCCATGACTCATTGTCATCAACCCAGCATCCATGCTCAGTTCAAATGTTAGCTCTTCTCTTAAGCCTTCCCTGGTCTTCTTTTTCCCACTAGCTCCTGCCCAGGAAGACCTAGAAGAACCAGTCACTTCCTATATACTCTTCCTGCTCCCTGCTCTTGTATCCATTTGAGCGTTTATCTCACTGGTGACAGGGGAAGATTTGGGGCTGATTCCATTTGGTATCAACCAAGCACAGCCTGTGAGGCTTTTCCTTCTACCCTTTAATTACTCAGGGACTTGGGCCATTAAAAGAAGGTTGTCTGTACAAGATTAGTCAGAATGTGATTGAGCAGAACCTTGCAGGCACACATAGGCACCACTTTTGCTAATTATCAGAGGGCAACATGCTGGTTGCAAATGAGGTCAGATGCCAAGGAGAAGAGGTGCACTGTAGCTCCCCAGCATAGGCAAAGTGCATTGCTCAGAAGTATAGAAATGCCACAGCCTGCAGGTGCTAATCTATTTTTCAGAGAACCCTCTGGTTCTGACATTGGACTCTGCTGGGATGGAAGCCAGGCAGATCTTTTTTTTTTTAATGCATTATGTTTACATTTTTGATATTTATTCTTAACAAATATGACTTTCCAATGGTGATTCCTAGGAAATACAATTAAAAATACAATATATAATGTTATAAAAATTACTAAGAATTCATATGTAATTCAATTTCATCAATATCATCCCTCTGATATTTCTGTACCTTTTTCAGGCTTTAGAAAAATCAAACCAAACGATAAATGGACGTTTCAAGTTACTATAGAAGGAGAATGGTTTTATGGACCTGTTGATTTACATGTTGGACCAAACGAAATTGTGGAGTATCCTCTCACATTCAAACCTATTTTTGAATGTGTCATTACGGTATGAACTCATTGATATTTTCCCCAGTATTTTTTTTTTTTATATTATACTTTAGGTTTCAGGGTACATGTGCACAATGTGCAGGTTGATTGGCATGGCTCTGCTGTACATGGTTTCTCTAGGCTTGGATCCTTCATCCTGGTCCCCACCCATCCCACTGACATTGCCCCCTTCAGAGTTCCCATAAAGACTCTTTTCTAGTCTCAGAGGAAGAAAGTGAAACTTTACCCAGTCTCGCCTTGTAATATCTCAACTGCAGATTCTCATCTGGGACAAGCTTTTTCCTCAATTGCAGATCTCATCTGGGACACGCTCTTTCTTTCTTTCTTTCTTTCTTTCTTCTTTTCTTTCTTTCTTTCTTTCTTTCTTCCTTCCTTCCTTCCTTCCTTCCTTCCTTCCTTCCTTTTTTTTTTTTTTTGACAGAATCTCACTCTGTCCCCCAGGCTGGAGTGCAATGGTGTGGTCTTGGCTCACTGCAACCTCTGCCTCCCAGGTTCAAGCGATTCTCCTGCCTCAGCCTCCCAAGTAGCTGGGATTACAGGTGCCTGCCACCACACCCGGCTAATTTTTGTATTTTTAGTGGAGACAGGGTTTCACCATGTTGGCCAGGCTGGTCTCGAACTCCTGACTTTGTGATCCTCCCGCCTCAACCTCCCAAAGTGCTGGGATTACAGGTGTGAGCCACCACACCCACCAGGGACAAGCTTTTAACAAGACACTTGAAAACGTTGTCTCTAATTCTATATCATCCCTTCACTGAGGCACAGGGGCAACTTGTTCAGTTACCTGAACAAGGAAGGAGTCACAGGTAGCCAGAAGCATGAGTAGGTGCTTGGGGGAAATTTTGGTTAAGAGTTCAAAGATTGACTGCATTACACTGTCATGTGAATGTTTACTCTCATCTTACCCTGAGACTGACAGCTCCTTGCAAGCTGAAACTGTGCACTAGTGCTATTGTCTTTACATGCAAGACCTCTTTGGGACACGTTTTTTTGAAACACCACATCAATAGACCATAAATGTGAATGAACTCCCTTTGTTAGAAAATCATCATAACTTCATTAGCCTCTCAGGGTTCAAAGTTAAAAAAAAAAAAAAGAAAGAAAATGATCGTAACTTCCATTTGTAAGCACTTTACAGATTTGTCTTCATGAATTTATTTAATCCTCCAAACAATCCTGCTAAGGAAGGATAGGCATTACTATTTCTACTTTATGCAGGGCTGAGGCTGAGATCAAGGTCTGCTTGCTTCATAGCCCATGTTCTTTCCTTTAGGCGGAAGAACAGGAAAAGGAGGTGGGAAGGGTATGTTACCATAATCAGAATCCTGGATTCCCTGATAGCATCTTCGGCCAAACTTGGAAGTGAAGTCCCTTATTTCAGGGTCACATGGAAGCCTAGGGTGGGTGAATCATCTGAGAAAGAATGCTAATGCTGGATAATGCCTCACTTGGTCACAGTGGCTAATAGGAGACTTCACTGCTTTAGCAAAGAGTTCTCCAACATTTTTGTCCCCTCGCATTCTTGAAAATTACTGTGGCTCTAAAAGACCTTTTGTTTATATGGGTTATACCTATCAATCTTTGCAGTAGTAGAAATTAGAATGGAGGAAATTTTTTCAACTTTTATTTTACGGAGTACATATGCACGTTTGTTACATAGGTATATTGCATGATGTACCTATGCATGATGCTGAGGTTTGGAGTACAAATGAATTCGTCACCCAGGTAGTGAGCATTGTACCCAATAAGTAGCTTTTTTCAATCCTTAAACTGCCTCCCTCCCTGTCTCGCCTTGAATTCCTCAGTGTCTGTTGTTCTCATTTTTTTTTTTTTCTGTGAGAAGGAGTCTCCCTCTGTCATCCAGGCTAAAGTGCAGTGGCGTGATCTCAACTCACTGCAACCTCTGCCTCCCAGGTTCAAGCAATTCTCTGCCTCGGCCTCCCGAGTAGCTGGGATTACAGGTGCCCACCAACATACCCGGTTAATTTTTGTATTTTTCATAGAGATGGGGTTTTACCATGTTGGCCAGGCTGGTCTTGAACTCCTGACCTTGTGATCCACTCATCTCGGCCTCCCAGTGTGCTGGGATTACAGGCGTGAGCCACCATGCCCAGCCTGGAAGCATACTTCTTTGTGCAATAGCAAAAGATCACATTTATCAATATGACCACTGATATCCTCAGAAACATCTTTAAGTATTGAAAAGCTATCAAATGCATAGTGGTAAATAACATTTTTTTCTCAAAAATTCTAATTTTCACTTGAAAGCTCAAATGTTGTCATTGGCAACAGTCAGTGGCATTCCTTGATGTGACAGGCTCACTTTCTTCATTTGTTAAGAAAATGCCTGCCAAATACCCAAGTCTAAATAAGTATAGTTTGTCAGCCATTATCTCAAGTAAAACTTGTATTGCATGCAAAAAAAAGAGTTCAGCTTGCAACTTAAAAAATTGCAGAAGTATTTTTCCTCAAGACAACCATGTTATTTTGGTATGCAGCAGAAATACTTTTTGTGGACTTCCCATTTATTAAGAAATCAGTGTGAAACTGGCCATTATCTCTCATGTGAGTGATTGAGGGGATGAAGAATCAGTGCCACTGCCTCAATTCATGCTAAGGCAGTTTTTTTTTTACCTGTCTTTGCTTTGGCATCATTAAGTGAAAATGGAGAATTTTCACTTATGGAGAAAAGGCAGATAATGTTGTTGCATTGTTGGGGAAATAGCTATGACCTTGAGGACCCTCTGAAAAGATCTTAGGCATCCCTAGGGGCCCGTGAATCGTCCTTTGAGAACCACTGACCTCACGAAATAACTGGTGGCAGAATTCAAGATTCAGCTGGTAGAGAAGAACAATCATTCCTCTCCGTATCAGGAGATTTGTGTTCAGTCCCATCCCTTCTCTGGCCTCAGTTGTATTTTCTGTAAAAGGGGATAATAATATGTCCTCCCTATAGAGCTGTTATGAGAAGTCAGTCATCACAATGTAGTGAAAACATGTGATTGTGGATAAAGCTCTGAGCGAATCAAAGAACTAGACAATTTATTCAGGGTCTGTGAGTATTGTTGGGGAGGAAGAAACCTAAGCCTCCCATCATATTGCCAAGATGACCGTCTGCTCTGCCCAGGTAACTCAAGCTAGAAGGGGAAGGAGCTGCTACCCATAGTGCCCCCTCCAGGGACCAGCAATAACCTTGAAGCCTCCTGCCTCTCCCATTCCTTTGCCCTTAGTGACTCCTCAGTTCTGCCCAGATACCCTACATTGCTTTGGTCAATTTACTCTTCCCCTTTCCAAGACAAACACAGGAGAAAATCTAGCTCCAGGGCTAGGCAAAGCATTCCTACACTTGACACGAAAAGCACCCATAAAAGGTGAAATTAATCAATTAGACCTCATCAAAATTAAAAGCTTTTGCTCAGCAGAGGCCCTGTTAAGATGAAAAGGCAAGCTAGTCACAGACTGGGAGAAAATATTCACAAGTCACACATCTGACTAAGGACTTGTGTCTAGAATATATAAAAAATTCTCAAAAAAAAGCAAAAGGGATACATAATCACTCATATGTAAATATGATAGTTATCCATACATTCAAAAAAAAATTCTCAAAAGTGAACAGTGAAAAAACTGTTTAGAAAATAAAACATAGAAAACGAGCAAAAGAGTACCAGGCGAGCGCTGTGGCTGAGCCGCCACAGTCAGGCATGAAGGCCTGAGGTCTGGCTGCTGCCTGCTCCTAGCTGTAGCGCCATGAATACCTGCAGAGCTTGCCCTGCCTCCTGACCCATGCAATGGGACTTCCCTGGCCTTGGATCTGACCTGTGTGGGCCCACTGACTCTGCGTAGCAGGTGCAATGCACCGGTTTAGAACTTCCGATGTCTCTCAAGCCACTTTAGCCAGTGTAGCCCCAGTATTTACTGCAACAAAATTTGACAAACAGGGAAATGTTACTTCTTTTGAAAGGAAGAAAACTGACTTATACCAAGAGTTAGGTCTTCAAGCCAGAGATTTGAGATTTCAGCACGTAGCGAGTATCACAACCAGAAACGATAGGTTTATCATGACAATGGAGTGTTTGAAAGCTGTGATAACTCCGGAGTGTCTCCTGATATTAGATGATGGTAATTTAAACTTAGAGCAATGGCTGTTCTGGGAACTCCCTTCACAGTTGTCTGCAGAGGGTCAACCTGTTACATACCCTTTACCTTTTGAGTTCAGTGCTATGGAAGCACCCCTACAATACTGGATCAACACCCTTTAGAGGAAACATAGCGTTTTGCAGACACTGACCCTTGAGACCTTAAAAGCTTTCAAACATTCTTCTGTGGACAGAAGCAAACTGCCTATTTTGCTACAGAATGACAAAAGTCTATCAGAGTTAGAAACAGATACTAAAATTTTCCAAGAGTCAATTTTGGAGATCTTGGGTGAGGAAAAGTTACTAGAAGAGCTCTGTCTATCAAAATGGAGTGACCCACCAGTCTTTGAAAAGAGCAGTACTGGGATTCGCCATGCAGAACGTAAAGTTAGCCGAGAGAAAAGACGAGAGAGAGACCCAAGGTCAGGCGAGGAAGTCTATCAACCTGCCAGGCCGCTCCACCACAGTCAGAGGAGGCAGCCCGGAGCTTACAAAATGAGGGGTTTTTCGGTTAACTTTACCACCTATCATCTCATGACCAGCTTACAATATATTATCTTGTGAAAATAGGAATTTACAAGAGGGTGTTACTTAAGTTTATCCACCTTTCTCGTGACCTCCCCCGTGCCACCCAGAGGGCTGTAAGCAAGTCTGGTGACCTTGCTGGAGTGCCTAGATAAGAGTTCAGGAATGCAGCTGCAGAGTATTCAGGGTAAGGGTCAGCTGCACTGAGAGGCAGGGGCAGGTCCTGGGGTAGTTTGTCCCTAACACAGAAGAGATGGACCTACTGTTGGAAAACTACTACCTATTGGCTGACGATCTCTTCAATACAGTTTGGGAGCTTAGGGTACTGACGGATGATTCACAAAGTATTATTTTCATCAATCTGGACAGCCACCGTAATGTGATGATGAGGTTGAATCTACTGCTGACCATGGGAATCTTCTCTCTTTCACTCTTCAGACTAATGGGAATTGCTTTTGGAATGATTTTGGAATCCTCCTTGAAGAGGACCCTAGAGTGTTTTGGCTGATTACAGGAATTATGTTCATGGGAAGTAGCCTCATCTGGAGGTGCCTGCTTTCATTCCTTGGACGACAGCTGGAAGCTCCATTGCCTCCTATGATGGCCTCTTTGCTGAAAAACATCCTTCTGGCAGATAGAAGCATGGAATTGAAAAACAGCCTCAGACTAGATGGACCTGGATCAGGCCGAAGCATCTTCACAAACCGTTAGGAACAACCCCATGGATACTGACGTTTTGTCATGGTAGTCACAGGAAACTTCTGATACTCTTTTATTATTTTCTTGGTTAGAGTCAGACACTTGAAAAAAATTTTAATGTCCTATGTCAAAAATATTTTGGCAATCACAGTACTAGAACGTGATTGCATTTCCAGAATTCTGAGTTAAAGAAACAAAGTGTTTGTTTTGTAAAAGGCCAAAATTCTATTTCCTACAAACTTTAAATGCTGTTTCTATAGGCATAAGGTGTGGCAAGACAAGAACAGACAGTTATATACATTTTATTTAATTTATACATATCAAGAAAAGTGCAATTTTGTGCTGGATGAACCCTAGGAACTTGACAAAGCCATAGGTAGCCATAGTTCTTTGTCGGTACAGGAAATTACGTTCATGTGAATTTCCTGATTCTCAGGTAACTAAAAAGCTAGCATTCTATGTATTAACCTTAAAACAAACTCTAGAAGTTTGTGGTTTAAAAACTAAACTTTGACATAACCTTATTTTCTTGTATTTGCACCCCTTTTTGATATAAGGTGAATAAAAAGCAATGATAATTTAAAAAAAGAAAATGAGCAGAAGGCATGAGCAAACCTTTCACTGCAGAAGATGTACAGATGGTAAGTATGCACATAAAAAGATGTTTAACATCATTACATTAGGAGAATACAATTTAAAACCAAAAAAAGAGACATCCTGGGTATACTGTACTACATACAGTTTGGCAAGATGTTACCACTGGGAGAAAATGAGTAAAAGGTACACAGGTTTTATCTGCACTAGTTTTACAATTATACATGGATCTATAATTGTCTGGAAATAAATAGTATCTTTTTAATAAATTAAGTAAATAAATAATGCCACAGCCCTGCTCCAAATTTCCAAGTTTTTCCCATCACACTTGGAATAAATCCCAAGTACTGATCATGTCTCACAAGTCCAACAGGCTCTGGCCTTTGCCTCTAATTTCATCTCAGATGACTCTCCTCCACACATACTCCTTTCTCAGCACACTGGCTTTCTTGTGATTTCTTGAATATCCAAGCTTATTCCTACCTGATCAGGGACTTTGAATTTTAAGTTTCTTCTACTGGGAACCCTCTTTTCCCAGGTCTTTGCATGGTTTTCCTTTATCACTCTGGTCTTTGTACATTTGTATATTGCCTGCCTCTCTAAGTGGACTGTAGGCTCAATGTGGGCGGGGTCTTTGCCTACATGGTTCACCATTGCACCTGTCATGCGTGGCGTGTGGTATGTGCTCAATAAATCGTGTTGAATGAATGAATATTAAAATGGCAGGTTGACTTGGGTCAGTGTTTGCTTTACCACATCACTCTGTGCTGAGCCTTCCTTATGCTCCTTACAAAACAGATCTGCTTAGGCATGGGGAAATAGTTTCAGAAATAGTAAGATCTAGGTTTGAGTCGCACTCTTAACACTCTTCTGCTCATTGTCCATTTGACCAAATCACATCAACTTTTTGAGCTCTATTTTCTCATCTGAAATATGAGTTGCCCTAAGGAGCCTGGGGATATTAAGGTATCAATATCTCTCCCTTAGACCTGCTCCTCCTCCTGGTTATTCCCATTTCAACTCATGGTACCTCCATCCACCCACACACCCAAGCCAAGAACCTGGATGAATCAGCCTCAGTGCTTTCTTTCTTCATTCACCTCATGCCCAAGCAATTGCCAAGTCTTGACAAGTCTACCCCTAAATCTTTCTCATGTATCTCTTCCATATCTCTCTGTCTTCCCTGCTCATCATCTCTTGCCTAACCATTGCAATATCCTCCTTAATTGGCCTTTCCCATTCATCATTCATAACGCTGATGAAATAATCTATTATGCAAATTTGATTATATCAGTGCCTTGCCTAAAACCCTTAAATCGTTCTGCATTGGTTTCCAGATATAGAGCAAATTCCTTCCCTTGGCACTGATCTGGCTCCTACCCATCTCTTAATCCCTTTATTCACTCCTCCCTAACACTTCTCATAAGCTGAACAAGCCATATGCTGGAGCAAGCTGTCCTCAGCCACACCCCTGACTTTGCACATGTTGTTCCATCTGTCTGGATGGCCCCCCTCACTGCCTGGCACCTCTAAGACTTCCAGAGTCCAGCTTAGCCTCACCTGGTGGGCATCCCTGACTTGCCAGTCTGTTCAATGCTTCTCTCTGTACTTCTATGATAACTCTGGTCCAAGTCTATCACAGCACACAATAGAGCTTAGCACATAGTAGGCACTTAAACAGTTAGCAAATCAATGATTTGGGCCAGACATTAGTAAGAGTATTAAACCTACAAATCCTTGTACATGCTGCAGTGAGCTATGAAGGGATGGGTTTTTTTTTTCTTCTTTTCTCTTGCGCTAAATGAAGATGTCTAGTTATAATATTCTGCTGATAACCTGGCTTCAGTCCTGCCCAGGGGCAAAAAAAATAAAATGGACAAGATGATCTTGGAAATCACCCATCTTCAAAGTTCTTCCAGCTCAGTGTGTGATCTTAGCTAACAAATGAAGTCGGAACTCAAAGAGATGTGGGTTTGAATCCCAGCTCTGCCACCTAGTAGCTGAATGACCTTGAGCCTTAAGCTCTGTCAGGAATATAATGGACCTCCACAAAGGGTTGTCATGAGGATTCAATGAAATCATGCAGGAAAGGCACTTAGAATGGTGCCTGGCATTCATAGTAAGCGTTCAGTAAGTATTTATATATCTCCATCTAGTGGTCTTGGCACAAGAAAGGAAGGCAAAAGAAGAAAAGAATAAATAAATAACAAGAGCCAAGAGGCACTCCAGATTCGAGGATAGACAGGGAGGGGCGGTGAGCTGAGCCTAACTGGAAAAGCTGTAGCTCTTTCAATGTAGGGCAAATAAAGTGGACATAGAAAGGCAGAAAGGGAGCTTGCGGGGAGTGGGCATTGCTGTTTATAGACAACTAGGGCAGCTAAGGTTTAGGGACCTGGGTGTATATTCCCAGCCTGCGAGGCCTATGTATAGGACTAATGTAGCCTGGCATTTTCCAGAGTTAGAGAAAGTAGAGGCCTGGGCATCCCTGCCAGCCCCTGGCGTTCCAGCCTGAAGGCGATTTTGGTGCCTTCATTCTGCCAATGTGTTGCAAGCACCTAGTCAATGCCAAGTCTGGGCTGTGCCAAAGGGTGAGCCCCAGGGTGAGGGCTGTAACTGAAATCTCTAATGATCAATCTGGTTGGTGTTCAGCAAAGAACACTAACTTTGGAGTCCTAGTGGCCTGGGTTACACTCTGGCTAAGCTCAGTACCAACTGTGTGGCACTGGCTGCTTAGTTTAACTTTTCTAATCTTCAATTTCCTCACCTGTAAAATGGAAATAAACTACTAACCTCAAAAAAATTGTAGAGTACTAATTGAGAGAAAGGAGAAAATCGCTTAGTACAAAATAGGCGGTCTGACTCGCAGTAAGGGCCCTTTTATCCAACTTGCTCAGTTTTCCTTTATTCTTAGTACTTCTGGGCTAGCATTTTATATAATTTACTTGTTTGCTTTATCTCCTGTTTCCATCACTAAAACTTAAACATCATGGGTGCAGGGACTCTGTCTAATGTCTTGTTTGCTGCTGAATTCTCACACCAGTTACACAGCAGTAAGTGGTGGTGTTGAATAAACAACAAGAGCAACAAAAATTCTATTTCATCTCTTTCACTAGAATGTAAACTCCATGACAACAGGATTGCATCATTTATCTCTTGCTGCATTACAACTCACCCCAAAACTTAGTGGTTCTAAACAATGGTCAAGGCATCTGTAGATCAGGAGTTCAGGAGTGGGTCAGTTGGGCAGTTCTGGCTCACGGTCTCTTTGAGGTTGCACCTCAGAGGCTAGCTTGGGCTACAGTCCCCTGAAGGCTTGGCAGATCCTGGAGGATCCAATTCCAAGGTGGCTCACTCACATGGCTGACTGGTGCTGCCCAAGTGGGCCTTTCTGCTGGCCCTTTGATGGAGCTCTACGGACGGCTTTCCTGATATGGCAGCTGGCTTTCCTTAGAGCAAGCAATCCAAAACACTGTGAAGAAAGCTGAAACTGCCTTGATGATCTAGTCTTATGCCACATGGCAAAAGTCATATATCGTCACTCCCTCCACATTTGATTGGTTACTCAGGCTGATCCTGATTCAGATAGGAGGAAACCATATAAGGGCATGAATACCAGGAGACAAATATTGCTGGGAGCCATTTGGAGGTTGGGCCACCCAAGGACAGTTTATCAGTGTAACACAATGACAGTGCCTGGCATGTGGTTGGCATTCAAAAAGAGAAATTGTTAAAATTCTATAATATTAAATGTTCCGGGTCTGGTGCCTTGTGATCCTTGGCCTCTCTCTCTCTCCATGGGCCATTTCCTCCTGCAAGACCTCCCCGGTGGGTTCATGGGCTGCTCACAGCATAGTGGTCTCAGGATATAGACAAACTTCCTTCATGGTAGCTGGCTTCCAAGAGGCAGAAAGCAAAGCCACCGGGCCCATGAAAGGCTCTGCCTGGGAGTAGCACAGCATCACTTCCAGGGCCTGCCCAGCAATCCCAAGGCCTGCCCAGCTTTAGGGGGTGGCAAAACAGGCACCACTTTGTGATGGAAGAGTGGCAAGGTCACAGTTCAGGAACCTATGCAGGAGGGGACATACTGCTGTGGCCGACACTGGAAAATACAATCAACCACAGTGAAGTGGTGGATAATGGAGCAGGTCCCAGCCTCCCCACCAATGGCTCAAACAGAGCTTCTGACTCCAGAAACAACAAGGAATGGCAAATTCCCAACCCACTGGCCACCTGACATTAGCTTATCAACCCTTCTAGATCATCAAGAGGCTTTCAGAACTCTCTTCAGTTTCTCCTGATTTACAGACACACTTTCATTTCCCCCGAGGGTGGTCTGAGTGAGTGGGCAGCATCAGGTAGCTGAGAGGGAAATTTCCAGCAATGTCTGCACTAGAGAAGACTGAGCTTGAGGTCCCTGTGCTCCGGGAAGTGCTGCCTGCAGCTGCTGCTGAAGGAGAGGCATCAGGGGCAGGAAACCATCCCTCAGGGCCACTCCACTTGCTACTCCATCACCCTGCGGCCAGAGTGGGACAATGAGATGGAAACATCAGGAAGCTGTTGCTCCAGGAACTCAGGGAAGGTGGGGGCACAGGAAGGACGCTGGGATGGAGGTGCACAATTTCAAAGGAACAAATGTTGCCTGAGTGCTTCGTCATCCTGGCAGCTTCTCAAACATGTGGGGACAAGCAGCCTTGTGGGCACAGCGCCCATGCTCAGAAAGTTCTAGGGATGGATTCGTGGGTGAAGGAGAGCGAGTTGGGACTTTGAGGCAGGATCGTGGTGGGGGAATGGAGGGCCTGTGGACAAGGAGGAAAGGGCTGCAGGCCAGGACACACCTGCGAGTATTAGAGTCCTGCTGTTAGGTTAGATTTCCCTAGTTGCTCTGTGGGCCCACACACTCACAAAGGTGATGAAGGTAAAGAAGACAGGCTGAGACTACATTCCCCGCTGACCAATTTGGCCAGTGAGGCTGGTATAGGAGGTGACTGGCCTCTGCCCTCACCTACCTCCCACCAGCGGTGAAGGACTTCACTTCCACCCTCCTCGCTTCCAGCCAAGCCTGGCTCCTCTATTTCAGCTCTGTCTCACTCCACACTCAGAGGCCAGTGGAAGGGCCAGATCAGGCTAAGGATGCCGGCGGGAGGTTCTTTTGGAGAGAAGGCAAAGAGAAAGAGGAGTGGGAGGAGAAAGACGTTTCGTTCTGAGCTTTATCTAGCAGGGGCAGGACCAGAGGCAGGCGTGCACCAGGCTCGGACTAGACTTAGCCGAGTTCTGCAGAAGACATGCTGCTTTGTCTCCATGTGGCCTCCACCCTGGCCTGCTCCGGGCATCTGAACTAACATAAGGACACTTGCAGAGAGATGGCCCAGGTTTTAGCAAACCTTATTAACTACTACTGCAGAGTTCCACCCATCTTTACTAAGCCTTCCAGAGCCTGAGAGCACTGTGGCCCCTGCTGGTGGCCAGATGTCTTGGATGCCTTTCATTTTCCTCCCCTTTCATCTGACAGCACCTCCCTCCATTTCTTTTTTTTTTTTTTTTTTTTGAGACGGAGTCTCGCTCTGTCGCCCAGGCTGGAGTGCAGTGGCGCAATCTCGGCTCACTGCAAGCTCCGCCTCCCGGGTTCACGCCATTCTCCTGCCTCAGCCTCTCCGAGTAGCTGGGACTACAGGCGCCCGCCACCACGCCCGGCTAATTTTTTGTATTTTTTTAGTAGAGACAGGGTTTCACCGTGGTCTCGATCTCCTGACCTCGTGATCCGCCCGCCTCGGCCTCCCAAAGTGCTGGGATTACAAGCGTGAGCCACCGCGCCCGGCCAACCTCCCTCCATTTCTTGTGGGAGGAAAAAGAGGGCCACCTCTCACGTACTTTATGTGGTCCCAGTCAGATCCCTTATCGTGACACTCCACGCTGTGATGGGCAGATGTCCCAGGCTAGCCAAAGAACTCCATCCCCTGGGCCTAATGACTGATTCAGGTGGGTATCGGATGTCAACTGGGCCAACTGGGAACTTTTCTAATCCTTTATATATGGATGCTAGAGGAGATTATGTGTGGCTTCCTGGAAAATCAGATATAGAAAGGACTTCTGTAGGCCTAGGAATATTGATGAAGCCTGCCTGAGACCCAGAGGACAGCACAGCCAAGAGATGCAGAGACAGAGCGAGAGAACTCATGACACCATTTGAGTCCTCAAGGAAGCTCCAAAGAGTTAGCAAAAGCTCAGACTTTGTCCTCAAGCCTTCCTCAAGCACCGCTATCCAGAGCTCACTGTCAAGTAAGACAGCAGCAAAGATCAACTCAAGGATGTTGCCTCTCACTCAAGCCTGTTTCTTCAGGTAGACTCAGGACAATTGCATTTAAATTGAGACACTGGGGCTAAGCAGAGCGTGCACGTCAGTAAATAAAGTTTTTAGGCTAAAAGCATGCCAAACCAGATTTTGTCTTTCGTTAGCTGCGCATGCACGCCTCAGGAAGCAAATATTCTTAAAGCCTACGTGGGTTTCTTAGGGAATTTTACTGCCCAGGAAACTCTAAGTCTGACTTGTCAAAGCCCTGGAGCCAGGAGGCCGCCGGGGCCTCAACCACGCGCCTGAGGGAAGGAACTATAAAAGCTCTGCAGCCCCTCCCCACACTTCCCAGGGCCATCGCCTAAATGCCTGCTTCAGATGGACAGGAGAGAATCTTCTGGAGCATATCAGCCAAGGGAGGCTCTCCTGGAAAGTACAACCAGGGTTGCCAGATGGGCTGACCCAGAGATTTGCCTGCTAACACAGCAAAAAGACTTTTTAGCTCCTGCTCAGCAAGATTTGAGCATTGATATGGACCTGAGTAACTTATATGTGTTTCTTATCTTTTTTCAGAATAGAAAATGTTATTGCAATTTTCCTATACAGAACCAGTGTTATGTATGGGGCAAGCGAGAGCTTGGGGGTGACAGAGTGATCCAGTTTCTCCAGGAGCTCCTCCTGGTCCCGAGTGCTTTTCCTGCAGGTGCTCCTGATCTTTGCACGGAATCGAGGCATTTGGGCCTTGTCTCCCTCAGAGAGAGGGTAGATGTGTCTGTGAGGAGGACCCACAAATATTTGGTGGCCAAAAGCATGGACAGCGGCAGACACTGTTAGATGTCACTCAGTGCTAGTTCCTCCCTCCTTTTAGACTAAAAAGACACCGCATTTTTGGTCTGGGCATGGGCAGTGTATTTCCAGCCTCCCTTGCTGCTGGGTGTGACCAAGTTCCCAGATAAAAATGAGCAGAAGAGAGAGAGGAAACTTCTGGGTCATGCTTGTTAAAGAAAAAGGCGTTTCTTCCCTTCCGCTTCCTCTCCCACCCTGCTGCTGGAATTCTGAGGTGCTCGTGCCCATCTTCAACCACACAGACAAGGACAGTCCCAGGAACGGTCAGTTCTGTGTCAAAACTCCTGAACCTATAAACTCAGCTGTTCTGAAGTCCTATTTTTTTTCCCCTTTGGGGGCTTTTGTAAATTCAGCAACTCTGTCTGGGAAAGTATAGAAATTATATCCTATAAAAATTACTGTGATACTGGAAAGGTATAACACTAATAACCTTGGGAAGCTATAACATTAAACAGTAACAATTAGAATGAAGAGAATAAAGACACAAATTTAAATTCATAGTGTACTGTATTAGCACTTTTGTGACTGGTTTTAGTAGTGCAAGTGGCTACAGCTTTTCAGGTGGATTATAGCACTGGTGAGAAGAGACCTTTCTTGATCTTATTCTCGTGTTCTCACTCTCATTCTCCTTTTCACTGTAAAATTCCTGAGAGAATTAGCCAAGGCTGCAGAATATGATCAGAAATCTGGGGCCATAAGAACCTGGAGCAGCAAAACACATTCACAGTGCAGCCAGCCCTTGGCTCCCAGAATTCCCAAAACAAGTGTGCTCCCTTCGGAAATACAGTCCTTGGAGTAGGAGAGTAACAGAACTAAGGTGCTCATTTCCACTATACTATAGCCTGGTTTTGCTATGGAATTGTATGATCATTTCAGAAAGAATTTATGCCGACAACTCATGTACTTAATTGAAAATATGCTCATAGACTTCCTTGTACTTTTTGAGCCACACAACATCAGCAGGCTCTCTCATACAGAAGGAGAAGAAAACAGAGTGTGTATCCTTCACATGTGCGAGCAGTATCTTCTCTCTGGCTCTTCAGGGTCTCAGCAAGCCATTTTCCCATAGTATAATAATTTCTGTAATCAAAGTGACATTCTGTGCATGTATTGTCACTTCTTAAGGTGTTTAGAGCATGCCAACAAATCTGATTTATTAGATTCATAGTTTTAATTATTTGTTTATCTAGGAGCTTGATTACAAATTTGTAATGAATGCTTAAATGTCTGGGGAGATTTAATGTGAAATTTTGTGCTTTTGCTGATTATGTGTAAATAGTGAATAAATATTTAGAATTGTTAAATGCTAAATATTAGAAGAAGTGTTTATAGGTTAATGAGTTAGCACATTCATAAAAGACAGGTAACAGTGAGTTTTTCTCTCTGCGTTAATAACCACTCAGACATTAATGGGTGTCAGTTTCCTTATCCATGCGGAGAAGGGGTTGAATTCAACCACTGCTGTTTTCATACATCTCAAAAATGCTGGATCACAATGAAAATTCAGAAACTCTTTCGCTCATGTTCACACCAGATTTTTACCATCCTACAACAACTTAGACCTTCAGCATGCCTTTCATTCTTTGATAATATCACAGCTGCCTCTGTGTAAATAGACTGTCAGCATTACATCAAGGCACATGTCTGATTGATAGGTCTACCAGGCACCCTTACATACAATCAAAACTCAGCCTGTCTTGAAGATAATTACCAGCTTCAGCACATCTCAGCTGCTGTCAATAAACTTTCTTGTGTGTGCCAGCTTCCTATAGCAAAGGAAGAAAACCAGAACTGCCCACTTCTTATGACATTTTCCATCAATTTTTTACAAAGCCTGAGCATTTGAATAGTGCTTCACTGTTTACAGAGCAATTTCCCTTTCTCACAACCATCCTCATTTTACAGATGAAGGATCTAAAACCTGAAAAGAGGCCAAATGATTCCTCAAAACCACGCAGGTACTAAGTAGCAGAGCCGATCTCAAACCCAGGTGTGTCTGACTTCCAGCCTAATGGCTTTTCCTTGAAAACACCCCCAAACTCTTGGTAACATCTATGCAATGAAAATGGTTGTCATGAAAACTGCTTCCCAGTTTGTTACATTTTTATGCAGGTCTCCAGTGTCAGAAATGCTGAGTATCACTAATCTCAAGACCTTTTCTCTGCTGTATGAGCTCTGGCAGAGCTTGTCTCTAAGGGCTAGACAGAAAAAAAAAAAAAATCTGGGTTCAATTAAAATATATCAATAAAGAGAACTAAAAGGAGCTCCAAAATGTTGCTGCCCTTCTGCGGGCTGTCTGTGCGTAATGCCGGCTCCTTCACTCTTTTATAGCCCCATGACTGTGTTTTACCCTCCCAACTGTTAACTGCCAACTGTTAACTGTTAACTGCCCAAGGCTGCCCTGCTGATGTCATGCCTGACCATATGACTTGCTCCAGCCAATGAAATGTGAGCAGAAGTGACATGTGCAGCATACCAGTAGAAGCTTTGAAGAGCTATTGCCAATTTCCACTCTCTCTCTGGAAACTGTCATTAGAGTTAGGGAAACTGTCATGAGATCCGCATATTTTAGATAGAGGCTGCTTGCCTTAGTTTGGGCCCCAATGAAAAAGATGTGGAGGCCAGGCGCAGTGGCTCATGTCTGTAATCCCAGCACTTCGGGAGGCCAAGGCGGGTGGATCACCTGAGGTCAGGAGTTCGAGACCAGCCTGGCTAGCATGGCGAAACCCCGTCTGTACTAGAAGTGCAAAGACAAAGGGAACTGCATGGCTTGTTTCTACCTGAACATTGTCAAGTGATTTCATTCTTTGAAACATGGGTGTGAAGTGTGTCCAGCAGTCTGAGAACAAGAAGAAGAAGACAATCTAATCCCTCAGGTGGCTGTGTGCCAGTCCTGCTCTCAGCATTTCCCATGTGGAACTCCTTTACTTCTCCTAACAACTCCATGACATGGTTTAGACTGTGATTGTTCCCATATTGTTGATAGGGAAACTGAGGCATGCAAGTGTTACAGAGCTCGCTCAAGTGGCAAGCTTTCTGGGTGGTTACAGAGTGGCAGAACTGGGGTATCCCACAATGTCACCACACTGCTATATGGAAAGGAACATTGATCGAGCACCTACGTGTTTGATTCTCTTAATTCTGCGACTGAACTCTCAAAAAACCCTGGGTAAGCATTGTCATCTCCTATTTCACAAGTGAAAAAACTGGGATTCAGAAAAATTGACCTACCAAACATTATAGAGCTAGTAAGCCAAGACTTGAACACTGAGATGGAATTCTACCTTTTAAGGTGGCTAAGCAACAGAAGGATGTTCCTTTCCCAACGAGGTAAGAAGCAGTGACCATGTTCAGCACAATTGTCCTATCACAGGTTCATGGCAGGGACCGAGCAGTGAGGACGGGCACTGCCCTGTGTCCTAGCAGATGGCTGCCTTCTGGCTCCCCAGCCTTGGCCAGCAGCCCTTCTGTCTTCATGCCATGACCTATTTTTGTTCACCCACTTAGTGTATGGCCTATTTCTTTCCTGAAGAATTATTTCATAACTTTCACAGAGTAATAGCACATGCTGAGCACAGCATTCATGAACTTGGACACACACACACACAAAATGTCCCTTTAAATTCACAGAGCAATATCTGAGATCCAGGTAGAAAGACCAAAAGGAAAATTAAGAACAGACTCTCAGACCTGCCTTCATTCAGGTTGGTTTCCTTTTTACAACTGCCCAAGTCATGAGTTCATAGGGCCTGGATGGCTGTACCGGATTGCTCTCCAGCTGGTCTCTCTGCATCCAGAAATTTCTACAACCTACTGGGGTAAAATCTTTCTCAACCCTGCTTTTCATCATCACATCTTAAATACCTCGAGTTGGTTCCCTATTGCCAAAAAAAAAATCCATTGTCCATGTAGGGTTCTTCTGCCAAAACGAGGGAAGAGTGAGTTAAATGTTGGTAGGTGATGTAGAGATAGTAATTAGGCAATGTAATTAGATGCTGTTGAAAGAGCTGAGCTATGAAATGCATTGTGATAAAGGGGCTGCCTATGTAAGTAAATGGGCATAACGAGGTGTAAAACTCTCTTTCCCTCTCTCTTTCTGCTTCATAAAGCCTTTCTGCTTCTCAAGTCCAGACCTGCTGTTTTTGGGGTTTCCTTCCAATTTTTTTGCTGCTTCCCTGGGGCCTTGGCTCTTGGGCCTGCTGCCTCTTCCCACTCTGCACCTTTGGATTCCTTATCTTTGGCTCCACCTTATTGCTCCATTCTCCAAAGACAAATCCATGAGGCACAGGATTTTACAGAATATGGAGTTACAGAAACAGCATAGGGAAGTGTAAAAGCCTAGAAGCTTCTTACAGACGCAGCCCCTTGTCTGTAGCTCCTGATTCCCACTTAAACGTCTGCTGGAAGCACCCTGGGGTAGCAGGACCCAGCTCAGAAGATGGGGCTTATCCACCATGCCTTTTCCTAACCTGACACCCACCCAGATAATCTTTTCAACATGCAAACTAGAGCGTATCACCCCCTGCTCAGAGCCTTTCTGTGACCTCCCATTATGCTTCACGGGACTCCTTGCTCCTTAGCCAGGTCTCCGGGTCCTCTGTGATCAGGTCTCTGCTCTTCTGCAGCCTCATCTCTGCCACTCTTCACCTTTTGTGCTCCAACCCAATCTGGTTTTCTTCTCATGCTCTGAACACCCCAAGTCTGTCTGCTTCAGGAGCTTCGTACTGGCTAATCATTCACCGTAGCATACTCCCATCTATAGGGCTGGCTCTTATATTATGGGTCTCAGCTAAAATGTCATCCCTTCAAAGAGACCTTCTTGGACCACCCCAGCCATTCTCTATCCTATTTCCCTCTTTCATTTTCTTTGACGCTCTTACCCACTTTCAGAAACTATCTGGCTTGCTCGTGTGTTTGTCTCTAGATTGTCTGCTTCCCCTGCTGGACTGTACTCTCCCCAAGAGAGCAAAGCTGTGTCTGTTGCATTCACTGTTGTCTTCCCAGAAGCAAACAGCATGCTGGAGACCCTCAAATACATGTGAAATGAAGGGACACCTTGTGTTATTTCACCTGTTTCCACCTGGTTCCCAAGTGGCAAGCTTGCATTGTGGCTGCAAAGTGGCAAAGCTGGGATATCACATGATGTCACCATGATGCTATATGAAATGTAACATTAATTGAGTACCTGTGTGACCAGTTCTTTAATTCTGTAATTGAACTCTCAAAAAACCCTAGGTAGGTATTATCAACTCCAACTTTAACAGATGAGGAAACTGGAATTTTTTTAAAAATGACTTAACCAAACATCACAGAGCTGTAAACCGGGATTTGAATGGGTGAGCTGCACTCAGCCTTCATCTCAAGTCAGTTTGCCTCTTACTCCAAGAAGCCACAGTTGATCCTGACCACATCGCATATGGGTTGCCTGGATTGCAGTCATTCATTCACTAAGCATCTTTTAGGAGGTCACATGCCAGGCACCGTGTTAGGTAATGATTTCTCCAAGTCACAGGAGCCGTGGTTCTGACTTTAGAAAGTTTCTCATCTGATGGGAGGGCAGGCAAGTAAATCAGTGAGGGTGGTCCCTGTCGGGACTCTTTGGTTGAGAAATACCCAAAGTGCAAAGTGACAGGGACTAGAGGCATCTGCATTGGACCAGAGAGCTCTGGATTCGTCTTGAGCTAAGTCTCTGGAGGTAGGTGTCAGCTACAAGGAGAAAAGCAGTATATTTTGAGATGTGGGATGCAGGGCCTTTCAGTTCCATAAATTAGAGAACCATGGTGTGAATACCACATGCCCTGGGCTGACCTAAGTGGGCTCTGGGGGAAGGTGTACTGGGCAGGAAGTTTGGAGAACTGGTTTCTGTCTAATCCTACTCTAACTCTGTGACCTTGAATGCATCACCTCCCCTCTGAGTCTCAGATTCTCTTTCTGGCTGGCATTTAATGAAACCTAAATATTCTAGACCTTCTACTTGTTCCATAAGTGCTCAGTCCTACACTCACTGTCCTCTGGCACCAATATACTGATTACTCATTTTATGCCCAGCAGAGCACCACGTGTTTTGAATTATACAAATAGTGGGAAACGAAATCTTTGTTCTGGATGCAATTATAATTTGGAAAGCAAGGAAATAAATTATAATAAGGGGAAAAAACAGGTTAGCACAATATCTTACAACATTTGCTAATTATTTCACATGTGTTGGTCTTATCATTCCAATTAGATGTCAAGCTTTAGGTCAGAAACTCTGTGTTCTTTTCCTTTTTAATATAGTCTTTACCATTTTCTAGCTGTAAGAAAATGTTCTAATTACTTTACCTTCCGAAGCTTTCATTTTATAATCTGTCAAATGAAGAAAGTACCTAATTCGTAGGGTTGCTGTGAGGAGTAAATGAGCTGTTGCATGAGAAGCACTTAGCATGGGGCCTGATACATAGTAAGCCCTCGGTAATAATTACATCTTCCGTGCTGTTAGACACAGAGGGATTGAAATGCATAACAATAGAGATGAAACACGAACAGTGATAAATGAAGATTGAGTGTGCACACCTTCTGGAGGAGCCCTGGTTGAGTATTTTAAGTAAGTGAACTAACTATTATAGTTAAGGAATTAGCAGCATGTAGGTAGAAGGCTGCGGTAATGGCTCAGATAGAAGGTGGGGTCAAGACTGGGATGGAGGCTAAGAAGGAGACACTGTAGAGAAAGAGTCAATAGGATCTTGAGGATGCTCTCAGTCAAGGGTTTTGGTATCTTCTCTGAATGGGCAAGCCATTAGCATTTTTTCATTGCCCATGGCTACCTGTTGCAGGGACTTAATTACAAGTGAGTGCATCTGAGAGGTCTGGTGCTCCCTGGTTTCTCCTAGCCCCCCTTCTCATAGATAGGTACAGCGTGCTGAAAATACTAGGATCACAATTACTCTCACCCTAGTTTGTTCATAAAGCAAAGGTTTTATGCCAGGAGAGGTAAGCCAATAAGAACAAAGGCCAGCACCTCCATGAAGTACCTGATCCTAAAGCAGGGGTATCACTCAAAGAAAAGTGCACCATTGTCCCTACTCCCAACTCTGGAACCATGGTTCAGAGATTTCTGTCAGAGTAAGAGTTAACCCATCAAACAGCTCTGAAGCTCTCCCCTAGGAACTAACTTTATCTGAAACCAAGGGTGGGGAAGTTCAAGTCTACAAGCACTCTAAAAAATATTGGAGGTTTTGATGGAAAGCAATTAGGAGAAGGCTGGTATTCCATGGGAGGTGTAGGCTAAATCATAGGCCAGATAGTTTGCCAGAGAGAATCAGGGGAAGAGACAGCTAAGAAGAGCCTGTCTCGGGTCAGTACAAACCTCAAACACTAACCTTGAAAACTACCTCTGCAAAGGAGCCCAAATTTGACTGGATCAATTGGATAATTGTTGAGTGATTTATGCCCCTAGGGCATTGTTAAAAACAGTAGAGCAATCAGCTGGAAATTAGTGAAGCCTAAAAACTGGGGTGATAAGAGAAAGAGACAAATAGAGACCTGGAGAAAAAAAAAGCACTGTCATCCCAAAATGACAGTGCACATGCCCAAGTCAGAGTTGTCTGAAGAGCAACATCAAAGGAGTCACACTGTGGGGAAAATACACTTTATTAAATAGTTCAGTAAGTCACAAAAAAAATAACAAATGTAAGGTGGGAGGGAATATCTAGAATTGTCATAATATGTTATCTGAAATGTCCAGTTATCAACAAAAAATTACGAGACATGCAAAGAAATAGCAAAGTGTGACATGTACACAGGGGAAAAAAAACAAGCTGCAGAAATTATCTGTGCGGCAGGGAGATAGATACTGGATTTAGTACGTGAAGATTTCAAAGTAGCCACTATAAATATGTTCAAAGAACTAAAGGAAACTATAATTAAATAGGTAAAATAACAATGTCACATCAAATAGAGACTATCAATAAAGAGATATAAATTAGTAAAACCAACTGAAAATCTTGGAGTTGAAAAATAAATAAAAACTTTTTATTTAAAAATAAAAATTTTAGAGTGGCTCAACAATAGATTTGAATTGGCAGAAGAAAAAAACTAGCAAACTTGAAGATAGATTGGTAGAGAGTATACTGTTTGAAAAACAGAGAAAAAATAGAGAAAAATGAACTGAGCCTCAATATGGAACACCATAAAGCATGCTAACATATGAGTAATGGAAATATCAGAAGGAAAAGAGAGAGAAAAATGAGTAGAAAAAATGTTCAAAAATAAGAATAGCTGAAAACTTTCCAAATTTGATTTAAAAAAAATTAAACATTCAAGAAAATCAACAGACTTCAAGTAGAATATATGCAAAGGGATCCACACACAGATATAGCATAGAAAAATTCTGAAAGCCAATGATAAGGAGAAAATCTTAAAAGCAGTAAGAGAAAGATGACTCATCACATATAAAAGAACCTCAATATGATTAACATCTGATTTTTCATCAGAAACAATAGAGCCAAAAGGAAGTGGGATGACAGATGTAAAGTGCTGAAAGAAAAAGAAAACTGTCAACTAAGAATCTTGTATTCAGCAAAGCTTTCAAAATGAAGGAAAAATTGACTTTTCTCTATTAGAAAAGAAACAGAATTTATTGCTAGTAAATGTATCTTACAAGGAGTACTAAAGGCAGTTCTTTAGGCTGAAAACAAATGACCCCAGAAAGTTATTTGAATCCACACACACGTACATTAAGAGCACCAGTAAAAGTAATTATGCAATTATAAAAGATAGTACACACGAATATTCTTTCTCCATTCTTCTTTCAATTGATTTAAAAAACAATTGTATAAAATGATACATAGATAATTGTATTGTTTCACTCTAACATACGGAAATATGACTTATTTGCCAATAACAGCACAGAAGTGGGTGAGAGCAAAGTTGTATCAGAGTAGGACAATGACACCAAGCCAGATGGTTATCAAAATCCACAGAAACAAATGAAGAGAACCAGAAATTGCAAATAAGAAGGACAGAGTACCAGAGAGGGAGAGAGATGTACAGAGAATTATGGAGGTGGCTTCCCTTGAGTATGCAGCTAAGTAATGATTAATGCATACATATAAGAAACTACTGGAAGACAGAGAAAGAACCACAAGCAATTAAAGGTAACAGCACCCAACACTCACACATGACTGGAAATTGTGCCTTTTCCCACATGCCAGACTGGAAAATTGTGTGTTCCACAGGGCATTGAGTAGAGTACACAGAAGGATTTTTGCTTCATTAGTAGGAAACAATTAGCCCTAGCCTAAATACTGCTCTGGTTCAACCTACCAAATTTTTTTTTTTTTGAGACAGAGTTTTCTCTTGTTTCCCAGCTGGAGTGCAATGACGTGATCTCAGCCCACTGCAAACTCTGCCTCCCGGGTTCAAGCAATTCTCCTGCCTCAGCTTCATGAATAGCTTGAATTACAGGTGCCTGCCACCATGCCAGGCTAATTTTTGTATTTTTAGTAGAGATGGGATTTTCCCATGCTGGCCAGGCTGGTCTCGAACTCCCAACCTCAGGCAATCTGCCTGCCTCAGCCTCCCAAAGTGCTGGGATTACAGGTGTGAGCCACTGCGCCTGGCAACCTATCAAATCTTAAAAGCAAGACCTGAAAGGATCAACTTATTTCCAAGTATTAATAATTTAACTGAGTTCTAGAACAAAACTCAAAAATATTTATCAGAATACAAAAATATCCAGGCCCCAACAAGATAATGTTTAAAGTATATGTCAGCCAATAAAAAATTACGATGCATGCAAAGAATCAAAAAGATCTGCTCCAGAGTCAGGAGATAAACGGGTCAATCAAAACCAATCCAGAAATTGACACAGATGTTAAAATTAGCTGACGAAGACATTACAGATGCTGTTTGACTTGTGATGGGATTATATCCTGATAAACCCTTGTAAATTGAAATTATCATAAGTTGAAAATGCATTTAATACATCTGACCTACCAAACATCATAGCTTAGCCTAGCCTATCTTAAACATGCTCAGAAAACTTACATTAGCCTACAGCTGAGCAAAATCATCTAACACAAAGCCAATTTTATAATAAAGTGTTGACTTTGGCTTCTAAATACCATTCTCCACTAAAAGGAATCAAGGTTCTTTGGAGAAATGACTGATTCTAGGGTTTGGACTAAAAAGTACAAGATGAATCTAAAAGATATTTTTGTGCCAGAAAGCAAGGAAGCTCTCAAAGACTATGGAGTCATATCAAAAGGACCCAGAAGCTAACTTGTAGATACTTCAAATAGCCAATTGGAGATAATTTGACCATCAAAATAATTAATATAAGGGATTATAATCCTTGTGGTAGGCAGAATAATGGCCTACAAAGATGTCTATGCCTGAATCAGTGGAATCTATGAACATAGAATCTTGCATGGGAAAAGGGAATTTGCAGATTTGATTAGAGACCCAAAGATAGAAAGATTATCTTGGATTATGTGATAGCTAATATTGAGTGTCAACTTGATTGGATTGAAGGATGCAAAGTATTGTTCCTGGGTATATCTGTAAAGGTGTTGCCAAAGGAGGTTAACATTTAAGCCAGTGGACTGGGAGAGGCAGACCTACCCTCAATATGGATGGGCACGATCTAAGCAGATGCCCCCACAGCTAGAATAAAGCAGGCAGAAGAGCCTGGAAGGACTAGACTGGCTGGATCTTCCAGCCTTCCTCTTTCTCCCTTGCTGGATGCTTCCTGCCCTTGAACATTAGACTCCAAGTTCTTCAGCTTTTGGACTCTTGGGCTTACACCAGTGCTTTGCCGGGGCCTCTCAGGCCTTCTGCACAGACGGAAGGCTGCACTGTTGGCTTCTCTACTTTTGAGGTTTTGAGACTCGAACTGGCTTCCTTGCTTGCTCCTCAGCTTGCAGACAGCCTATTGTGGGACTTCAACTTGTCACTGTGTGAGTCAATACTCCTAATAAACCCCCTTTTATATATACATCTATCCTTTTAGTCCTGTTCCTCTAGAGAGCACTGACTAATACAGATTATCTAGACAGGCCCAGTGTAATCACATGAGTCCTTAAAAATAGAAATCCTTCCTGACTACAGAGAACCAGAGAGATGGAAGTATGAGAAGGACTCAACCTGTGTTGCTGGCTTCCAAATGGAGGAAGGGATCCAGGAGACAAGGAATGTGAGTGGCCTCTAAAAGACAGAAAAGGCAATAAAATGAATTCACTCCTAGAGCCTCCAGGAAGTAATGTCACCCTGTCAACACCTTGATTTTTAGCCCAGTGAGTTCTGTGTCAGACTCCTGACATAAAGAACTGTTAGATAATGCACTTATGTTGTTTTAAGCCACTAAATTTGTGATTTGTCTCAGCAGCAATAGAAAACTAATGCAATCCCTTTGAATAAAATAGGAAGGTATAAGTCCATAAAGATAGAAATAGATGAATAAATTGAAAGTTTGATGAGGAATAGCATATCTATTTCAAAATAACTCTGCACAAAACACTTATTAATTACAAAGGGTTAGAGAGCAATTTGGAAGTTATTCCTAGTTCTCTGCTAGGAGGAGCCTAGTGGATACCACCCTAATCAAGTGATCTAACTGAATATCAACAGCAGTGAGACAGATGTAAATTATGCCTCAGCCAATAGTATCAATGAGAAGAACACAACGCTTCTGTGGTATTTACACCCAAGATACATAACTTAAGAAAACATCAGAGACATTGTAAGAAACTCAGATTGAGGGACATTCTATGTAATAACTGGTCAGCTATCATCAAAGTTGCCAAGGTCATTTAAGGGAAGACAAAGGGACTTTTCCAAGCTAAAGAACACTAAATACACTAAATAGCCTTGACAATTAAATGCAATGTGTGGTTTTGAACTGGATTCTTTTGTTGGAATCTCTGGCAAAACTTGAATGGGTTCTGAGGATTAGATTGTAGTTAGTATCAATGTTAATTTCCTGATTTTAATGGTTATATTTTGGTTATGTAGAAAAATTTTTGAAAAGTCATACAAAGATAAATAATTATGGTAGCTTGTCTCCAAGATGGCTGACCAGCATAAATTTCTTCTCCCTGTATCCACACAAGCCAGGGTGGCAGTTTACTCCTTTGCTCCCTTGAATGTGGCCTGATTTGTGACTGCTTTGGTCAACAGAATACTAAAGGGGGGGATAGTTATGTAAATTATTTAATATTAACTCAATGGAATATTATACACTCATTAAGTTTCATTCAGTATGCATGATATACAACAACCTAATACACAGATTAAATTAATTAATTAAATTAATTCAAAGGCAACGTAGGAATATTGAACACTGTACATTAAGTAAAATTAGTTGTAAAAAGTATAATACAGGCCAGGAACAGTGGCTCATGCCTGTAATCCCAATACTTTGGGAGGCCAAGATGGGCAGATCACCTGAGGTCAGGAGTTTGAGACTACCCAGGCCAACATGGCCAAATCCCGTCTCTACTAAAAATACAAAAATTAGCCAGGCACGGTAGCAGGCACCTGTAATCCCAGCTACTCAGGAGGCCAAGGCACGAGAATCACTTGAACCTGGGAGGCGAAGGTTGCAGTGAGCCAAGATGGTGCCACTGCACTCCAGCCTGGGCAATAGAGTGAAACTCCATCTCAAAAATAAATAAGTAAAAATTAAAAAATAAAATATTAATCACAGAACATTACCAGCCTCTTTTTCTGCAGTGGATCTTTAATGTCACAACTGGAAATTAATGCAAAGAAAATGTTTCAAATTAACACATTTGCATAATGATCATTGCAGTGCTATGTTCAGTAGCGAAGTATCTTGACCTTAGTACCCGACAACAAGGGGATAGTTATGTAAATTATTTCATATTAACTCAATGGAATATTATACATTTATTAAGTTTCATTCAGTATGCATGATATACAACCTAAGACACAGATTAAATTAGTTCAAAGGCAACGTAGGAATATTGAACACTGTATATTAAGTAAAATTAGTTCTTAAAAGTGTAATACAATGCAGAGTTTCTGAATGTCAGCACTACTGGCATTTTGGACCAGATACTTCTTTGTTGTAGGGAGCTATGTTGTGCATTGCAGGATGTTTAGCAGCATCCCTGGTCTCCATCCATTAGATGCCATATCACATGCCACCTCCCTCCCTTCACTCCCTTAGCTGTGATGACCAAAAATGTCTCCACACATTGCCAAATGTTCCCTGGGAGGAAATTTCCCTTTGGTTGACAGCCACTGGTATAACACAATATTCTATATAGTTTGACTACAACTATATTAAAAACTGGTATGCATGCCGGGCACAGTGGCTCGTGCCTGTAATCCCAACACTTTGGGAGTTTGAGGCAGGCAGATCACTTGAGGTCGGGAGTTCGAGACCAGCCTGGCCAACATGGCAAAACCTTGTCTCTACTAAAAATACAAAAAGTAGCCAGGTGTGGTGATGCATGCCTGTAATCCGAGCTACTCAGGAGGCTGAGGCAGGAGAATTGCTTGAACCCAGTGACTGAGAGTGCATTCCAGCCTGGGTGACAGAGTGAGACACCATCTCAAAAATAAATAAATAAATAAAATAAAATTGCTTTTTTAAAAAAATAACTTGTATGCGGCTGGGCGTGGTGACTCACACCTTTAATCCCAACACTTTGGGAGGCCAAGGCAAGTGGATCACTTGAGGTCAGCAGTTCGAGACCAGCCTGACCAACATGGTGAAACCCTGTCTCTGCTAAAAAAAAAATACGAAAATTAGCCAGGCATGATGGTGGGTGCCTGTAATCCCAGCTACAAGGAAGGCTGAGGCAGGAGAATTGCTTGAACCCGGGAGGCAGAGGTTGCAGTGAGCTGAGATCGTGCCATTGCACTCCAGTCTGGGCAACAAGAGCGAAACTCCATCTCAAAAATAAATAAAATAAAATAATTAAGAAAAAAAAAAAGCTTGTATGTGGCCAGGCATGGTCATTCACGCCTTTAATCCCAGCACTTTGGGAGGCCGAGGCAGGTGGATCACTTGAGGTCATGAGTTCGAGACCAGCCTGACCAACATGGTGAAACCCTGTCTCCACCAAAAAAAATACAAAAATTAGTCAGGCATGATGGTGGGTACCTGTAATCCCAGCTACTGGGGAGGCTGAGGCAGAAGAATTGCTTGAACCTGGGAGGCAGAGGTTGTAGTGAGCCAAGATCGTGCCATTGCACTCCAGCCTGGGCAACAAGAGTGAAACTCCATCTCAAAACAAAAATAAAAACAAAACAAAACAAAACAAAAAAACTTGTATGCAAATAAATAAAAATTAGAGGAAACAAAAAGAAAATAATACTTGCTGCGATAACTGATGAAATTTTGGATACACTCTTTTTCTTGGATTTTCTAATTGTTTTAGCAGTAAAAATAGCACAATTTTAAAATTCGCTTTCTAAATAGTCCTGAATATGAACAGCTCTCAGCCCAGGGATATCAGCAATGCTCTCTGGCAATGTCAACTCCCTCTGGTGGGCTGATGCATAGTCTTGATTTCCTTTGTCTCTCAATTTTTAGCACTCCACGAAGAGACCTTGCTAGCTACACATCTCCCTACATGGGTGTGTCAAGATCACCGACTCTGCTTATAGCAGTTCCCAGATGAAACTCTTCATAATTTCAGATGCACCTTTAATACCAGTGAAGGTTTACCTCCAGGCCCACAGTCTGGGTCTTTCCAGAGACACCCAAAGCAAGATGTCACCTGCTTTTTGATGTCATCAGAGTCAAACACAAACACCCACCACTGTGGTGTCCATGTCTAATTCGCAAATGGCTTTGACTTTGAGCTGGCCCACAATGTTGAATTAACCCCACTCAGGTATCATCTTTCTCCGTGGGTGAACCCATAGTGACCTTTCCTTCCGATTCTTCTTTTACTCTAAGGGAATGATTTTGGCAAACTGTCTATATGTACACTGGAAACAACTTCAGCTTGCTTTTGTGTTGATTTCACTTCTCCACTTTCAATGCAGAAAGCTAATCGGCAATGCCCTCGGTCACTAAGAGAGGACAATTCTTTCTTCGTCCATTGAGTTATGAGCATTTTCTTGGAAATGCAGCAAAAATGTGTTCTGACTGATGCCTTTGGGTCCCTTGGGTTCTTTGCTAAGACAACTGTAGAGAGAGGGCTCAATAAGGTGGGGTCTGTGATGGGATATTGCTTTTACTGCACTGGTGATAAAAGTCAGACAGGGCACAACACACAATGATACAACCAATCAGCCAGTCACACTGCAACCTTAGGAAACCCATGAGCTTGTGGCAGCAGGCAAACTTGCTTCAGAGTTCCAAGAATCCAAATGCTCCTGGTGTGTCCGTTGTCTTGCAATATAGACTGAGATCACAGGATTGAAGATATGACCAGAGTGATGCTGTTGAAAGAGATTGGCTGAGTAGTGATGAAAAATAAACTTGGTCAATCTATGCTTGGTTTCTTTCTCTGTCATATCTGTTCAACCTATTTTGTAGGCTATTTGTGAGAGTCAAATGAAATAATAATAGCAATAATAACAGAAAATACATAGCACTTCTTACATCTGGCAGACACCACTTTAAGCACTTTATATGGAACTTAAAGCAGTGGTAAAAACATTAAAAATAATAAAGCATTCTGCAATTGTAAATGCTATTATTAGAAATATCATTAGAGCTCAAGACCAGCCTTGGGCAACATAGGAAGACCTCATTTCTATTCATTTTTTTTTTAATAAGCCAGGTGTGGTCGTGTGCACCTGTAGTCTCAGCTACTCTGGATGCTGTGGTGGGAGAATCACTTGAGCCCAGGAGATCAAGGCTGCAGTGAGTCATGATTGTGCCACTGCACTCCAGTCTGGGCAACAGGGCAAGACCCTGTTTCAAAAAATGAAAAAGAAATATAGGCCAGGTGCAGAGGCTCATGCTTGTAATCCCAACATTTTGGGAGGCCAAGGCAGGCAGATCACTTGAGGTCAGGAGTTCAAGACCAGCCTGGCCAATATGGTGAAACCCCATCTCTATTAAAAATACAGAAAAATTAGCTGGGTGTGGTGGCATGCACATATAATCCAAGCTACTTGGGAGGCTGAGGCAGGGGAATCACTTGAACCAGTGAGGCAGAGGTTGTGGTGAGCTGAGATGGCACACTGCACTCCAGCCTGGGCAACAGAGCAAGACTCAGTCTCAGAAAAAAAAAAAAAAAGAAAAGATTTTGGTGGGTGCAGTGGCTCAGCCCTGTAATCCTAGCACTTTGGGAGGCCAAAACAGGAGGATTGCTTGAGACTAGGAGTTCAAGACAAGCCTGGTCAATGTAGTGAGACCCCATCTGTAATAAAAAATAATAATAAAGAAAGAAAGAAAAAATATAATTACTAATCATTTCATCCTGCCCTTCTATGGCAGCAACTATATCCAGGAGCAGGTGTTTGCCATAACAGATATTGCAGTCACCACTAGCATATTGGTGTTGACCAGAAGACAAATGGTCTAGCTAGCCAGGGTGGGGGCAGTCTATGCCCCTCTCTAGGAAGCCTCATGACCTCATCCACATGATAAAATTTGCCTTTCCCAGCAGAGGCCTCCAGACTGATGGTGACACCCAATCTGCTTGCTGCCCAGCTGTCAGAGCTAAGTTGCTCAGGTTGTCTTCTCTGACAGTTCTCATCAGCCTCGTTCTCCATTCTTCAGGAGATGAGTCATTTTTCTTTCCTTTACTCTTGGTTGTATCTTCCAAGTACTAGCTATATTTTTGGAGCTTTGGGGTCCAAACTTGTCAGACACAGTGGCACAGAGCAAAGGGGGAGAACTGGCTCCTCGTGGCTGCACTACTCCCAACCACATCTGTTCATTGACCTTTGTCACTCAAGACTGAAAGGCCACTTGCTTTCAAAAAAAAAGATAAAGATTTATGTCTCCTGTGAAAGGAAAGAGATGTCTGGCTCTGAGCCATGACAGGGTTCTCCCTGCTGCAGCAGATGAGCAGGGAGGTGTTCAGGTTCCCTCTGCTTCTGCCCTGTGATGAAGGCAACCATTCATCTAAGTAGTCACAGGACAGTCCTGGTTTCCAGTTATTGTCTCAGCATAATTATTCATGGAGCCTCTTTCAGTCTCCAAAGGGTCCTGTTTTCAGTGATAAATCACATGGTCACTCTACTTATGACCCATCACGGAGTGCTGCATTCAGGTGCAGTGGAAGACACACTGCCATGGGGCTGGAAGACCAGAACCCGAGACCTGCCTCCATCGCTGGTTCCACCAGCTTGAGCAACCCACTGCCACCTCTCAGGAGCCTCTGTTTTCCTGCCTGTAGAAGGGACATATTTTCCTTCACAAACTTGTGATGAGAATATGTAGCATATTGGCATGCAAGCACTTGGTCAGCTTTTCACTGCTAAATAGATGAAAGTCCTTTTTATCATGACAATATACGTCAGAAGCCCATTATTTTATCCTGTTATCCAACCCTATTATCCTCAATAATATCATTAATGTCTTGCAGCAAAATCTTATTTTTCAATAGGTTTCTCCTTTATGCAGGTGAAGAGAATCCATTTTAGATTAGTCCCTGTCCCAGGTAACAAATCATTTGTTCTCCATGTGAATTTGACATTATGCAACTGTCCCATTGTAAACTGCCGCATCCTTTGTGCATTTCCCCTTCCTCCTTCCTTTTCCCACCCTAATAAATAGTCACCATGTAATTCATCCCAAAGGAATGTGGTTGAACTTTCTGGACACTAACGAACAAAGAACTTGATGGTCACAACCCTGTGTGAAGATGCACATTCTTGATCACTTGGCCTGATGTTTCCTAGGACGTGTGTGTGTGTGTTTGTGTGTGTGTGTGTGTGTGTGTGTGTGTGTGTATGTAAGAAAAGTCCCAACATTGATGGCCAAAACTCAGTGATCTGAATGCACAGGATTTCCTGCTAGAATTGTTTTTCTAATGCAGAATCTTGTCTTCACCTTTTCACCCCATGCACTTCCTACAGAGATGATGGACGAGAAGGATGTACAGCTTCCTTCAGTGACATGACATGCTGCTCTCGGCAGCCCCACGAAGACCCAGGAACCTGTGATTTTTTAATACTGAAAAGGGGTCACCAGTCACAGAAAACATGCCCAGGTTTGCCTGCCAGGAAGAGGCAAGCACCCAGGGCATCAACTCTTTTATCAGGGCACTTTCTGAGCAATTAACGGCCCGGTGCCATTATAGATGCCATTTGTCACACCATAAATTTTGTAAAGGAATTCAAAGGGAGGAAACGTGGCAGGCAGAGCAATGAGCAATAAGTCTGAGATGCTCCTGTTCTTAGATCTTTCAGGATGAGATTTTATTAGGCCAGTTTCTAGGATTTCCTCTGAAGTACAGAAAATTCAGTGAATGGCTTCAAAAGCAAAAGCTTTTAAGATATGCTCTCAAATGAAATGATTTCTTCTTCTCTTTTTTTACATGTTGCAGGGAAAGGAAGAGAAAAGAAAACTCATTTGTTCATTCAATAGATTTATTGAACTGCCAGGTACTGTTTTATATGCTGAGAATACAGCGGAAATTAAATAGACAAAGAACTGGCTCATGGAGTTAAGATCCTAGTCAAAGAGAACAATAATAAACAGAGAAACAAACACATATAAAACAAAATGTCAGATAACCATAGGTCACTGGGGTGTCGGGGTGTCATTTTCAGACAGGGTGACGAGCAAAGGCAGGAGAGGGACAATAGCTCCCCCTCCCAGTGTTAACCTTTTTTAAATCTAAAGTTCTTCACCTTCAGTCAAGGGACTTCCCCGAACCTGACCCACTCACTTTGTCTTTCTGGGACTCCCTTCAGAAGAACTCTTTGACTGAGCCCCAGACAGGCCCTTGATGTGTTAAAGAACTTTAGACAGTGCTTTCTCAAGACAATTCTTATGTCTTGCAGCAAAATCTTATTTTTCTATGTTAAAAGTTAAATAGTATCCCACTCTGTCTCTGCAGTCCTTCAGTAGTAAGAACTGCATGACATACCCCCAAGCAGATGTATGGCTCAGATGAACTGAGATGAAAGGTAAAATGCACATACACACAAATAATTTTTAAAATATCATGCCCTTGCAATTACTAAGTTCCCACTGAGTGGCAGACACAATGCTAGCCACTAGCAGGACAGAGATAAATAAAATATAGTGCCTTTCCTCAAAGAGAAGTCTAATGGGGTCATCTATAATGCGAAGAGTTGGGAACAGATTAATGTTTCTCAAGGGGATGCTATTTGCATTTGGGCAGGATATTTTTATTTTTTTGAGATGAGTTCTCACCTTGTCACCCAGCCTGGAGTGCAGTGGCGTAATCATGGCTCCCTATAGCCTTAACCTCCTAGGCTCAAGCCATCTCCTACCTCAGTCTCCCAAGTAGTTGGAACTACAGGAGTGAGCCACTATGCCTCACTAATTTTTGTATTTTCTGTAGAGACAAGGTCTCACTTTGTTGCCCACGCTGGTCTCGAACCCCTGGCCTCAAGCAATCCTCCTACCTCTCAGCCTCCCAAAGTGTGGGTATTATAGGCGTGAGCCACCATGTTCAGTCTGTGCAGGAAAACTTTTTAGTATGCAGAATCTGCTGTCTGTCCTTCGTAGGGTCTTTGGCATTCCTGTTTGTTACTGTCTTATTTTGCTAGGGCTGCCATAACAAAATACTACAGACTGGGTGACTTAAATAACAGAAATTTATTTCTAACAATCCAAAAGCTGGAAATGTAAGGACAAGGTGTGGGCAGATCTGTTTTCTCCTTTGGCCTCTCTCCTTGGCTTGCAGATAGCCATCTTCTCTGTCCTCATGTGGTCTTTCCTCTGGGCACGCATCTCTTCCTCCTCTTTTAAGGACATCAGTCATGTTGGATTAGGATCCACTCATATGACCTCATTCAACCTTAATTACCTTTTTAAAGGCCCTATCTCCAAATATGGGCACATTGGGGGTTAGGGCGTCAACATATGAACTTTAGGACACTTGCCCGTTAACTCCTGATAGCACCAACCAAGGATAACAAAAACAGTCCCATACATTCACAAGTGTCTCCTAGTACTTTAAGTGGAATTCCTATTCTGATGTTCAATGTGCAGAATTTCCACATCTTCTTTAAATAGTTACAAATACCTGTGCACTTGCCAATTTGGCTATCATTTTCTGATGACAGGCAAAACATTTATCTGAGAAAAGTGACTTTTTAATGGACTCTGGGAAATCCAATGCATTACTTACATCATTAGATAAAGCTGACAATATCTCTCTGTTCAGAGGTTGCTAGCCCTGAAACAATATACTATTAACACAGGCAGAAAGATTTAAAGTGGGTATTTATGTATTGCCTCCCTGGATCGAATACATTTTTTGACAAGTGAGTATTATAAAAATCAATAACATTCTGTTCCGAAATCTAGTATAAAAAGAATTTAATAAGGAATTTAAAGAGAGGAAGAGTCTCGGGAGAATTAAAAGATGGGTTCCAGATAGAGGAAGAAGACAAAGGATTACCCTCCAGCAGAGTTGCAGTTATGATATTAAACGCACTAACCTGGACAGGTGCCGTGGCTTGCACCTGGGAGGATCGCCTGAGCTCAAGTTTGAGGCTGTAATAAGCTCGAACTGGGTGACAGAGCAAGACTCTGTCTCTAATAAATATACAAATGCATGAATGAATAAACACATTAACCAGGAAGTCATTTGCATGGGATTTCCCTATTAATACTCACCCCATGTACTGAGTAGGTACAGTGTTAAGCACAATGCTCTAAACATTCCATATATACTATTGTTTGATTTAATATTGTGAAAGGGCAATTCAAATATAAGGATACTTCTGCAGCTCTTCACTCTTCTTCAACGTGCTCCCCCACCCATCCCATGCACCATACACACCTCTTAATTCAACATGGAGCAGAGAGAGGCATGTGCAAGAAACAATGGTAGGTGACCTAGGAAAGTGACAGTGGGGATGCTGAGTAGGGGACTTTTTTGAAAGTTATTTAGGAGGTGATATCTACAGAATTTGGTGTGTGGTTGATTATGGGATAAGGGAAAAAGCATAGTCAAAGGCAGTGCCCAGGTTATAGTCTCATGCAGCTCATTGCCTGGGGCTGCCATTCACTGCAGTAGAAAATACAGGAGAGGGAACAGGTTCGTGAATTCAAAAGTGATCTGTTGGGCTCTTCCCTGGGCAGGAGAAGGTTTTGTTGAGGGCCTTCACTCCCACTACCTCCTAGTGGTATTGTGATCATCCTCAAGCTCTTTCTGTCCATCTCCTCAAAAGTGTGAAAAATTGGAATACTACTACCTTCCTCATACAGGATGATTGTGAGGTGAGAACAGATGTGACAGTGTTTGGGTCATGGAAGGCACTCACCAAATACTCCTCTCCCTTCTTTTCTCCTTCCAACTCTAGATTTATATAATTCCACGAATTCCATTCAACCTGACCCTTGAAAATATAAGATCCTACAAGGAAGAGTTAAGAGACAAAGGATAAAATATAGGAGACTAAAGGAGATGACGCCTGGTGGGTGCTCACTGATGGTAGATCACCCTTAAATCGGAGGGCAGGTGCAGAGTTGAAGGTAGGGGGTAGGGTGTTGGTATCAGAGGAGAGTCCAGAAAGATATCCTGGAGAAATGTTGCTGTTTTCACAGTTTGACTGGCAAGCACCCTGCTTTCCAGCATTTGGTATATTTAGAAATGAATCAGGCGCTCTTCTCAGGCCATGTTTCATAATGTGTACTTGAACCTCACATTTCCAGTAGGTATCCTCCTCTCTCAGGGTCCTGCATAACTTGAGACCAGTTTTGTAGGTTTCTATAGCTTTGGGGCTCCAAGAACAAGAACTGGCCCCCAAGCACCGGAATTCTCTTATAAAGCCAGGAATGAGAACTGCCTAATCTTGAACTTTTGTTTTCTGGAGGAAGACTGGCTTGCAGAGGTAGGGGTGGGGGGAAGATGGGGGGTTCCAAGATGAGAAGATTTGACAACAACTAACTTTAGAGAAAATCTGTGGCCAAGGAGGAAAAGTGACCCATAACATTCTGGAGCGAGGCATTTGGCACCTAGGCACTCTCTAGGAATTCATTCCAAGTGATTCACATCACAGAGTATCTATGCTCAGAATCCACTGTTACATCCACATTTATTCATGTTAAATCTAATTGGTACAAATATCGCTTTATGTTTGCATAAAGATTCCTGGAGATTATGCAGGGTTGGTTTGCTCTGCAGCCTTTCATTTTGCTGCCGTCTTACCAAACAGCTGCCTCTGGAGCCACCTGCTGACACAGCATGGAATTTTGAGCATTTGACCTTACCAAGGAAAGTGCTGTCCCAAGCTAACAAGAGAGAAGCCATAATCATGCCACTGTGCTCCAGCCCACTCGATCGATGCCCTGGGTTTGCTGTAGCACCAGAGTCAAATCGTCTTGAACAATACTTTCCCCTCCCAAAGCCCACACCCAATCTCCCAGCCACCTTCAAAAGAGATGTTGCCATCTCCCTAGCTAGCCGTTTCAATATAGGCAAGCTTCTGCATCGGGACTCCATGCTTCTTGGGCTTCCAGTAGCTTTGGTGCTCTGTGCCAGCCCATACTCACTCCCTAAGCCATGCCTCTACTCTGTTTCGCTCCACCCTAGAGGTGCTGAGTCAGGTCAAAGGTACTTAGAGCAGTGATCATTTCAGTAACAATTCTCTGTATACATTTCCAGGCCCAATGACACAGGAAGCAGAGGGAGGGGAGAGGCTGGAGAGAAGAAAAAGAGCCAGAGATCTCCTGCAAGCACCAGAAAGCCCACCACTAAAAATAATCACAGCAAACCCCATAACTCTGGAAGGTGAGGATTACTGTACGCAAGTTACTGAGGCTTAGATTCAATTTCTTGGTCAAGAGTCACAGATCTTGTTTCTGAGGCAAAGGACTTGCCCTGATTATTGTTACGGTAGGTAGGTAGTCAGACATGAGCAGGGCAGGAGAACGCCCTCCAACCCCCAGCCAGGAATGCCAGGTGACCATCATGTAGGCAGTTCTTAAACTGCCTCTCTAAAATAATAATTGGTTGCAGCTTGTATCCGGGAAAGGCAGTCTCCTAATAAATTGAAACACCTGAAACTGGTGATCAGCAGCTTCCAGTAAGATCTCAGGAGTTGGGCGAGTGGGCTCAAGCGTACACACTAAGAGGTAAAATAGCACAGTTTAAGTGATCTATGACCTTCCTCTAGGAACACCTGACTGGTAAGGGAAAAACACCTCAAGTCACTAAGAGGCAAAATGGTGGAGTTTAAATGGTATATGACATTCCTCCAGGAACACTCAACTCCTGAGGGAAAAACTCGTCAGTAAGAGGCAAAATGGCAGAGTTTAAATGCCTGGGTAGGGGAAAAATGCCTCAATTAAGCACGCATACAACCCCAGTAAACACACTGTGCATGCTCCTCTCCCAAGTGCTAGCAGGCCACTGTGTATGTGGACAGCCCACCCCAGGAAAGAATCAGGGGAGAAGGGACACAAGACCCCAGAGGCATGCCAACGTATAGAACACCAAGTCAAAGATCAGACCACACACTTGATCTCTCAAGTCACCTGCTTGGCCCTCTTCCAAGGGTTCTTCCTTTCGTTCCTGCTCTAAACTTTTTTTTTTTATTTTTTTGTTTTTTTGAGATGGAGTCTCACTCTGTCACCCAGGCTGGAGCGCAGTGGCAGAATCTTGGCTCACTGCAACCTCTGGCTCCCAGGTTCAAGCAATTCTCCTGTCTCAGCCTCCCTAGTAGTTGGGATTACAGGCGCACACCACCATGCCTGGCTAATTTTTGTATTTTTAGTAGAGACGGGGTTTCACTATGTTGGCCAAGCTGGTCTCGAACTCCTGACCTCAGATGATCTGCCCACCTCGGCCTCCCAAAGTGTTGGGATTACAGGCGTGAGCCACCGCGCCCGGCCATTCCTGCTCTAAACGGCAGATCTCCCCCCAGGCTGGATCATGGCCACCTCGGCTCTTGTATTTTATAAACGGATTCAACTGTTACCAGGATGGTCCCCCATCCCACCCATCTCGGCCTCCCTAAGTGCTGGGATTACAGGCGTGAGCCACTGCGCCCGGACTTGCTCTAAACTTTTTAATGAACTTTCCCTCTGCCTTATGCCCCTTGGTGGAATTCTTTCTTCTAAGGAGGCAAGAATTGAGGTTGTTGCAGACCTGTACAGATTCGCCACTGCTAACAGTATGATATCACGCTGCCCCTCATTACACAGCTTTGCACCACCTGCCAATTAATAGCCTCAACTCATCATTTTAACCACTTCCTCCCTTAAGATGCAAACCTACCGATAGTAGGATAAAACCTACTGACAACTGACAACTTCGTGCCAGCTGTTCTGATTGTATAATCAGCTCAGTACCAAACCCATATCTTCACAACAGGGGAATTCCTGGGCTTGCAGGAAGGAGGAGAGATTGTCATTGTTTTCCTCGGACGGTGGTGGGAAATCAGCAGAGTTAGGAAACTTTTGACATCTGAGGCAAGCAGGAGGTTCAAGGAAGAGGATCAGATTGGTAGACAGGAGGGCTGCTTTTCTACAATAAAGAATTTGGCTGGTTTTTGTCACTGGTTCCTAGAAAGGGGCTTCTCAACCCTTGGAATATCGCGAGTGATAGGAGCATCTTTGTTACTCATGGTAGGCTCCTCAGACCTGGCTTGCATTTATGCTAATGAGGCTACTCTTGGTGAGCCCCTGGAGAGTTTACACAAATGAGGTGACTCAGGGTAGGGTCTGGCCACACCAGAAAGGCCACTTGTTTGATTAGACTTTGAGTCCTAGCTAGTTAGGAGGCTGAGGCAGGAGAATCACTTGAGCCCAGGAGTTTGAGGCTACAGTGAACCATGACTGTACCACTGCACTCCAGTCTGGGTGACAGAGCGATATCCTGTCGCTGAAAAAAAAGATAGAAGGAGGGAAAGATACAGGCAAATCTCTAACCCCTTTCACCACCCGGTGCATCCACTACTTTTACCCTCAAATGCTAGATTGTGATGTGTAAGGGAATGCAGTGTTAGCGGCTTACCAAATCCAAGAAGACAGATTTTTAACTGGGGTTCCTTGAGTCCTCTGCCTTCTCCACATCCTTGGCTGGGCTTCAGAGTGAGTCTGAGGAGCCCTTAATATTACATGCAAAGCTTTTGTAAGTCCACCTATTTTGCTTTCTGGAGAGAGTATCCTGTCAGTTAGGGTTTTAAGAGGAAACAGATGGCACACTGAAAGATGGACAAGAAGGAGTTACCTGTATTACCCCTTCCCATGCAACGGGGTAACTGAAGCCAGTTTAGTGAACTGTTTACGGAGTTGTGAACAGGGTTGTGCACCAAAGTGCACCAAGGATTTAGCAATGTTGTGAAGGCATTCTACCTGTGGGCCTGAAGGGGAATGGAGAGGGAGCCATTACCAGAACCCGGGGAACTGCAGCCTTGGGATAGGGGTCACCCAACTACATGCATGGACTTGGGTAGAGGCACAGAGTCTCTGCCGATCACAACTGGCTGAGAGAGGGCCAGTGAACAGGTACCCCCCGTCCCCATCTCCAGCCAGTGCCTCTCATTGGCCTAACCAAAACACAGAGAAGGGAGTCAGGGTAACATATTTCATAAAGATCAGTCTCAGCCTACAAAGATCAGCTTCCTTGGGCATAGAAAAGGTCAGAGAATACATTTGGAGAGAACAAATTAAAAATAACCAGCATAAGGTCCCAGGTTGTTATCAAATTCCTGCAAGAGGTACCTGCCAATAAAATGTTGAGAAGTACTGTCTTTATATCCACCCAGAAAACCTTCTTCCGTCTACAGCCCAAGTCCTCATTAAATCCATATTCTCTTTCTCTTTTGATGGAACTTTAAACAAATTTTTTCCTTATCATCTGAGGTTCTGGGTGCCAATGCCAGCTGGGAGCCTATTTCTCATTATTTTATGTAGGGAAAATTACAGTGCATTGCAGTTCAACCCCAAACCTCCAAATAAATGTAGGGAGACCCCCTGAAACTATTGCTATGGAATAAAAGATGAAATGCTCCTGATTACTGTAAATACAAAGTTGCATGCAGGATTGTGTAAAGACAATGCCAGGTTGGACTGCCAGAACGAGCCAACAGCGCGTGATGTGCTTCCCCCTGCAGAGAGCCTATGAACAGACGTGCAGTCAGGGAGGTTTCACATCACCAAGATTCCTATCCCAGAAAAGCAAATGTTCATAGCACTGGGAATGGAATGCGACCCTTGTGGAGAGCCTGTAAACGGATGCATTGGGGGGGCGCCTGTCCTTATGGATAAGATAGGGCTATAAATGCCCTTATCTTGCCACAGCTCTTCTAGGCCTCTTTAGGGTTAAGGCATACTCCCTTCTGAGAATTTCTGGTCTAGCCGGTTGTCTAGCTTCACGTCCTGTTTCTATGGATTGTTTGTAACCAGCTTTTGCTGCAACTGTTACTGCTGATGAATATCTTGCTAATCATAGGTTATGGAAAGACTGTGTTTCTGTTTTAAGGCTCTGTTAGAAATTACTGATGCACACGCTATATTGTAAATTCTTATCCCTGTATACTGTACTACTGCATACAGATGTTAAAGAATTACTTGGCCGGGCGCGGTGGCTCACGCTTGTAATCCCAGCACTTTGGGAGGCCGAGGCAGGCGGATCACGAGGTCAGGAGATCGAGACCACGGTGAAACCCCGTCTCTACTAAAAATACAAAAAATTAGCAGGGCGTGGTGGCGGGCGCCTGTAGTCCCAGCTACTCGGAGAGGCTGAGGCAAGAGAATGGCGTGAACCCGGGAGGTGGAGCTTGCAGTGAGCCGAGATCGCGCCACTGCACTCCAGCCTGGGTGACAAAGACTCTGTCTCAAAAAAAAAAGAAAAAGCTGCTTAGTTGGCAGTAACATGGCCTTTCTCATGCTCATCCTAAAACATAGGGCAATTTTGTTTTTAAGGCAGGATCTTGCTCTGTCACCTGGGCTGGAGTGTAGTGTGGTGTGATCATAGCTCACTGCAGCCTTGAACTCCTGGGCTCTGGTGATCCTCCCACCTCAGCCTCCTGAGTAGCTGGGACTGCAGGTGTGTGCCACCATGCCTGGCTAATTTTTTTATTAAAAATTTTTTTTTTTGTAAGTTGCCAGGCTGGTCCCGGACGCCTGGGCTCAAGTGATCCTCTCACCTCGGCCTCCCAAAGTGCTGGGATTACAGGCGTGAGCAATCTCACCCAGCCTCAACATGGGCATCTTGTTTGCTGGCATACGACGTAATCTTCATAACATCTACAGCAGTGCTTCTCAACGCTCTTTTCCTTATCATCCCCCACCCCATCTTTTCAGACATTTTTTATTAACCACTCCCCCTCCATTAAAATGTAACACCACAAATATACTGTATAACTGTTTAAGTCTTCTATGATGTATGTCTGTGCTTTATGCATGAAAAGGGTATTTTTTTTTCGTGCTCCCCCTGAAGAACTCTTTTGTCCCCCTGGGGGCGATATCACCACTGTTGAGAATGCACGATCGACACTATTTCTGATGTTTCACCGATTGTCTTTGGAATGTAACTCAAGACCTTACTGCCTGTCATCTTGTTAAAATTGTTGCATAAACTTTTGGAATATAAATGTGTATTTTCCCACATAAATGTGTTAAGATACCTATAAACTCTTGGGTTTTTTTGTTGTTGTTGTTTATTGTTTATTTGTTTTTTGAGACAGGGTCTTGCTCTGTCACCCAGGCTGGAGTGCAGTGGCGCGATCATGGCTCACTGCAACCTCTGCCTCCTGGGCTCAAGCAATCCTCCCACCTCAGCCTCTTGAGTAGCTGACTACAGGCATGCGCCACCACACCCAGCTTTTTTTTTTTAGAGATGTGTTTTCACCATCTTGCCCAGGCTGGTCTCAAACTCCTGATCTCAAGCGATCCTTCCACCTCCACCTCCCAAAGTGCTGGGATTATAGGAGTGAGTCACGGCACTCAGCCCATCCTATACATTTTTATTACAGCCTTATTGAGATATAATTCCCACACCATAACATGTACCCTAGGCTGAGTGTGGTGACTCACACCTGTGTGCCAACTACTTGGGAGGCTGAGGTGGGAGGATTGCTTGAGCCTGGGAGATGGAGATTGCAGTGAGCGGAGGTTGTGCCACTGCACTCCAGCTTGGCCAAGAGAGTGAGACTGTGCCTCAAAAAAAAAAAAGGATACCCTTGTAAAGCATACAATCCAGTGATTTTCAGTATATTCCCAGACTTGTGCAATTATGACTACCAAGTAACTTTATAACATTTTCACCACCCTCAAAAGAAGCCCCATGGGTTGTATAAATTTTGGATGATAAAAAACCAAAAAGTATTCTACTGGGAAATGTTAGCCAGAGAGGCATTCTGTAGGAGTGCTTGTGTATGTTCCAACTCTATGTTTGAAACCTACATCACTTCCAGAATTCAAAAAGTACATTGTGGCCAGCCACCACTGCCTCTGGCCCTCATATCAGGAGCATCTGGAGGGGAAAACAAAAATAAAAACAAAAACTACATTGTAATTTCCCATGGTTTCTCATTTTTGTCATCTCTCAGCTTGTTTCCCAAGGTAGAAATTGCAGTCATCATTATTTTCTTCCCCTTACCTCCCACAGTGAATCAGTCCCCATATCCTATGACTTCTCCATTAATATATATTTGAAATCTATGCTCAACTACTCACCTACTCTGCCATGACTCTAGTTCTTTTAATAATTTTAATTCTTTTTTTTTTTGAGACAGGGTCCCACCCTGTCACACAGGCTGTGGTGTAGTAGCATGATCTTGGCTCACTGCAGCCTTGACCTCTCTGGCTCAGGCAATCCTACCACCTCAGCTTCCTAAGGGCGGACTACAGGCGCATGCCATCACACTTGGATAGTTGTGTGTGTGTGTGTGTGTGTGTGTGTGTGTGTGTGTGTGTGTTTAGAGATGGGGTCTTGCTGTGTTGCCCAGGATGATTTCTTTTCTTTCTTTCTTTTTTTTTTTTTTGAGACAGGGTTTCACTCCTGTCACCCAGGCGCACTCTTGGCTCACTACAACCTCCACCTCCCATGCTCAAGAGATCCTCCTGCCTCAGTCTCCCGAGTAATTGGGACTATAGGCATCGCCCAGGCTGATTTCAAACTCCTGGACTCAAGTGATCCTCCTGCCTCAGCCTCTAAAAGTGCTAGGATTACAGGCCTTAGTTCTGAACCTCTTTCTCTTTCATCTAAATTGTTGTAAAAGTCTCCTGTTTAGTTTTTCTCCTTACCAGTTCAACAGTCACACTTAAAAACCACAATCAAATTGAACTGAATTCCTACTACCTATAGATTTCAGTTCAATTCCTCACCTTGGTCTATATGACCTCTCACAATGTGGCCTCTTCCAGTCTACTCAGCCACTTCTCCTGCCTGCTTCTCCCTTCTTCTCTACAATACCAATAGGTGTCAGGTTTTCCATAAGCCCTGAATTGTTGACCGTTCTCCAAACAACTGACCTTTACAGAACTCTGTGCCTATGCAGGTACGATTCCCTCTGCCTAATATGTCTTTCCACCCAATAAAACCATCAAACTCTGTCCGGGCGTGGTGGCTTACACCGGTAATCCCAGCACTTTGGGAGGCGAGGTGGGCAGATCATTTGAGGTCAGGAGTTCGAGACCAGCCTGGCCAACATGGTAAAACCCCACCTCTATTAAAAACACAAAACTTAGCCAGGCATGGTGGCACACACCTGTAATCCCAGCTACTTGGGAGGCTGAGGCAGGAGAATCACTTGAACCTGGGAGGTGGAGGTTGCAGTGAGCCGAGACTGTGCCACTGCACTCTACTCTGGGAGACAGAGTGAGACTCCATCTCAAAACAAAAAACAAACAAACAAAACCCACCAAACTCCTATTCATTCTTCAAAGGCCAATTGATCTCTTCTGCAAAGCGTTTCTCTTGCTCCCTAAGGTAAAGAGTTAGTCTGCTCCCTATGAGGCCAAAGTAGTATTTTTCTTAATTTCTGTTGCAACATTTACCTATGTTATGTTGTAATTTTGCAGTTCACACACCAGTCTTTCCCAGCATCAGCTGTCCTAGTAGGTGTTGTGTGCGCAATGTAGATCAGAAGAAAAAGGGCATAGATGAAGTAGTTTGTAGAAAAATTAAAGTGTTAAGTTGTAAATTCCTGGGGTGCTTATATAGTCAAGACAAGGGTGAAGAAGCTGCAAGCTGCAGAATGTCCATACTCTTGCAATCTCAGAAGCAAGGTGAGCCAGTCACACAGTTGGAATCTGCCCATATGGAACAGAGGCTCCCACAGAGGCAGAATTCAGCCAGCAGGGCTTCCAGCTGCCCTGTCTGTCTGCCTCTTTTTCCATGGTTTTGACATAGTAACTTTTCTTAAAAAGCATTGCAAATGAAGCACATAGTAATCATATCCAGGGTAGTCTATGTAGTGCCCCTTGAGGGGAAACTCAGGATGAGTTTGGAAGAAGTTGTGTAACCCTAATAGGTCCATTGCCTGATGCACACAGCCAGTCAATACTCCCTTGGGTTGCAGCAGAGAAAGAGGTTTAATCATAGGATCACCAACTGAGAAGATGGGAGGAAACCTTAAATCCATCTGCCCCATGGAACTTAGGGTTGAGGTTTTTAAGGGTTTTGAAGTGGGCTGAAGTGGGGAGATCCCTGGGGGTAGGGAGATGAAGAAGCTACGTTCTCATACTGATCCAGTTCCTCTGTGGGGATCTTCAACCTGGTTGCTGGAATTTAGGGTCTGAAAAACATCTTAAGAATCCTTAAACAAAAGACGTATGATTCTAACGTCAGAGATCCTGTCTGTAGGAACAAAGGGAATATAAATGGTCAGAATCTAGTGACTTTTAGCAACAAGGAAGTGGGCCAAAGTGCAGTCTGATTAAAGCTTAATTATAACTATATTTCTGTCCAGAACCCAGCATGCAATTTTTGTCAACCCTGTGGGAGTGGTTTCATTTGTGCTCCAAAGGAGTGAGGTCATGGGTGAAAGAATTTGTGTTTTACAAAAAGAAGTCATCCCAGGCCCATGCCCTTTAAAGAGCTTGTGGATACAGCAGCCCAGAGGCTTCTCCTGCTATTTTCTGCTCATGTCTGTTGTGGCAGGGGATTGATTGCTTACTAATTCAACTGTCAGTCTCCCCTTTTTACCGATTCGATTTGGGCAGCAATGTGCTCAGCTCCAGAGGATAAAACACAACTGACCTCAGCCAATCACAACACCTCAATTCCGCCTTGGCAGTCATCGCTCTAATCAGTGGGCATATGATCAAGTTCTGGCCAGTGAAACAGAATGGGAAATCTACTGGGGGGTTTTGAAAACGTGTTTCTCCTTGATAGGAGAGATACATGTGAAAATAAAGCCCCCTTTGCCCCCTTCCCTTCCTGCTTTGAACACTATGGTGTTAGAACATGATGGGAGGAGTTGTTGCAGCCATTTTGTAGTCATGAAGTGAGAAGCCTAAGGGAAGATGTCATCAAAATGCTAAGAATAATGCAGAGGAAGGAAGAAAATGGCCTGGGCCCTTGAAAGCAGCACCGAGCTGCTCCATCTGTCACAGGACTGCCTGCTTTAAACATTTCTTAAGTGAAGAATAAAGATCTTACGGTTTAAACCAGTGTGAGTCACATAGTCTATAACTTGAAACTGAAAACACTCCTTAAGACACCCATATCAACACAGTTTCAACTGTTATTCCTATTAACACTGATGTGTGAAAACAGCCATGGTGGGGAAAGGCAAAAACTCACTCTTCAGTGTCCTGTGTCAGCCGGCCAGGAGTCAGGGCAATCTCTACAAACTCTTGTTCAGAATGACCCTCTCCAGGAGTAAACATGAAGAGACAGTACATACTTGTTTAATAAGTGAATGAAAGAACAAAGGAAATGAAAGTAAACGTTTATAAAGGAACCTGATAAATTTTCCATACTTCCCATGCCCTCAATGTCCTCCAGGCATTGTACTGTAAGAGTTTATTTACTCATTGTAAGAATGAGACAAGATTGCTGTGTTCACATTGCTCACTGCTAGCCTGGATGACAGATGTCCACACAGCATAATACAATATAAGACAATCTGGTGAGCAAATTCATTTATTCATTTTTTTTTTTTTTTTGAGACAGAGTCTCCCTCTTTTGCCCAGGCTGGAGTGCAGTGGCAGGATCTTGGCTCACTGCAACCTCCGCCTCCCAGGGTCAAGCGATTCTCCTGGCTTAGCCTCCTGAGTAGCTGGGACTACAGGCACCTGCCACCATGCCCAGCTAATTTTTGTATTTTTAGTAGAGATGGGGTTTCACCATGTTGGCCAGGCTGGCCTCAAACTCCTGACCTCAAGTGATCCACCCACCGTGACCTTCCAAAGTGCTAGGATTACAGGCATGAGCCACCACACCTGGCCTCGTTTATTGATTCTTAAATTCAGCTGAAGATGTTTATTAAATGGCTTTTCAAGAAGCTTATAGATGTAAAAGAAAGGCATTCTTTCCTGTTCCCCACATTCCTACAGCCCCATAAAAGAAAAATTGTTTTATTGGAAATAGTAGAAGGTATCCTCTGCCCTTCATTTCATTGCCCTCATCCTTACCCCTTACTCATTTATAGGATCAGGAAAACTGTCTTCTGTGATGGGTGAGGTGGAGCAGAAAAGACTGAACTTGTGTGGTGTAGGCCCTTGAGTTCTCTAAGATCTTCCTACCCACAGAGCATTTGCTACCTACTCTCTGCTTCTTGTACATGTGGTCATCACAATTTCTTGGGCAGGATTTTCTTCTATGGAAATGAGAGCATAAGTTGGTCTAATGCATGGGGATGAAGTAGGAAGCCTGGGTCCCCAGGCTATCTCTCCAATCCAGTTTTACCTGCGACAAAGCTGATCATTTTGATCCCTATCTAGTACATGTATCAGCTATTATTCTCAATTGGTTTCTCAATTGGTTCAGAACCTTTGGGCATGTAGAATACATGGTTGCAAGTTGGGGAGGAAAAAAGGTGTAAATATTCCTGGGAGAGTCAAGGGAGGCTAACTGGTGAGATGATATTTCAGAGGAGAAGAGAAGGAGGGGACATTTGCTTTACAGATAGATGGGAGGTAGGAGAGGAGGCAAGAGTAGGAGTGACGGGGGCAGTGCCATGGTGGCAGAGAATAAGACATAGAGGTACAGAAGAGCAAGCTGTGTTCTGAGAACCACAAGCAATTTTGGGAGGAGCATCGTGGTGGAGATGAGCCACAATAGAAAGGTCCCAAAATTTAGATATTATCTTGATGATAGTAACCCATATTTGTGCCTGTGTAGTTTTCTCAGCCTGCTTCCTGCCAGTAGAAGTTTGGGGTTCTGAAGACCTCTTGCTGCTTTGTACTGTCTCTGTGCCTATCAATCCCAGCTGACAGGATGCTTTCAGAAATCTTGAGGCTTTTGTTGTGTTAATATATCATTCACTCTATTAGTCAAAAGGTGTGCCCACAAATTTCATGAGATAAGCCCTTTTCTCCCTTGGCTTCCTTATGTGGTTGCTGTGGTCAAGGCCCTTAAGACTCTTTGGTATCCCACTGTTTAACACAGAAGTTCTTCAAGGCATGTTCTGAAGGAAGACCTGCACAGGTCTTTTGTAGTTTGCTGACACTTACTTAGAACACTTTTTCCTAGCGGTGCCCAATATTCGATCTTTTCTCAGAAGGCGTTTCTTAATTTTAACATTATTTGCCATCTGGAGAGGCTGGGATGTGGAAAAACAAATTGTTTCCAATGCAGCAGTTTCTAGCTCCTATATATTCAAGGGCTGGTTCTTCAGCTTCTCTCTTTTCTCTTGCATTTTATCATAGGCAATGAGAAGAAGCCAAGTGTCATGCTTACTATTCTACCTTGAATTCTCTTTAGCTAGAACAGAGGTCAGCTGGCAGGCAGGCTGCCCCCTTATTTATTTATTTATTTATTTATTTATTTATTTATTTATTTATTTATTTAGAGACAGAGTCTCACTCTGTTGCCCAGGCTGGAGTTCAGTGGCAGGATCTTGGCTCACTGCAGTCTCCGCCTCCCGGGTTCAAGTGATTCCCTGCCTCAGCCTCCCGAGTAGCTGGAATTACAGGCATGTGCCACCACACCTGGCCAATTTTTGTATTTTTAGTAGAAATGGTGTTTCATCATGTTGACCAGACTGGTCTCAAATTCCTGACCTCAGGAGACCCGCCTGCCTCCGCCTCCCAAAGTGCTGGGATTACAGGCATGAGCCACCAGGCCCGGCCGCCCATTTTCATACATAAAGTTTTATTGGAACACATTCATACCTGTATACTAGTCTTGCATATGGCTGCTTTTGAGTTACTATGGCGGAGCTGAGTAGTTGCAACAGAGACCATACAGCCCACAAACATGGAATAGTTACTCTCCAGACTTTTACAGAATGAATTTGCCAACCCCTGACCAAGATGTTTGCGTTGATTAGGTGGATTTCTTATTTTCTACATGTTAGCACAGGTGACAGTGTTGCCAAATTTCTGCCACGACATAACAAGGACCCCCTTCCTCTATCTTCCAATAACAGTTTCCTCATGGCTAGAACAGATAATTAGAAGGCAAGCGTCACTCTTCTTTCATTTCTGAGCTGGACCCGTGGTGCCAGCCTCAGCCTGCTTATGCACACCATATAGCCATCCTCCAGCTGGAAGTTCTGTCTGCAAGCTTGCTACTCCAGGGAATGCACAAACTTTGTCAGTGTGCCCTCAACCCCAAACTAGAGCCTCCCTAGCAGTTTAGCTGTGTACTAACTGGAGTCAGTTACAGAGAATAGAATTCACTTGAGCTGACATAAGGAATAAAAGATACATTACAAGGTTTAAAGGACTTTTGGAATCTCTGGGAGGACTGAGGAAATGGACTGTGGGCTGAGCTTCCAGGAGTGTCAATCAAAGCTGCTGCTACAACTATGGCAATTACAGCTTCAAAGAAGTCTCAGAAATGTAATGTTTAGCTTTTTCAACTGTATTAGTCTGTTTAGGCTATCATAGCAAGATACTAGACTGAATGGCTTAAACAGCAGAAATTCATTTTTTTCACAGTTCTGGGGTTTTTTGGTTTTTGCTTTTTTTGTTTTGTTTTTTGACAGGGTCTCACTGTGTCATCGAGGCTGGAGTGCAGTAGTGCAATCATGGTTCACTGGAGCCTTGAACTCCTGGGCTCAAGCAATCCTCCTTCCTTAGCCTCCTGAGTAGCTGGGACTATAGGCATGTGCCACCATGCAAAGCTTTTTTTTTCTTTTTTATTACAAAATTGTTTGTACAGATGGAGTCTCACTGTTGTCCAGACTGGTCTCAAACTCCTTGACTCAAGTGGTCCTCCTGTCTCAGCCTCCTGAAGTACTGAGATTACAGGTGTAAGTCACCATGCATGGCCTCATTTTCTCACACTTCTGGAAGGTAGAAGTCCATGATCAAGGTACTGTCAGTGTTAGTTTCCATGAGGCCTTTCTTCCTGGTTTGCAGATGGCCACCTTCTTGCTATGTTCTCCCCTGGTCTTTCCTTTGTGTGTACACAGACAGAGATGTCTCCGGTGTCTCTTCCTCTTCTTACAAGGACCTCAGTCCTATCAGATTAGAGCCCCACCATTATGAGCTCACTTAACCTCAAACACCTCCCTTGAGGCCCTATCTCCAAATACAGCCACACTGGGGATTACAGGTTCAACATAAGAATTTTGGGTGAAGGCCGGATGTGGTGGCTCATGCCTGCACTTTGGAAGGCTAAGGTGGGCAGAGTTTTTGAGGTCAGGAGTTCGAGACCAGCCTGACCAACATGGTGAAACCCCATCTCTACTAAAAATACAAAAATTAGCCAGTTGTGGTGGTATGCACCTGTAATCCTAACTACTTGGGAGGCTGAGGCAGGAGAATTGCTTGAACCCAGGAGGCAGAGGCTTTAGTGAGCCAAGATCGTGCCATTCTACTCCAGGCTGGGGGACAGAGAGCGAGACTCCATCTCAAAAACAAAAAACAACAAAAAAAGAATTTTTGGTGGACACAATTCAGTTCATAACACCAACTCTTCTCTGCAGGAACACATAATGAAAGAAAGTGGTAATGGATATTGAGTAAACCAATATACAATATCCACCACAGCTTTAAAAAAAATAAAGGTTAAATTATTCATTTCAACATAAGTAATAGTATAAGTTCGGAAGCAACATAAAAAACAGGTTAAATAAATACTGGTATATTTACCCAATGGAATATCATGCAACTGTTAAAAAAAAGAATACTGGGAGCTCTATGATAAATGCCTGTACTATTATAGAAAACTCTCGGTTGGGTGCAGTGGCTCATGACTGTAATCCCAGCATTTTAGGAGGCTAAAGCAGATGGATTGCTTGAGCCCAGGAGTTGGAGATCAGCCCGGGCAGCATAGTAAGACCCTGTCTCTACAAAAAACAAAACAAAACAAAAACAACAACAAAAAAAACCAAAACCCAAAATTAGCTGGGAGCTGGGAGTGGTAGCACACACCTGTGGTCCCACATACTTGGGAGGCTGATGTGGAAGGATTGCTTGAGCCTTGGAGGTTGAGGTTGCAGTGAGCCAAGATCATGCTACTGGACTCCAGCTTGGGGGATAGAGTGAGATCCTGCCTCAAAAATTAAACAAAAAAAAAAAAAAGAGAGAGAGAGAAGAAAAGAAAACTCTCCATGTTGTTAAGTGAAAAAACTAAAATTTAGAACAAAGTGAATAGTTTAGTATATGTGTAGCAAAAGAAATGAATGAATGTCTGTCATCTATCTTTATTCATTACCTATGTATGTGTATATGTACGTATGTATATAAGCAGGTAGGTAGGTATTTGCTCACATATGGCATATCTGTGAATAATACAAAAGAAACATACAACGTTGGTTGCCCCAGTGGAGAGAAGAGCTGGATAGCTGGGGGCAGGGATGAGAAAGGACATTTCATTTTATGTATGTATTTTGGAGGTTTTTGTTCATTTGTTTGTTTGTTGAGGAAGCAGATTCTGAGACTGAGTTTAGTGTCCAGTGTGTTGATTAGGAAATGGCCTTGGTATCCAAACCTGTGGAAGGGTGAGAAAGGAATCAGGATTGAGCAGAGGGGGAAGACCTACAATTTGGGCCTGACAACAGATTCTTCCATCAAGGCCATCAAGAACTCAGGAGTTTGCTGGGCACTGTGGCTCACACCTGTAATCTCAACACTTTGGGAGGCAAAGGCAGGAGGATTGCTTGAGCCCAGGGGTTCACATCCAGCCTGGGAAACAAAGTGAGACCCTCCCTCTCTACAAAAAAAATTTAAAAATTAGCAAGGCATTGTGGCACGTGACTTTAGTCCCACTTACTTAAGAGGCTGAGATGGGAGGATTGCTAGAACCTGGGCAGTCGAGGCTGCAGTAAGCCGTGATTGTGCCACTGCACTCCAGCCTGGGTGACAGAGTAAGACTGTCTTAAAAAACAAACAAACAAACACCACTCAGGAGCTGAAATAATGCATTTAAGAGTTATCCTGCTTTGGACAACATGGACAGCCTTTTATATTTCTGCCTTGATCAGTCCCCAGACATGGGCTGCCTTGGAAAGGGCATGAGCTCCAGAAAGGCTATTCTCTGAAACTGAAGCACTCCCTGAGGGAACTAACAGCTGAAAGCTTTCTGCTCACAGCACTCTCAAAGGTGGGCAACATGTACTTCCTTGGATTCTGAGGGATTCATCCCTGTGTCTGTCACTTACGGCCTGTGTGATTCTGATCCAGCCTCTTGAAACTTCTCTAAATTTATCTCCAAGTACTGTTCACTTCCCTTGCTCTGCTCCTTATTGTTTCTTGAGTTTCCATCTCAGAGTCTTTTTTCTTACTGTTCCTGTCTTAATTGTTCCTCCCTTAAATAACAATGAGGCCCACGCCTTTCTTCCTTCATACTTCTGCTGAAATATCTCCCTACTGAGAGGACTTCCCTGATCACCTTACCTGAAATAGTACACTTTCTTTAACTTCCTTTACTTCTTTTTCTAATACTCATCACTGCTTAACATACGTTTCTTTGTTTACTTTTTGATGATGTTCATTTATGATCTCCCTCACATTGTTTGGTGCCCTGGTGTATCCTCAGTGTCTAGGATTACACAGTAACAGGCACATAGTAGGCTTTCAACAAATATTTGTTAAATGAATGAATGAAGGAGTCAGGCACTGTGCTAAGTTGTAAGATAGAATTACAAGCAAAAGTGGAGGCAGGCCCTCTTCTCATGGAGCTTGCTATCTGGATGGAGAGGCAAAATAATGCATCAATCACACAAAGTTGCAGTCATAACATGGGCTAAAATGGAAAAAAAGATATGATAGGAGAAGAGCATGTAGAAGAGCCTTGAAAGCTTCTGTGAGAAAGTGATGTGTAAGCTGAAATCTGAAGGATGAGTAAGCTTCAATTAGGTAAAGGAACATGGAAGAATCAGGTTCATTTTTGGAAAAGATCCCTCTGGATTCAACAGGGAAGAGTGAATGAGAGGGAGCAAGGATGGGTATCTATAGGACTGTTAGGAGGGCATGGAAATCCTTCAAATGAGGGGTGATGGTTGCCTGAGTTAGAGGTGACCCTGGTGGTTAGGAGAAACAACTACAGGTGAGAATTATTTATTACACAACAGATGAGGCTTATTTATGAATTGTATATGGAAGGTAAGGAAAGGGAAGTGAAAAGAAGGACTTCTGGGTTTCCATATAACTGGATGGATGGTTGAAAGAATACTGGAAGAGAAACAGGTTTATTTTGTTTTATTTTGTGTTTATATGTGTATATGGAGAAGAACAGTGAGAGGACATTATGATTTTGATTTTTGACATTTTGGTTTTGAGGTGTTATTGAGACTTCCTGTATGAGATGCCAAGTAGACCACTGGTTATGAGTGAAGAGCTCAGACACGTAGCTTGGGCTAGGGAAGTAAATTTTTGAGTTGTCTGCCTAGGTGGTATTTGACAATGTGGGAGTGGATGAGATTGCCTAGGCAGAGAACATTCAGTGATAAGAGGAGAGGATGATCTTGAGGGACTGACTTGGAAAAGAGACTAACAGGACTGACTAGAGATGTTGGAAAAAAAGGAGGAGAATGTGGTGTCACCTCAAAAGAGTGTTTCTAGAAGACGAGTCCTTAGCCATATCAAACCTCCTGAAAAAGGACCTGAGAACTAAAAAATACCAATTGCGCTAACTAACATCGTGGAGGTCATTGGTGATGCTAGTGATTTTTTTGCTGTTGTTGCAGGAGAAATGTTAAGGTTAGTGGAAAATTGATGAAATGGAAACATTGTGAGTAAAAAGAGAAAAGAAAAGCTGAGGGACTATTTGGGGATGGGGGCGGAGGGATGGAGAGTTTAGTTGGTAGTGTGAAGTTTCCAAGAAGATAGGTAGGAAAGTAACTACCAGTAAAGGGCTTATTAAAATACCAAAGAGCCCAGCACTTTAGGAGGCTGAGGCGGGCAGATCATGAGGTCAAGAGATCAAGACTATCCTGGCCAACATGGTGAAACTCCGTCTCTACTAAAAATGCAAAAATTAGCTGGGCATGGTGGCACACACCTGTAGTCCTAGCTACTCGGGAGGCTAAGGCAGGAGAATAGCTTGAACCCGGGAGGCAGAGGTTGCAGTGAGCCTAAATCCTGCCATTGCACTCCAGGCTGGTGACACAGTGAAACTCCAGCTCAAAAAAAAAAAGGGGGCCAAAGAGGGACTCTGTGTTGTAACAGGAGGGAAGAAAGAAAACGGCAGGGTGCAGACTTGAGTAGATTTCTGTTTGGTAGAGGTGAGGTGAAGGGATTGGCTTCTATTTTCTCCGTAATGAAAGAGGAGGGATTAACTACTTTTCCAGGTGTTAATAAGGGTGCCTTGTAAACGAATTGTTTTATATGTGAACGGATGCCTTAGCTTTCTTTCACAGATAAGTAAATATATATCCACGCTCACAGTGGTGGGAACAGAAACAATAGGTGTTTAAAAATACTAGATTGAGGCCTGGCGCGGTGGCTCACGCCTGTAATCCCAGCACTTTGGGAGGCCGAGGCGGGCGGATCACTAGGTCGGGAGATCAAGACCATCCTGGCTAACACGGTAAAACCCCGTCTCTACTAATAATACAAAAATTAGCCGGGCGCGGTGGCGGGCACCTGTAGTCCCAGCTACTCGGGAGGCTGAGGCAGGAGGATGGTGTGAACCTGGGAGGCGGAGAACGCGCCACTGCACTACAGCCTGGGCAACAGAGAGAGACTCCGTCTCAAAAAAAAAAAATGCTAGATTGATTTTGATTCTAATAGTGATGATAATTAATCTGATGATATTCTGATGGCAAGGAAAAGTGTAAGCTCCAATCAGGCCCCTGTCGTAAGCCGCCTGACAAGTGAGAGGAATGAGGTTCACAGTTGGCTGGTCACAGCACAGGGAAAAGAAATCCACCCCCATATTCCTTCTGGTCCAGGACCCTAAGGGTTAAGATCAACGAGAGTTGGCCGTCACTGTTTCCTAGAGCGGCCCTAGCAAAGCCGCCCGGGGAAATGGGGGTAACTTCCTGTTTCTGCCTTCCGGGTTTGAGAGTTTAGGTCCCTGGGTTGGTGGGGTCAGAGGGAGAGGGGGTCTCCCGGACTGCTGGGGGTGCAGGGCGCCTTGGGTGTGGCACCCAGAACAGTGAGTTCCTTCCTGGGTTTGAGGGAGCCGAGGGTTGCGGGCTAGAGGAGTGGAAACAGCTCCGTCCAGGCTGCAGTGGACGTCCGGGAGAGAGATCCCGCTGCTGCCGGGGCGAAGGCCCAGTATCTCCCGCTGGCGGGCCACCGTCATCCTTGTCCGCGGGGTCCCTTACGGGATCTTGTCGGCCGCAGACCGTCTGGTATCCTGGAGCTTCACCCCCCAGCGTCGCCAACTTGTCCCAGCCAGCGGTTCTTAAAACTAGGCTTCAGGCAGTGCATTTTCTTTGAAGGCTTTCTGATCAAAGCACGGCCCCACTCTGATCACCTTGTTGCTCTATAACAGTGAAAGCAGCCATTCCCCGTGGAGAGACATCTTAATGGCAGCCTTGTATGGCCTTGCATTTGCCACCATTTTGCTGAGCCACTGTTCCGGGGGCTCCTTTGCTGCCAAATTTAATAGTATTTTAGTAGGGAAAATGGGGGGATGGTAATATGTTGCCCAGACTCTTGCTTCTTTTGTAAATACTTTGATAACAATATGTAACTTAGGACAGCAAAATATATAACTCCATTCGAACAACTCCACCCCCTTCCTTTTTTTGCATTCAGGTGTATGGTTTTTTTCTCCCCCCCCGACTCAAACACTGGGGATTTTAGTAACGTAGACTAGTTTCACATTTCTCTAGAACAAATCCCCACTTGCTGAGTGTGCTTATGGAATGTCCACTCACTTTGTTACAAGGTTTAAGAATGTAGATCTGTTTTCTAAAACGCCAGTCAGTATATTCTAAAATAAAGGGACTCTGAGGATTCTTTGCAGTTTGGGATTATGCCCAGCTCTGCTTTCTGTTCTAGTTTACGATAATAGATAAGAGGGTGAAAAAGATCAGCATCCAAACAGACTTGGAGCTCAACCCTGCTTTACCACTTTCTAGGTGACCTTAGGAAAGTTTCTTAATACCTTTTAAACTCATCCTGTGAAAAGCTGGTAGTAGTTCATACACCTCAGAGGGCTATTGTAAGAATTAAATGACAAATGTGTGCAAATTATTTCATTCACTACCTGGCACATAATAGGCAGGTGGTGAATGGTGAAGATACAATATAAGTACAATATAAGTACAGATACAATATAAGTACAGATACTATTTTTTGTTTTTAAAATGTGTGCATTTGTATAACCTTTTATGTCCTTATTTTTCTCCCAAATAATGATATTCTTTACATTCTGAAATGGATGCCAGAAGTCCATATGTCACTGCCTTCCTGTGGTAGATCACATTTTCTTTTTTTTTTTTTTTTTTTTTTTTTTTTGTTGAGACAGAGTCTTTCTCTGTCACCCAGGCTGGAGTGGTGCAATGGCATGATCTCGGCTCACTGCAACCTCTGCCTCCTGGGTTCAAGCCATTCTCCTGCCTCAGCCCCCGAGTAGCTGGGACTGCAGGTGCCCGCCACCACGCCCGGCTAATTTTTCTGTATTTTTAGTAGAGACGGGGTTTCACCGAATTAGCCAGGATGGAACATTTTCTAGTCCCTTAAACTAGGTTAGTGATTGTTGGCTCCAGAAGACAAAGTTTAGGCTGAAATGAATATTGTGAATATGATAGACTTAGGAACTAAGTGCAAGGAGGAAGAGGTCCCTCTTTAGCCTCCTTTTTATATTTCAGGGTTATTGGCTATAATTATTCTGCCTCTGCTTTGTCCTAATTTCTCTTACTGGTTATATAAATCCTAACTTTCCTTTGAAATTGACTTCAAAGGTTTCCTTCTGTCAAGACCAAGTTATTCTTTTGAAACTTAACAGGGTGCTTTTTTTTCTTTAGCTGCTGCTTATACCTGCATATTGATTCCTTGAAGTATTTATAAGTTTTATTATTGGTGTCTTAAAAAAAAACTTTGTTTTTTAAATTAAAAGTGTTTCTAAGCTACGTGTGGACAATGAGGATTAGTATTCTGTCTTTGAAGCTTGATCCTCAAACCTTTAATGTGAAGATTTACTTTTTTGCATTGTTATTTCAGGGTTAACCGTTAATTCTAAACACTTAGATCTGAGATAAGATTTTCTAAAAGGGCTGCTAAAAGTTGTGTTTCTTATTTTCGGTATGGTTCATGGAACATTCTCTGCCTCCTATTGTTGTGTTGGAATGGTTGGGAAGGAAGGAGGAAGAATAAGCTTTAACAAATACCTCCAAACATAATTTATTTCCTTCCACAGGGTTTCTGATCTCTAACTTGGCTGTGATCATTGTGATGGAGCAAGAAAAAAAACTGTTGGTCTCAGATTCTAACAGCTTTACGGAGAGGGAGAGTTTGAAAAGCCTCTTCACAGGTGAGGGATCAAGACAATGATCTGAATCCTTAGGAAATTTGATGTAGAAAGAACAGGACACTAGAATGAGACAAACCTTAATTCCTTGTTCTGTCACTTATAAGCTGTGTTAATTATTTCAGCCTCATTGTTCTCATCTTTAAGAAAATGAATATCCATTTCACATATATTTTAGAATTAGTGAGATACCACATCCAAAGCTACTGTTCTTAATAAATAGTGGCTATTGTTATTTCTATAGCATTTGCTCAGATTTTAGCAAAGCTATTGTCTAGTTTTTACCTGAGATGGTATCCTGTTCAATTTCACTCCTATTCACATCAATCCTGTTTTTTCTCTTAAGTCTTCTAGAACAAAACTTAATGCATTTATTTTTAGATTGATGTTCCCTTTGCCAATAATGATTCAAATAATTCATTACTGTTGTTGCTAAGTACAAAAAATATCCACTTGCTTCTGGTAAACAGAGGAAAAGAAGTAAAGCTGTCTTTAAAAACTTTTTTATATGAAATAATTTATGAGGTTTTAGAGTGTTATTTCCTCTCTTCCACTGCAATTTAGAATTTACTTCTCTGGCAGAGATTCGGAATATGGTTAGAATATTTGTTTATTCTTGCAGGAGATGCAAGTATGAATAATTTGGAAACTGTTCACCACGATAATTCTAAGGCAGATAAAGAGAAACTTTCAGAATGGTCTAAAAGACATAGACCACAGCATTATAAGCATGAGGATGCAAAAGAAATGCCACTGACATGGGTTCAAGATGAGATTTGGTGTCATGATTCCTATGAGAGTGATGGCAAGTCAGAGAATTGGGGGAATTTTATAGCTAAAGAGAAGGAAAAACCCAATCACCAGGAATGGGACCCAGGAGAACATACCAATGCCTGTGTCCAGCAGAATTCATCCTTTGTAGACAGACCCTACAAATGTTCCAAATGTTGGAAAAGCTTCAGTAATAGTTCTCATTTGCGTACTCACCAGAGGACCCACTCAGGAGAAAAGCCTTATAAATGCTCTGAGTGTGCAAAATGCTTTTGTAACAGTTCTCACCTGATTCAGCATCTAAGAATGCACACAGGAGAGAAGCCCTACCAGTGTGGTGAATGTGGGAAAAGCTTCAGCAATACCTCCCATCTTATTATCCATGAGAGAACTCATACGGGAGAGAAACCCTATAAATGTCCCGAGTGTGGGAAGAGATTCAGCAGCAGCTCTCACCTTATTCAGCATCACAGATCACATACAGGTGAAAAACCATATGAATGTTCTGTCTGCGGAAAAGGCTTCAGTCACAGCTACGTCCTAATAGAACATCAGAGGACTCACACTGGAGAAAAACCTTATAAGTGCCCTGATTGTGGGAAGAGTTTTAGTCAGAGTTCCAGCCTCATTCGCCACCAGCGGACACATACAGGTGAGAAGCCCTACAAATGTCTTGAGTGTGGAAAAAGCTTTGGTTGTAATTCTACTCTAATAAAACATCAGAGAATACATACAGGAGAAAAGCCTTATCAATGTCCAGAATGTGGGAAGAATTTTAGTCGTAGTTCAAACCTTATTACACACCAGAAAATGCACACAGGAGAGAAATCCTATGAAAGTTGTGAATATGAAGAAAGTTTGAGTCAGAACTGCAATGTGATAGAAGAATGCAGAATCCAGTTAGGAGAGAAACCATATAGATGTTGTGAATGTGGAAAGAGTTTTGGCCTTAGCTCCCATCTCATTAGACATCAGAGAACACATACAGGAGAAAAACCTTACAGATGTTCTGAGTGCTGGAAAACTTTCAGTCAGAGTTCCACCCTGGTGATTCACCAAAGGACACATACAGGAGAGAAACCTTATAAATGTCCTGATTGTGGTGAATGCTTCAGTCAGAGCTTTAACCTTATCAGGCACCGGAGGACCCACATAGGGGAAAAACCTTACAAATGTACCAGCTGTGAGAAATGCTTCAGCAGAAGTGCCTACCTCAGTCAGCATCGGAAAATTCACGTAGAAAAGCCTTTTGAGTCTCCCGACACTGGGGATTTTCCTCGTGAATGGACTTGGAAAAACTGTTAGGGGAAATGCCCCTCATCCCTTCATTTTCAGCCTCAAATTTGTCTTCCTGAGTCCCAAAGCCTGTTTGGTGATGGTTTTTTCTTCCTTGTTGGACCATGACAATTTAGGTATTCTGTGATTGTTGTGCTATAAAGTTTCTTTGATGTGTTTGTCGAAACATTTGGAAAAAGTCAACCTCCCAGTTTAAAGGATGGGAAGACCCCAATCACCAGGTTATTGGATCTGTCCAGTGAGAGATTCATCCACCAAGGATGAAGAAAGGAGGACTGTTAAAAATTTAAGGTAAGATAGTAATAGCTTCAAAAGAACACGTACAGAGTAATCCTGAGAGTAAGCAAAGGAACCGTGAGAACCTGAAACTAGAATTGCTATTGAATTACTTTATTTTCTCTTCCCTTATTGGGTAGAGATACATCATTACCGGCCTCAGGGATTTACCCAGAGAAAGGGTATTTTTGAGCGAATACTGTGATTTCCTGGCTATTTTGTTGGGGCTTAAGAAAGAAGAGATTTTTTTTTTTCAAATGCATTTTTAGTCACTAAAAATTAACTGTTGTACCATCTAAAACTATGCTGTCCAGTACCGTAGCCTCTAGCCATATGTAGCTATTTGTATTAAGATTAATTGAAATTTTAAATCCAGTTCCTCAGTCACACTAGTCACTTTCTAAGTGCTCAGTAGCTGTGTGACCAGCGGCTGCTGTATTGGATATTATAGAAGGTTCTTTCATTCAAGATCATCATTCTTGACAGACCCATAAATATTTCCTATAAAGACTGTACAAGTGTGTTCTGGAGGGTTTGCTGTCCAAAAGGAATTGTAATATAGAGTAGAATTGGGATAGAGTATTGAAGACACTGGGTTTAGAGATTGGATATTTTAATGATTGTGTGTTCTAATTCATGTGCTGCCAACTGAGTTATCTAGTGATATGACCTCATTGTCTTGACCAAAGCCAGAATAGAAGGCAGGATTCCTGAATTCTATCTTAAAATTTGTAAATGAAGAGCCTTTTCCCTAAGTTATCCCATTATGTAATTCTTGGTCAGCTCAAGAACTGGGTTCTTTTTCTAATAATTAACTCACTAAATCTGAGCCAGTGTCCAAGGACAGTTTGCCATTAAGGAGTACTGAGACTTCTTAGTTTCAGTACTGACAGTTTTCTTTTGCCTCTTGACATAATTGGTATATGGATCTGATAACTGAGGCCCCATCTTCCCTACTCATTCCTATGGGAATGATGCTTTGGAAATTATTAGATATATCCTATTCCCTTTTTCCCATTTTTTTCCTACTAGTGCAAAAGGTAGATGAGTAGGAAGATTAGGACTCCTGAGTTGCCCATGATTTCATCTAATTTTTGGATTCAGAATATATTTTATGAATAATATGCAGAGATGCATATTAGGAATGTGAAGCCAGAATGGGTCAGTTGTAGCTGCTGCAAAGTTCTGTAGCTGATGGTCATTTAATTGCATGGGGATTATTTTATCTTTCATTATTGTGGTGCACCTAATGCTGGCAGGGTATTTGTGTGTTTTTGTATTGTTATTTGATTACAAAAATAAAGCAAAAACTAACAAAGATATTGAAGAATTTGGGGGAAATTTTCTGCTTTCAAAAAAGGGGGAAAACATTAGGCATTGTTGGCTTTTTATTTTTATTTTTTTCTTATGCATTAATTTTTTTTTTTTTTTTTGAGATGGAGTCTCACTCTGTCGCCCAAGCTGGAGTGCAGTGGTGCGATCTTGGCTCACTGCAAGCTCTGCCTCCCAGGTTCATGCCATTCTCCTGCCTCAGCCTCCTGAGTAGCTGGGACTACAGGTGCCTGCCACCACGCCTGGCTAATTTTTTGTATTTTTAGTAGAGACGGGGTTTCACCATGTTAGCCAGGATGGTCTCGATCTCCTGACCTCATGATCCAGCCGCCTTGGCCTCCCAAAGTGTTGGGATTACAGACGTGAGCCACTGTGACTGGCCCTTTTTAATTTTTTTAAGAGATAACATCTCACACTGTCACCCAGACTGTTAGTGCACTAGTACCAGGCTGACTGCAGCCTCAGTCCCCTGGGCTCAAGGGATCTTCCCATCTCCGCCTCCTGAGTAGCTAGAACTACAAGCACATGCCACTGCAGCCAGCTAATTTTAAAATTTTTGTTGAGACAGGGTCTTGCTATGTTGCCCAGGCTGGTCTTGAACTCCTGGCTTCAAGCAGTTCTCCTCCCTCAGCCTCCCAAGCTGCTGAGATTACAGGTGTGAGCCACAATACCTGGCCCATTATTGGCTTTTGTGTGACCTCACCTGAGTATTTTTCTATCTTTGTATGTTATCTAGTATTGCCCAAATTTTCTTAAATTGTAATATTTCAGGAGAAGTTTTTATGGTAACTAATAGTTTGATTAATGCTTGATAACTAAGGAGTTATCAACTTAGGAGTTTGCTGATAAACAGGAGTTTGCTGTTGAGGCTGAAATTCAGTTACAAGGCAGCAGTGGTTGGGGTGACACAAAATCAATGCTCTGTGGTAGGTAACCACTCTGAGCCTCAGTTCCCTCATCTGTAAAGCAGAAATAATGCCTACCTTACAGGTTTACCATAAACATTAAATGAATGTTTGCAAAGCATATAGCACAGTGCTTAAACATAGCAGGGTATCAATAAATGGTAATTAGTTGCTGCTATTATTATTAATTGAAACAAACTGAAAAAAAATGTTATCCACATGTTTTAAAAATAGGAAGTAGTAGAACAGCCCCAAACTTATCTTACTTGTAGATTCTTTATGATCAACTTCAGGAATTTTAAGGGATAAAATATTGGAAAAGCACAGGACTATATTGTTTGCAGACTGTCTAAAACACTTTTATTTACCTTGTAAGCAGCTATAACAAAGAAATAGGAAATTTTACTAAATTTTCTTTTTATTCATGAAACAAAGGATTTGGTTTAAATTGGGAAAGAACAAAGTCGCAAGTTCAATTTAAGTTAATTTGCATCTGAAGAGATTAATAACAGGTACAATTTATGTCCTGTCACCATCACCTATACAATGTACTATGGTGGCTGGCAATATATAAAACCTATTTCACAAACCTTGATGTCTACCAGAATAAAGATGTTCATATCTTAGATGGGTTAAGATGGGCTCCATCAGTAGAAAAAATTGGCAAAAATCCTTGTCTCTTTGGATTGAAAATGAGGAAAACGAGATTTGTACCTTATGATGGAGAAGATAACATAGTCAAACGTAATATGTGATGCTTTTATCTCAGTTTCATTAATCAGCAAGTAGGCTCTTTGGCTCCATGAGAAAGAAATTCTATATTCTCTATTTTTCTTGCTAGCATAAAGGACTCAGCATGTGAATAAAGAAAGCATTCTTTAGTTATGAGTGATTTATTTCATAGTTTCTTTTTAATTAAATAGAAGAAACCTATAATGTATATTTTTCCTACTCAAAGAAGGAGCTCATATATATTTTCCATACCGTAGCATAGGGAGAGCCATGTCAATGCATGTACTCACAACTATAGGAGGGAACTCACTCCCTAACTGCTGTACAGCCTACCAGAGGGCATGTAAGCATAAGTCTCTATTGTAATTAAGGTAAAGTCTTACTCCCATCATCCCAAGTCATCCAAGTTGGGTCTACCAAATGGGCCTTCTCCTTAGTGCTGTAAAAGTTTCTTCACTGATTGTGAGAGGTAGTGGAGGACACCGGTACTGTGACTATTGCCCTTTATACATTAATCTGACACACTGATCTCAGCCAGTCTCATTTTCTGAAATCATGGTGTTTTAGTATCTTTAGTGTTGCCATAACAGAATAACTTAGCTGGGTAATTTATAAAGAAAAGAGGTTTATTTGGCTCATGATTCTGATGGCTGGAAAGTCCAAGATCATGGGACCAGCATCTGCTTGCCTCTGGTGAGGGCTTCTGTGCTGTGTCATAACATGGCAGAAGGTCAAGGGTGAAGGGAGCACGTGCAAAGGGGCAGAACATGAGAGTTGTAATCACTTCATAACAGCTTGCTCTCAGAAACTAATCCTGTCTCATGGGAGAGAGAGGTCTCATGTGAGAGAGAGAGGTCACTCACTGACAAGAATTGTACAAGAATTGGCAGCACGCTGCCCATAAGAGCAGAGGGAGCCCCTGTGACTCAGATGCCTCCCATTAGGCCCCACTTCTTAAAGGTACCACCTCCCAACGTTGCTGCACTGGGAATTAAGGTCCCAACATGAGTTTTGGTGGGAACACTCAAATCACAGCATTTGGTAACAACAAGATGGTCATTACAGTAGTCCCCCCTTATCCAAGGTTTTGCTTTCTGGGGTTTTAGTTACCCTTGGTCAACCATGGTCTGAAAATATTACATCACTACTCTTGCCCTTTGGGGCCTTTATTCAGTAAGGTAAGGATTATTTGAGGATAAGCATTGTGATACCACAACAGTAGATGTGATAACTGAGGTGGCTACTAAGTGATGTATAGCAATCTAGGCCAGAAATGGTGGGACAGTGAGACATTTTGTCATGCTACTCAGAACAGCAGGCAGTTTAAAACTTAGAAATTATTTCTGGAGTTTTCTATTTACATCACAATGCCTACATCATTTATTTCATTTCATGTCATCATAAAGCCATTGTACTATTTCATCATCACCTCAAGAAGAAAAGTAAGTACAGTACAATAAGATATTTTGAGAGAGAGACCACATTCACATAACTTTATTACAGTATATTGTTATAATTCTATTTATTTATTGTTAATCTCTTACTGTACCTCATTTATAAGTTAAAATGTATCATATTTAATTTATGTGATAAAATTAAACTTTATCATACATAAACTTTATGTATGGAAAAAACTTAGTACGTATAGGGTTCAGTACTGTCCTTGGTTTCAGGCATCTACCGGAAATCTTGGAATGTGTCCCCAGCAGATAAGGGGGACTACTATACTTTTTAAAATTCTGTATTTGATTTAACATATTTATTTCTTCTTTCAAGCAGTATAACCATTCATTCAACAAAAATTTACTTGATGCCTAACATGTATTTAGCAGAGGTCATGTGACAATGGGAGGGGCAAATGTGAGGACAATGCAGTTGTAGGAAAACATGCAGCTTTTTGCTTGGCTACTTTCTCCTTGGCAGCTCTGGAACTACACTTACTCTACTGAATCCTTCATCTTCAAACTTAATAGATGATATGAAAAGCTAGAGATAACAATAGATTAAAGTGCGTTATGTTTGCTCTGTGAAAATGCAAGCTCTCTGAAGTTTGACACAGTGCTTTGCACATAGTTGTGCTTAATAGTTATTGAGTGGGTGTCATATGCTTATGTGTTTTATGCTAATGTCTAAGAGTATGCCCTTCCAGGATATGGATCCATTTTTGTGACTGAATGGATCAAGTTTTGTAACCCTTAAGCCCAACACAGAGCCTGGCATATGAAGTGTTTATGGGTTTTGGTTGAGGGGTTTTCACCAGGGAATAAAGTCTACTCGATTAGATTACATAATCTCAATGTCTCCTTGGACTGGTTTGTAAATGAAAGTTGCTATGATAGGAGGCTGGGTGTATCCTCACACTAACCTTAGAGGACATTTAAAAAGTGTCCTGGCCGGGCACAATGGCTCATGTCTGTAATCCCAACACTTTGGGAGGCCAAGGCAGGCGGATCACTTGAGGTCAGGAGTTCAAGACCAACCTGGCCAACATGGTGAAACTTCATCTCTTCTAAAAATAATAATAAAAAAAATTAGCCAGGCGTGGTGGTGTGTGCCTGTAGTACCAGCTACTCGGGAGGCTGAGGCAGGAGAATTGCTTGAACCCAGGAGGCGGAGGTTGCAGTGAGCCAAGATCGCACCACTGCATTCCAGCCTGGGTGACAGAGCAAGACCTTTCTCAAAATAAATAAATAAATAAATAAAAAGTGTCCTGATAATTCAGTACCCTGAGCTTCAGGTTGGACTCTATAGGACGAGTTTAAAACTTGTTTCAAATTTAAATTTCAGTCACTTTCTAGCTTTGTATTTTGTACTTACCTTGTAGATTTGGTAAGCAGTGAATGAGGTGAACTTGGCATATCATAGGTGTTAAGGAAATACTTTTTTCCTTTTCTCTCCACCCTCATTTGCTCATAATTTTGCCAGAGATAGACTTTAGGAACAGAAATGTTTAATCATTTGTTGGATGGATTATTCCTAGCTTTCTAAAATAGAGACATTAATAATGCTTAGCTCATGGGTTTATTGTGAGGATCAGTGAGATGATGTATGTAAAGTGCTCAGTATTCCTGATACTTAGTCATCACTCAGTATTAACTGTTAACTACCATTGTTATCATCAAAGGTGGCTCTAGACCAGCATGGGTCTTTGGATCGTCTTTGAAGTTAGCCTCAGAGATGTGACTGTCCCCCGAGGCCACTAAAATAGTGCAATCTTTTTATTATTATTTATGCCATGAGTAGGAAGGGACATGAATAAGAGTGTGGGGACATGAATAATAGCAAGCTGTTCAGGAGGCTGATAACGTAGCACATCATTTTTATAATATGGCAGCCAGTTGAGCAACTGCTGCATTTTCTGTTTAAAAATTATCCCCAGCTGGGTGTGGTGGCTTATGCTTATAATCCCACCACTTTGTGGGATGCAGAGGTGGGAAGATCACTTGAGCCCAGGAGTTGGAGACCATCCTGGGCAACATAGTGGGACCCTGTCTCTACAGAAATTAAAGTTAAAAAAAAATACCCTACCTGTCACTCCTCTATCTCTTTTATTTCTATTTTGTTCTCGTTTACCTCTTTCTGGCCCTAACCTCTGCTTCATCCGTCCATATGCCAACCCAAATGTAAGATTTTTTCTTTTTAAGAGACAGGGTCTTGCTCTGTCATCTAGGCTGGAGTGCAGTGGTGTGATCATGGCCCACTGTAACCTTGAACTCCTGGGCTCAAATGAGCTTTTTCCTACCATTTAATTTGTTCCCCATCCTTTCCTCTCATCACCCTCCCCTCTACCCCTGCTATGAGGTTGGAATCAAGTCAAAGCTGAGGATGGTCCAAGTGTTGGGGTTAGTTACAAGGATACAGATGGAAACAGAATGCCAGGCAATCATGACACAGTGCGCCTGTAGCTGCTTCCAAGCAGAGGCGGCTTGTGGGAGCCAAGATAGCCAGGTTTCTGATGTAACATTGCTTGACTCTGGTAAACTCAGTACATATTCTAGAATTTGACAGGTTGAGGGGTGGAATGAAAGCTTGATTGAGAAATGAACATTATTAATTTTGAGCCTTACTAAGTCATGCATAAATGTTCACATTAAGAACGTACTAGTTCATTAGACTGATAGACACAGGTGAAAGATTTTCCCCCTTAACATTGCTTTTTTCTGATTAAAGTAATACTTACTAATTGGAAAATATACAAAGAAGTATAAATTAGGAAATACATTTAAGTATGAAGGCCAGAATTAAAATGACCCATAATCATTTTTTCCAGAGATTACTTACCTTGAAAATGCTGAGGTCTTTCCCAGTAACCTCTTTTCTAAGCATATATATGAATAAATATTTAAAATTGGATTATACGGGGTGTGTGTGTGTGAGTGTAGCATTGTATCTTATTTTTTTCTTAATATTACATCATTTGTCATTTTACTTGTTTTAAAATTGTTAGGAAGCTTTTAGTGGCTTCATAATATACTGAATGGTTGTGTCATAACAATGTAATTGTTTTAATGTAGGACATTTATATCGTTTCTACTTGTTTGCTATTAAAAATAAAATAACGCTGGCCAGGCAAGGTGGCTCATGCTTGCAATTCCAGCACTTTGGGAGGCTGAGGTGAGTGGATCACCTGAGGTCAGGAGTTCGAGACTGGCCTGGCCAACATGGCGAAACCCCATCTCTACTAAAAATACAAAAATTAGCTGGGTGTGGTGGCATGTGCACCAGTAATCCCAGCTACTTGGGAGGCTGAGGCAGGAGAATCGCTTGACCCTGGGAGGTGGAGGTTGCAGTGAGCCAAGATCATGCCACTGCACTCCAGCCTGGGGACTCTGTCTAAAAAACAAAACAAAACAACAACAAAAAACCACTGCTATGCTGGGCACCATGGCTCACACTTGTAATCCCAGCACTTTTGGAATCTGAGGCAGGAGGATTGCTTGAGGCCAGGAGTTCAAGACCATCCTGGGCCCCTATCTCTACAAAAAAATTTTTAAAAATTAGCTGGGCATGGTGATGTGGCTATGGTTCCAGCTACTCAGGAGGCTGAGGTGGGTGGATTGCTTGAGCCTAGGAGGTCCAGACTGCAGTGAGCCATGATTATGCCATGGTACTCCAGCCTGAGCAACAGTGAGACCCTGTCTCAAAAAAGTAAAAACAAAAATGCTACTTTGAACAGGCTGTTTTTAGCTGCTGTTTTGTTTTAGTGTTGTGGTTGTGATTGTTTGGTCTTGCTTTTATGCTTTTTTAAAAAAAATACAAATCTTAGAGTACATGTCTAATTATTTCCTTAGCATAAATTTCTAAAAGTGAGATTATTGAATCAGTGGGCATAAATGATTTTAAAGGCATTCTGTTTAATTGCTCTCCAGAAATTATATCAGTTTAAAGTATCCCGGTGGAAGAATTTTCTTAAACACCTTTTTTTGGGGGACAAAGAAGAACAAATAATATGTAAATAGATCATATATTATTATAATTCAAGGCCAACACATTAATATGATGAAAACCTTCTCTTGAGATTTTGTTTTGTTTTGTTTTTGAGACAGGGTCTTGCTCTGTTGCCTAGGCTCTACAGTACACTGGTGTAGTAATGGCTGTCTGCAGCCTTGACCTCCCAGGCTCAAGCAATCCTTCCACCTCAGCCTCCCAAGTAGCTAGGACTACAGGCACACCACCTTGCCCTGCTATTTTTTTTACTTTTATTTTGTAGAGATGGGGTCTTGTATGTTGCCCAAGCTGGTTTTGAACTCCTGGCTCAAGCGATCCTCCTGCCTTGGCCTCCCAAAGTGCTGGGATTACAGGCGTGAGTCACTGCACCTTGCCTGAGATGGTTTTTATAAGATAATCTTGTTCCTCCTCTCCTGGTCTTAGGATCAATTGAGATTCACCTTGGGTTGAATCATTTTAAGAATTACTTTGACTTTTCCTTTTGCTGCCCTAGGCGTAATTTCAAGGGACATCTTCAGGAGCTGCTTTAAGAACTGGGGAAATAAGATGAGGTTTTGGTACCAGGAGTACTTCCAGAGGAACAGAATTTTAAGGGTGGATTTTCGTAATTGGTTTTGGGGTTTCTGGAATTGGCTCTTTAATCTGATTAGAGCTAAAAATGCTAACGACTCTCTACTTCTAATAGTACAGACAGCACTGATAGTCCATGGCTGAGTTGTTTATAGAGATATGCAAAATAAATGCATGTGACACTCTTAATTTACCACTTACAAGAAGCAATGCACTTGGTGATTCTGTACATGATACTTTAGGACATTTGTGGAAAATCAAGAAACATAATGACATTAGTTGGTTGCTATTAATATTGCTGGGCAAAGTAATGAAAGAAAAGGATGAGCTCAGGGATTTGAATTCTCAGCTCCAGGTATACATAAATAGTCTAGAAACTTCTAAGTGTTCCCTGAAGGAGAATCTTCTCCCCAGTAGCCTTTGGGTTGAAGTTACTGAAAACCAAACACAAGCCCTGATCATGCAACTAGCTTACCTACGAAGAAAGGTACACTCAGCCTCACAGGATGTTTACTGTTAAAGTGAGGGCATTGATTGGGAAAGAATGGGAATAACTGGATTCCAAGGTGGCAGGGTCCAAGTGGCAAAACTCAACTGCCAAAGGCAAGGTGGGCATAGTTATTATAATGAACGAACAGCAGAGGCAATCCAACAATCAGAATAATCTGACTCATGTAGATGTTTGGCTTTGGCTAATTAATCTTGATGTTCCTAGAACTGAAATAGATGGGAAGCTTACTACATTCTTAAGCAGAAAACTTCCAGGTCAAATGAACAAAAGTCTAACTCAAATATTAAAAACAGATCATCATGGCCACTCAATTTCCACACTTGAGCCAGTTTATAGACCCAGAACCCCTTGAATAAAGGGTACCCTACCCTTCATTTGGGTATACTACCAAACATTTATACTGTTTATACCTCCGGCCTTTTACCAGGGTAACTGCTCATTGGGGAAAGAGAAATAATCAGAACTTTCAGGGAACTACTGACAACTGGCTCTGAACTGACATTGATTCCAGGAGACCCAAAATATGGTGGCCCTCCAGTCAGAGTAGCAGCTTATAGAGGTCAGATGATCAGTGGAGTGTTAGCTCAGGTTTGACTTACAGTGGGTCCAGTGAATCCCCAAACCATCCTGTGGTCACTTCCCCAGTTCCAGAATGCATAGTTGGAATACACATACTTAGCATACTGAGCGGAATTTCCACATTGGTTGCCTCACCTGTGGAGTGAGGGATATTATGATTGGAAAGGCCAAATGGAAGCCGTTAGAGCTGCGTCTATGTGGGAAAATAGTAAATCAGAAATCGTATCACATCTTTGGAGGGATTTCAGAGATTAGTGGCACCATGAAGGACTTGAAAGATGCAGAGGTGGTGGTTCCCTGCCCATTCTTATTCAACTCTCTGCCCTGTGTAGAAGACAGGATCTTGGGGAATACAGCGGATTACTGTAAGCTTAACCAAGTGGTGACTCCAATTGCAGCTGCTGTACCAGATGTGGTTTCATTGCTTGAGCAAATTAACACATCCCTTGGTACCTGGTATGCAGCTACTGATGTAGCAAATGCATTTTTCTCCATACCTGTCCATAAGGGCCAGCAAAATACCTTCACTGTCCTGCCTCAGGTGTATATCAAGTCTCCAGCTCTGTGTCATAATTTAGTTTACAGAGATCTTGATTGCCTTTCCCTTCCACAAGATACCACACTTGTCCATTACATTGATGACATTAAGCTGATTGTAGCAACCACTCTGGACTTACTGGTAAGACATTTGTGTGTCAGAGGGTGGGATATGAATCCAACCCTCAGTGAAATTTCTAGGGGTCCAGTAGTGTGGGGCCTGTCGAGATACCCCTTCTAAGGTAAAGTTCTTGCATCTGGCCCCTCCTAGTGGGGGCCAGTGGGCCTAGTGGGCCTATTTGGATTTTGGAAGGAACATGTTCCTCACTTGGGTGTGTTGCTTTGATCCATTTCCTGAGTGACTAGCAAAGCTTCTAGATTCAAGAGGGGCTGCAACAGATCCCTGGCTATTATGCAAGCTGCATTGCCACTTGGGCCATATGATCCAGCTGATTCAGTGGTACTTAAGATGTCAGTGGCTGATAGGGATGCTGTTTGGAGCCTTTGGCAGGACTCCATTGGTGAATCACAGTGGAGGCCTTTAGGATTTTGGAGCAAGGCCCTGCTATCATCCACAGATAACTACCCTCCTTTTGAAAGATAGCTCTTGGCCTGCTGCTGGACCTTAGCAGAAACTAAATGGTTGATCATGGGCCACCAAGTTACCATGTGACCTGAACTGCCTATCATGAACGGGGTGTTAGCTAACCCACCAAGCCATAAAGTTGGGTGTGTACAGCAGCACTCCATCATCAAATGGAAGTAGGGTATTGATCAGCCTGAGCAGGTCCTGAAGGCAAAAGAGATTCCATGAGGAAGGGACTCAAATGCCTATGTTTCCTGCTGCTACACTCTCTTTCTTCTGTCTCCCAGCCTGCACCTTTGGCCTCATGGGGATGACTCTATGATCAGTTGACAGAGGAAGAGAAGACTAGGGCCTAGTTTTCAGATGGTTCTTCGTATATGCAAGTACCACCAGAAAGTGGACAGCTACAGCACTGCAGCCCCTTTTTAGAACATCCCTGAAGGAAGGTAGTGAAGGGAAATCCTCCTGTGAACAGAATTTCAGGCAGTGCACCTCGTTGTGCACTTTGCTTGGAAGGAGAAATGGCCAGATGTGTGAAGACATGCTGATTCATGGGCGATAGCCAATAGTTTGACTGAATGGTCAAGAACTTGGAAGGAACATGATTGGAAAACTGGTGACAAAGGAATTTGGGGAAGAGGTTTATGGATAGACCTCTCTGAGTGAGCAAAACATGTGATGATATTTGTGTGCCATATGAATACTCACCAAAGGATGACCACCTCAGCAGAGGAGAATTTTAATAATCAAGTGAATAGAATGACCTGTTCTGTGGATACCAGTAGACCTCTTTCCTTAGCCACCCCTATCATTGCCCAAAGGGTTCATAAGCAAAGTGGCCATGGTGGCAGGGATAGTGTTTACACATGGACTCAGCAACACGGAACCCCACTTACCAAGGCCAACCTGGCTACAGCCACTTCTGAGTGTCCATTCTGCCAGCAAGAGACCAACATTGAGCTCCTGATATGGCACCATTCCCCAGGGTGATCAGTTATCTGGTGGCAGGTTGATTACAGTGGACTGCTTCCATCACGGAAGGGACAGCCGTATGTCTTTACTGGAATAGACACTTACTCTAGATACGGATTTGTCTTCCATTCATGCAAAGCTTCTGCCAAAACCCCATCCATGGACTTACCAGATGCCTTATTCACCATCATGTTATTCCACACAGCATTGCTTCTGACCAAGGAACTCACTTCATAGCCAAAGAAGTGTGGCAATGGGCGCATGCTCATAGAATTCATTGGTTTTACCTTGTTTCCCATCATCCTGAAGCAGCTGGCTTAATAGAATGACAGAATGACCTTCTGAAGTCACAGTTACAGTGCTAGCTAGGTGACAATACTTTGCAGGACTGGAACAAGGTTCTTTAGAAGGCCGTATATGCTCTGAATCAGCACCCAATATATTATACTGTTTCTCCCATAGCCAGGACTCATGCGTCCAGCAATCAAGGGGTGAAAGTGGGAGTGGCACCACTCACCATTGCCCCTAGTGACCCACTAGCAAAATGTTGGTTTTCTGTTCCAATGACATGTTCTGCTGGCATAGAGGCATTAGTTCCAGAGGGAGGAATACTTTTGCCAGCAGACACAACAATGATTTCCTTGAATTGGAAGTTTAAAACTGCCACCGGGCCAACTTGGACTCCACACAGGAGTTAAGGTGTTGGCTGAGGTGATTGATCTGTACTACCAAGGGTGAAATTGGACTATTACTCCACAATGGAGGTAAGGAAGAGTTTGTCTGAAATACAGGAAGTCCCTTAGTTTTACCATGCCTTATGATTAAGGTCAATGGGAAACTATTGTACAATAACTGAATCTAGGCAGGACTACGAATGGCCCAGACCCTTTAGGAATGAAGGCTTGTGTCACCCCACCAGGTAGAGAACCACAACCAGCTGAGGTGCTTGCTGAAGTTGAAGGCAAATGGAATACAGCATATACAATAGAAGAAAGTAGTTATAAATACCAGCTATACCCACATGACCAGTTAACAGAACTGAGGACTGTAATTGTCATGACTATTTCCTCCCTATTTTGTTAAGAATACCTTCATGCATAGATACATACATCTTACACAGATATTTGTTGTCTTTCCTCTCATTCATTTAGCATTAACATAAAATTTATTGACTTTTAGTGTTTAAGTATTGTTAATTTTACATCACAGTATTTAAGTTATGGGATATCAGGAGAAGAGTAAACATCACTAAAGGAGTTCACCTTCTCTTCTGGGGATGGGATTTATGTGTTTTCGGCTGTACACAGGATAGTTGTATCATGTTAGGTGGAATTATCTTTTTATTTATTTGGAGATGAAGTATGGTTTAAGGAGATGTGTATGGGTGATAGCTTAACAAGGGGTGGACTTGCGATGGTTAATTTTAGGTGTCAACTTGACTGGATTAAGGGATGCCTAGATGGCTAGGGAAACATTATGGCTGGATGGGTCTGTGAGGGTGTTTCCAGAGGAGACTGATGCAAGAGTCAGTGGACTGAGAGAGGAAGACCTGTCCTCAATGTGGGCAGGCACCATCCAGGTAGCTAGGGGCCGGCTAGGACAAAGGTGGAAGATGGGGGACCCTTGTTCTCTGCTCTCTGTCTGCTTTCCAGATCTGGATGCCTGTTCTTCTCCTGCCCTTGGACATCAGACTCCAGGTTCTTTGGCTTTTGGACCCTGGGACTTGCACCAGGGTCCTCCCAGGATTGTCAGGCTTTTGTTCTCAAACTGTTCTCAAGCTGCATCATCTGAAGCTTCCAGAGTAAGCCATGCTACTGGCTTTGCTGATGCTCCAGCCTGCACGTGGCCTATGGTGGGACTTTATCTCTGTGGCAGTGTGAGCCAATTTTCCCTAATAAATTCCCTTCCATGTATCCTGTTGCTTCTGTCTCTCTGGAGAACGCTTACTGATTCAGGTGAATTCCTAGAAGTGGGATTATTGAATCAAAGGGTATACACTGTTTTCAAGGCATATTGCTTAATTACTTTCAGAAATTTTATCAATTTAAATTACCCCAGTGAAGTAATTTTGTTAAATCCTTTTGGGGAGAGGGGGAGAACAACAACTAATAGGTAAATAAATTACATATTATTGGAATTCATGGCCAATATATTAATATGATGAAAACCTTCTTTTAAGGCAGATTTTTTAGTTAATCTTTTTCCTCCTCCTCACTCCCTTTCTCCTTGGCTTAGGATCAGCTGAGATTCACCTTGCATTGAATCATTTTAATAATTACTCTGGCTTTCTCTTTTGCTGCCCTTGGCACAATTCCAGTGGATATCACTAGGATGTGCTCCAGGAACTAGGGAAATGAGCCAAGGCTCAAAGCCCGAAGTGCCAAGAGGAAGAATGCTTGAGGAAGAGGCTGGCTAGTTCAATATATATTGCCACCCAGTTCAGAAAATGAAGTGCACCCCAAATCTAGGAGACTAGGTTCAACTCTGATTTAGCAAATGAATATTTTCTAGTTTTTAAAATCGATATTGTGAAAGTTGAGTGTACAAAATGGAGTCAGTCTTGTCATTAGCAACTAAAATAGAGTCCATAGGTCATACGAAAGGGCACCCAGTTCCCATACACCTGTTCCATAAACTATTTTTGCAATTCAACAAAAAACCCGCAGAGACCTACCTGTGGCTTTAAGATTATGTCTTACCTGGTAACTGCTGCCACTTCTTCAAGCAGAACTTGCCAGCTCCTGCTGGCACCAATGAACTTTCTTTCAAAACAGTGTACCTTCCTCAGTTTCCCAATAAAACCTCAGCCTTTCCCTTTGTTCTTTGGACACACCCAGGTGCTGCCCAGGTCTGGGTGTCCTGAATTGCAATTCCTGCATTTTCCCAAATAAACTCTTTCTTAGAGATTGACCTTTATATATTATTTCAAATTAACAATATTGAGGAAAAAAACAGAATGGAGACTTATAGAAAGCTACCAAATAAGACTGCTCAGAAGAATAGAACCTTCATCTTTCCAATCATACTGCCATCAAGAGTAAAAAACTTACTTTGTTGGCTGTATACTTAGTGTTTTAGTAAGGGGAAAGGGAAGAAGAAAGGTAAGGTGTGATCACTGACATTGACAGAGGTTATACCTGCCTACCCCTACTAATTCTTCAAACCTAGCTTAAAAGTCACATCTTCTGGTAGGCCTTTCTTGGCCCTCAGTTTTGTTTATAGCTTCTTACCCTCCAGAGCAACATCTGCTTGCTGGTGGTGCTCTTCTCCTTCTTTCTTCCTCTTCCTCTCCTCTTCCTCCTCCTCCTCCTTCTTCATACACATGACATCTGTAATTACTTGTTCACTGCTGTTTTCTCAATACACTGTAAACTCCAAAATGACAGGTACCATGTCTGCCTTGTTCACTGCCTGAGTCCCGGCACCAAACACAGTGCCTGACACAAAGTAGACACTTCTTACATAATTACATTAAATTGGATTGATGGTCACTCTAACTATGGTTTTATGAGCCATAAAGGAGAAAAAGAAAATGAAAACAATGTTCCAAATTAATACTGTTGGCTCCATCACTTGCAACTAGAATTTGCAAAAGATTACGTAAGTGCTGAGGGGATGTCCAACAATTACATGATTGGGGTTAAAAGTCTTTGGATGAGGTAAATGGTGAGTGATAAAGTTTTGAAGGGCTGGGCATGGTGGCTCACCCCTGTAATCCCAGCACTTTGGGAGGCCAAGGCAGGAGGATTGATTGAGGCCAGGAGTTGGAGACCAGCCTGGGCAACATAGCAAGACCCCGTCTCTATGAAAAATAAATAAATTAGCCAGGTGTGGTGGCACACAGCTATGGTCCTAGCTACTTCCGAGGCTGATGTTGGAGGATGGCTTGAGCCTGGGACATCAGGGCTTCAGTGAGCTATGTTTGTGCCACTGCACTCCAACCTGGATGACAGAGCAAGACCTTGTCTCAAATAAAAAAATAAAAAATAAAAAATGAAAGAAAATTTTGAGAAGACAGTTACTTCGTTTGCTACCAAAACAATGGGATAACATTTTTAAAAAGAAAGATTGTATTCAATACATTGAGGAAATGCTTACCATATGCCAAATACTGAGTATACAACTGTGAATAAGACATGGTCCTTGTCTTAAGGAGTTGAATCCCTTGTGTTAGGGAAGCAGGAGCCTAGGAGAGCCAGAGTGGCACCACTTTAAAAATCAACTCCATCTGGAGACTAACAAGGCACATTCCTTTTCGGGCACAACCCATAATCATAACACGTTTATAGTTGAGGAAACAGCCTAAAGATACCTACAAGGACACACTCCTGCAAAAGCAGAAAGCCCAGATGTCCCAATACCCATAACAATATATGTTTTCAAGATAATTACAGTTAAGCTTTGATGTATTCACACACTAGAATATCAAGGACAGTTATCTTTAAATCAATAGAATAATTTGTAATGCTGTCTGCTCACCTACATGTAGACACAGCTTAGCTTTTTACATAGATAAGACTTCTGTATAAGGAAAGCTTAAAGACAAGACATGCCTCCTCTTGCTCTCTGGGGATGCCCTACTTTGTAATGGAGTGGCTTTTAATAAACTCTCTTCTCACTGCACTCTGCTACTAGCCTTGAATTCCTTTTTGCATGAGATCTCAGAACCCTCTCTTGAGCTCTTTTTCGACAACTTGGAAAAGGCATTGTGAATAGATAATTATAGTACAAATTGGTAAGTGACTGCTACAACAAAGGTGGAATTATGAAAACTTGAGAAAAAAAAGATGATTAATCTGAGGTCTCAAAGCATGGGTAGTTGAGGAAAGCTGGGCAGGACTTTTTCTGGCATTGAGAATGGCACTTAAGACACAGATCTAGCCTGGTGTGCCACACTAGGCTAACAGTGAAAACTCAAAAGCTTAAGCAAGAAAGAGATCAGATGTGCTTGTTTGTTTCAAGATAACTAGATCTTTGTGTGGGGAGAAAAATCAAAAGTCACACATTCCTAAATTCCTCACATACATTTTCTGGGCTTGGATTCAGACTCTGCTAGTCACTAGCTGTGACCACCTCCCTGTGCATGAGTTTTCTTGTCTGTAAAATGGGGCTAAACAAATAGTATCTTAGCTGGGTGTGGTGGCTCACGCCTGTAATCTTGGCACCTCGGGAGGCCGAGGCGGGCTGATCGCCTCAGCTCAGGAGTTGGAGACCAGCCTGGCCAACAGAGTGAAACCCGGTCTCTACTAAAATACAAAAATTAGCCAGGCGTAGCAGCCTTCGCCTGTAGTCCCAGCCACTCAGGAGGCTGAGGCAGGAGAATCACTTGATCCTGGGAGGCGGAGGTTGCAGTGAGCCGAGATCAGGCCACTGCACTCCAGCCTGGGTGAAAGAGCGAGACTCCATCTCCAAAAACAAACAAACAAGTAGTATCTCCCTAAAAGTGTTGTCAGGAAGCCAAGACGAGCTAATATATGAAAAGTATTTAGAACGCTACCCGTACTGTATGTGTGAGCTCTTGTATGAAAGTATTTCTCATGTACCTGCTTGATAGCATTATGGCTTTCTGCCAGTAAGCAGCTGATTTTGTCTCATATTTCACAGCTTTTGCTTCAGGTCTCAATGACAGATTTCTGTTTTTGAATAAATGAACCATGGCGAGATTCAAAAATATTTAAGCAATGCTTATATAACATTTAATTCAGTTCAGAAGATATAGGCATTCAGAGTGTGCTCTGCGGTAGGTATTACAAATGCTCTTTTCGCCCCAAATTCAGAAGTGGATCTTGAACTGCCTAAAGGATTGAGACCTGACATTGTAAGAATGACTTTGTGAAGATAAAAACATGAAGAAAGTTGCTTTCCAGAGATTAAAAAATTATCTACTTAATAAGAAAAATTCCTTTAATGATAATCTTGAGTACAGAGTAAGCAGGTAACAACCATCCTGGTGATAACCGTATTCCCATCTGTAAGAGTCAGTTGGCCGGGCTTAGTGGTTCATGCCTGTAATCCTAGCACTTTGGAAGGCTCAGGTGGGAGGATCACTTGAGGTCAGGAGTTTGAGACCAGCCTCGCCAACATGGCGAAACACTGTCTCTACTAAAAATACAAAAATTAGCCAGCATGGTGGCACGCGCCTCTAGTCCCAGCTACCCGGGAGGCTGAGGCTCGAGAATCGCTTGAAGCTAGGAGGCGGAGGTTGCAGTGAGCTGAGATTGCACCACTGCACTCCAGCCTGGGCCACAGAGCAAGACTCTGTCACAAAAATAAAATAAAATTTAAAAATAATAAAAGAGTCAGCTGCTCCTCTATTATTTTAACAAAACAGAACTCACAGATACCAATAAGCAGTTTATTGAAGAATTCTCTTCAGGAAATGATTTCCCATACATTGAACTGATTCTCTTTTCTTGAGTCCTTTTAAATTTGATGTACAGTTCAGACAGCCAAACTTACTGGTAACAGTGAGGAATATTGTAGAGGAAAGAATAAAAGTCTTGGAAAGCAAGGCAGTTATTGATAATTATGCATACTGGGGAACCACAAGATTTGGAGACCAGGACTTTGACTTTTGGTTTCATCATTACGATTTAATCACAGCTGTGATTTAGTCAAGCCATTTAACCTCTTTAATTTTCATTTTCCTCATTTTAAAAATCAAAGTTGTTTTGAGGGTCAAATGAACGCCTGTGCAGGTGTTTTACCAAATAATTATTTTATTAGCAGATAAAACATAATATTGGGGTGAAAAGTTATGAGAGGTGCCATGTTTTTTTAAACCCTGCCAAGTATCTGATATAGAATTGCAAAGGATGTTAGACTTCATGAAGAAATTGCCTTCTCCCCACAGAGGCAGAGTGACTTGTAACATCTGTAAAAGGTCACAAGCTGGTTAGCGGTAGCCAGAATCTAGGTCTCCTAACTCTAGTTGCCTAGTCTTACTTTTATACGCCAGTGTTGTTCATCATTCATTAAATACATGTTATGGAGGATAAATTAAGGGCAGAGCATTGTGCTAGGTGCTGTGGGTGATCTTATCAGACACAGATCCTTCCCTTAGGGAATCTAGAGATTAAAAAGTATGAATAAACAGTTATGTGACTTGGTGAAGGTCAGTGGCGATTTGGTGGAAGAGGTGACAAAGCAGCCACGCTCCAAAAGGCAGAAGGGATTTGCACCTATTATCATAGGGGTTAAAGAAGGCAGTCCAAAGTTAAGAATGAGAGTTAAGGATGAGCAAAGACATTGAAGTCTTAAGCCTCAATAAATTTTAGGTAAGTTTCATCGTAGTATAATAAGGGCTCTCTCACTCTAAGACTTTTGCACACTTTTGCTCCCTCGGACTGCTTGTCCTGGACACCGTGTAACCTCCCCCTGGGCGCCTCACCAGACTCCTCCAGGCCGAGGGAAGGACCACCTCGTTTCCATGGCTCCCTCTCTAACAACCCCCTTCTCAGGACACCTGTGACACAACTATTTGACTTCCTTGCCTCCCAGCCCCCACCCCCACGTTTCTAGTCTTGAGAGAACAGGGGCTGGGCGCATCCGTATGTCTCTAGCCTGAGCACCTGGAGCGTCCTCTCCTTTTCTTCTTAAGGCAAACGACTACTCAATTCTTCCAGCTTCAGCTGGAACGTCAGGCTCTCCACGCACTCATGGCCCTCCCTTCCGCCCTCTCTACATCCACAGGGCAGGGAAGCTGTGTCTGATTCCTCTTTCGGACTCCAGGTACTGACACATCATAAGCGCTCAGTAAGTGCTAGCGGAATGTATAGAAACGTTCAGACCCGAGGCAGCGGATCACCCCAGGCTTCTCCTCAAAGCCAGCACACCTCAGTCCAGGGAGGGCGCAGGAGCTGGGGCTGCTACGGTGAACCAACCCCGACCCCGACGCCGATCCCGGCCCCAGAGCGCCTCCTAGGCGACCACCGGCCCCACCCACGCCGAAGCCGGCCCCCGCCCATCCCCACGCCCCAACCGACACCACGCAACATCGCCCTAGCGCCTTTCGGGGCGTCGCCGCGCAGGTTGCGCCGCCTCCGATTGGCCAAACGCGGCATAGCGCCATCTCGGCCTACCGCGCGGTGCGGGCCCTCATTGGCCGGCGGCGGCAGGAGCAGGGGTGGGGGGCGGGGCCAGCACGCGGGGCGCGCGGGACGGGCGGACTCGCGCCTGAGCCCCGCCTCTGGTACCTCGTCTGGGCCGAGCCCGCCCAGGCGGCTAAGACGCGTGGGGCCCGGCGGCGAGCGGGGGCGCGCGACGGTTACTCTGGTTACTGGGGCCGCGCAGCGCTGGGGAGAGCCGCCGCCTGCGAGGGATGCTGGTGAGGAGGTCGTCGGGAGCCGCCGCCGCCGTCTGAGGGAGGTACCCTGGAAACAGCCTTTCGTAGGTGGGGAAGCGCAGTCGCGGTGGGCGCGTCTAGGGGGCCAGCGAAGCGGGAGGCCTCTAAGTCGCGAGGTTGGGGCTGCACTGCCCTGGAGCCGCACTCTTGAGTCCGAGGCCATCTTTTGTTGGAGAAGGCGTCGGCGTCGGCGTTTTTTCGAGGTTGGGCTGTACAGTGTCTCCGTCCGCGGAAAAAGAAGCCTCTGAGCCCGCGCCGGCCCGCAGTCCCCGTGCCTTCCGGCCGCTGCTCGCCATCGCTGTCGCCAGAGGCGAGGCCACGTTTCCCCCAGTGCCGAGGTGTCTTTGTGATCTTCGCTCCACTCCCATTCCCTTCTGAAAGGGCACCTGCTCTTGGTGAGAAAAGAAATTATAGCACGAAGAGCCAGTATCAGAAGAGTATCCATCACCCGCAGCAACCGCTCAGGGAACACCATCAAAAAAGAAAAAAAGGGCATATCTGGATTGCCTGGGCGAGGAGGAGCAAGTCTGCTCGGGAGCTGTTGCAGCAGGCGATTTTTAAATACTGCTTTCTACGTCCTATACAACTTGGCTTCACATACTTTTACACTAACTTTATATGATTTTTAAAAACTGGTCTGATCGGACTTCTCGTCCTGGGACACTGTTTACTGGAGTCTGGCCGGCTCCCCGTGCTCCTCTTGGTACCGCATTTTGGGGAGAACCTTAAACCCACCCGAGCAGAGAATCTCCGCCTTGACCGGTGCCATCAAAGAAGCCTTGGAACCATGTGGACTTTTCTGGGCATTGCCACTTTCACCTATTTTTATAAGAAGTTCGGGGACTTCATCACTTTGGCCAACAGGGAGGTCCTGTTGTGCGTGCTGGTGTTCCTCTCGCTGGGCCTGGTGCTCTCCTACCGCTGTCGCCACCGAAACGGAGGTCTCCTCGGGCGCCAGCAGAGCGGCTCCCAGTTCGCCCTCTTCTCGGATATTCTCTCAGGCCTGCCTTTCATTGGCTTCTTCTGGGCCAAGTCCCCCCCTGAATCAGAAAATAAGGAGCAGCTCGAGGCCAGGAGGGTAGGTTGATTTCAAAGCGGGCAGATGAATGAGTGTCTTATTTAGGAGTAGGATTGGGTTCACTCAAATGTAAGTTTTATTTGAATTGCAAAAGGCGGCAGGTTAGATGCTTGTATAAATTCTCATGTTATTTTTTATTTTAAACTCTTTGCTATGCCTTGGTTACATCTTTGACCTTCTTAAGAATGAGTGAAAACATTTGTTTCATTTAGCATTGGTTGAGCCTCAGATGGTGGTTGGATATTTGATTATGAAAGATGGAACGAAATGTTAGAATTTCATTTTGAAGGAGAAGAACAACCACTTTTCATGATGAAAAAGTTTTTAAAAAATTCTTGGGTAAGGATTGGATTTCTGCCTGAGGAAGAAAGAAACGTGCTGCGGGTAAGTCCACTGCTTGTAAGAAGTGACAGCTGACTGGGGAAAGTGACAGAACAGTTTGAAAAGCAGGCAGGAGAATTCTCAACATTTTGAGGCGTTGGGCTCAAAGTCCTCCTCCCCCGAATATTGGAGCATTGAGTAAATGCTTGTAGTAATGTCCTAACATAAAGGCCAGGTCTTCAAATAAGGGTGTAGTTGGGATTCCTGCAAAGGGAGCAGAGGCGGCCAGTGGGAGAAGATGAGGGGGAAGAGTTTAGGCCACATCATTTAGGGCATGTTGGCAATGAGTGTTTGGGCTTTTTCCCAAGAGTTCTCCCAAGAGCACTGGAGGATTTTAAGTATGGGAGTAACTTTATTTGATGTTTACTTTTTAGAAAATTTTTGTTTTTTTGAGACAAAGTCTCGCTCTGTCACCCAGGCTGGAATGCAGTGGCGTTATCTCGGCTCACTACAACCTCCGCCTCCTTGGTTCAAGGGATTCTCGTGCCTCAGCCTCCCAAGTAGCTGGGATTACAGGTGCACGCCACCACTCCTGGCTAATTTTATTTTTTGTATTTTTGTGGAGACAGGTTTCACCATGTTGGCCAGGCTGGTCTCGAACTCCTGACCTTAAGTGATCCGCCCGCCTCAGCCTCCCAAAGTGCTGAGATTACAGACGTGAGCCACCGCGCCCGGCCTGACTTTTACCTTTTAAAAAGAACATTGCAGTTGCTGTATGGAGAATGGGTTGTAGGCGTACAAGAATGGAAGCAGGGCTATCAGGCAAGAGACTATAGCAGTAAACCCACACTTGCTTTTTAAATTTTTGCGCCACCATTTCTGAATGTGAGATCTTTGGCAAATTGCTTAATTTCTGTGAGAATCTGTTACCTTTCCCATTAGACGGGAATGGCACCACCCTTGCTGGTAGTTAATACCTAGTCTATAACCGCCTGATAATAGTAGCTGTTAATATTAGCCTAGAGGTAATATACATCTCTTAGGATGAGCCTTATGAATAGCGCTGAGTTCAGTGACATGGTGCATGGGTTTGAGGAATGGGAAAGGAGGGAGAGAGAATCCTTAATGTTTAATTTGAACTCCTTCCTATTGTGGTCTGAAATAATTTCCCTTAAGGTCACTGAGCTCTAGTTCAGGTGGCTGGAATGCTGTTCCTGTTTTCATGCTGTGCAGAGAAATTTTGGAGTAGGAAAATTGGGTTACCAGCAATCAATATTGGTTCCATTTTGTGAACGCCCCAGGCTTTCTCTTTATTTTTTTGTGAACCAGGGAGTTGTTAGATTGTGATCTATTGAGGACTAAGTTCCCATTAGTGCTTACTCTACTGATCAGGCTCTGCAAGGCCTGATTTCCTCCAGAGCTCTCTCCTCTCAGGGTGTGTGTGTGTGTGTGTGTGTGTGTGTATAAAACAGGAAAAACTTATGAAGAAGCACATTTTTGGTTAAGATGACAAAAGGGGCTTGTCTTGCCCCCTACAGTAATTTAAATATAGTCAGTTCTGGCCATTAAGACATACTAATGAGAAGAGTAGAGTATTGACATCTTCCCATAGTAAAGGACAGAAAAGTATTTTTCTAAGAGAAATTTAAAAAAAAAGAACAGACAAATTCCCAGTCCACTATAGAGGTAAAAGAATGCTGGGTGGATATTAGAATCACAGAGTAAAGTTCTAAAGGATTTTAGGCTTCATCTTCCTTTTTGCTTGATTATTTTTTAAAAACCCCTTCAAATGGCATTTAGTCTTACCTTAATCATTAAGGTCAGAGAACTTAAGGAAGGTGGTTCCATGCAATTCTGTATCTGAAATGTATTCAAATGTGTGAATCCACCTACCAAGAAGAAATACTACAAAATTGAATTGTTCATTTTAAAAAGCCAGTGTGCACTATTGTTCTTAGTGGTTATAAATCTCTCAAAACAAGAGTTTGCATCTTTTTATGATCAAAGTTAAAGTTTTGCTGTCAGTTCGGCCAGTGATAGGTTTAATGTTTTTCCTTGTTCCTTTTTTGGGGACCAAATGTTTGACTAGGATCTCTTAGAGTATCAGGATGGGGAAAAAGGGATAAATTAAATATGTGCTTATATGTTAAGGACCAAAATTGTAAACAAGTCAAATCTAAGGGTCAGCATGAGTTATTTGTTCTCTTGTAATTTTGTTTAGATAATCTTCAATTAATAGATTGGTAGGCAGGATTTAACAATCCTTTTGTCATATAAAAGTGATATTAAGATAGATTTTTCAAATGAAAATCCAGAAAGAGAAAATAAAGATGAATAATGAAAATATCTAAGGCCGCGCGTGGTGGCTCACGCCTGTAATCCCAGCACTTTGGGAGGCTGAGGCAGGCGGATCACCTGAGGTCAGGAGTTCAAGACCAGCCTGACCAACATGGAGAAACCCAGTCTCTACTAAAAATTAGCTGGCCATGGTTGCACATGCCTATAATCCCAGCTACTCGGGAGGCTGAGGCAGGAGAATCGCTTGAATCCAGGAGGCGGAGGTTGCAGTGATCCGAGATTGCGCCATTGCACTCCAGCCTGGGCAACAAGAGCAAAACTCAGTCTCAAATAAACAAACAAACAAAAAAAACAAACAAAAAAAAGAAAATGTCTAAAAGGTGTTGGATAGTTTGTAACACGAAGTCAAATCAGAAGTTGTAAGTGATTTGCATCTTGTCAATTCCCAGGATATATTTGAAGAATTTAGTTATTAATGGTACAGTTTGCCCTATGAGTCGTCTTTGAAGCCCCTTATGAGCATTTATTATATTCGGCCCAGTGTGGATTTCTAAATATGTCTGTATAACATTTTCCAAATATCACATTTAGAAAACAGTAAATATTTAATTTTACTGGGATAATATGACACACTTTTATTTAACGAATATTTTGATATCATTGATTTTTATATATTATCTAGATTTTAAAATGTAACAATTTGTTTGGTTTGATAATATTTAGTATCTAGCTTTAGCCTAGGATGCAAAAGTCCAGTGTGTCCACATAGCAGTAGCATGATTTGAATCTAACAAATCTGGATACATAGTTTACCTTTCTTTTTTTTAAACAGCGCAGAAAAGGAACCAATATTTCAGAAACAAGCTTAATAGGAGCAGCTGCCTGTACATCAACATCTTCTCAGAATGACCCGGAAGTTATCATCGTGGGAGCTGGCGTGCTTGGCTCTGCTTTGGCAGCCGTGCTTTCCAGAGATGGAAGAAAGGTGGCAGTCATCGAGAGAGACTTAAAAGAGCCTGACAGAATAGTTGGAGAATTCCTGCAGCCGGGTGGTTATCATGTTCTCAAAGACCTTGGTCTTGGAGGTACGTTCATATTGATTTTCAGGAGAGTTACATGGTATAAACAAGCACTCTTCATTTAGACCATCCTATGACCAGTAAGAAGGTATTCCATTTTACTTTCATTTATAAAATTTTCTATACTCATTTACCAACAAATTTGCATGAAAATGAGAGCAAAGGATAAAATAAGCATTTAATAGTATGATTAGATGTGAATTAGACTTAATGAGATATAATAAAATGGCCAAAAGATTGTAATGGTCAAAATTAAGGACTGGAAAATCCTAGAATGAGGGCATTAAATTTTGTGAAAGGCAAAGGGAACTGTCATTTGTAGAGGGTATGTTGTATACTTGTTAAGGTGTTATTACGTAGAATCTTTTATTTAAGCACCATTCATCCATTCAACCAGTGCTTTTTAAGCACTGGCTATTCATTTAGGAAATATTTATGCACTGTCTACTTTGTGTGGGGATGGGGTGGTGGGGTGGGGTGGGGTGGGGAAGGTGGGAGAGAGACAAAGAAGCAAGCCCTCCCCTGTCTTTTTTTCCAAGGGCACTAATCCTATCATGAGAGTCTACCCTCATGGCCTAATCACCTCTTAAAGGCTCCATCTCCAAATATCATCACATTGGGGATTAGAGTTTTAGCTTAGGAATTTTGGGAGGACACAGACATCCAGTCAATACCATAATTGAACATTTTATGTCACTAATATATATACTAGAGTCCACTTTTTCACTTGACAGAAACATATTTCGAATACTGTTAACCATTGTTTATCATTATCATTTTAAGCCCGAGCATAGTTGTTTTTCAGTTGACTTCATAATGTACTTGACTTTTCAAACTTAGATGAATGTTTAGGTTATTTTCAGTTATCCTTTTTTAGATAACCCTATAGTGAACCTATTCTTGCATGTAACTTTAAAGATTATTAAATATTATATCTTTAGGATGAATTTCTTACATGGATTTCCAAGAGTAAGATTATTACATCGAAGGATGCTAATTTCTTCATGGTTCTTGATAATTATTTTTATATTTTCTAAAATATAATATTAGTTCATAGTATCACCAGTAATATATGAATTTATCAGTTTTATCATAATCTCGTCAGTGATTTTGATGGTGTCCTATTGTTTCAATTTTTACTTAATTTTTTTTATCGTTTGAACATTTTTTCTGATTTGTTCACTGTTTCTATATTGCTTTATATGAATCATCCATACATGTTTTTGTCCATTACTATTGGCATCTTAATATTTTTCCAGTGGTTTTTAATGAGTAAATTTTATTATATATACATGTATTAATCTTTTGTTCTATTTCATATGTCTTTCCCCAAGTATTGTTTTAGTTTTTATTTTTAAAATTAATTTTTTAACTTTCTAATTTTCAGTTGGCACTTTAAAAATGTTATATTTTCTATTGAAAGTTTTTTCTTTTTCAACTGCTTTTGCTGCTTTAGATTTAAGAAAGCAATTTTTACATGATTCTGATGAATTCAGTGTTTTGTTTGCTGCCATTTAAATTATTTGATGTACAAAAAAGTTCTTTGCAGTGTGTCCTGAGTCAATTTTGATGGATAGTATGTAATCATCAACAGTTGGGGGATAACTCTACCCTCTCCATTTGGTTTGGAAAATCCATTTTTCATATATTCAGTCATTATATATAAATTGGGGTTTTTTTTTGAGTTTCCATACTGGTTTTATTTTCTTTTTATTTCTTTTTGGTGACAGATCTACATATTGATACATTGAAAGAAGTGTTAAGAAGGACTGAATGTGTTCCTATGTCTTTATGGCAGAACAGGTTTACTCAGGAGAGGATTATGGTTTATTTCATGTTGCATTTTCTTTCTGAAGTGAAGTGGAATTACAGACCTGAAATAGTTATGTTGTTATCTTTAAATGATATTACAGATTTGCTAAGACTCTCATTGACTTCCAGAAGCATCATGGTTTCTGAAATAGTTACATTAGTTTTGTTCAGTTCTCCAGATTTGAAGGCAGAGACTCATTTTTGATGTGCGTGTGTCCTCTTTGGTTCTTAGTTTAATGCTGGGTGTGTTAACAGAATTGATTGTTTTGAACTCGATTGCTTTGCAGATACAGTGGAAGGTCTTGATGCCCAGGTTGTAAATGGTTACATGATTCATGATCAGGAAGCCAAATCAGAGGTTCAGATTCCTTACCCCCTGTCAGAAAACAATCAAGTGCAGAGTGGAAGAGCTTTCCATCACGGAAGATTCATCATGAGTCTCCGGAAAGCAGCTATGGCAGAGCCCAAGTAAGACCACAGTTTCAAATATATAATTACTAAAGAATCAACACATTTAAATTTGACCTTTGTACAAATAAGATTTTATAGATTTTAATGAATTTTTGGGGCATAGTCTAGAACATATGTATATTAAAATAAACTGTCAGAAGAGTGTTAGATATTCAGTGCTTTTGTTAAGAATATCATATAGAGAATTTTCCTTTGACATGGAACTATGAAGAGTTCTCCTTTGACTAAATGAAAATTACATAATTTTTATGTGATTGGAATTTAGAGGATATATTTGTAACTAAGGCGTATGTCCATTTGTGCACATTTTGGAGTTTGGGTTTGTGGTTATGATACTTTCTATTAGAAGTCAGGATACAAAACTGCAAGGAGAAACCCATTTCATTCTCACTAAAGACCCAGTCTGTTAGGACTGGCTTCTTCTCTTGTTTATTAACTTATATTTACCAATAACCTTTAAAACACTAACTGAAGAAGTTTTAAGCATGAGAACCCTCATGTGACTGACACAGACTAAAGTATTGACAGAGCAAGTGAAGAAGTCAGTGGACTTATCCTTCGGACTAAAAAGACTTGATATCCATGGAAGAAGAGTATGTTCACTGTATGAAAATGGAAAAATCAGCCAGGCGCAGTGGCTCATGCCTGTAATCCCAGCACTTTGGGAGGCTGAGGCAGGCAGATCACGAGGTCAGGAGTTCGAGACCAGCCTGGCCAATATGGTGAAACCCCATCTCTACTAAAAATAAAAAAAATTAGCCAGGCGTGGTAGCACGCACCTGCAGTCCCAACTACTTGGGAGGCTGAGGCAGGAGAATTGCTTGAACCCAGGAGGTGGAGGTTGCAGTGAGCTGAGATAGCGCCACTGCACTCCAGCCTGGGTGACAGAGCAAGACTCTGTCTGAAAATGAAATATACTCCCAAATGTAAAGATTATAAAAATTACCTGTGATCTTTTTTTCTGACTAGAAATAATTAAGTCTTTTTTTCTCGCTCTGTCACCCAGGCTGGAGTGTAGTGTTGCAATCTCAGCTCACTGCAACCTCTGCCTCCCGGGTTCACGCAATTCTTCTGCCTCAGCCTCCCGAGTAGCTGGGATTACAGGCACATGTCACCACGCCTGGCTAATTTTTGTATTTTTAGTAGAGACGGAGTTTCACCATGTTGGCCAGGATGGCCTTGATCTCCTGACCTTGTGATCCGCCCACCTTGGCCTCCCAAAGTGCTGGGATTACAGGTGTGAGCCACCACGCCCGGCCAGAAATAATTACTCTTAACAGTTTGCAGGATGCATTCCAATTCTTGTTTTCCCCTCTGTGTATGAATGTATGAGGGTATGTAAAGTTTCTCTGCCTGTATTTTATTTTTTAACAAATTAAGATAAAAATCCAATGTTACTTTTTAAGATATTTTTAAAATCATTACATTAGTAATATGTATTAAATGTTGATAAATTAGAAAATAAAAACCACACATTGGACACGTGTTTGCACACACATGCATGTCCAGTTTATATGGATAAACTGGAGATAAGGAATTTATATTTAATTTAAATTGCTGAAGTGTGCTGCTTTAGAAATGTATTTTTTTTTTTATTCTTTAGTGCAAAGTTTATTGAAGGTGTTGTGTTACAGTTATTAGAGGAAGATGATATTGTGATGGGAGTTCAGTACAAGGATAAAGAGACTGGAGATATCAAGGTGAGAAATGCCAAATGTCACCTCTTCCTAAGAGATGTTGTTTTTCCTGCCTTTTCACTTACCCCTTTAAAAAAGTAGGCTTACCAGTTTACATGTTGAGTAGCTCTTATCTGAAATGCTAGGGATCAGAAGTGTTTCAGATTTTTGATTTTTTTCAGATGTTTGCATTATACTTAACAGTTGAGCATCTCTAATCTGAAAATCTGAAATTTGAAATGATCCAATGAGTATTTTCTTTGTCACATTGCTGCTCAAAAAGTTTTCGAGTTCAGATTTTTGGATTAGAGATACTCAGCCTGTGTTATTTATCAGATGGACTGAGTTCTTTCTAAGCCCTATGCAACAGGATGGGTTTCAGATTGCAACACATTGCTCTTTAGAGGACCTCAGAATGCTATGCAAAAACTTTTTAAACAGAACTAATATGAATAGTTTTTGAAACTGAGTAATATACATCAGCAGAGAAGCAGAGGGGAACTAGCAGGGGAAAGAAGGTAAGATTCAACAAAATAAATGATTCAGGTAAACTGAGCAATTTAACTCAGGCAACAGTAAGAGAATCTTTTTAAAAACAATTTATCCTTTTATTTTATTTTATTTTATATTATATTTAATTTCATTTCATTTATTTTTATTTTTATTTTATTTTTTGAGATGGAGTTTCACTCTTGTTGCCCAGGTTGGAGTGCAATGGCGCGATCTCGGCTCACTGCAACCTCCACCTCCTGGGTTCAAGCGATTCTCCTGCCTCAGCCTCCTGAGTAGCTGGGATTACAGACATGCTTCACCGCATCTGCCTAATTTTGTATTTTTAGTAGAGACGGGGTTTCTCCATGTTGGTCAGGCTGCTCTTGAACTTCCAACCTCAGGTGATCTGCCCACCTCAGCCTCCCAAAGTGCTGGGATTACAGGTGTGAGCCACTGCGCCCGGCCAATTTTTCCTTTTTTAAAAAAAAATTTATCATAGTAAAAAACATGTAATTCTGGACTGCTCCCCATAGGGTTACTACCTCTTAGAAATTGTACTCTAATGAAGGTGACTGGAATGTTCTCTCTGCTCATATTGTAGTATTATAAATACATGTAGTCATTTGTACAAAAATTCATCTAAGCCCTAGCTGCTGACTAAAAGCACTATATGAAGTTAGAAAATTTTAGAATGAAAGAATCTGGCTAGTCCCTGGAATTTGTAATGAGAGTCACTGCTCTGTGTTACATGCCTGCCTTGTAGTTGTTTCCCCCATCGTCTGTCAAAGTGGAGAGTAATCCCAGATGGTTTGCATGGGAGGGCTACAAAGGGAGATGATCCTCAGGGACTCAGAGGAAGTGTCTAAACACTGCTCATGCGTTATCTGAAGCCCACATAACAGTTTCTTCAATAGTATTATCTTCAACTACTCTCTATAATGCTATCTGATAATATATCTAAATCTCTTCCGCACATTTTTTAAGAATGGCTTTTTTTTACTGTGTGTTTCTAACTACTAAACTGAGTAGTCTTCATTTCTGTTATAGGAACTCCATGCTCCATTGACTGTTGTTGCAGATGGGCTTTTCTCCAAGTTCAGGAAAAGCCTGGTCTCCAATAAAGTTTCTGTATCATCTCATTTTGTTGGCTTTCTTATGAAGGTACTGTAGGAGTGTGTTATTGTAATTTCAATAAAAGAAACTTGAAATTTGAAAATTATTAAAACATTTTCTTTTTATTTTTTTAGAATGCACCACAGTTTAAAGCAAATCATGCTGAACTTATTTTAGCTAACCCGAGTCCAGTTCTCATCTACCAGATTTCATCCAGTGAAACTCGAGTACTTGTTGATGTTAGAGGAGAAATGCCAAGGAATTTAAGAGAATACATGGTTGAAAAAATTTACCCACAAATACCTGGTAAGAAATAGCATCTTCAGTTCTTATAAAAGCTGTGTCTAAAATAGGCCAGAGATAAGGATGGCAGGTGAAACATTCATCCAGTCAACCAGATAGTCTGGAACTGAACTATTTAAACTAGCACATAAAAAAAGCAAAACAAACTCCCAAATTAAAAAAAAAAGTTTCGGGCTGGGCACAGTGGCTCATGCCTGTAATCCCAGCACTTTGGCGGCTGAGGTGGGCAGATCACCTGAGGTTGGGAGTTCAAGACCAGCCTGACCAACATGGAGAAACCTCGTCTCTACTAAAAATACAAAATTAGCCAGGTGTGGTGGCACATGCCTGTAATCCCAGCTACTCAGGAGGCTGAGGCAGAAGAATCACTTGAACCTGGGCGGCAGAGGTTGCAGTGAGCCGAGATCGCGCCATTGCACTCCAGCCTGGGCAACAAGAGCGAAACTCCGTCTCAAAAAAAAAAAAGTTTTGATTTGTTTTTGTCACATAATAGCATAATTTTTAGAAAAATTGTTTTTATTGGCGTATATGGTATTTTTAAAGGTAGTCTCTGGACAGGAATCTGTCTCTGAATTCTTTAAATATCTCTTATACCTAAATATTTTTGTGCTTGGTTTTTGTAGTAATGATAGCTACCATTTCCTGAATGCTTACTATAAAGTGTTTAGCAAACATAATTTCATTTAATCTATGTAACCACTCTGTGAGGTAGGCATTATCATTATTCTCATTTTACAGATGGGAGAACTAAGGTTCAGAGAGATTAGTTAGCTCCTGCAAGTATAAACTATTAGTAGTGGCAGAACCACCAGGGTTGATATCAGGTCTGTCTAGCTCATATGTGCCTGTTTGAATAGACATGTCCTGTCCGCAGAATGTGAGAATTGTAAGGGATCTTCAGGATCATGTTAGTTTTGAGTTGAATATAAAGGCTTCATGAGATTTAGATAGCTTTGTGAAAACATTAATAAAAATTACTTTTTCACAAATCTAAAGTTTTCATGGTACAGTTTTTAGGATCTTTTTTTTGAGAATGCGATGATATAGGAAAGAAAGGTAAAAAAAATTTAAGAATTTTGATAAAATTGAAGGGAAACCCTGATTGTCAATTATGATATGATTAGAGTAATAGGAAACTATTTTTGGTATGAGTACATTCTGTTTAAATATTCCATTTTTTTCACGTTATTTTTTAAACTAAGTGAAACCACTTTAGTAACAAATTATTAACAGAAATGAAGTGAAATGAAGTGGACAAACTTAGATTTTAAATAATGTCATTTTCAACATGTACATGGAAACATTTCAATAAATTTTCATTTAGTTAAGCCACTTTTGAAGCTTTAAGATGGGGAAATTATGAATATTTATGAAAAGGGTCATCCATTACCTGATATTTTTAGCATTTATTTTTCTTTTATTGTAAATGTGGTGGTTTTTCTTTTTTTTTCTTTTTTCCAATCCAGAGGTTAATTGGAGTAGACTGCCCTGAAATTATGGAGAGAAACCATTGGTAGGTTTATATTAATATTAGTTAGATTACCAAGATTCTACTCCTTAATATGAATGGAATAATTTTTAACAGAGGCTTCTTCTGCTCCTCTATTCCCAGATCACACTGGGAATTGTATGACAGCTCATTTTCTATGTAAGTAGCACAGAAATTTAAAGCTTGCTTGGAAGTATCTCAGAGATGAGCTGATCCAACCATTTCATTTTTATAGATGAAGAAATTGAAGCTCAGAGAGGTAGGGCTGGCCTCAAATTCTTTTTCTAGTGTACATACCCTCCTGCTGTTTGTGAATTGGTAGTGTATTTCATCTGATTACAAGAATATATTGATTATAATACATTAAATATTAAATATGACAGTAGTCTGTTAACATTTGGAAGAAAGGTAGGTGGTTTTCTCCCTGTTTCATTTCATCTGAATTTGCCTCATTGTTTTTTCATTCAGTTGTATGTATGTTTATATTAATGTTCTCTTAGATTCCTTAGTCGTTCCTTAGCATTAATAGCTAAGTGCTCAATAATTTTATTAATGAAATAATTAGTTCTTGATTTATCACAAGGGATATATGTAACAACCATAACAGATGTATAGTAGGTGTTTGTTTATACTTGATAAGACAATATGTGATACTTTGAAATTAAAGTGTTATAACCCATTTCTTTGGGTGGGTGGGATTTATTGCAGATCACCTGAAAGAACCATTCTTAGAAGCCACTGACAATTCTCGTCTGAGGTCCATGCCAGCAAGCTTCCTTCCTCCTTCATCAGTGAAGAAACGAGGTATTATTTTTTGGGCTTATTTTATAAAGGAATCAATATTCCAAATGACAAATACATGATTAAATTTATACTGTTAGGAATAACATCTGGGACAGATAGTTTGTTACTGTGGATTAGTGCATTATTAATACCAAAATTAGTTTTATGATCTATTTAGTTATTAACATTGAGTGTATAGAAGTACTGTGCTAGTCAGGGAAACAACAGGTAAAAAACTGACCTTGACCTAGAGAAGGCAATTTTCTACTTAGGAATGTAGACAGATAATTTTACAACACTGTTGATAAATTTTGTAATAAAACCCACAGATTCAGTGTCAAGGAGTGTGCAGAGCAGGGAGGGAAGCTTGTGAAATGGGAGGGGTAGTTAGGGAGGATGTTCAGGAAACAGTGGAAACAAAGGACCTTGGACCTGGAGGATGAGTGGGAGTTCATGAGGTGGACAGTAAGATGAGGAACTTCTAGGTAGATGGAATAACATTGCCAAGGGATGAGAAATGGTGGCACTTTCAAGGAACTCAAGCAGTTTCCTATGGCAGGAGCATAGGGTGGGTGTCAGAGTGGTAAACAGACCATTAACATTTAATCTTACAGACAATGGAAAGTCATTTGAAGTGTTTTCTTGTTACTAACTTTATTGATATGTAATTCACAAATCAGTTTGCCCATTTAAAGTGTACACTACAGTGATTTTTTTAGTATATTCACAGTGTGTGCATCACTACCACAATCAAATTTAGAACATTTTTATCTTGCCCAAAGAAACCCCGTACCCATTGGTATTCATTCCCCATTTCCTCCCAACACTCAGCCCTAGGCTACCCCTAATTTACTTTCTGTGTCTAGATTTGCCTATTTGGGATGTTTCCTAAAGGCATTGTATAGTAAAGCCCTTTGGAACTGGCTTTTCATTTAGCACAATGTTTTTGAGGTTCATTCATGTTGTGGCATGTTTCAGTTCTTCATTTGTTTTTATGGCCAAATAATCTTCCATTGTGTGGCTATATTACATTTTGTTTAGCTATTCATCAATTGATAGATATTTGGGTTGTTTCTACTTTTGGTTATTACAAGCAATGCTGCTATGAACATCTATGTGCGAGTTTTTGTGTGGACATATATTTTCATTTTTCTTGGGTATATACCCAAGAGTGGTATTCCTGGATTACATAGTAGTTCATGTTTAACTTTTTCAGGAGCTGCTAGACTTGTTTTCCAAAATAGCTGTCCCAGTTACATTTCCTTTCAGCAGTGTGTGAGTTCTAATTTCTCCATATCCTTGTCAGTGAACACTTGTATTATCATTGTGTGCATAGCCATCCTAGTAGGTGTGAACTAGGCCTTTTATCATTGTGTTTTGATTTGCATTTCTCTCATAGATAATGATGTTGAATATCTTTTCTTTTCTTTTTTTTTTTGAGACGGAGTCTCGCTCTGTCGCCCAGCCTGGAGTGCAGTGGCGCAATCTCGGCTCACTGCAAGCTCCGCCTCCCGGGTTCACCCCATTCTCCTGCCTCAGCCTCTCCGAGTAGCTGGGACTACAGGCGCCCACCACCACGCCCGGCTAATTTTTTTGTATTTTTTAGTAGAGATGGGGTTTCACCGTGGTCTCGATCTCCTGACCTCGTGATCCACCCTCCTCGGCCTCCCAAAGTGCTGGGATTACAAGCGTGAGCCACCGCGCTCGGCCTGAACATCTTTTCATATGCATATAGGCCATTTGTTGTTTGGAGAAATGTATATTTAGACTTTGCATATTTTTTTAATTGGGCAGATTTAAAATTTATTTATTGTTGAGTTTCAAGAGTCCTTTATATATTTTACATACAAGTCCCTTATTAGATATGTGATTTGCAAAATTTTTCTCATTCTGTGGGTTTTCTTTCCTTTCTTCTTGATGGTTTCCATTGAAGTACAAATGGTTTAAATTTTCATGTTTATTTTTTCTTTTGTTGCTTGTGCTTTCGATGTCATATTTAGGAAGGCTTTGTCCAATCTAAGGTCAAAAAGATTTACTCCTATATTTTCTTTTTCTTTTTCTTTCTTTTTTTTTTTTTTTTTTTTTGAGATGGAGTTTCGCTCTTGTCGCCCAGGCTGGAGTGTGATGGTGCGATCTTGGCTCACTGCAACCTCCGCCTCCCAAGTTCAAGCAATTCTCCTGCCTCAGCCTCCTGAGTAGCTGTGATTATAGGTGCTCGCCACCATGCCCAGCTAATTTGTGTATTTTTAGTGGAGACGGGGTTTCACCATGTTAGTCAGGGCTGGTCTCAAACTCCTGACCTCAAGTGATCCACCCACCTCAGCCTCCCAAAGTCCTGGGATTACAGGCGCGAGCCACCATGCCTGGCCCGTTACTCCTGTATTTTCTTCTAAGAGTTTTATAGTTTTACCTCTTAAATTTAGGTCTTTGATCTATTTTGAGTTGAATTTTGTGTTTGTTGAGAGGAAGTGGTCCAGCTTGATTTGTTTGTGTGTGGATATTCAGTTGTCCCAGTATCATTTGTTGAAAAGACTACTTGTTCCCCCGTGAATTTTCTTGCCATTGTGGTCAAAATTCCCTTGACTGAAAGGTAAGGGTTTCTTTCAACAATATTTTGTAATTTTCAGAGTGTAAGTTTTACATTTCTTTTGTTAAATTTATTCTTAAGTATTTTACCTTTTTTGATACTTTTGTAAATGGAATTGTCTTAAAGAGGCAGTGGCGTGATTAGACTTTTATTTCGGGAATATACTCTGACATTTTTGTGGAGGATGGTTTGGAGGAAAGTCCAGTAAAACATACACTAAGATTAATTATTCTGTCAGTGATGATAAAAGGCCAGAACTAGGGTTGTAAAATGAAAGGTAATGAATAAATTTGGGTAATATCTAGGACTAGGATGTAGAATGTACAAAACATGATGATTTGGATATTGTAATAAGAGAGTGAAATCTCTTGATGTAAATTCTAGGTTTCTGGCTTAGATAGTTTTGCCAGCCATTTGCTGACATAGGAACAGGAAAAGGAGTTAATTGGGTTTTCTTTCTTTTTTCTTAGTTTGTCTTAAAGGTTTGCTGATTTTATCTTTTCAAAGAACCAACTTTTCATTTTGTTATCTTTTGTATTTTTTTCATTTCATTTATTTTGGCTCTGATCTTTTATTATTTTCTACTAATTTGGGGTTTGGTTTGCTCTTGCTTTTCTGGTTGAGATGCACTGTTAGGTTGTTTATTTGATGTTTTCCTGCTTTTTTGATGTAGGCACTTACTGCTAAAAACTTTCCCTTTAAGTATTGCTTTTGCTGTGTCTCACAGGTTTTATATATTGTCTTTGCATTTTTATTTCTATCAAATTTTTATATTTACTTCTTAATTTCTTCATTGACCCACTGGTCATTCAAGAGCATATGGTTTAATTTCCATGTGTTTGTACAGTCTCCAAAGTTCCTCATAGTACTGATTTCTAGTTTTATTCCATTGTGGTTAGAGAAGATACTTGATATGATTTCAATTGTTTTTTGAATTTTTTAAGCCTCGTTTTGTGGCCTACCCATGATCTATCCTTGAGAATGATCCATTTGCTGAAGAGGAGAAGAATGTGTATTCTGCAGTTGTTGGATGAAATGTTCTGTGAAATTTGTTAGGTCTGTTTGGCCTGTAGTCCAGATGAAGTCTGATGTTTCTTTGTTGTTTATCTGTCTGGATGATCTATCATTGCTGAAGGTGGGGTGTTGAAGTCTCCAGCCATGATTGTGTTGGGGTCTATCTCCTTAGCTCTAATAATATTTCCTTTATATATCTGAGTGCTCCAGTATTGGGTGCATATATAATTGTTACATCCTCTTGCTGAATTGACTCCTTTATCATTATATAATGACCTTCTTTGCCTCTTTTTATAGTTTTTGTCTTGAAACCTATTTTACTGATGTAAATATCACTACTGCTCTTTTTTGTTTTCCATTTGCCTGGAATATCTTTTTCCATCTCTTCATTTTCAGTCTCTGTGTGTCTTTATAGGTGAAGTGTGTTTATTTTAGGCAACAGATCGTTGGTTCTTTTTTTAAATCCATTCAGCCACTTTATGCCTTTTGAGTGGAGTTTAGTCCATCTACATTGAATGTTATTATTGGTAAGTTCGTACTATTGCCATTTTGTTATTTGTTTTCTGATTGTTTTGCTGTCTTTTCTTCCTTCCCGTTTCCTTTTTGTGAAGGTAATTTTCTCTGGTAGTATGTTTTAATTTCTTGCTTTTAATTTTTTTGCCTACCTCTTGTAGGCTTTTGATTTGAAATTACCATGAAACTTGCAGATCATATTTTATAACCCATTATTTTAAACTGATGACGCAGACAAGCAGAGAAAACTAATAAAAACTCTGCACTTTATCCTCCTTGCTTTTTAACTTTTGTGAGTTTTGTACCTTCATGTAATTGCATACTGCTCGTTAATGTCCTTTCCTTTTAGATTGAAGAACTCACTTCGGCATTTCTTGTGGGAAAGTCTGGTGTTGATGAAGTCCCTCGGCTTTTGTTTGGGAAAGTCTTTATTTCTCCTTCATGTTTGAAGGATGTTTTCACTGGATATACTATTGTAGGATAAAAGTTCTTTTCCTTCAGCACTTGCAGTGTGTCTTGCCCCTCTCTCCTGGCCTGTAAGATTTCCACTAAGTCTGCTGCCAGACATACTAGAGCTCCATTGTTTGTTGTTTCCTTTCTCTTGTTGCTTTTAGGATCTTTTCTTTATCCTTGACCTTTGGGAGTTTGATTATTAAATGGCTTGAACTAGTCTTGTTTGGATTAAATCAATCACCAATCCTTGCTTGGTGTTCTGTAGCCTTCTTGTGCTTGAATATTGATATCTTTCTCTAGATTTGGGAAGTTCTCTGTTATTTTTCTTTGAATAAACTTTCTACCCTGATCTTTCTATCTCCTTTTAAAGGCCAAGAACTTAGATTTGCTCTTTTGAAGCTATTTTCTAGATCTTGTAGGTGTGCCTCATTCTTGATTATTCTTTTTTCTTTTGTCTCCTCTGTGTATTTTCAAATAGTCTGTTTTCAAGCTTACTAATTCTTTCTTCTGCTTGATCAGTTCTACTGTTGAGATTCTGCCATGTTCTTCAGTAATTGAATTTTTTATCTCCAGAATTTCTGCTTGATTCTTTTAAATTATTTGTTATTTTGTTAAACTTATCTGATAGCATTCTGAGTTCCTTCTCTGTGTTGTCTTGAATTTTGCTGAGCTTCTCCAAAACAGCTATTTTGAATTCTCTGAAAGCTCACATCTCTGTTACTCTGGGATTGGCCACTGGTGCCTTATTTATTATTGTTAATTTAGTGAGTTCATGTTTTCCTGGATGGTTTTGATGACTGTGGATGTTCGCCAATGTCTGGGCATTGATGAGTTAGGTATTTATTGTGGTCTTCGGAGTCTGGGCTTGTTTGTATTCATCCTTCTTGGGAACGCTTTCGAAGTATTCAAAGGGAAGTGAGTGTTGTGATCTAAGTCTTTGGTCATAGCAGCCGTATCTGTATTAGGGGGCACCCCAAGCCCAGGGAACATTGTGACCCTGCAGACTTGTAGAGGTACCGCCTTGGTGGTCTTGGGTAATATCTGGGAGAATTCCCTGGATTACCAGGAAAAGAACTCTTGGTTCTCTTCCCTTACTTTCCCCCAAACAAATAGAGTCTGTCCTTCCGTGCTGAGCTGCCTGGAGCTGGCGGGGGGACGGGTGACACAAGTATGCCTGTGGCCACCACCACTGGGCGTGTGCCAAGTCAGACCTGAAGCCAGTACAGCACTGGGTATTGGCGAAAGGCTTGTGGCAATGACTGCCTGGTCACCGCTGATGTTCCCTCAAGACTCAAGAGTTCTACAGTCAGCACAAATCCAGCCAGGCTTGTGCCCTTCCCTTGAGAGCAGTGAGCTCCTGGGGGCCCAGGACTGGTCCAGAAATGCTGTCTGGGAGCCAGGGCCTGGAGTTGGGAACCCTAGGAATCTACTTGGTGCTCTATTCTACTGCAGCTGAGCTGGCATCCAAACCTCAAGATATATTCCTTCCCACTCTTCCCTCTCCTTTCCTCAAGCAGAAGGAGCCTCTCCCCATGGCCACCAGTGCCCCAGGCCTGCAGTGAGTACTGCCTGGCTGCTGCTGGTGTTCACTCAAGGCTCCAGGGCTCTTCAGTCAGCTGGTGGTGAATGCCGCCAGACCTGGGTCTCTCCCTTCAGGACAATGGGCTCCCCTCTCACCCAGGACGGATCCAAAAATGCTGTCCAGGTGCCAAGACCTGGAATCAGGGACCCCAGGAACCCACTTGGTGCTCTGTCTCACTGGCCAAGCTGGTACCCAGGCTGACTTTTGGTTCTTACGAAGGTGCTTTCCTGTGTGGGAGGGGGATGATCGCCAGAGGACTTGCTTTGTATACCTGGATACCTGTAGATTCTTTTTATTTTCTTCATATTTTAAGGAGGCCTTATAAATGTATTGACATTGTTGGATTTGTCATTAGGTTTGTATATGAGCTTCATGAGGGCAGAGGCCATACTCTTGTTATTACTGTATCCCCAGTGCCTGGCCACCTATTAGGTACCCAATATTGATTCAAACAACTCTTGAATTTTTGCCTCAGCAAATTTTAATAATGATTTGTTTCCATGTATTTTCATATTTTTCTTATTATTAGCTTACATCAGTAATCTTTATACATTGAGTTGTCCTTTTCTCTTTGTTTTGTCTCAAGGGATGCTCTAAGATAAAATCTTCATTACCTCTCTTCATAGGTGTTCTTCTTTTGGGAGATGCATATAATATGAGGCATCCACTTACTGGTGGAGGAATGACTGTTGCTTTTAAAGATATAAAACTATGGAGAAAACTGCTAAAGGGTATCCCTGACCTTTATGATGATGCCGCTATTTTCGAGGTAAGATCAATTATTTTGACAAAAATGTCTCAAAATGGATTTATTTCTGGGGGTTAAGAGCAGTGGGGCTCTGATGGGTAGATCTGTACTAAGGAACCTGATGCTTTATAATAGCTCTTAGGCATCTTGCTTAGGCTTAAAGAACCTGACTTGCAACCTGCGAATCTTAGAGAATTTCTAAATTTGAATATTATGTAACACTCGATTGCTATGGGCCACTTAGCTCATAGTGGTTGTAAATTTAGCTTCAGTGTCATATAACCCATTGCTCTGAAGCTGATTTTTTTTTTTGTAAATGATAAACATAAGGCAATATTACTTGCAGATAGTCCTTAGAAGGATAAGTATCAGTTTGAGGGGATTATAAACATCAGTTTGTGCTTTTTTATCCTTACCATATAATAAATGAGCTATTTCTTTTTTAGGCCAAAAAATCATTTTATTGGGCAAGAAAAACATCTCATTCCTTTGTCGTGAATATCCTTGCTCAGGCTCTTTATGAATTATTTTCTGCCACAGATGGTAAGTGTAGACACTTTATGAATTATTTTCTGCCACAAATGGTTAAGTGTAGACACTTTATGAATTATTTTCTGCCACAGATGGTAAGTGTAGACAGAGCACCAGTATTACTCAATTGCAGACTTTTAGCATAGGAAAGGAATAAACAAGTTAGTGATTTGTCCAGAAATAAAAATGTTACCTGAGTTTGCTAACTCCCAAGTTGGTGGTTTTTTAAAAATTCCATTTTGAGCAATAGTTGTAGTTTTAGTTTGGAAGGCAGTGGAATTTCCTTAGACAACATTAATAGCAATGCCTCAGTAACATATGCATTATTTTGAATTCCTCTGGTGCAGACTAGATCATGCTTGTCCCCACACACAAAAGATAGTGATGGAAGGTGTTTTTGGCCATATATTAAAAGGCAATGTAGTCTTTTTCTTCCTAACACTAGTATCAATTTCTTTTCAAAGTAGTATTTTATAATGAATACAAGCTGTTAATCTTGTCCCTGTTAAAAAGCACAAGTAACAATGCATTCATCCTTTACTTATTTGGACTATTTTGATGCTTTTGTTTCTGTTTCCATATTATAGAGAGGTCACGGTCAATGTATATATTAGAGAAAACACAACTTAGCAGAAGCAGTGTTAGAAATGGAGGAAAAGAGGCCAGGCGAAATGATTCATGCCTGTGATCCCAGCACTTTAGGAGGCCAAGGCAGGAGGATCACTTAAAGCCAGGAGTTTCACACCAGCCTGGACAATAAAGCAAGACCCCATCTCTACAAAAAAATTAAAAGATTAGCAAGGCATGGTGGAGTGTGCCTGTAGTCCCAGCTATTTGGGAGGCATCACTTAGGGCCAGGGGTTTGAGGCTACAGTGAGCTATATACAGTGAGCTATATACAGTGAGCTAAATACACTCAGCCTGGGCAACAGAGAGAGACTCCATCTTCTAAAACAAACACAAAATTAAAAGAAATGGAGGAGAAAAGGCAACTGTGCCACCTCCTCACCACAGCAGTGTATACACATCAGTTTAATAGTAGGTTAATGAAACTAGGCTTTTCAGTTTTCAAGAATACTGACTCAAATGCCACTACTCTAGTATATTTGCAACATAGCTATTTGTTTGATCTGGCTGAGGCCCTGGTGATAAGTGCTGTGGTTATAATTACAAAAGATGATGATACAATAAAAATGCTTTCTGTAGCCTCTATAACCATTAACTCTTCCTAAGGAAAAAAAAAAAAAAAAACCCACCAATCTCACTGGTTGTGATTTTTCCAAACAAATTTCTTTTGCTAAATTGGCATAGAGGTTAAAATGGCTGGTTGGGCAAATGAAAGTAATTAAGTTTAGAGTTTTGGGCAAATAAAAAGAAAAGAACTAAGTTTCGAGTTTTGGGCAAATAAAAAGAACTAAATTTAGAGTTTTTCTGAGCTCTTCTTTCTAAGCTTTTCTAACTTCTTGAGTTTTTACATTATGAATTTAAATCTACCAACAAAACAACATTTTTTAAAAGTTACAAGATTGGAGGAGGAAAGACCTTTATTGGAGCAAAAGTTTACCTGTTGCATCCTTTACTTTTTAAAACCTGTTGTAAAGAAAAATCTGGGCATACCTGAACAGAACCATTGATTCTAAATGGTTAAAAAGGTTATCAATTGATTACACTACATTGTGAGGGTTTTATGAGTTACTTTGAAAGGTATTAAAAACTTTATAGATATAGAATTATTATTTATCGCTACTCACGGCTCTTTTCTCTTGATAATTTACTGCTTAGTTAGAGATACTGGTTGGACATCTTAGAGACTGGGAATTTAGTTTCTAGAATTGTGTTAAAAAGAGCTTCCAAAGTATTTTGCATCACTTAATGCATTAACAGCAAAATCAAGGAAGTACCTTTTAAACAACTCTTCCAAGAACTAAATATTAGTAGTTATTTACTAACAGAAAAAAGTTTATTCATATTTATATTACTCTCCATAATGCTGATTATGGAATTTAAAAGAAATCCTGGTTGTTGAAATTCTAGGACTAGATATTTAAAAATTATCTGCAAGATGTAGCGTTTGTTATTTCTCATTTTTTCTGATATATCATTAGCATCCTACATAAGTGTGTACACATATTTGATTTATTTTACAATTTTGTTTTAGATTCCCTGCATCAACTAAGAAAAGCCTGTTTTCTTTATTTCAAACTTGGTGGCGAATGTGTTGCGGGTCCTGTTGGGCTGCTTTCTGTGTAAGTTGTGATGGCACAGAGGATACAAATCTGCCAGATTTTCTTAGGACTGTTCAGTTGATGAATTACTGCAAATCTTTCTTCCTTACACATTTTGATATTTTATTATCTATTAGTATCCCAATGAGAAGGTGGCCCAAAGAAATGAAGAAACGCAATATTTAGTACTGTTTTCTTTCTAGGTAACAGCAGTTAAAGGTGGTGGTAGAGGAAGCTATAACCCTTGATTAAAATAGAAGCTTGTTTTTTGCCTATGGATGTATCCGTTATGTTCTGGTCTGTGGGAGCCAGGAATAATTGAGAAATTTTAATTTAAGAATTAGTTTCATTGAAGTACAGGGACTTATACAACCCAGTATTAGTTTTGAGCGTACAGACATATGTGGAACTGTTCTTGGAAGGTCTACAAAGTGAAATCTATCGAGTTATTTCTCATTCGCAAAGTGATCCTTTGAGTCATTTCTCATGAACCTATAATCTGAATGTTAATACTGGTATTTTTAAAAGCCCTACATCCCAACAGACCAGGCCATCTAGGTATTTCAGCGTGGTGTCTCAGGATGAGTAAACAAAACAGCTACGAATACATGACTTATGTAAACTAGAGTTACAGGAGTTATTAGCTTCTCTGAAAGGGATATAGTCTAAGTCAGTATTTTTTTCTTAAAAAAAAAAAAAAAGGGGGGGGGGTTTGCTCCTGCCATCAAACTTAACATGCAGACATATTTGTAAAGTCGTCTAAAATGTAGAATGTTTGATACAGAATTATGATGCTTGGGTAAAAAAAAGTGGGATGTTTGTTGAGCTTCGTAGATTATATGTAATGGGAACCTTTGGAGTAAATTTTAGTTTCTGAGTCTTACCAATATGTATTTTTTTCTATTACAGATTGTCTCCTAACCCTCTAGTTTTAATTGGACACTTCTTTGCTGTTGCAATCTATGCCGTGTATTTTTGCTTTAAGTCGGAACCTTGGATTACAAAACCTCGAGCCCTTCTCAGTAGTGGTGCTGTATTGTACAAAGCGTGTTCTGTAATATTTCCTCTAATTTACTCAGAAATGAAGTATATGGTTCATTAAGCTTAACGGGGAACCATTTGTGAATGATATTTGGAATTTACCAAGTCCTAAGAGACTTTTGGAAGAGGATGTATATAGCATAGTACCATACCACTTATAAAGTGGAAACTCTTGGACCAAGATTTGGATCAATTTGTTTTTGAAGTTTTTTGTATATAAATATGTAAATACATGCTTTAATTTGCAATTTAAAATGAAGGGGTTAAATAAGTTAGACATTTAAAAGAAATGATTGTTATCATAAATTAGTGCTAATACTGAGGAGAACTACAGTTTTTCTTTTGAATTTAGTATTTGAGATGAGTTGTTGGGACATGCAAATAAAATGAAGAATGAACATCCGTGTCTTTGTTTCTTGTGGGCTCGTTTACATAGCTTCATGATAATGAAAAAGAAAACCAAAGTGGGATGAAAAGTGCAGAGGGAAACCTGTTCTATTAAATAACTGGGGAAGTTGCCTTAATGTCTTGACCTTGATTTCCTCATCTATCCACTGAAGCAATTTGATAAGGTTATTTTCTTTAAAAAAAATTACTTATTTATTTTATTTTGGGGCTGTGACTCAGATTTGAACCGAAAGGTTCTTTGCTGAGTTCTCTGAAAATACCAGATTCTGACAGGAAAGGCAATCAAGGGCTTTATAAAAGTTCCACTGTATAACAACATTTATAAAGCAGCCCAGGATGACATCAAGAAACAGTGACTGAACAAATAAGCACTTGTAATACCTGGCATAATACCTTAAAATCCATTAGGATTTACTGAGTTTATCTACAGTAAATTTGAAGAGCCTATGGATGTTCAAAGGGTATCATAAAAGTTCAGTAAATCTCCAAATACCATGAAAGTAAATTGTTACTTCTGAAAGAGCAGTAAAATATAACCTGGCAAATTAAGTTACTACTTGAGATTCTAACAGGGCTAAAATAACTTATAAAGCTTTTACAATAACAATTTCAATTTTTAAGTTCTTTCAGTTGAGAAGAATTCTTCACTGGCCAAATCACTAGCAAAATCAGTTTCAAACATCACTGCCTTGTTTTAGCAGAGCATATGGTGGACCCATTTGCTTGGTTTCGTAAGATTCCCATCTAACTGACCCTAAACTTCTATTTTCTGGTTAAAAACTCACTTTCCCAGATCTGGCCTTCTTAGCAGTTAGCTTTCTTTTTCGAGAACAAAGATCTCACTTCATGTGGTTATTGTTAACAAGATTACAAATGAAAAATAACAAGGTATCTTTGACATATAGATGTTCCCACACACCATCTTTGCAGGGGTTGAGACTTCCAAGCTCCCTACATACCAAGCAACAGTCCTCTTAAAATTCTGCCCTGGCCTCGATGCCCTCATGGCCAGGATTCAAGGTTACCCTTGTTCTCCACTGAGACTCCTTTAAAATCCTTTCTACTATGATAGTGAAATAATCAAAGCCTGTAAAGTCTTTTCTTCCCTTCAATATCAGAATTTGAGGCCTTCTGACAAAAGAAATAACATGAGAAAACTGAAGGAACCTGAGAAATCCTTTAGTCTTAATTTTACAGATAATGCCAATGGGCTGGCTTGGGACAAGGTGTAGCTTGTGGCAGAACCAGGACTCAAACTTTGCCTCCTGACTGCAAATCAATACATCTTCCCCCACCTCTAGCAAAATGACTGTCAAACAGATTTTGGCTTCTGGGTTTGGTTTGGTTTGTTCCTTCCTCTCCAGAGAAGGACATAACCATAGAGATTTAGGGTGGAAACATCTTTCTTGCTCTCATCCAAGTTGTTGATACCCAAGTTACCACAGTAGGATGGCAGTGATATGGTGTGGCTCTGTGTCCCCACCCATATTTCTTCATAGCAGTGTGAGAACAGACTAATACAGGCAGCTTCCTTTTCAGGGTAATTTTCATGCAGAAATAATTTACGATTTTGAGGGAGTTAAGCTTATGGCAAGGCTATTACCAAAAAGGACTGGATAATGATACAGTTGTGGGGACTTGGGGCAGGACTCAGGTTGCTGAGGAAGATACTAGAAGGAGCAGCTTTGTTAAGGAGTCCTACAGAAGGAATCCTGTGGACCCCCTAGGGCATCAGGGATTGGAAGAGGATGGTGAGACACCGAGAAACTTCAGTGGTACATGACACAGATTGTGTGGCCACTACATTTGCCACTAGTCTGGCTATCACCACGTGCCTGCCAGCTTGTTGGGGGTGAGCTATTACACCTAGCAGAGTCATCTCTTACTCCAAACAGGGTTTTTTACAGGGTGAATACACAATTTTTGAATCATAAGCAGAGATGACTTTGGGTACTAGTAATACTATTTTACTGAAAATCTGGAGTTGCACAAATAGTTCTTCAGAACATAAAACTAAATGGATTTATACATAACAGTTACATTCGGCATTTATGAGAGGCAGTACAAAAATTTGTTCTGCTTCTACATGATATAAATTGCATGTAATACCATGATTTAAACAATATCAGTTATATTAACTAATGCCATGAGATACATCTTACCCAGAACGTCTGATGTTTCCCATAATAGACGGCAAAAAATGCAGTTATATGAGCAACTGAGTTTCTTTTCATCTTCAAATTCATTTTAGTGATGGTGGGAAGATCTAAGGACAATCCTTCCATTGAAGAAGTAGGAAAAAACAGTTATAGCACTGTTCTGAACTCATCAAAAATGAAATTAGGCACATGTGCTTCAGCAACCTGAAAAATAAAAGAATTAAATTATTCATGGTGTTATAGTTGAACAATTACAAAATTTTCATACGAAAAAGAAAAGGTATCCTTGGAGCAAGGTGAATAATAGAAGAGGAGACTCCCATGGGCAGATGACTCCTTGAAACAGCCCCTTTCTGCTTCTGGTGCCCCCCTGGACTAGCGTCTTATTTCTGGGCACTGCTAACATTTGAGGGGATGCAGTACAGCTCTCCTGCCTCCAAATGCGAGCTTCTTGGCTCTTAAAGGTACCTTGATCTGTGAGGAATGTTCATGCCTCTGGGAAGTACCGACAAGTACTCAGGTCACCTAACACACTTTATTAACTGATGACCAACAAGGAAGAACAGGATGGCTGGCAAGTGATGGGGTTGGAGAGGTAGGGGAGGGCAGGAATGAGAATGAGATACCAAGGCCAGAAGGGGAAGAGCAGGAAGGCCCTCAGAGGCATGCATTCCTGAACTGTTCTTAGGCAAAGCCCTGAGAAGACTAAATTGGGTTGAGTTGGGTAGAACGTAGAGGTAGGTGATCTCCAAGTGCTGGAGATGAGTATTTTTTAAAAGCAGTGTTTAATTTTTTTTCTGATCATAAAGGTATCACCTGCTAATGAGAGGAAATTTAGCAAATGCAGAAGAGTATAAAAATTATTTTTACAGTGGGTGGAAAGCAAGGGGAGGGAGAGCATTAGTACAAATACCTAATATATGTGGGGCTTAAAACCTAGGCTGGGCGTGGTGGCTCATGCCTGTAATCCTGGCACTTTGGGAGGCTGAGGTGGGTGGATCACGAGGTCAGGAGTTCAAGACCAGCCTGACCAACATGGAGAAATCCCATTTCTACTGAAAATAAAAAAATTAGCCGGGCATGGTGGTACACGTCTGTCATCACAGCTACTCAGGAAGCTGAGGCAGGAGAATCACTTGAACCAGGGAGGTGGAGGCTGTAGTGAGCTGAGATCTCACCAATGCACTCCAGCATGGCGACAGATGGCACGTGTATAATACCTATGTAACAAACCTGCACGTTCCGCACGTGTAGCCCAGAGCTTAAAATTAAAAAAAAATTTTTTTAAATCTTAATCCCTTAGAGAAAATAAAAACTGGTAACTTTTGTACTGAATTCTTCCAGTTTTCTTACATATGCAAACACACACACACACACACACACACACACACACACACACACACACACATAATCAAAATTAGGATCATATAATATTGTGTCCTTCTTTACCTCTGCTAAATCTTACATTATGAACATCCTTGTGCACATATCTTGGTAAACCTTTGCACATATATCCAGCAGATAAAATTCCTAGCAGTGGAATTGCTGGATCAGGGTAAGTATATTACAAATGTTTTTTTAAAATAGATAAAGCTAAATTGCCCTCCTCAAAGGCTGTCAATTTACATTCCAATTAACGGCACTTACAAGTCCCATTTCTCCAAATGCTTCCGAATAATGGGGGCCCAACATTTTACTTTCACCAACCTGATAAGTGGAAACAGTAATTTTCTTATTCTTTGGATTTTTGTCCCTTGAATCCAAAGGTTTGTCATTTCTATTTCTTTTCTTGAAAACTGCCTCTTAATTTCCTTTGCCCTTCCCCTGCTTTTTTTCTATTGGCTTGGACATCTTTTTCTTACTGAACTTGAAGATTTGAAGAGCACACTATAAACCAAGAAACTAGTCCTTTGTTGGTATTTCCTTGTTTGTCTTTTGTTTTTTAATTGAGACGCTGACACAGAATTACATTCAGCATTTATAAAAAATCAAATCTCTAAATCTTTTTATGGTTTCTTCTTTTGGTTTTATACTTAGGAAGTTCTGAGAGCTGATACATATTTGCCTAAAATTTCGGCTAATTTATTTGTTTCATATTTCACACTAACCCTTTATCTGTAATTAATTTTGATAACACAGGAGATGTAAAGGGGACTAAGTTGCTATTCTTTAACTGTGTGAACTTACATCTATTGACTAATATTCCCTTTCTCCCTTAATTTGAGATGCTACTTTTCCTTATGTACCATTGTATGCATAGGGTGTGTTTCTAGGCTATATATTCTTGCTCATTGTTCCTTCTATTTAGTTGCATACCAGTACCACCCTATTTTGGTTTCTACAGTTTTACAGTGTTTCAATACTTGAGATAATGTTTTTAAAATTTTTTTTTAAAAAAGGACTTGCCTAAGTCCTATGACATTTTAAAAAATATATTCTTTGAAGTTAAAAAAGTACCTGAAATCTCAATTGTAACTGCAGTAAACCTATAAACTAGAAAGAACTGTTATCTCTGTAATATTAAAGGACCCTCATTCAGAAACATGGACTTTCAAATTTTATATTTAAAATTTTTATAGTTTTTTAATAACGTGTTCTTTCATATTTCTTGTAGAGGTTATTCTTAGCTATATTATTTCCCTGTTATTTCCGTGAATAGGTCCTTTTTCACACTGTATTTTTTAATTGATTAGTGTATTTATTTTATATATTTATTCTGTAGCCAGCTTATTTTCTGATCTCTGTATTACTTTGATAGTTTTTCACATGATTCTACTGGGTATTCAAGGAAGACAGTTATCCAGCAATCCCACTACTGGGTAACTACCCAGAGGAAAAGAAGTCATTATTCAAAAAAGATACCTGCACATGCATGTTGACAGCAGTACAATTTACAATTGCAAAATTGTGGAACCAACCCAAGTGTCCATCAATCAATGAGTGGATAAAGAAATTGTAGTATATACATACCATGGAATACTACGCAGCCATAAAAAAGAATGAATTAACAGCATTTGCAGTGACCTGGATGAGACTGGAGATTATTCTTACAAGTGAAGTAACTCAGAAATGGAAAACCAAACATCGTATGTTCCCACTGATATGTGGGAGCTAAGCTATGAGGACGCAAAGGCATAAGAATGATACAATGGACTTTGGGGACTTGGGGGGAAGAATGGGAGGGGGGTGAGGATAAAATACTACAAATATGGTGCAGTGTATACTGCTCAGGTGATGGGTGCATCAAAATCTCACAAATCACCACTGAAGAACTTACTCATGTAACCAAATACCACCTGTATCCCAATAACTTATGGAAAAATAAAAAAGGAAGACAATTAATCTCAAATAATACAGAGTTTGTCTTCTTTCTAATATGCATTTTATTTTCATTTCATTTCTTACTGTCTTGCACCTGTATAACAAAAGTAGTTGCAAGAGTCTGTATAATTGTCGTGACACTGTGACAGTCCTGGCTTTAATGGGAATGCCACTAACATTTCCCTATTATGTACTGACATTGCTAGTTAATTTTAAAAGTTCATCTTTGGCTCATGTTGTAAGAAAGTATCTTTGATTCCTAACCTACTAATTTTTAAAAATCAAATGATTTTCAGTATCTATTGAAAGTTGTATTTTTCAGTATCGAGCTCTCCACTTTGAGCTAAAATTTAACAAAGTGGAATTACTAATGAGAAAGGGAGAGGAAAGAATGTCTTGGCAGGTAAAAAGTAGTCTGCCACTTTTGGAAACAGTGCTCATATATACATTCAGTTGTGAACTTAACTGTACTTGCTGTGGGAACCAGGTCAGTGGAGAGAGAAAGAATAAACCACCATGATTATTTCTTTCCTCTGGCCACTTAAGGAATCTCTCCTGGCTTGCCTATTTCACTTAACTCTTGAACCAGATGAGCTGCTGACAGGAGTACATGGTGGAGAGGAAGAAGAGGCGGGAGGGGCATTGTGTTAAACTCTGCAAGGCACTTCCCATGGGGGAAAAGGCAGGGACGTTTCAGAGCTGGGGGTAGAGCAGTGGCGAGAGGCGCAGAGGCCATCTGCTGTGAACGACCTATTGGACTTCACTCCTGATGAATCCAGGGCCTCTATTATTAGCATCTTTTTACAACTAGGTCATTAATATTGTTCTTTACTATCTATCACTTACCCTCCTGGGTAGCTTTGTGTACCGAACATAATCCTCCAGGAACAGAAGGGCACCCACAACATCTGCGGGAATTTCAGGTATCTTCTGGCTGTGATAGAGAACAGTTTAGATCAATTAACTGCTTTGCACATCATAAGCCCTTTTGGTCAGAATCCTGAAAGACTAAATTACCAACAGATCACCTAATGAAGTCAAAGATGAACAAAAACACTGAGCATGCTCTTGATTCCTGTCAAGTTGTTACCTTGCTCATGTGTTTTCAGGAGCCTACCCTATAGGGTAAATGTGAGCTTCTCTATACAGTTTCCATGAGTGTTTACACCACGATGCCTGCTATCTATCCAGACTCATCTCCCTCTGTTCACATGATTCAACACCTAGCAGGTCCCATACTTTCCCATCCCTGCACACTCTTTTTTTTTTTTTTTTTTTTTTTTGAGACAGTTTTCACTCTTGTTGCCAGGCTGGAGTGCAGTGGCATGATCTCGGCTCACTGCAACCTCCGCCACCCAGGTTCAAACGATTCTCCAGCCTCAGCCTCCTGAGTAGCTGGGATTACAGATGCGCACCACCAGGCCTGGCTAATTTTTTGTATTTTTAGTAGAGATGGGGTTTTACCATGTTGACCAGGCTGGTCTTGAACTCCTGACCTCAGGTGATCCACCCGCCTCGGCCTCCCAAAGTGTTGGGATTACAGGCATGAGCCACAGCACCCAGCCTGCACACTGATTTGAAAGTAAACTTCTAGACATTGTTCAAGTCTCAGCTTGGGTACTTCTCCTGTGGAATCCTCCCTGATTCTCCTGGGCTCTCATAATAGTTAGTAGCATTCTCCAAGCCTCTTAATTTTTCAATTGTGTGCTGGGTTCCCATCAGCAATATAAACTCCTTGAGGGCCTGGGTCATATATTCATCTTTGTTTCTCCAGCATCTGGAAATGTACTTGGCATGTACTGCATATTTGAGGGTATCAAATAAATACAGCATCTAGCAATTTTTCATACGGGATTTTACTCATGTATTCATTCATTCAGCAACTACAGTGCCAAGCACTGTTCCAGAGCTGGGAATACAGCAAAGTACATGCCAGGCTCCTTATAGAGCTAACGTTCCTTCTTGTTTACATCAAAAGGAGTTTTTAGGTGTTAAAATGATTTCCAATTCCTGTACCAATTGGCATTTTCTAATTAACAAATAACTTTTAGTACTATTAATACATTACTGGTTAATTTTGCTGATGAACTGTTGCTTCTGAATGCGTTAAGAGTGACTGTACCTGGAAAAATTCTCCTTGCTCTCAATCTTTCAATCTGTGACCAGGGCTATATTTGCTCTGCTTGGAGCAAGAGAAAGGAAGGAATTCCCGTGCATCACAGGTTCCTTAGATTCCTTTGCTCTGCTGAATCAGAAAGCCTGAGTTACAGCTGGTCTCCTGTAGCCTGATCACCACCCTCAGGGTTGTCAATAACATGCTGGACTAGAGCCACACTTAAGCCTTTACTGCCAATAGTGAAAAAGAAATAGAGGAAGAAGGACCTGTCCAAGTTGACAGCTAGGGAGCTATGATTGGGACAGCCAGGTGTGTGGAGGTTACTTGCTAATCACCCCCGCACCATGTGAGCTGGAGTCCTTCACCTCCTCTCTGGGGTCCTGGGCCAGAGGCGCTGGGTTTTTATGAGCCTACTGCTTTCCTTGCCAACTGACCTCACTTCGTGATTGTTACAATTTCATTTTTGAGACTTTATCTTTGAGTTCTCTTCTATTCTTCAATTGTTAAAAAAATCTGTTTCTGAAGCAAGTCTCAACATCTATTCCAGGAAAACACCAGTGTTTGTGGTTCGATTCATTAACTAAGAGGAGGAGGAGCTGGCCTGACTGTAGCTCACGGGAAAGAACGACATTGGGGTTTAGAAAGAATGCAAAATCAGTATGAGCCACTGGTATGCACTGGATGTCAAGAAACCCATCACTGCAAAGCCGAGATCATGCCACTGCACTCCAGCCTGGGCGACAGAGCAAGACTCTTATAAAAAAAAAAAAAAAAAAAAAAAAGAACTAATCACTGCAATTGTAGCTGCTCTACTGTCCACGGAGGGCCCAGAATGAAGACGTGTAATACTCCTCTGTGCCAAGGGGAGGGCTGTGCTTGGAATCTCACTACAAGTTTGGGAAGCCACATTTTAAGATGGTCAAAAACAGATTGGAATACCCAGAAAAAGTCACTCACTACGGTGAGTAGCCTCTAAACTGCAAGACATCGGGAACAGGTGGAAGGGGCTTATCTAAACATGGAGAAGACCTAAGACAACAGATGGCACACAAAATCGGAAGTGATGTTGCAAAGGAGGGAGACTGCATTATTCTGTATGATTTCAAAAGGTAGGAAAAAGTTCGGCGAGTGAAACATCCAGAGACACAGGTTCTAATAATCACAATCAGGAACTTTCTAATGAGAACAAGACTTAGCCAGTGGACTGTGCTGCCTAGAGAGGTAGCACGGGCCCCCTCGGTGACAGTGTTCCAGCAGTGGCTGGATGACTACCTGTCAAGGATGTCCTAGAGCTCATTCGTGCACTTGGTGGGAGGCCAATTACATGACCTCAAAAATCATTTCCAGTTTTAGGACTTAGTAGTATTTTGTGTGGACTTAGAAGATCGCTTTGGTTCGTTTTATTTTTTTTGAGATGGAGTCTCGCTCTGTCACCCAGGCTGGAGTGCAGTGGCGCGATCTCAGCTCACTGCACCTCTGAGGCCTCCTGGGTTCACGCAATTCTCCTGTCTCAGCCTCCTGAGTAGCTGGGATTACAGGTGGCCACCACCATACGTGGCTAATTTTTGTGTTTTTTTTTAGTAGAGATGGGGTTTCACCATGTTGGCCAGGCTGGTCCTGAACTCCTGACCTCAAGTAATCCACCCACCTCGGCCTCCCAAAGTGCTGGGATTACAGGCTTGAGCCACCACGCCCAGCCGCTTTGATTCGTTTTTTACATTATAGTGGCAAAAATGACCAAGCAAACATGACAGCAAAGGTTATTTAGCCAGGCTGACCCTTTAGGATAGCAGAGGAGGAGGCACAGGACCCAGCATCTCATGGAAATAACTTTTATTCTTTATCCCAGAAAAGCCACATTTAGGGGCAGGGGAAAAGAACTGGCAGGAATTAAAGCTTTATAAGCACTGTATCAAATAGCAACTCCTGTGAAATTTGCTTCTCTACATGCAGACACTGCCCAGGCTTTGACACACTGACATGTTCTCTGACTCCCACTGAAGTGAGTGGAATCATGTCTTGGCAGTGGCCCAGCAGGAGTGCAGGGGCCCGCTGAGATTGAAGAGCTGCATCCAAGAGTGCAGGAGAACAGGGCTGCACTTTCCTCCCCATGGTAATTACTAATCATGGTCCTGAGTCCCTCCTGGAAAATCACTGTGAGTAGACCGGATGGAGTTCCCCTGGCAGGGTGACTAAGGATGGGCACACCCGTAATTGCTCTAAACAAGCAGGTATGCCCTGACTTGCTTTAGAGAAGGGTGAGCAACCATTTCCCATCTCTATTAGGGCGATAAGAGGAATTTGGCAATGCGAGATTTAAGTTAGGTTTTGTGACAAGAAGTCCCATGTAGTCCTGGTTGGTCTTCTGTACCTTGTACACTGCTCCACCGTGGAGCAGATAAACTGGCCGATCAGTGCCAGGAACTGTTCGGTGTACCGGGAATGGAACTGCTTCAGTAGAGTGAGCAGTCCCAGGACAAGGGGCGGCCAATCAACCGGGTCGGTTGGTTTTCGGCAGACCATTCCTGCAAGGGAACAAGTTGCAACACCATATGAAGTACTTGCCTTCGGCAACATTCATTAAATACCAACGCTGTGAAGGTCAAAATGTTTGGGGCCCATATCCTTGCTGGCAGATGATATTTTGGAGGGAATGACAATTCTGGGCCATATTTTGAATTAGCCACGGGATTGGTAGGGCATTCCAGTGGTCTGAAGGATTCAAAACCAATAAAACAGTTACTAAATTTTGTAATTATCATTACTGGTTCTTTTGAATTACTCAATTAACATATACTATTGTAGCAATTTTTAAAGATATAGATAAATGTAAATGAGAAAAAAAATCACTACAACTGGCTTCTGTTAACAGCAGCATGACATACTAGATACCCTGAACTACTATCTTAAGTGAAAAGCTGGATAAAATACTTTTAGAGTATCTTTAAGCAAATGTTGAGTTATATACATATATATAATATATATATAATAATATATATTATATATAATCTGCAGATTATATATATATTATATAATATATAGATAGATTATATATATATTATATATAATCTGCAGAAATCAAGAGAGTGGAAGAAGGACATTTATGAAGTGAATGAGTACCAAAGCTAGCCTTTACACTAAAGATTTTTTTAAAAATTGGAGATGGGGTCTTGCTATGTTGCCCAGGCTGGAGTGCAGTGGCTATTCACAGGTGCAATCACAGCACATTACAGCCTTGAATTCCAGGGCTCGAGCTGGGACTATAGGTGTGTACCATCGCACCTGGCTCTACACTAAAGATTTCTGCCAAAATGTGGAGACCCTCACCTCTGCCTGGATGGCTGCATGGGAAACCAGAGATGGAGATTAGGGTCTTCCAGAAGAAACACAATGTTGAAAAAGAACAGTGTTGGGAAGGTTTAGGCTGCCTGATTTCAAGCTCTCTACACAGTTTCAATAATCAAGACACTATGGCATAAGAACAGACAAATAGATCAATGGAACAGAATAGAGTCTAGAGATAGTCCCACCCTTCTATGAGTAATTGAACAGTCACGAATATGCCAAATAATAAAAAAAGATAAATCTTTTAACAAATGGTACTGAAACTGGATAGCCTTATGGGGGAACAACAAACCTTGACCCCTATCTCATACTATACACAAAAAACAATTAGAGATGAACCACTGGCCTCAATGTGAAAGCAAAGACTACAGAACTTTAAGAAAAAATATCAAAGATATCTTTGTGACCTTGAAGAAGGCAGAGATTTCTTTTTTTTTTTTGAGATGCAGTCTCACTATGTCACCTAGGCTGGAGGGCAGTGGCACAATCTCGGCTCACTGCAACCTCTGCCTTCCAGGTTCTAGCGATTCTCCTGCCTCAGCCTCCCAAGTAGCTGGGATTATAGGCGTGCGCCACCACACCTGGCTAATTTTTGTGTTTTTAGTAGAGACAGGGGTTTCACTATGTTGACCAGGCTGGTCTCAAACTCCTGACCGCAGGTGATCCTCTCGTCTCGGCCTCCCAAAATGCTGGAATTACAGGCATGGGCCACTGTGCCTGACCTGGCAGAGATTTCTTAGACAAGACAAAAAGGAATAATTATAAAGGAAAAAAATGGATAAATTGGACACCATCAACAGTAAAAACTTCTGCTCATTAAAGTTACCAGTAAAAAAATACATAGATAAGCCACAATATTCTCAAAACATGTATCTAATAAGGAACTTGCATCCATAATAGATACATAACTACAACTGTGTAATAAAAAAACAATTTAAAAACGAGCAAAAGACTAGAACAGGCACTTCACAGAGAAGGATATAAGGAATGGCCAATAAGCACATGAAAAAGTGCTCAAATCATTAATCATCAGGGAGGCAAATTAAAGCTGCAACAAGATACCATAGATACCCATCAGGATGGCTAAAATGGGCTGGGTGCAGTGGCTTATGCCTGTAATCTCAGCACTTTGGGAGGCCAAGGTGGGTGGAACACTTGAGGTCAGGAGTTCGAGACCAGCCTGGCCAACATGGTGAAACCTGTCTCTACTAAAAATACAAAAATTACCCAAGCATGGTGATGCATGCCTGTAGCCTATAATTCCAGCTACTCAGGTGGCTGAGGCAGAACTGCTTGAACCCAGGAGGTGGAGGTTGCAGTAGGCCGAGATTACGCTACTGCACTTCAGCCTGGGTGACAGAGTGAGACTGTTTCAAAAAAAAAAAAAGAATGGCTAAAAGGAAAATGACTGATGCCACCAAATAATGGCGAGGATGTGGACTACACATATACGCACTCTTGGTGAGAGTGTAACTGGCACAACCACTTTGGACAAAGGGTTGGCAGTTTCTTACCAAGTTAACTGGTTAGACAGACCCTCAGATCCCATATTTGAGTTCTTGTGAAGACTGGGAAATCTCTTCCCCAAACCACAGAAGCCTAAACAAGTGATCCTGAATAACCTAACCTAGGCCTTGGCAATTCAGAACATGGAGGAATAATCCTAACAGGACTCAGTATGGAGAAATAATCCTTTCCAGGTGGAAAGCAAGAGTGATGTTAACAAGAAACACTTCTACAACTAGCTCTACACCACGAAGCTCCTTTCTTCAAACACAGACCAAGCCAGGTATGCATTTCATAGGTCAATGTTGAGAACGGTGTTTACAAGGTTAAATAAATGTTTTTCGGATATACAGTTTCAAGGCTCTCTTTACAGTTTCAATAATCAAGACATTATTGGCATAAGAAAAGACAAA